>NC_091982.1:265231114-265833692 GCF_044704955.1 Pristiophorus japonicus | reverse complement strand
GGGGGGAGGGGAAGGGGAGGGGTGGGGGACGGAAGGGGAGGGGGTGGGGGGAGGGGTGAGGATAGGAGTGGGGGGAGGGGAGGGGTGGGGGAAGGGAGGGGAGGGTGAGGGGAGTGGGTGGGGGAGGGGAGGGGGGAGGGGGAGGGTGGGGGTGGAGGGGAGGGGAGGGGTGGGGGTGGGGGAGGGGGGAGGGGTTGGGTGGGGGAGGGGAGAGGGGTGGGGGAGGGGGAGGGGAGGGGTGGGGGGAGGGAAGGGGAGGGTGGGGGACGGAAGGGGAGGGGTGGGGGGAGGGGTGAGGATAGGAGTGGGGGGAGGGGAGGGGTGGGGAGGGGAGGGGAGGGTGAGGGAGTGGGTGGGGGAGGGGGAGGGGGGAGGGGGAGGGGTGGGGGTGGAGGGGGAGGGGGGGGTGGGGTGGGGTGGGGGGAGGGGGGAGGGGTTGGGGTGGGGGAGGGGAGAGGGGTGGGGAGAGGGGTGGGGGAGGGTGAGGGGAGGGGTGGGGGAGGGGTGGGGGGAGAGGGGTGGGGGAGGGGTGAGGGGGGGTGGGGGAGGGGTGGGGGTGGAGGGGGTGGGGGGAAGGGGAGGGGTGGGGGTGGAGGGGAAGGGGTGGGGTGGGGTGGGGAGGGGTGGGGGGAGAGGGGTGGGGGGAGAGGGGTGGGGGGAGAGGGATGGGGGAGGGGGAGGGGTTGGGGTGGGGGGAGGGGGGAGGGGTTGGGGTGGGGGAGGGGAGGGGGGAGGGGTGGGGGGGAGGGGGAGGAGAGAGGGTTGGGGGAGGGGCGGCTGAAAACAATGACTTACCAATGCTCAGCGGGAGGAGATTGTGGCTTATCGAAGGTTGGATGTCGGACAAGGCGTCTGATAACACAGACACAGTGGGAGTGTGAGGATACTTTGGTGGTGAAGTAGAGTTATTCGAGTCCGCGAGATGTGGAAGCTGAGACCATGTCTTTGAATAATTTCACCAGGAGACGTGTACATGAGGAAAGGAGGGAGTCGAGGTTAAACCCTTTGGGGACCCTGGGGCAACGTTCCCTGTAATCACTTTTGGCGCCATGCGGCCCCTTTAAGGGGCTGCGCGGACTATTCACAATACCGGCCATGCACGCTTTTCACATTGAAAAGCCGGGAAGCTGGCTGAGCGAGTTCCCCAGAGCACTGCGCAAAGGGAACATTACTCTGGAGGTAACATTGTACCCAGTGCAGTCGACTCAGAAAATATCAGGCTGTGTGCCGTGGCACACTGAGTAACTATTCGGCTTCAAATTTTTAGCCGATCCCCCAAGCCCCTGTATGGGCATGTCCACAGATATAGCTGTGGAATATCTATCCTTTAATTATTCTCGTTTATGAACACAAAAGAAAAAAGTTGGATTTATATCGGTCTTTATCACATGGCAGGTTGTCCTAGTATGAGGCATATGCACTGTCTATACTGTGGGCTCAATTTCCCGGGTCATTTGCGTCGTTTTATCTGCCGTATTTATTTTTTTCAAAGTTTGCCCCTGTGATCTGTGCCAGTGTAACTGAGTTAGTTAGGATTTTTCTCGGTGAGTTTTTTTGACGTAATAAGGGGTGTCCCCTCATGTTTGCATTGGTTTTCATAATTTTTCGCAATTTGGCCAAAAATGTTTCCTCCTCAGTTGGCGTATCGAGCCAATCCCGAAAAACCTTCTGGTGAGTTAGCAGAAACCAGTGCACATTGACAAATCATCACTGAAAGACGCCATTGTTTTTAATCGAAGGAGGGAGTCAACAACACTCTAAAAATCAATAAGAAAGTTCAACTCTTTTTTACCTGTTAACGTAGTAAATGGAAGTTTTTTGGATTTCAGAAGTTTACATTTTTTTTCTTACTCACACACCACCACCGAATGTCTTCAAGCAGGGCTGGAGGGTCGTGGCTTTGGCCGGCAGAATCGGCTCCGCGCCCAGTCACAGGGGCTTGGGGCTTGGCTTGAAAACAAGCCCATGGAGGAGTTGGAGGAGGCGGTGAGAGCGGGAGGTGCCAATTGCAAGCCTTCTGCACTGAGCCTGGGGAGTGAGGTGTCGATCGGAAGGCTCGGAGTCTGGGGAGTGAGGTCTCGATCGGAAGGTTTCGAGCCCGGGGAGTGAGGTCTCGATCGGAAGGTTTCGAGCCCGGGGAGTGAGGTGTCGATCGGAAGGTTTCGAGCCCGGGGAGTGAGGTGTCGATCAGAAGGTTTCAAGCCCGGGGAGTGAGGTCTCGATCAGAAGGTTTCGAGCCCGGGGAGTGAGGTGTCGATCGGAAGGTTGGAGCCCGGGGAGTGAGGTGTCGATCGGAAGGTTGGAGCCCGGGGAGTGAGGTGTCGATCGGAAGGTTGGAGCCCGGGGAGTGAGGTCTCGATCAGAAGGTTTCGAGCCCGGGGAGTGAGGTGTCGATCAGAAGGTTTCGAGCCCGGGGAGTGAGGTGTCGATCGGAAGGTTGGAGCCCGGGGAGTGAGGTGTCGATCAGAAGGTTTCGAGCCCGGGGAGTGAGGTGTCGATCGGAAGGTTTCGAGCCCGGGGAGTGAGGTGTCGATCGGAAGGTTGGAGCCCGGGGAGTGAGGTGTCGATCGGAAGGTTGGAGCCCGGGGAGTGAGGTGTCGATCGGAAGGTTTCGAGCCCGGGGAGTGAGGTCTCGATCGGAAGGTTTCGAGCCCGGGGAGTGAGGTGTCGATCGGAAGGTTGGAGCCCGGGGAGTGAGGTCTCGATCGGAAGGCTTGGAGTCTGGGGAGTGAGGTGTCGATCGGAAGGTTGGAGCCCGGGGAGTGAGGTCTCGATCGGAAGGTTTCGAGCCCGGGGAGTGAGGTCTCGATCGGAAGGTTGGAGCCCGGGGAGTGAGGTGTCGATCGGAAGGTTGGAGCCCGGGGAGTGAGGTGTCGATCGGAAGGTTGGAGCCCGGGGAGTGAGGTCTCGATCGGAAGGTTGGAGCCCGGGGAGTGAGGTGTCGATCGGAAGGTTGGAGCCCGGGGAGTGAGGTCTCGATCGGAAGGTTTCGAGCCCGGGGAGTGAGGTCTCGATCGGAAGGCTTGGAGCCCGGGGAGTGAGGTCTCGATCGGAAGGTTTCGAGCCCGGGGAGTGAGGTGTCGATCGGAAGGTTTCGAGCCCGGGGAGTGAGGTCTCGATCGGAAGGTTGGAGCCCGGGGAGTGAGGTGTCGATCGGAAGGTTGGAGCCCGGGGAGTGAGGTGTCGATCGGAAGGTTTCGAGCCCGGGGAGTGAGGTCTCGATCGGAAGGTTGGAGCCCGGGGAGTGAGGTGTCGATCGGAAGGTTTCGAGCCCGGGGAGTGAGGTCTCGATCGGAAGGCTTGGAGCCCGGGGAGTGAGGTCTCGATCGGAAGGCTTGGAGCCCGGGGAGTGAGGTCTCGATCGGAAGGTTTCGAGCCCGGGGAGTGAGGTCTCGATCGGAAGGTTGGAGCCCGGGGAGTGAGGTGTCGATCGGAAGGTTGGAGCCCGGGGAGTGAGGTGTCGATCGGAAGGCTTGGAGCCCGGGGAGTGAGGTGTCGATCGGAAGGTTTCGAGCCCGGGGAGTGAGGTGTCGATCGGAAGGTTTCGAGCCCGGGGAGTGAGGTGTCGATCGGAAGGCTTCTGAAGACTGCAATGAGTTTGGGGGAGGAAGGGGGGGAGGGGGGGAGAGAAGGGGAGGTCACAAGACTGCAATTGGTTGGGGGGGGGGAAGAGAGGAGAAGTTTTAATAAATTGAACAAATAATGGAAACGATTCAGTTTTAAGGTAAAATATATTGTTTTCAAAATTTTAACAGTTTGTACTTAAGTTAACTTTAATAAAATTATTCTTGTATCAAACTTTAACGTTTTCAGTTACGATCACTTACAAACTTTAAGATCACTTACAAACGTTAATAATTTATAAATTTACATAACTTATAAAAAACTTTTAATTTGAGAACAACAGTTTAACAGTAACAATAACAACAGCAAAGAAAGGCTGCACCCATCTCTCCTCCACCTTATGCTAAGACTGCCCGCTGTGCTTGTTCTTGGTGACTCCACCCCTGCCCGCAAGCGGTGGCTCAGTGTGTCTGGGGTTGGTACCAAACTTATTCGTTCCAACATCTCAGATTGTGTGCACCTGTTGCGGGTGGGGTGGGGGCAGCTGGCAGCAATGTGGAGGGCCCCCAGGTGTCAATGTGGAGAGCCCCCAGGTGTCAATGTGGAGGACCAGGCTTGGGACCTTTCAGAGGCTGGTCTGGGGATTGAAGTGGGAGTGGCAGTTGATTCTGTAAATGGGCGCGGGGTCTGGATATATTCCCTTATTGCAGCAGCTAACTCCATCATTCTCTGCCTCATGCGCTTTGACAGTGTCTCAACGACCTGCAACATTCCCTCCCACATTTTGAGCAAAACTGTTTCAAATACCTGTGATATTCCCTCCCTCATGGTCACTGATATCGTTTCCTTTTCTCATGAGATTGCAGTTACTGCTCCCGACAGTCCCGTTACCTCGTCACCCATCCCACTGATGGTGTCCAGGAGTGATCGGGTAAGGTCAATGCTTGCCACACTCATCTGAACCACATCTGTTAGATCCTACACCTCAGGAGAGCGTGGTCCAGCTCTCCTTCCCCTCCTCCCACGAGTATGGCTCACACCCCACCACTGGGATCCGCAGCTTGGGACATTCGGAAGCCATGGAATGTCCCACCAGCACTCAAACCACCAGTCACGGAAGGAGCTGTGACCACAATGAGCGGCATCTCCGCCAAAGTCAGTAAAACAGTGAGGGCTTCATCCAGCTCCATCCCCTCCCCTCCCCTTCCCCCTCCCCCTCACCCCTTGGTCTGGAGGGTTGGATTGGAAGATGTTATCCTGTTCAGGCTGGTCCTCGTCTGAATTCTCTTCTGCATCGTCAGGGTTGGCCTCAAGTTCTGCAAAATATAACAACAGACAAATGGTTAGCAGCAGAGGAGGGGCCAGGGTGGGTGGTATGAGTAGGCTCACACAGTGCAGGCAGCAGGCTGATTTGAAGGACCATGATGAATGATAGCACATTGCATCAACTGAAGTGTAGCTGATGGAGACATCCCCAGGAACCGAAGCCTGGCTAGCCCACGCAGTGCTTAACATTTAGCAAAGCCAGACTGTGGAATTTGCAGGACTTACCCTCTCCCTCGAGTGTGGGCCCGGCTTGTGCAGTGGTGGTTGCTTTTTTCCAGGCAGGACCCATCAAAACAGCGACCCTCTCTTCCAAGGGTGTCAGTGGCTGCAGATTTGCCGGGCCTCCTCCTGTTCGAGTTCTTTCCCTTTTGTTGTGTGCCACTTTCCTCTGCAAAGATGAAAATATAACTTTTTAGAGAGGGTGTCTTTCTGCTGGGTGGAACATATATAGCTGGTCACATTTACAATTGCAATTGCATTGAATAAATGAAAATATTACTCACACTAACTACTTGACCAAGGTCCTGCCACTTCTTTTACATTGTCCTCCAGATCTCCTGGTGGTCACCATTGCTCAGTAATCTTCTGCAACTTGGTTCCAGCGTTTCTTCATTTCTTTGGGTGGAACTTTTATGTGACCTCTGTTGGTGTCCAGTTCCTGCCATCTGTTCTCAGTCACAGTAACTAGTGCCTCCACTTCATCCTGCAAGAAATGTTTGGTCCTTGCACTGCGTTGCATCTTGTACTGCTGCAGCTCCAATTTTTCCAATGCTCTCATACAGCACTCCTTCTCACACTCACAACTGGCTCTTTAAAAATGGCCGATTGCTAACTTGGACCTGCACTGCGCATGCGCGCCCATTGGAACGACGTCAAAAACGTAACTTTTTTTTGTTGCGTAGAAGGTGCAGCGTCGGTTTTTCGGTGCAGACAGCAGGCTCCACCCCCCGAGGCGATTGGACAGGCTGCACGGTGCAACATTTGAATTATAGATCGGGGAAATTTTGGCAAAATATTTCCAGTGCATTTCTGGCCGAGAATAATGGGCGTAACTCTGGCACTATGCCTGAAAATGAGCTTGGGCAAAATTGAGTCCTAAGTTTACTTCTTCTGTCGTGATTTTTGAGTCACACGTTTGTGTTGATATTTTATAAAAGCTAAACCTTCTTTTCCTTGTTGTACTGCAGTTGCAAGTCTCCAGTCACTAGGTGGTGCTGTGCTGCAAATTATCCAGGTCCATACATCATTTTGCTTTTTTACCTGTTTTTGGAGGGTTTATTTAAATGTAAATTTCAGGTTGTTCACACAATGTTAAAGGTACACATAACCTGTTGTTGCAATCCACAAATTTCAGGCACTTGTATGATCTATCCTTGATCATAGTAATTGGGTCTACCTGCTTAATCCATATCTGGCCATTGATTTGACATTGTAACTGTCTCTTGCCCCCATGTTTCGTATCCTTGTTCACAATGATCTCGAGCCTACCAATCACATTTGCGTTCCTCATGTTGGAACCCTGACCTCATGATTCCCAACCATTGTCATTTCTAATTCCTCAATGATCTCTACCCTTCGACCTCCACAGGACCCAGATCTTGACTCTCAGATGGTTCCCATATATATCGCAAGCAAGGTCAGCACACCTTGTTCCTTCTGGAATACCAGCCGCCTGGAGACTGGGGCTAAGGAAATTATTGGTTTAGTAATTCCTTCTCTTTGGCCACACCTTTTTTGATAAAAGAGCCATGTTTGTGACAGAAGGAGGTTGTGACCTGGCAAGTTCTCAGGAAACTTGGCGTGAATGCTGGGAGTTAGCATATCTGGGTCCTGACTCAATTGCTGAGCCTTCCATTGCAATCCTGGAGGATTTATAATCGGACTGCACCAGAAAGACTCTTGGAAATTCAGGACTTATTTTTTTAATTCAAGTATTAAAGAGGCCTTTAGTTTTTGAACTTACCTTTCACATCAGTGTGGGTGGTACAAGTGGATCTGCCACAGGCGGAACCATCGACAGGACCATGAGGGCGGCAAAACAGACTCACCTTGAGCAATGCAACAGGAGGTCTGCAGGTAATGTATTAACGGTCTTACATCTAATTTACATTTCTTGGGTTTCACTCTTCCAAGGACTCTCCTCCTGCTTTCAGATCGCGAGACCTGTTCCCAGTCATAATGAACCTCCATACTGCTCTCCCAGTCTTCCCAGACCCCAGGACCTACATCTCAATGCTCCCAGATGTAAGAATAAAAGTGTTTAGTAATGATAAAATTGATTCTGTATATCAATGTTAAAAGTGTAGATTATACAGAAAGGCTGCAGTGTTGAAACAAAATGGATGACTTCTTCAAGTTCATGTCTCCATGGCTTTGAAACTCACCAAACTAGAAAAGATGTTAATTGAAAAGCCATTAACTTAACCAAGGAATGGCACCGGCCCTCCAGACAGACACATGGATGAGGATAAGCCAATCAGGAACGGCCTGGAACCAAGATCTAATCCTGAGGCTTCCTGAGAAACAATGGCCTTAAGGGGTATAATAAGTCAAGCCAAAGATTGCTGGCTCTCTCTCATTCTTATCTTTTCTTAAGCACACGGCAAAAGCAGGACCTTCCTCTACAGACCAAGATGCAGGCCATGTGCTTTGCCAGAGGGAAGTGACGTATACCTTTTTATAAATCATTATTGTAACATTGTATCTGTCGATCGCGAGACCTCGAAACATAGAAACATAGAAAATAGGTGCAGGAGTAGGCCATTCGGCCCTTCTAGCCTGCACCGCCATTCAATGAGTTCATGGCTGAACATGCAACTTCAGTACCCCATTCCTGCTTTCTCGCCATACCCCTTGATTCCCCTAGTAGTAAGGACCTCATCTAACTCCTTTTTGAATATATTTAGTGAATTGGCCTCAACAACTTTCTGTGGTAGAGAATTCCACAGGTTCACCACTCTCTGGGTGAAGAAATTCCTCCTCATCTCGGTCCTAAATGGCTTCCCCCTTATCCTTAGACTGTGTCCCCTGGTTCTGGACTTCCCCAACATTGGGAACATTCTTCCTGCATCTAACCTGTCTAACCCCGTCAGAATTTTAAACGTTTCGATGAGGTCCCCTCTCATTCTTCTGAACTCCAGTGAATACAAGCCCAGTTGATCCAGTCTTTCTTGATAGGTCAGTCCCGCCATCCCGGGAATCAGTCTGGTGAACCTTCGCTGCACTCCCTCAATAGCAAGAATGTCCTTCCTCAGGTTAGGAGACCAAAACTGTACACAATACTCCAGGTGTGGCCTCACCAAGGCCCTGTACAATTGTAGCAACACCTCCCTGCCCTTGTACTCAAATCCCCTCGCTATGAAGGCCAACATGCCATTTGCTTTCTTAACTGCCTGCTGTACCTGCATGCCAACCTTCAATGACTGATGTACCATGACACCCAGGTCTCTTTGCACCTGCCCTTTTCCTAATCTGTCACCATTCAGATAATAGTCTATCTCTCTGTTTTTACCACCAAAGTGGATAACCTCACATTTATCCACATTATACTTCATCTGCCATGCATTTGCCCACTCACCTAACCTATCCAAGTCGCTCTGCAGCCTCATAGAATCCTCCTTGCAGCTCACACTGCCACCCAACTTAGTGTCATCCGCAAATTTGGAGATACTACATTTAATCCCCTCGTCTAAATCATTAATGTACAGTGTAAACAGCTGGGGCCCCAGCACAGAACCTTGCGGTACCCCACTAGTCACTGCCTGCCATTCTGAAAAGTCCCCATTTACTCCTACTCTTTGCTTCCTGTCTGACAACCAGTTCTCAATCCATGTCAGCACACTACCCCCAATCCCATGTGCTTTAACTTTGCACATTAATCTTTTGTGTGGGACCTTGTCGAAAGCCTTCTGAAAGTCCAAATATACCACATCAACTGGTTCTCCCTTGTCCACTCTACTGGAAACATCCTCAAAAAATTCCAGAAGATTTGTCAAGCATGATTTCCCTTTAACAAATCCATGCTGACTTGGACCTATCATATTACCTCTTTCCAAATGCACTGCGATGACATCCTTAATAATTGATTCCATCATTTTACCCACTACCGATGTCAGGCTGACCGGTCTGTAATTCCCTGTTTTCTCTCTCCCTCCTTTTTTAAAAAGTGGGGTTACATTGGCTACCCTCCACTCCATAGGAACTGATCCAGAGTCAATGGAATGTTGGAAAATGACTGTCAATGCATCCACTATTTCCAAGGCCACCTCCTTAAGTACTCAGGGATGCAGTCCATCAGGCCCTGGGGATTTATCGGCCTTCAATCCCATCAATTTCCCCAACACAATTTCCCGACTAATAAGGATTTCCCTCAGTTCCTCCTCCTTACTAGACCCTCCGACCCCTTTTATATCCGGAAGGTTGTTTGTGTCCTCCTCAGTGAATACCGAACCAAAGTACTTGTTCAATTGGTCCGCCATTTCTTTGTTCCCCGTTTTGACTTCCCCTGTTGAATATAGAAGCAGGGAAGTCTTACTGCAGTGTACGGGGCCTTAGTGAAGCCTCACCTGGAATATTGTGTTCAGTTTTGGTCTCCTAGTCTGAGGAAGGACGTTCTTGCTATTGAGGGACTGCAGCGAACATTCACCAGACTGATTCCAGGGATGGCTGGGTTGTCATATGAGGAGAGACTGGATCAACTGGGCCTTTATTCACTGGAGTTTAGAAGGATGAGAGGAAGTCTCATAGAAACATATAAGATTCTGATGGGACTGGACAGGTTAGATGCGGGAAGAATGTTCCTGATGTTGGGGAAGTCCAAAACCAGGGGACATAATCGTAGGATAAGGGGTAGGCCATTTAGGACTGAGATGAGGAGAAATTTCTTCACTCAGAGTTGTTAACCTGTGAAATTCTCTACCGCAGAGAGTTGTTGATGCCAATTCACTGGATATATTCAAGAGGGATATGGCTCTTACGGCTAAGGGGATCAAGGGGTATGGAGAGAAAGCAGGAAAGGGGTACTGAAGGAATGATCAGCCATGATCTTATTGAATGGTGGTGCAGGCTCGTAGGGCCGAATGGCCTACTCCTGCACCTATTTTTCTATATTTCTATGTTTCTATGATCCATAGGATAGCTGACGACTGCTGATAGATGTGTATGTGTGTGTGTTTAATAAACTAATCCAAATTGTTTTAAAAGAATTGGTCTTGCTATCAGTTTAATGCCAGAGATTTAGAAATCTTACACAGAGCCCCTCTCTGCAGGGCTTGTAGAACCTAGGGTCTCCCCAATTCCTCACAAAATACTGCTAGATTCGAAGAACCTATTCTAGTTCCTCCAGAACCCAAGCCCCATATCCAGTGCTCCCAGAGACCTGGGTCACCCCCAGTGCTAATAGGTCAGTGCACCTGATAACACTACCTGGTATTACACCTCTGTTTTTAAAATAGGTCTGACTCAATATATATAATGTATAGCTTTTCATTGCTGGTCTAACTGGTGTAACTTGAGAAGGTCAGCCATAAAGCTGGTAAATTAGGATTTCACTTTCATTTCCCAATTTGTTGTTTCAATGTTCTCTTTCAGAACATTTCCCCGAACAGGGCATGTCACGGGGTGGCTGAAATCAACAACAGCAGATGCAACATGTCGAAGAATTGAGTCACCAAAGGAGGAAAACAAATTTCTGAAAATCAATTTGAAGTTTTAAATGAAGTCAGAGCCCCTAAAACTAAGCAACAGACATAAAACAATACAGTCGCGCTCAATGACAACCCATAGTTACTTACACAGCTTACAGATGTCATTTTTATGGGGCTCACCATCAGACTCTCACTTAATATCTTGATTGTTTTTTTCAATAAAGAGAAAACAAACTTTTATTGATATCATGCCTCAGGACATCCCAACTCACTTCACAGCCACTGCACAATGTGTAGTCACGGTTGTGATGTCGGCAAATCGTATACTGGTGCCACATTTTATAAAGACTCAGTTTACAGAAGTGAACAGAGACTTAGCACCAATTAAATGGGAGCGGGAGCTGGGTGCAGATAACTGAGGCACATAAAAATAGTGGGATATTTTCAAGAAAATTCTGAAACAAAAAGGAGCTATATACCACGTGAAAAAAATCACAATAGCAACATGGGGATTTAATTCAACAACTGGCACTCAAGAAGAAGCATTGTAGTATTTATAAAGAACTTATATTTATATAGCTCCTTCTGCATCCTCAGGATGCCCCAAAGTGTTAATAGCAAATTAATTACTTTTAGAGTGCAGTCATTGTTACTAATGTAAGCAACTGCAGCAGCCAATTTGCACACAGTAAGGTCCCACAAACAGCACAAGATAAATGACCAGTTAATGGGGCGATTATCCTCGGGCCCACAGAAATGAGCACGGGAATAGCACTGTGCCTGATGTCACTTCATTGCACCCTAATTTCTTCTTTGAACTAATTTGCATATCATGACTATTTTGTGGAAAGAAAGAAATATAGCACCTTTCACAACAAGCGAAAGTGTCAAAGCGCTTTACAGCCAATGAAGCACTTTTTGAAGTGTAGTCACTGTTGTAATGTGGGAAATGCAACAGCCAATTTGCACACAGCAAGCTCTCACAAACAGCAATGAGATAATGAGCAGATAATCTGTTTTTGTTCTGTTGATTGAGAGATAAATATTGGCCAGGACACCAGGGATAATGCCCCTGCTTTTCTTTGAAATAGTGCCATGGGATCTTTCACACCCACTTGAAAGAGCAGATGGGACTTTGGTTTAACATCTCATCCAAAAGACAGCACTTCCAACAGCACAATGCTCCCTCAGTACTGCACTAGAGTGTCAACCTAGATTTTTCATGTTCAAATCCCTGGAGTGGGATTTGAATCCATAACCTTCTGACCCAGAAGCAAGTGTGCTCCACACTGAGCCACAGCGGACACTAAGGCCTACTTATTGGGTGCAGTTGTGAAGCACAGACAAATTAGGCACTGCTGCAGGCCTTAAAGGTATGTGGTTGCTGAAGGGGGTTGGAACATTGTGGATCTTGGGAGAGCCTGTGGCGGTAACAAGGAAGCCTGAGCCTAGATGAACATTTTGGAAGCCTATAAGTTGCAGACAAATATCCTGGACTGCTTCTGTGAAGTGAGTTTTGCCAGAAGATGTATTTTAAAGTGACAGTGGAAAGGATCAAGATTTCATGACAGCAGTGGGAAAACAGTTTGCAATCCATCATGCTGCTGAACAAGACTGGTCACAGAAGTGCTCCCTGTTTTAATGATGATGTCATTAAACAGCTGTTGCAGGAAGTGGGTTAAAGGAGAGATTCCCTATTTCCCTGCCATTGAAGGAAGTTGATGAAGACAGGGCATGGCAAGGGTTGGCTGAGGTCAATAACTGCAGCAGGAACATGCTATAGAAATGGGAGCAATGCCGAAAACACGTTCATTGAGCACACCAAGAAAGTAAAAGTATCAACATTAATACAATTTTATAAATGTGAGAGAGTCATAGGGTAACTATCGGGGGCTCAATTTTAACTCCCCAACGCCTGACAGAAACATTGAAACATAGAAAATAGGTGCAGGAGTAGGCCATTCGGCCCTTCGAGCCGACACCACCATTCAAAAAGATCATTCACCTCAGTACCCCTTTCCTGCTTTCTCTCCATACCCCTTGATCCCTTTAGCCATAAGAGCCATATCTAACTCCTTTTGAATTATATCCAATGAACTAGCTACCCTCCAGTCCATAGGAACTGATCCAAAGTCGAAAGACTGTTGGAAAATGATCACCAATGCATCCACTATTTCTAGGGCCACTTTCTTAAGTACTCTGGGATGCAGACTATCAGGCCCCGGGGATTTATCGGCCTTCCACCCGATCAATTTTCATAACACAATTTCCTGCCTAATAAGGATTTCCTTCAGTTCCTCCTTCTCACTAGACCCTTGGTCCCTTGTATTTCTGGAAGGTTATTTGTGTCTTCCTTCGTGAAGACAGAACCAAAGTATTTGTTCAACTGGTCTGCCATTTCTTTGTTCCCCATTATAAATTCACCTGATTCTAACTGCAAGGGACCTACGTTTGTCTTCACTAATCTTTTTCTCTTCACATATCTATAGAAGCTTTTGCAGTCAGTTTTTATGTTCCCAGTAAGCTTCCTCTCATACTCTATGTTCCCCTTCCTAATTAAACCCTTTTTCCTCCTCTGCTGAACACTAAATTTCTCCCAGTCCTCAGGTTTGCTGCTTATTCTGGCCAATTTATATGCCTCTTCCTTGGATTTAACACTATCCTTAATTTCCCTTGTTAGCCACGGTTGAGCCACCTTCCCCGTTTTATTTTTACTCCAGACAGGGATGTACAATTGTTGAAGTTCATCCATGTGATCTTTAAATGTTTGCCATTGCCTATCCACCATCAACCCTTTAAGTATCATTCGCCAGTCTATTCTAGCCAATTCACGTCTCATACCATTGAAGTTACCTTTCCTTAAGTTCAGGACCCTAGTTTCTGAATTAACTGTGTCACTCTCCATCTTAATAAAGAATTCTACCATATTATGGTCACTCTTCCCCAAGGGGCCTCGCACAACAAGATTGCTAATTAGTCCTTTCTCATTACACATCACCCAGTCTAGGATGGCCAGCCCTCGAGTTGGTTCCTCGACATATTGGTCTAGAAAATCATCCCTAATACACTCCAGGAAATCCTCTTCCACTGTATTGCTACCAGTTTGGTTAGCCCAATCTATATGTAGATTAAAGTCGCCCATGATAACTACTGTACCTTTATTGCACGCATCCCTAATTTCTTGTTTGATGCTGTCCCCAACCTCACTGCTACTGTTTGGTGGTCTGTACACAACTCCCACTAGTGTTTTATGCCCTTTTGTATTCCGCAGCTCCACCCATACAGATTCCACATCATCCAAGCTAATGTCCTTTCTTCCTATTGTGTTAGTTTCCTCTTTAACCAGCAATGCCACCACACCTCTTTTTCCTTTCTGTCTATCCTTCCTGAATGTTGAATACCCCTGGATGTTGAGTTTCCAGCCTTGGTCACCCTGGAGCCATGTCTCTGTGATGCCAATTACATCATATCCATTAATTGCTGCCTGTGCAGTTAATTCGTCCACCTTCAGGCTTGTGTTTTTAACACAATTTGCCAGATGGGAGTGGCAGCTAAAATAGAACAGGGGACCTACCCACTCCTTTCCCACCCTGATCTGGTCGACTCCAATTTTAAACTGCAGGCAGCAAGGACCCACTCCAAGCTGGCAGGGGCAGCAAGGAGCCACTCCAAGCTGGTGGGGTCAGCAAGGACCCACTCCAAGCTGGTGGGGTCAGCAAGGACCCACTCCAAGCTGGCGGGGTCAGCAAGGACCCACTCCAAGCTGGCAGGGGGCAGCAAGGAGCCACTCCAAGTTGGCAGGGGGCAGCAAGGACCCACTCCAATCTGGTGGGGGCAGCAAGGACCCACTCCAAGCTGGTGGGGGCAGCAAGGACCCACTCCAAGCTGGCAGGGTCCTCGTCAATGATCCCCCGAAGGTTCGGGGGGAGGCGGCTGTGGATCAATCGGGAGGCCCGCGTAGGATGCTCACAAGCTGTTGCCGCGCACGGAAACAAAATGAGAGGGAACATTGGTCTTCTTAGAATATACATGTCAGGAATCCCCATTCGGAGCATTTACCTTAAGCCGGAGACCATATATCTGGGCCATTTTGGTGAGGAAATTTGTAAGCAGCATGCTAATGAGACCCGACCGTTGAAATGAGTAAGGACTGGCTCTTTGTGCTCCTGGACGGACATAATGCTTACTGCGGACAGACTGCTTACTGCGGACATACTGCTTACAGCGGACATACTGCTTATTGCGGACAAACTGCTTACTGCGGACATAATGCTTACTGAGGACATACTGCTTACTGCGGACATAATGCTTACTGCGGACATACTGCTTACTGCGGACATACTGCTTACTGCGGACATACTGCTTACTGTGGACATACTGCTTACTGCAGACATACTGCTTACTGCGGACATACTGCTTACTGCAGACATACTGCTTGCTGCGGATATAATGCTTACTGCAGACATACTGCTTACTGCGGACACACTGCTTACTGCGGACATAATGCTTACTGCGGACATACTGCTTACTGCGGACATACTGCTTACTGTGGACATACTGCTTACTGCGGACATACTGCTTACTGCAGACATACTGCTTACTGCGGGCATAATGCTTACTGCAGACATACTGCTTACTGCAGTCATACTGCTTACTGCGGACATACTGCTTACTGCAGATATACTGCTTACTGCGGGCATACTGCTTACTGCGGACATACTGCTTACTGCGGACATAATGCTTACTGCGGACATACTGCTTACTGCGGACATACTGCTTACTGCGGGCATAATGCTTACTGCAGACATAATGCTTGCTGCAGACATACTGCTTACTGCAGACATAATGCTTACTGCGGATATACTGCCAACTGCGGACATACTGCTTACTGCGGGCATAATGCTTACTGCGGACATACTGCTTACTGCGGACATACTGCTTACTGCGGACATAATGCTTACTGCAGATATACTGCTTACTGCGGACATACTGCTTACTGCGGACATACTGCTTACTGCGGACATATTGCTTACTGCGGACATACTGCTTACTGCGGACATAATACTTACTGCAGACATACTGCGTACTGCGGACATACTGCTTACTGCAGACATACTGCTTACTGCAGGCATACTGCTTACTGCAGGCATACTGCTGACTGCAGACATACTGCTTACTGCGGACATAATGCTTACTGCAGACATAATGCTTACTGCGGACATACTGCTTACTGCAGGCATACTGCTTACTGCGGACATAATGCTTACTGCGGACATACTGCTTACTGCAGGCATACTGCTTACTGCGGACATAATGCTCACTGCGCACATACTGCTTACTGCGGACATACTGCTTACTGCAGGCATACTGCTTACTGCAGACATACTGCTTACTGCGGACATAATGCTTCCTGCAGACATACTGCTTACTGCAGACATACTGCATACTGCGGACATACTGCTTACTGCGGACATACTGCTTACTGCGGACATACTGCTTACTGCGGTCTTACTGCTTACTGCGGACATACTGCTTACTGCAGACATAATGCTTACTGCAGACATACTGCTTACTGCAGGCATACTGCTTACTGCGGACATACTGCTTACTGCAGACATACTGCTCGGACATACTGCTTACTGCGGACATACTGCTTACTTCGGACATACTGCTTACTTCGGACATACTGCTTACTGCGGACATACTGCTTACTGCAGACATACTGCTTACTGCGAACATACTGCTTACTTCGGACATACGGCTTACTTCGGACATACTGCTTACTGCAGGCATACTGCTTACTGCGGACATACTGCTTACTGCGGACATACTGCTTACTGCAGGCATACTGCTTACTGCTTACTGCGGACATACTGCTTACTGCGGACATACTGCTTACTGCGGATATACTGCTTACTGCGGACATACTGCTTACTGCAGGCATACTGCTTACTGCTTACTGCGGACATACTGCTTACTGCGGACATACTGCTTACTGCGGAGAAACTGCTTACTTCGGACATACTGCTTACTTCGGACATACTGCTTACTGCGGACAAACTGCTTACTTCGGACATACTGCTTACTTCGGACATACTGCTTACTTCGGACATACTGCTTACTTCGGACATAATGCTTACTGCGGACATGCTGCTTACTTCGGACATAATGCTTACTGCGGACAAACTGCTGACTTCGGACATGCTGCTTACTTCGGACATACTGCTTACTTCGGACATACTGCTTACTTCGGACATAATGCTTACTGCAGACATACTGCTTACTTCGGACATACTGCTTACTGCAGACATACTGCTTACTGCAGACATACTGCTTACTTCGGACAAAATGCTTACTGCAGAAATACTGCTTACTTCGGACATACTGCTTACTGCAGACATACTGCTTACTTCGGACATAATGCTTGCTGCAGACATACTGCTTACTTCGGACATACTGCTTACTGCAGACATACTGCTTACTGCAGACATACTGCTTACTTCGGACAGACTGCTTACTTTGGACATAATGCTTACTGCAGACATACTGCTTACATCGGACATACTGCTTACTGCAGACATACTGCTTACTGCAGACATACTGCTTACTGCGGACATACTGCTTACTTCGGACATAATGCTTACTGCAGACATACTGCTTACTGCGGACATACTGCTTACTGCAGACATACTGCTTACTTCGGACATACTGCTTACTGCAGACATAATGCTTGCTGCAGACATACTGCTTACTGCAGACTTACTGCTTACTGCGGACATACTGCTTACTGCGGACATACTGCTTACTGCAGGCATACTGCTTACTGCGGACATACTGCTTACTGCGGACATACTGCTTACTGCGGACATACTGCTTACTTCGGACATACTGCTTACTGCGGACATACTGCTTACTGCGGACATACTGCTTACTGCGGACATAATGCTTACTGCGGACATACTGCTTAATGCGGACATAATGCTAACTGCGCACATATTGCTTACTGCGGACATACTGCTTACTGCGGACATACTGCTTACTGCGGACATACTGCTTACTTCGGACATACTGCTTACTGCGGACATAATGCTTACTGCGGACATACTGCTTACTGCGGACATACTGCTTACTTCGGACATACTGCTTACTGCGGACATACTGCTTACTTCGGACATACTGCTTACTGCGGACATACTGCTTACTGCAGACTGCTTACTGCGGACATACTGCTTACTGCGGACATACTGCTTACTGCGGACATAATGCTTACTGCGGACATACTGCTCACTGCGGACATAATGCTTACTGCGGACATACTGCTTACTTCGGACATACTGCTTACTGCGGACATACTGCTTACTGCGGACATACTGCTTACTTCGGACATACTGCTTACTTCGGACATACTGCTTATTGCGGACATAATGCTTACTGCGGACATACTGCTTACTGCGGACATACTGCTTACTGCGGACAAACTGCTTACTTCGGACATACTGCTTACTTCGGACATACTGCTTACTTCGGACATACTGCTTACTGCAGACATACTGCTTACTTCGGACATACTGCTTACTGCGGACATGCTGCTTACTTCGGACATAATGCTTACTGCGGACAAACTGCTGACTTCGGACATGCTGCTTACTTCGGACATACTGCTTACTTCGGACATACTGCTTACTTCGGAATAATGCTTACTGCAGACATACTGCTTACTTCGGACATACTGCTTACTGCAGACATACTGCTTACTGCAGACATATTGCTTACTTCGGACATAATGCTTACTGCAGAAATACTGCTTACTTCGGACATACTGCTTACTGCAGACATACTGCTTACTTTACTGCGGACATACTGCTTACTTCGGACATAATGCTTACTGCAGACATACTGCTTACTTCGGAGATACTGCTTACTGCAGACATACTGCTTACTGCAGACATACTGCTTACTTCGGACAGACTGCTTACTTCGGACATAATGCTTACTGCAGACATACTGCTTACATCGGACATACTGCTTACTGCAGACATACTGCTTACTGCAGACATACTGCTTACTGCGGACATACTGCTTACTTCGGACATAATGCTTACTGCAGACATACTGCTTACTGCGGACATACTGCTTACTGCAGACATACTGCTTACTTCGGACATACTGCTTACTGCAGACATAATGCTTGCTGCAGACATACTGCTTACTGCAGACATACTGCTTACTGCGGACATACTGCTTACTGCGGACATACTGCTTACTGCAGGCATACTGCTTACTGCGGACATACTGCTTACTGTGGACATACTGCTTACTGCGGACATACTGCTTACTGCGGACATACTGCTTACTGCGGACATACTGCTTACTGCGGACATACTGCTCACTGCGGACATACTGCTTACTGCGGACATACTGCTTACTGCGGACATACTGCTTACTGCAGGCATACTGCTTACTGCGGACATACTGCTTACTGCGGACATACTGCTTACTGCGGACATACTGCTTACTGCGGACATACTGCTTACTGCGGACATAATGCTTACTGCAGACATACTGCATACTGCGGACATACTGCTCACTGCGGACATACTGCTTACTGCGGACATACTGCTTACTGCGGTCTTACTGCTTACTGCGGACATACTGCTTACTGCAGACATAATGCTTACTGCAGACATACTGCTTACTGCAGGCATACTGCTTACTGCGGACATACTGCTTACTGCAGACATACTGCTTACTGCGAACATACTGCTTACTTCGGACATACTGCTTACTTCGGACATACTGCTTACTGCAGGCATACTGCTTACTGCGGACATACTGCTTACTGCAGGCATACTGCTTACTGCTTACTGCGGACATACTGCTTACTGCGGACATACTGCTTACTGCGGATATACTGCTTACTGCGGACATACTGCTTACTGCAGGCATACTGCTTACTGCTTACTGCGGACATACTGCTTACTGCGGACATACTGCTTACTGCGGAGAAACTGCTTACTTCGGACATACTGCTTACTGCGGACATACTGCTTACTTCGGACATACTGCTTACTGCGGACAAACTGCTTACTTCGGACATACTGCTTACTTCGGACATACTGCTTACTTCGGACATGCTGCTTACTTCGGACATAATGCTTACTGCGGACATGCTGCTTACTTCGGACATAATGCTTACTGCGGACAAACTGCTGACTTCGGACATGCTGCTTACTTCGGACATACTGCTTACTTCGGACATACTGCTTACTTCGGACATAATGCTTACTGCAGACATACTGCTTACTTCGGACATACTGCTTACTGCAGACATACTGCTTACTGCAGACATACTGCTTACTTCGGACATAAGGCTTACTGCAGAAATACTGCTTACTTCGGACATACTGCTTACTGCAGACATACTGCTTACTGCAGACATACTGCTTACTTCGGACATAATGCTTACTGCAGACATACTGCTTACTTCGGACATACTGCTTACTGCAGACATACTGCTTACTGCAGACATACTGCTTGCTTCGGACAGACTGCTTACTTCGGACATAATGCTTACTGCAGACATACTGCTTACATCGGACATACTGCTTACTGCAGACATACTGCTTACTGCAGACATACTGCTTACTGCGTACATACTGCTTACTTCGGACATAATGCTTATTGCAGACATACTGCTTACTGCGGACATACTGCTTACTGCAGACATACTGCTTACTTCGGACATACTGCTTACTGCAGACATAATGCTTGCTGCAGACATACTGCTTACTGCAGACTTACTGCTTACTGCGGACATACTGCTTACTGCGGACATACTGCTTACTGCAGGCATACTGCTTACTGCGGACATACTGCTTACTGCGGACATACTGCTTACTTTGGACATACTGCTTACTGCGGACATACTGCTTACTTCGGACATACTGCTTACTGCGGACATACTGCTTACTGCGGACATACTGCTTACTTCGGACATAATGCTTACTGCGGACATACTGCTTACTGCGGACATAATGCTAACTGCGCACATATTGCTTACTGCGGACATACTGCTTACTGCGGACATACTGCTTACTGCGGACATACTGCTTACTTCGGACATACTGCTTACTGCGGACATAATGCTTACTGCGGACATAATGCTTACTGCGGACATACTGCTTACTTCGGACATACTGCTTACTGCGGACATACTGCTTACTTCGGACATACTGCTTACTGCGGACATACTGCTTACTGCGGACATACTGCTTACTGCAGACTGCTTACTGCGGACATACTGCTTACTGCGGACATACTGCTTACTGCGGACATAATGCTTACTGCAGGCATACTGCTTACTGCGGACATACTGCTTACTGCGGACATAATGCTTACTGCGGACATACTGCTTACTTCGGACATACTGCTTACTGCGGACATACTGCTTACTTCGGACATACTGCTTACTGCGGACATACTGCTTACTTCGGACATACTGCTTACTTCGGACATACTGCTTATTGCGGACATAATGCTTACTGCGGACATACTGCTTACTGCGGACATACTGCTTACTGCGGACAAACTGCTTACTTCGGACATACTGCTTACTTCGGACATACTGCTTACTTCGGACATACTGCTTACTTCGGACATACTGCTTACTGCAGACATACTGCTTACTTCGGACATACTGCTTACTGCGGACATGCTGCTTACTTCGGACATAATGCTTACTGCGGACAAACTGCTGACTTCGGACATGCTGCTTACTTCGGACATACTGCTTACTTCGGACATACTGCTTGCTTCGGACATAATGCTTACTGCAGACATACTGCTTACTTCGGACATACTGCTTACTGCAGACATACTGCTTACTGCAGACATACTGCTTACTTCGGACATAATGCTTACTGCAGACATACTGCTTACTTCGGACATACTGCTTACTGCAGACATACTGCTTACTGCAGACATACTGCTTACTTCGGACAGACTGCTTACTTCGGACATAATGCTTACTGCAGACATACTGCTTACATCGGACATACTGCTTACTGCAGACATACTGCTTACTGCAGACATACTGCTTACTGCGTACATACTGCTTACTTCGGACATAATGCTTACTGCAGACATACTGCTTACTGCGGACATACTGCTTACTGCAGACATACTGCTTACTTCGGACATACTGCTTACTGCAGACATAATGCATGCTGCAGACATACTGCTTACTGCAGACTTACTGCTTACTGCGGACATACTGCTTACTGCGGACATACTGCTTACTGCAGGCATACTGCTTACTGCGGACATACTGCTTACTGCGGACATACTGCTTACTTCGGACATACTGCTTACTGCGGACATACTGCTTACTTCGGACATACTGCTTACTGCGGACATACTGCTTACTGCGGACATACTGCTTACTGCGGACATACTGCTTACTGCGGACATAATGCTTACTGCAGGCATACTGCTTACTGCGGACATACTGCTTACTGCGGACCTAATGCTTACTGCGGACATACTGCTTACTTTGGACATACTGCTTACTGTGGACATACTGCTTACTGCGGACATACTGCTTACTGCGGACATACTGCTTACTTCGGACATACTGCTTACTGCGGACATACTGCTTACTTCGGACATACTGCTTACTGCGGACATACTGCTTACTGCGGACATACTGCTTACTGCAGACTGCTTACTGCGGACATACTGCTTACTGCGGACATACTGCTTACTGCGGACATAATGCTTACTGCAGGCATACTGCTTACTGCGGACATACTGCTTACTGCGGACATAATGCTTACTGCGGACATACTGCTTACTGCGGACATACTGCTTACTGCAGACATACTGCTTACTGTGGACATACTGCTTACTTCGGACATACTGCTTACTTCGGACATACTGCTTACTGCGGACATACTGCTTACTTCGGACATACTGCTTACTTCGGACATACTGCTTACTTCGGACATACTGCTTACTGCGGACATACTGCTTACTGCGGACATACTACTTACTGCGGACATACTGCTTACTGCGGACATACTGCTTACTGCGGACATACTGCTTACTGCGGACATAATGCTTACTGCGCACATACTGCTTACTGCGGACATACTGCTTACTGCGGACATAATGCTTACTGCGGACATACTGCTTACTGCGGACATAATGCTTACTTCGGACATACTGCTTACTGCGGACATAATGCTTACTGCGGACATACTGCTTACTTCGGACATACTGCTTACTGCGGACATACTGCTTACTTCGGACATACTGCTTACTTCGGACATACAGCTTACTGCGGATATACTGCTTACTTCGGACGTACTGCTTACTGCGGACATACTGCTTACTGCGGACATACTGCTTACTGCGGACATACTGCTTACTGCGGACATACTGCTTACTGCGGACATAATGCTTACTGCAGGCATACTGCTTACTGCGGACATACTGCTTACTGCGGACCTAATGCTTACTGCGGACATACTGCTTACTTTGGACATACTGCTTACTGCGGACATACTGCTTACTGCGGACATACTGCTTACTGCGGACATACTGCTTACTTCGGACATACTGCTTACTGCGGACATGCTGCTTACTTCGGACATACTGCTTACTGCGGACATACTGCTTACTGCGGACATACTGCTTACTGCAGACTGCTTACTGCGGACATACTGCTTACTGCGGACATACTGCTTACTGCGGACATAATGGTTACTGCAGGCATACTGCTTACTGCGGACATACTGCTTACTGCGGACATAATGCTTACTGCGGACATACTGCTTACTTCGGACATACTGCTTACTGCGGACATACTGCTTACTGCGGACATACTGCTTACTTCGGACATACTGCTTACTTCGGACATACTGCTTATTGCGGACATAATGCTTACTGCGGACATACTGCTTACTGCGGACATACTGCTTACTGCAGACATACTGCTTACTTCGGACATACTGCTTACTGCGGACAACTGCTTACTGCAGACATACTGCTTACTTCGGACATACTGCTTACTGCGGACATACTGCTTACTTCGGACATACTGCTTACTTCGGACATACTGCTTACTGCGGACATACTGCTTACTGTGGACATAATGCTTACTGCGGACATTCTACTTACTGCGGACATACTGCTTACTGCGGACATACTGCTTACTGCGGACATACTGCTTACTTTGCTATGTTCCCACCCACAAGTTGAATGTCAAGCTAGGTGCTGGATTTACGAGTTTTGAGTTTTTTGGGCGAAAATGACAGCGATACTTGAAAATTACCATTTTTGCTGCGTTACCAATTTTAGGCCGAACTTTCAGCCTTTGGGGTCTGTGCCAGCTTCGCAAGGGAGGCGTTGCTCAATTATTTGCGCTGCAAAATGCGAGTTTCGCAAACTTTACTGCTGGTTGTTTGCGATGCGAGAGAGGCCTTGGGAGTCGGGAAAAAAACATTCAAAACAACATTACCAAGACTCTTAGTGACAAATCACTTCCAAAGAATTAATAAAAACTTTAATTGACCTTTTTTGCAGGTTTTCTAACTTACCGTTGCTGGCAGGGCTGCACCGTCAGGTTTTATCTGTCGCTGTTCTGGGCACGGCGTACGGGTCGGGAGAGTGCCAAAATTCAGCCGGTAACGCAATCCGCATCGTTACCCGTCCGGTGTAGCTGTCCCCGGTGGTACTTCCCATCACTGCCGCAAACAAGGAGCCGAGGATCCCGCCCGGGCTTTGCGATCGGGTTTTCACCGTGGAGGGTCAAAATGCAGCAAAAACCCAGTCACAAACCCCTCGAAAATCCAGCCCCTAATGTTTTCCTATCACTCAATGTAACGGGCCAGTTAGAATAGCATCAGGTGAGGATGGGACAATCTGATGCACAGTAAGGATTGCTTCAGTAATCACAAGTCACACTCACTCGATACAATCAAGTACAAGGATCGAATGTCTGAAAGATCAGTAAAGTAACACCACCTCCCCGTCATTGCAACTACTTCTTAATACAAGGAAAAGGTGCTGCTGAAAGTGATGGAACACTCGTATCTCTCTGCAGGAGAAGGTGACATTTAACAGAAGGACCTGCTACAGTTCAGCAAGTCACTCTATTTGAGGAAAGGGAAGTCGACCTGCAGCAACACAACTTGAGAGGTGGCAGCAGATGGTGAAATTGATGGACATGTCCCCACTGAGGATTCATTGTTCTTGCTCGTTCCTTCCCTCCCAGTCCTGGTTAATGTGTCTGTAGATATCAACGTGCAGGATCTTCCCGTGCTGATGAAAGTGATGATGAACCCCATGAGTACATGTTCAGCTAATTCTTAATTTGCTTATATGTTTGTTTATCTTTATGCCTTCACAGGAATGACACAGCAATCGGAGGCTTCATGCAACCTGCAAGAAGCAGCTTATCTCGCACCCTGTCACAATTCCAAGACTTGGCAAGTAGCAGCCCAGCTACATCGCCTCAGGGAAATGTCGATAGAGAGTATGAGGGGACCACTGAGGTGGGATCCCTGAACACTGGAAGACACGGACAGCTAGACAGGAGAAGGAAACGAGAAGGCCCTTGTTGGAGGATGGGAGAAACTCCTCCAACAGCCACACAAACATTCTTGGTGCAAGCGACGACTAAAGTTTGGTTTGACTCTCATCGCTGAGACCTTGGGTTTTCTCGAAAATGCTCCAACTCAGTGATATTATGGCAGCTCAAACAAATTATGGTCCATACACTGTGCCAATGCTGCCATGCGGTCTGACAGTCCCCAGGCCTACAGGCAGAGTGGAAAAGAGGCCAGAGGAAGGGACAGATCAAAACAGCCAGTGAATGTTGATGCTATCTGTATTGATCACTCCACTTACACTCCAGCCTCTGCTGCCCCACCACCCAGCCCATTGACTGCACATGGGCCTGAAGGTATGTAGGGCCAGGCTATCCTTGCAGCAGCGGAAATGCTTTAGCATGAAGCCGGTTCATCTGCTGTGCAAGCTCATAGAGATTCAGAGCCACCTTGGTAGACTTGATGCTTCGGGTTCATCCGTGCTATCATCTTCAACACGTGAACATCATCATCAATGTCAACCGAAGCAATGCATGATGGATTTCTACAATTGCAATGCTCCCTGGAGTGTGTGGCAATTTCACAGATATTTGTAGGAGAGTGCCCAGGAAAGAGGGATTAAAAGCCAAAAAGTTTCTCTTATGAATGCTGCGACTGGAGTTGTTAAAAATTCGGACCTGCCATCTTGGGTTCAGTGGCATCAGTCACTCCCTATAAGCGCTCTTGTCTGAGCATCTTGCCTTTTTGGCAATTCACTCACACTGCTCTATATCATCATCATCATAGGCAGTCCCTCGGAATCGAGGAAGACTTGCTTCCACTCTAAAAATGAGTTCTTAGGTGACTGAGCAGTCCAATACGAGAGCCACAGTCCCTGTCACATGTGGGACAGACAGTGGTTGAGGGAAAGGGAGGATGGGATTGGTTTGCCGCACGCTCCTTCCGCTGCCTGCATTGGTTTCTGCATGCTCTCGGCGATGAGACTCGAGGTGTTCAGCGCTCCCCCGGATACACTTCCTCCACTTAGGGCGGTCTTTGCCAAGGACTCCCAGGTATCGGTGGTGATATTGCATTTTATCAGGGAGGCTTTGAGGGTGTCTTTGTAACGTTTCCTCTGCACACCTTTGGCTCGTTTGCCGTGAAGGAGTTCCGAGTAGAGCGCTTGCTTTGGCAGTCTTGTATCAGGCATGTGAACAATGTGGCCTGCCCAGCGGAGCTGATCAAGTGTGGTCAGTGCTTCAATACTGGGGATGTTGGCCTGGTCGAGGACTCTAATGTTGGTGCGTCTATCCTCCCAGGGGATTTGTAGGATCTTGTGGAGACATCGTTGGTGGTATTTCTCCAGTGACTTGAGGTGTCTACTGTACATGGTCCATGTCTCTGAGCCATACAGGAGGGCGGGTATCACTACAGCCCTGTAGACCATGAGCTTGGTGGCAGATTTGAGGGCCTGGTCTTTAAACACTCTTTTCTTCAGGCAGCCGAAGGCTGCACTGGCGCATTGGAGGCGGTGTTGAATTTCGTCGTCAATGTCTGCTCTTGTTGATAAGAGGCCCCCGAAGTATGGGAAATGGTCCACGTTGTCCAGGGCCACGCCGTGAATCTTGATGACTGGGGGGCAGTGCTGAGCGGCGAGGACAGGCTGGTGGAGGACCTTTGTCTTACGGATGTTTAATGTGAGGCCCATGTTTTCAGACGCCTCAGTGGAGATGTTGATTATGACTTGGAGTTCAGCCTCTGAATGTGCACAGACACAGGCGTTGTCTGCTTATTGTAGTTCGACGACAGAGGTTGGGGCGATGTTGGATGTTGTCTGGAGATGACGAAGGTTGAACAGGTTCCCACTGGTTCTGTAGATGAATTCCACTCCAGCTATAAATATACTCCACTGCCCTGTAAATACTTGTATGATAGCAGGGATGTAACATGAGACCTAAACTGGATACTCATGTTTTTCTTCAATAATGCTTACATTCAAGGCTCAATTTTCCCCAACATTGAAGAGTTACCCCGTTTTTTGGAGCCCAAGTACCCTCCAAAAAAATGTTCCAAGTTTCCCCGTTTGATTTCTTCATTTTGGCGCAGCCTAGCCTGTCCTTTAAGTTTGGGGGTGGAGCCTTGATCTGCGCCAAAAGATCGGGGTGACATGGTAACCAGGGACATAATGCGAGGGGAGGCTGCAAAGTGAAACATGCAGCCAGCTCGCAACACATTCAAATACATGGCCTCAACTTACCTCTAATTATTAAAGTGTCCCCCCACCTCCCGATGTCAGTCTGCTCCCCCGCCCCCAGCCCCCCGGTCCGCTCCCCCGCTCCCAGCCCCCCGGTCCGCTCCCCCACCCCCAGCCCCCCGGTCTGCTCCCCCACCCCCAGCCCAGGCCGAAGGGCCCCCCCCCGGTCTGCTCCCCCGCCCCCAGCCCCCCGGTCCGCTCCCCCGCTCCCAGCCCCCCGGTCCGCTCCCCCGCCCCCAGCCCCCCGGTCCGCTCCCCCGCCCCCAGCCCCCCGGTCCGCTCCCCCGCCCCCAGCCCCCCGGTCCGCTCCCCCGCCCCCAGCCAGGCCGAAAGGGCCCCCGGTCCGCTCCCCCGCCCCTAGCCCCCCGGTCCGCTCCCCCACCCCCAGCCCCCCGGTCTGCTCCCCCACCCCCAGCCCAGGCCGAAGGGCCCCCCCCCCAGTCTGCTCCCCCGCCCCCAGCCCCCTGGTCCGCTCCCCCGCCCCCAGCCCCCCGGTCTGCTCCCCCACCCCCAGCCCAGGCCGAAGGGCCCTCAGGTCCGCTTGCCCGCCCCTAGCCCAGGCCGAATGGCCTCCTCCCCTCCCCCCGGTCTGCTCCCCCGCCCCTAACCCAGGCCGAATGGCCTCCTCCCCCACCCCGGTCTGCTCCCCCTCCCCTAGCCCAGGCCGAATGGCCTCCTCCCCCACCCCGGTCTGCTCCCCCGCCCCTAGCCCAGGCCGAATGGCCTCCTCCCCCCCCCCGGTCCACTCCCCCGCCCCCAACCCCCCCGGGCCACTCCCCCGCCCCCAACCCCCCCGGGCCACTCCCCCGCCCCCAGCCCCCCGGTCCGCTCCCCCGCCCCCAGCCCCCCGGTCCGCTCCCCCGCCCCCAGCCCTGGCCGAAGGGCCCCCCGGTCCGCTCCCCCGCCCCTATTCCAGGCCGAATGGCCTCCTCCCTCCCGGTCCTCACATCTTACTATACCCGAAAGGCTTTCACCCGCCCTCTCCAACTCTCCTGCTGCTGCTGTCCAGTCATCTGCTGCATTTACCTGCACCGATCACCAATTTCCTCACCTGCGCCGATTTCCTGAACTCTCCAGAAGGTTTTTCTGTAGAGGCCACATAAGAAGAACTGAAGTAACTCTCAGCTGGCCAAACTTCCCTAAATGGCCAGAATTCGCACGGGTGGCAGGTTACGCCCCCTTTGGCTGAAAAAAAAACTTACTTAAAAAAATCGTAACGACCTGAGTTACACTGGTGCAAATTGATTGGGGAAACTGTTTATTTAACTTAGGCCAATAAAAGTGGCCTGCTCAAAAAAAATGGCACAAATCACTGGGGAAGATTGAGCCCTACGTGAGGCAATTGATCCAATAATTAAGCTGCTTTATTTCGAGGTAAGGAGAAAGAAAAAAGCAACAGTAATGATCATATTCACTTAGTTCAAATTTACCTTGAAGTCAAAAGAAAGAAAGACTTGGATTTATTAGTGTCTTTCACAACCGTCTCAAAGCCTTTTACAGCCATTGAAGAACATTTTGGAATGTGGTCATTGTTGTAATGTAGGAAACACGGCAGTCCGGAAGCAAACTCCCACAAACAGCAATGTGATAATGACCAGATAAGGGGCTGGAATTTCATGAAGTACTGCCACCGCCCATTTCAAGGCGGTATTCCAGCGGTAAACGTGGATCGCGTTTTTAGAACTGCCGGAATACTGCTAAGAACGAAGGCCACTAGTTTCATCAAAAATTGGCCAGCGGTAGCAGTATGTGTCCAGCGGTCGTGGTACACTTAGTCGTGGAAGACTAGAGTCTGGAAAAACGAGCCTTCTGCGCATGCACAATTTTTTTACTCTCAAAGTCATTTTTTCACACGATTCGGGGTCAGGGGTCGCCTGCGCAGAGAGTCTGTTTTCAGTGAGACAGTAAGTGGGAGGGGGAGAGAGAGAGGAGAGAGGAAAAGAGCTCGAGGAAAGGATACTTAAAACAAACAAACAGAATAGTAGAACTTGCAGAACTTGCAGAAAGATTACTTAACATTTACATTACTTTACAATTTCTCTTTTGAATAGCAAAAAAATTAAAAATAATGCAGGAAGAAGGAGAGTTGGAGCGAAAGGTAGGGGGGAGGAGGAGGGGAAGGAGGTTTACCCTGGATGCCCAAGAGGCACTGGTGTCTGAGGTAGAGGCCAGCTGAGGTCAATTGACGAGGGGTGGGCATGGGAAAACCGCCCCGGCCATTTACCAGAGGATCTGGAGAGATATTTCGGAGGCACAAGTCCATCGGGAGCCCAACCAGTGCCGAAAGAGATGGAACCACCTAGTTTCGGCATGCAGTTTCTGTGCATTCGGGTTAGGTTAATTTCATGTAGTCTCTCTCGGCGTCATATAATGCAGTAGTGTTGGTCCTTCTAAATAAGACTGCACCACATGAGCGTACTATGTCACCCTGACCCCTCCCCGACTGCTACCCACTCATATTTTGTTTTCTAGTTGCACATGAGGAGTTGCATGTGGCCCAGCACACTATGGGAGACTCCGCCTCTGTCAGGCACTGTTGGATATCAGAAGGCTAGGAGCACGAGGAAGAGGGGCCCCTGGAGAACCCTCTTCAAGCTGTGTGACGGGAGGCGAGGGGTAGGGGGGTGGGGGTGGAGATGTCACAAGAAGTTCAGGAGATGATGGAGGAGGGGTAGGAGGTAATTTTGGGGCTTGAAATTTTATCTGCGACCTCCTCTTCCTCGTCAGGATCCATTTTTCTTGGGTTCACCGGAGGAAGTAGCGGTGATCAAACAGCGCACCCTGAGTGTTCAAGCCCGTATGCCGAATCCGCGGAGGTTGATCTGGCAGAGCAGGTATGCTCCAAGACAGGCAGACGCTGACATGGACAAGGTGGGACTGTCAAGGGCGATCGTCGACATAGGTCGAGAGTTCCTCCAGGCCATGGCTGGCATAGCCAGGAACATCTCCGCACAATCCACACATCAATCGGGGGACATGGCGGAGCTGATTGCGGCCGTGCAGCAAAACACTGAGTCTGGCAATGCCATGCAGCAATTGATGATCTCGGCATTTGGCACTGCACCCCACGGTGTCAGACCACTCGGGCAGACAGCACCTGAGGGTCGGGTGATAGATCTAACTTCCGACTCAGAAGCCGGGTCTTCCACACCCCGAGCTTCTCCAGTACCCCACACATGGCACTGCCATTGTTGATCCCCCAACAGCAGCAGCGCTCGAGGTGCCTTGCTGCACAACATCCTGGTTCCAAAGTGGGTAAGGGTAACAGAAGAAGAAATTGGGGGTAAGGATCGGGAGGGGAACGGTGGTGAGAGTGGCAGCCGGAGGTAAAATTGGTGCTGGGTGGGGGGTGTTGGGGTGAGTTGTTTTGTTACTGTTGCCACTGTCATTGTTATCGTTATTATTTGTTCAAAAATTTTATTTTTGTTTACACATTTTATTTTAATAATTATTTATTAACTGTTTAATTTTTCAAAGTTTTACAACATTTCAAATTTTATAAAATCTTTTATTCAACTTAACCACACTTTTAGAAAATGAGGGGTTACAGTCATTATAAGGGTTGCATACAGTAGCCAGGCAAAGGTGAAACATAACTCTCACTGTTCAAGCAAAGCATTCATTTATGAGCTGCTGACGTAGCAGTTTTGCAGTCGCGAAAGCTCCACGAGTCTTCGCCTGTGGTGTTGGGAGAGGTAGTGGTGTGGGTTCATCAGCAGGCTCCTCATCCTCCTCAACTTCCTCCTCCCCTCTCTCCTGAAGTGGTCCTCCAGTCCCCAGTGGCAATTCCTGTCCCTCATGATGGTTAAGTTGTGCAACATGCAATACACCACAATGAACTCAGTGACCTGCTCAGGGTGGTATTGCAAGCTGCCTCCAGAGTGGTCCAGGCATCAGAAGTGCTGCTTGAGCACTCTAATTGGTTTCCGATGATATTGCATGTGGCTATATGGCTGCCATTGTAGCGATGCTCGGCATCTGTCTGAGCGTTGCAGAGTGGGCTCAAGTTGCGAGGCCATATACTTTGTCCTCCAGCATTCAGCTGTGACCTTGTGGCTGAGTCTTAAACAGGTCAGAGACAGTGCTCTCACGCAAGATGTATGCATCTTGGATGGTCCCTGGAAAATTGGCATTTACTGCCATGATGCGCTGTGTGTGGTTGACGATGGGTTGCACGTTGAGGGAGTGGAATCCCTTACGGTTTCGGTACATCTCTGCCTCCTGTAATGGTGTTCGCAGGGCGATGTGCATACAGTCTGTGGCACCCTGAACCTTGGGCACATCAGCAATTCCTGCAAAACCCAAAGCCCTCTCACTCTGTGCCCCCCTGGTCATTGGGAAGTTTATAAAGTCCATTCTGCGTGCGTAAAGCGCATCAATTACCTGCCAAATGCAATGATGTGTGGTGTGCTGAGAGATGCAGCATATGTCGTCAGCTGATGCCTGAAAGGAGCCGGATGCATAGAAGGAAAGTGCCGCAGCCACCTTCGCCTCGACGGGCAGTGCGATCCTGTTGGTGCTGGTAGGCTGCAGGTCTGCCTTTATGAGCTGGCATATCTCATTGATCACCTTTTTTCGGAAGCGCAGCTTTCTAATGCACTGTGTTATGCGCGCTTCTCCCTGAAAATTCGTTGGGGGTAAGGTCTCCTCCGCCTCATAAGTCTGCAATCACTTTGAGTAGGCTCATAATGCTCTTCAATAAACCTTCTTCCAGAGCTATTCCACACCATATAAGTAGTCAGCAATATTGGCAGAGGAATTACAGGCCCCATTCCTTTAAATGTCCTCAAGTATCCTCAAATAACCACAAATGTCCTTTAAATTAACTCCAATGTGCTCAGCTACTCTCAAATATCTTCAAACACCCTTTAAATCCTACTCTCAAATAAATTTTAAGCTCTCACTAACTTCAATCAGCCTTCCTTCAAGATCCTCCGATTTTCAAAATGGTGTCCCTACTGCTGGGTTACGATCAGGTAAGACCCACATTTTCTGGGCAGTATTTTAGTCCGGCGGTAAAAATGTTGGGTTTGATTAATTTACCGGCGGTGGTATTTTGGGGCGATATTTTGGGGCGATACTTTGGGGCGATATTTGGGTGTTGCATGCTGAATGACGTCAAAATAACTGTAAAAAATAGGGCAAGTGGTATTGTTTACTGTCGGTGGCAAATGACCTGGTGAATTTACCGCCAGCAATACTTGGTCGTAATTTCTAGTTTGGGTGACATTTCAGGACTAAACTGTTTTCCAGCGGTAAATGGACGGTAAATGGGCGGTAAATGGACAGAAAGATGATGAATTTCCAGCCCAATGCTTTTTTTTGTTATGTTGATTGAGGTAGATAGAGAGGATCTATTTCCTCTGGTGGGGAGAGTCCAGAACAAGGGTGACAAACCTTAAAATTGTGGGGGGCTGGGTGGGGGCGGGGCCATCAATATAAGATCCAATAAGGAATTCAGGAGAAATGTCTTTACCCAGAGAGTGGTGAGAATGTGGAACTCGCTGCCAGAGGGAGTGGTTGAGGCAAATGGTACAGATGCATTTAAGGGGAGGCTGGATAAACACATGAGGGAGAAAGGAATAGAAGGATATGGTGATAGGGTGCGATGAAGAGGGGTGGGGAGAGGCTGATGTGGAGCAGAAACCCTGGCATGGAGCAGTTGGGCCGAATGGCCTGTTTCTGTGCTGTACATTCTGTGTAAATGATCGATAGATTGATTGCTATGATGAGTTAACAACTCCATTATCGTTGGATCATGCGACGATTAGGGTTGTAGAAGGCGAACTCGATGGACCGCAGACTATTTGGGTCTTGCGATTCCCGTGTACCTTAGTGCACGCCCTTGAGTTCGGATGATGAAGTAGGTTTGGAAAAGCTCCCAATTCGAACACAAGAGTGTAAGACGAGCCTCTCTGTGCGGTGGAGCTGATACTTAACTAAGACAACACTGCCCTGGGCTGCAACGTCTGCCTAGCAAAGCAAGGCTCCATTAACCGTCGGCAAAAGGTGGCAAGGGTTAAGAGACTTCACTATGAAGCAGGTGTTTTGCAATAGTGTTGTCTACAACCATTGCGTGAGTGAGTGAGGGTGTGTAGAGATTGAGCTCTGATTACTCACAGAATCAAATTGTGAAAAGCTGAAATAGAAACAGAAAATGCTGGAAATACTCAGCAGGTCTGATAACATCTGTGGAGAGAGAAACAGAGCCGAGATTTATTTTAATGTATTTTATTTTAAAGTAATGGTACAAAGAATGCTTTCCTACAACAGTCTGTTTTGACTTAAACATCTTCAAACTATCTTCCAGCATTCTAAGGCCTTTCTAAGGCCCTCACAGCTACCTGTAACAAATCTGACTGCCCATGCAGCCTTCCTATTTAGAAAGCCTGTCTCCAATATCACCGTTTGTCTCCTCCTGCACTGCATAACTTCATAATAACATTGTTAAAGGAATAGCACATTGCAGGGGCATTTGAAACATAGAAACATAGAAAATAGATGCAGGAGTAGGCCATTCGGCCCTTCTAGCCTGCACCGCCATTCAATGAGTTCATGGCTGAACTTGCAACTTCAGTACCCCATTCCTGCTTTCTCGCCATACCCCTTGATCCCCCGAGTAGTAAGGACTACATCTAACTCCTTTTTGAATATATTTAGTGAATTGGCCTCAACAACTTTCTGTGGCAGACAATTCCACAGGTTCACCACTCTCTGGGTGAAGAAGTTTCTCCTCATCTCGGTCCTAAATGGCTTACCCCTTATCCTTAGACTGTGACCCCTGGTTCTAGACTTCCCCAACATTGGGAACATTCTTCCTGCATCTAACCTGTCTAAACCCACCAGAATTTTAAACGTTTCTATGAGATCCCCTCTCATTCTTCTGAACTCCAGTGAATACAAGCCCAGTTGATCCAATCTTTCTTGATATGTCAGTCCTGCCATCCTGGGAATCAGTCTGGTGAACCTTCGCTGCACTCCCTCAATAGCAAGAATGTCCTTCCTCAAGTTAGGAGACCAAAACTATACACAATACTCCAGGTGTGGCCTCACCAAGGCCCTGTACAACTGTAGCAACACCTCCCTGCCTCTGTACTCAAATCCCCTCGCTATGAAGGCCAACATGCCATTTGCTTTCTTAACCGCCTGCTGTACCTGCATGCCAATCTTCAATGACTGATGTACCAAGACACCCAGGTCTCGTTGCACCTCCCCTTTTCCTAATCTGTCACCATTCAGATAATAGTCTGTCTCTCTGTTTTTACCACCAAAGTGGATAACCTCACATTTATCCACATTATACTTCATCTGCCATGCATTTGCCCACTCACCTAACCTATCCATGTCACTCTGCAGCCTCATAGCATCCTCCTCGCAGCTCACACTGCCACTCAACTTAGTGTCATCCGCAAATTTGGAGATACTATATTTAATCCCCTCGTCTAAATCATTAATGTACAGTGTAAACAGCTGGGGCCCCAGCACAGAACCTTGCGGTACCCCACTAGTCACTGCCTGCCATTCTGAAAAGTACCCATTTACTCCTACTCTTTGCTTCCTGTCTGCCAACCAGTTCTCAATCCATGTCAGCACACTACCCCCAATCCCATGTGCTTTAACTTTGAGTGTGATGATCAGTGGAATGTTGTTGTTATCTTTCATTGTATGCTGTTTCAGATGTGTCTGAAATTTAACCAGCCCTGCAGTACTGTGAATTTAACTCCTTGAAAGCAAGGTTATGTCCAATAGTAGCATTTTTAACAAAGAGGACACAATGGTTTCCCCTAAGTTGCATAGTCGTAACTCCTGAAAGGTGACAAAGACCTTGAGCTCTGACCAGTAGGTCCTCGGCAGCACTGAGGGCATCAGCTTGACACAACCTTGATGATGGGCTTGCCATTCTTCGGTGATGTTCAGTTACGGTTGCTAACTTTGGTTGGACGGATTCCTGGAGGAGTGACATCCGGTCATATGACACCCAATCACATTACAACTATCGGCAATTTGCAAATGTTATTGTATTTACTGTATAAAGGTTGGGGCCCCGTTGGTTGAGTGCCTTTGCTCATGGTTTTGTGACAACAATTGCTGCCTGAGAAATTGTGAGAAGCAGAGATCACCTTTCAAAGTTTATCTTAAACTTAAAACCCTGGTTTGTGACACACCCTTTTCCCTCTCAAACCAAATATCAAATTTGATTATATTATGATGCCACCTCTATTCAGCAGATACACTGGGGAATTTTTCTTCCCCATCCACTATATCTTTCAGGGCAGATGAACAGATTGTTGCAAATTAAAAGTTCCCCAAAAATCTCAGAATCAACAGTACAGGTGGATGTCATTTGATCCATCCTGCCTATGCAAGCTCTTGGAGTATTCCATTAGCAATGCTATCTTATTTTTTATAGAAATTACTGTTTGCAAAGCTACTTCCAGTGTATGTGCTAATTATTCACAATTCTATGATTAACTTGCAATAGAAATTGAAACTGGCATTTTTGTTCACTGAAGGAAGCATTTCAGGCTTGCAAGCCAGATATATCTTGCAACATTGTCCCTTTACCTGACTTCCAGGAGATATTGATATTTCCAGGGCAGAGTAAAGAGGAAACACGGGCAGAGAATGCACTCTCCACCTCCAGTGGGCAATATGCCACTGGGCCGGTGCGTGGAGGGTGTGACCCAGTGTAATGACATGAGCGAGGGCAATATAGGCCTCCTGCCTCATTTTACTTCCCCACTGTAATTGGCTGCTGCATATTGGTGCACCTGGAGAAATCTAATGGCCTAAAGCCACCACAAATTCGAGTCCTGAGGCAGAAGAAAGATTAGCGGCAGACGGTAGGATTTTCACGGCCATTGAGGATCTTTGGGCCTCAGACCTTCTGGCTGGAAAATCGTGCATTCAGGTACTGCACCCATCATCATCATAGGCAGTCCCTCGGAGTCGAGGATGATTTGTTTCCACTCTAAAAGTGAGTTCTCAGGTGACTGAGGAGTCCAATGAGGGACCTGCAGTCTCTATCACAGGCGGGGCAGACAGTGGTTGAAGGAAAGGGTGGTCGGGGAACCTGGTTTTCCGTATGCTCCTTCCGCTGTCTACGCTTGGTTTCTGCTTGTTCTCGGTGATGGGACTCCAGGTGCTCAGCGCCCTCCCGGATGCTCTTCCTCCATTTTGGATGATCGTGGGCCAGGGATTCCCAGGTGCCGGTGGGGATGTTGCACTTCATCAAGGAGGCTTTGAGGGTGTCCTTGAAGCGTTTCCTCTGCCCACCTGGGGCTCGCTTGCCGTGTTGCAGTCCGCAAGGAACGCTTGCTTTGGGAGTCTCGTGACGGGCATGCGGACGGTGTGGCATTCTTCAAACACTCTCTTCCTCAGGCGACCGAAGGCTGCACTGGCGCACTGAGGGCGAAGTTGGACCTTGTCGTCAATGTCTGTTCTTGCTGACAGTAGGCTCCCGAGGTATGGGAAATGGTCCACGTTGTCGAAGGCCTCGTCGTGGATTTTGATAATCGGGGGGCAGTGCTGTGTGGTGGGATCAGGTTGGTAGAGGACCTTCGTCTTATGGATGTTTAGTGTAAGGCTCATGCTCCCGTACGCCTCGGTGAAGGTGTTGACAATGGCTTGGAGTTCGGCCTCTGAGTGTGCACAGATGCGAGCGTCGTCAGCATACTGTAATTCAATGACAGCGGATGGGACAACTTTGGATGTGGCCTGGAGGCGGCGGAGGCTGAACAGATTCCCATCTGTTCTATAATTTAACTCCACTCCAGCTGGGAGCTTGCTAAGGTGAGATGGAACATTGCAGCAAGGAAGATCGAGAAGAGCATTGGTGCAATGACACAGCCCAGCTTGACCCCGGTCTGGATGTGGATTGGGTCTGTGATGGATCCGTTGGTCAGGATCACGGCCTGCATGTCATCGTGGAGCAGACGGAGGAATGTGACAAACTTTTGAGGGCAGCCGAAATGGAGGAGAACGCTCCTTAATCCCTCACTGTTAACAGTGTCAAAGGCCGTTGTGAGGTCAAAGAAGGCCATGAACAAGGGTTGGTTCTGTTCCCTGCATTTCTCTTGTAGTTGTCACGTGGTGAAGATCATGTCCATTGTACCCCTCAGTGGGCAGAATTCACATTGCGACTCTGGGAGGAGCTCCTCAGCCACAGGGAGAAGACGATTGAGGAGTGGGCTTCGCCAAATTAGGATACAAGATGCTGGAAATACAGTGGGTCACTCAGCTTCATAAATAGAAAATTGGATAATATTTTGCTGGGATCCTTCAACAGAATCGGTGTGATCAAGGAGGAGAGCTGCTTACAGAGCTCGTCCAATTGTAGAAGGGAGAGCAGAAACATAGAAACATAGAAACATTGAAAATAGGTGCAGGAGTAGGCCATTCGGCCCTTCGAGCCTGCACCGCCATTCAATAAGATCATGGCTGATCATTCCCTCAGTACCCCTTTCCTGCTTTCTCTCCCTACCCCTTTATTCCCTTTAGCCGTAAAGGTCATATCGAACACCCTCTTGAATATATCCAATGAACTGGCATCAACAACTCCCTGCGGTAGGGAATTCCACAGGTTAACAACTCTGAGTGAAGAAGTTCCTCCTCATCTCAGTCCTAAATAGCTTACCCCTTATCCTAAGACTGTGTCCCCTGGTTCTGGACTTCCCCAACATCGGGAACATTCTACCCACATCAAACCTGTCCAGTCCCATCAGAATCTTATATGTTTCTATGAGATCCCCTCTCATCCTTCTAAACTCCAGTGAATATAGGCCCAGTCGATCCAGTCTCTCCTCATATGTCAGTCCTGCCATCCCGGGAATCAGTCTGGTGAACCTTCGCTGCACTCCCTCAATAGCAAGAACGTCCTTCCTCAGATTAGGAGACCAAAACTGAACACAATATTCCAGGTGAGGCCTCACCAAGGCCCTGTACAACTGCAGTAAGATCTCCCTGCTCATCTACTCAAATCCCCGAGCTATGAAGGCCAACATGTCATTTGGCTTCTTTACCACCTGCTGTACCTGCATGCCAACTTTCAATGACTGATGAACCATGACACCCAGGTCTCATTGCACCTCCCCTTTTCCTAATCTGCCACCATTCAGATAATATTCTGTCTTTGCGTTTTTGCCACCAAAGTGGATAACCTCACATTTATCCACATTATACTGCATCTGCCATGCATTTGCCCACTCACCTAACCTGTCCAAGTCACCCTGCAGCCTCTTAGCGTCCTCCTCACAGCTCACACCTCCACCCAGTTTAGTGTCATCTGCAAACTTGGAGATATTACACTCAATTCCCTCATCCAAATCATTGATGTATATTGTAAAGAGCTGGGATCCCAGCACTGAGCCTTGCAGCACACCACTAGTCACTGCCTGCCATTCTGAAAAGGATCCGTTTATCCCGACTCTCTTCTTTCTATCTGCCAACAAGTTCTCTATCCACATCAGTATATTACCCCCAATACCATGTGCTTTGATTTTGCACACCAATCTCTTGTGTGGTTCCTTGTCAAAAGCCTTTTGAAAGTCCAAATACACCACATCCACTGGTTCTCCCTTGTCCACTCTATTAATTACATCCTCAAAAAATTCCAGAAGATTTGTCAAGCATGATTTCTCTTTCATAAATCCATGCTGACTTGGACCGATCCTGTCACTGCTTTCCAAATGCGCTGCTATTTCATCCTTAATAATTAATTCCAACATTCTACTGATGTCAGGCTATCCAGTCTATAATTACCCGTTTTCTCTCTCCTTCCCTTTTTAAAAAGTGGTGTCACATTAGCTACCCTCCAGTCCATAGGAACTGATCCCGAGTCGATAGACTGTTAGAAAATGATCACCAATGCATCCACTATTTCTAGGGCCACTTCCATAAGTACTCTGGGATGCAGACTATTAGGCCCCGGGGATTTATCGGCCTTGAATCTCATCAATTTCCGTAACACAATTTCCCGCCTAATAAGGATATCCTCCAGTTCCTCCCTAGACCCTCGGTCCCCTAGTACTTCCGGAAGATTATTTGTGTCTTGCTTCGTGAAGACAGAACCAAAGTATTTGTTCAATTAATCTGCCATTTCTTTGTTCCCCATTATAAATTCACCTGAATCCGACTGCAAGGGACATCCGTTTGTTTTCACTAATCTTTTTCTCTTCACATATCTATAGAAGCTTTTGCAGTCAGTTTTTATGTTCCCGGCAAGCTTCTTCTCATACTCTATTTCCCCCCTCCTAATTAAACCCTTTGTCCTCCTCTGCTGAATTCTAAATTTCTCCAAATCCTCAGGTTTGCTGCTTTTTCTGGCCAATTTATATGCCTCTTCCTTGGATTTAACACTATCCTTAATTTCTCTTGTTAGCCAGGGTTGAGCCACCTTCCCCGTTTTATTTTTACTCCGGACAGGGATGTACAATTGCTGAAGTTCATCCATGTGATCTTTCTGGACAGATTCTGGACAGTTGATTTTTTTTTAATTCTGCCCTTTTTGACAGTACTATCGGTTCTCAAACATCCTGTATGCAACTCTATTTGTCCTTCTGGAGTGCATAGCATGATTTGGTTGAACATCAATTTAAATGCATCTCAAAGTTAAGTGAAACTTTGGCACATTATGGATGAAAGCACTTTCGGCCTACCTAAAAGGCCAACCGAAAGGTGCCTGGCAATTATGATTTCTGTCTGATTTATAAACCCCTGCTTGGTAGTTCCACACTGATTCCACTAACAAAAGGGGAACGGAAATATACTTTCTTCTGTACAGACTATTAAGCTTGCCCCCTTGTAGAGGGGATGAATTCAGGTAAACTAACTGCTTTCAGAAAGAGACAAGCTTAATTCCTGGTACACAGAGGGTATATTTTCGTCAGAACAGCAACACATGTCAAGCCTCTGGCCTTCCTCCTCAGAGCATCACAGCAATGGCACATAAGATGTGATACCCCAAGTTTCCCAGGCATAAGTTTCAGAGGTGTGACCAGGAGCAGCTCCCTCCTAGGAGCAAGCTACCATGGGAGGAGGTTCACCTCAGACCACATCCCAGGCCTGTTGTAGCATAGGAGTAGCCAACTACTTCTCAGGATGATGTCCATCAGGTCACACCTTGAAGAAGCACTAGAATAGGTGAAAGAATGGCATGTATAACTAATATATTTGCTTCATGGGTTCTTTGCTTAAGAATTCATAACAATACTATTAAGAACTAGTTGGTTTATTAACAAAGCTTTAATAATCACACTACACATTACCAGTTCATCCACTAGGCTCACAACTGCAAACCTCATTTTGGATGAACTAGACCCAACTGACTGGGGTTTGATTGGGTCTTGTGAATATCACGTGTCTGGCTAAGCCACTCACAATGCAACAGCTCTACAACTATTTTTGTTACACTTTAAAATCAAGTGCCCCTTTTTTTTTAAGGACACAATCAACAAGTCTACAACTTGTTTAGGTGAGACCATCAATCAAATCAAATCATATCAAATGCCCCCTTATTAGAGAGGGCACTAAAACTGACAAATAAATAAATTACATTTGGCCATCAACTTAATTCAAATTAAAATGTGGTTGCCGGGGGTGATGATGCACCCCAGTCCCTCCGGTGCCCACCTCTCGCAGAAGGCCGTAATCAAGTGTCCCCTGATTAAAGGGGGAGGGACACTTCAAAAACTTTTCAAGTGTCCCCTTGTGTTTTTTTTGAGGGCAGTAAAACACAAATTATACAAGTGCCCCCTGGCTAAAAGCGGGGTGGCGGGGGACACTAAAACCAGCACAATAAACAAATTAAACTTTAGACAAAAAACTTCAAATTAAAATTTTGTTGCCGTGGGTGATGATGCATTTAAGTCTCTCCGGCGCCCACCTTTAACGGAAGGCCGCGAGCGTACCGGTGAACACCGCGTGCTCCATCTCCAGGGACACCCTGGCTCGGATGTAACCGCGGAAGAGAGGCAGGCAGTCGGGCTGAACGACCCCCTCGACCACCCGCTGGCAACAGCTCTACAACCCTGTGAGCATACTCACTGGTGCATACATTACAATACCCACCAAAGTAAAACAGGATGTTAAGAAAGAGAAGGTTTGCTTGTGTTCACTTTGGAGTTTTTTTCAGTAAAATGGAATGTGCACTTATGTCATACTCTGTTATTCATGGAGGTTAAAGTGAATCACAAAAGTGTGCACTTATTTGGTACTGACTTATTCAATCGGGTGATTATTGCTGGCATGGTGATGAAGGAGCAAATAGGTCTGATGTGATGTCATGTTTTAGGATGGGCGCTGGATTGAAGGTTTGGCTCTTCATTTGAAGGTGAAGTAGAAGGAATTAACATAATGTTAACAAAGACAGACTGTGTTAAACAGAAGATTAGACTTCCATGATCAGTTGTTCTCTGATGCCCATGCAGCAGTCACTGAGGAGGTCTCTAAATGAGGTCATGCAGATGCTTTCCTTCATGTTGTTCTGCCTCCAAAATAGCTAGGGCCACTTCTCCAATTATGGCCAAGTCTTGGCCTTTTTATACGGAAAAGCTGTGTAGGCAACAACAGGCTAAAATTATGCAGGAAATATTGCAGGGCCCCTCGTGACCTGTCAAGGCAGCAAAATCTCCTTGTTAAGTCCTCAATGGTCCTCTTGTTGGCTGCTCTGGTAGAGGTATGTACCTCATTGTAGCTCTCATCTGCTGCTGTTCAGGCAACTCTTAAGAAGATTATTATCCATGGGAGCAGAGAGTAAACACAAGCCATCCACTGTCATAACTTTCTTTTTTAAAGAACAAAGAGATGGTCAAAATTCAAAAGATGAATGCACTGTGACAACTTCCATCAAATTTGATGCTGTCGTGCTGGATCCTTGGCATGTAGTCACGCATCATCTGGGCATTCAGAAAATGGAAGCTATTGCTGTTGAGGAGGTTGGAAGTATAAGCTTGCAAAGCAACATGGGCTCCATTGCATTCTAGATCTTGGCAGATTCAGCAACCCTACAAAGCTGTATGGCACTATCTTGTCAATGCCTTGCTATGATGCCAAAGTCAATGGCATGGACCTATTTTACAGCTGTAAAACAGGCACCTAACGGTCCAAAATGGCAGCCATTTGGTTAGAGCTGCTCAGTCAATGTCCAGGGCACGTGTCTGAAACTGGCGTTAGGCCCATTGCACATGCAAATTAGGGATCCAATGCCAAGTGGGTCTGCAAATCACCACAACATGCTGCAGTCAGTTTATTCAGGCACTCAGTAGCCTTAAAGGGATGGCTGGAGGCTGTTATGCCAAAGATAAGTTGAACGCTTTTTTAATTTACTTTATTGTGGAACCAGGAGAAACAAGAGTGCTCCACATTAAAACTACGGGTCACTGCCGGCCAACACCCGCATCCCCCCCGCCCCTGATTGCCTCCCCCCGCTCCAGAGTCTCCCGAGACCAATCTTGCTCTTCCACTCTCTCCCTCCCCGCCCCCCCCCACCCCACCCCATTGCGAATGGTGAGGCCAACAGAACAATGTGCCATGGTCCTGCCACCAGCCTCATAATGTGCATGACCAGGGATCGCGTCCCAATTCGGGCACTATCCAATTTCTAGGCCAACAAATTCCACGACGTTGCTTTAAAGTCACCTGGCAAACTTGTGTCTGCACTGCGTCCCCGACAATATTGTAGAGATCACTTTCAGAGCTAAAGGTAGAGCTGTACAGACAGCTCCTCATAGTTCTGGCACAGTTCCCTCATTGCCTTCTTGGTTAATCTAGTGAATATCTCCTCTGTGTTGTCTTGAATATTCTTTGGAGGGAAGCTAATATCTCAGGAATACCTGCTCCTCCTCCGCTGTGATAATGGCATACAAAGGAGTTTTTGTCATGAATGTCATACCTGCTCATTGTGGGCGGGTGTCAGTATCTACCAGAAGTCTCACACCTCCACAAATAGTCAGACATCATTCCAAAGCTGTGTAGGCTGCATTCCAAAAAAGAACAGTCCTTAAAGTTGTTCCCAGCTGAAGTAATTGCTAGTCAAAAGCACATTTTAGGCTAAAAACATCCTCACCATTGCCCATCTCAGCTAATCCCAGAAACAACTGTGCTTTACATTTCTCGTTCTAAAATCCTCGTGCATTAAGAGCATAAAACCAGGAAATTCAGGGTTGCAGCTGGCCTTCATTTAAATATATGTATAAATTTGCTGAAGTGGGATGCCAATTATTTAGACTTTTGCTGCACCCTTCAGCTCAAAAATGTTTTGCTCTGTAACTTGCTGAAGGTGTGAGCTAATAACGATGTGGTGAGGGCTATGAGACTTCTGGGATTTCAGTGAATGGTCAGTCAATCCCCTTTACCAATGAGATTTCAGGATTGAGAACGAAACAGAGGAACAAGTGAGAAGGAGGATGAATTAGAGTGAGTGAATTGAGTCAAATCATATACAGAATGAGAAATAAAGGGAGGGAAAGAAAGAGTGGATTGAGAGAGAGGGAGAAAGAAGAAACAAAGGAAAAGTAAGAAAAAAAATAACATTTAAAGTTTGATATTTTAAAAATCTTTAAAGAACAATTTACCACCTGAAAGGAAAGAGATTCCAAAGTTTAAATTGTTCTATTTCTAGGCCGGAGAATTTGATTGGCACTGCATTAACAATTATCCTATCGCTAAGAAGGTACTTACGATGTTAATTACAAGACTTTACTTTCCGTGGTGAATTAATGTAAAAATCCAGCAAATTCTTAAAAATAATGGGGAGACTAAGGCTGAGATGCCATTCGTGTGAAAAAAACAATGGAGTGCCGTACATCGACCAGCAAGCTCTGGAGGTTCGCAACTCATGCTGTATCTCTGAACTTGCTGGTCAATTTGCTCATCAATAACAGTGTACCTTGTTAGCATGCCATTATATTTCCAGCAAGATCCAGCCAAAGTCATTTATTTTGTATGACTTCTTAAAAATTCTGTACTAACATAACAACATCTCTTCAAAACATAAAGTGACATTCAAAATACTTTATCCAGCAGCATGATATCGAGAGGTCATGGCATTCAGTTAGGTGGAACTGGAATGTAGACAAGCATGTTTCAGTTACAGGATGTGTGCTATTTATGTGAAGTTGCTCATAACTAAATCGCTTCTATGTAGAGCAAGTAGTTAAAAAAAAGCTTTAAATTCTTAATATATATTCTAATAACATTTCTAAGGGATATATTTTGGTAGAAGGTTGAAAACAGGCACTAAATGGATGTTGTGCTAATAAGAAATGCTTGTTTGAAAGTCTGCACGCAATTTTTGGGCTAATTGATGATTATCTGATTTTAACATGACTACAGGCACTAACCAAAAGCCTGCAGGCTTAGCATTCAAGTGCTGCTTAGACACAATTTTCATGGCGCGGTGTATGTGGGCTCCTTGCACCCACTTCCACTGAAGGTGTGGAGTGCTCTGGTTGGCACTTAGCAGCACATTGCAGGATGGCTCAGCGACTGAGGGAGAGGGCGTAGAGGTTCTCAGATGTGGCATTGGAGGAGGTATGTCCTCTGTACCCGCGGGAGGGGCGGGAGGGGGGGGAGGAGAGTGGGGGGGAGCGGAGGAAGGATACCACCTGGCCTTCCTGTCCCTCCCTCCTGCAGCTGGAGCTGCTCTGCCTGGCCCTCCTCCCAGTCCTCGTCCGGACCAAGGAGAACCTCTCACAAGATGCCGATAACCAAGTACTTCCTTTCGCCTGCTGACTCATAAAGTGGAATAGCCAGCACTTCATCTTTTTAGGTGAAGTCCTCAGAGAATTTCCAGAGTAAATGTTGCGCGAGTGTTGGTGAAGTCTTGACAAAATGTCCCAGAAAGTGTCCCGATGTGTTTCAGAGATCCTCTTCACAGCTCCTGTAACAAAAACCATGAAATGATGATTATCCTTTTAAGTGGTGAGTATCCTTTTAAGTAGTGCTTGAAATCGACATCAATGCCATGTTTTCTCCCAAACATCTGGTCGCTGTTAGGAGGGGGCGTTGGTTGAAGTGCTAGCCGGCAAAATGCCGTGAAACCTTTTTAATGAGCGATAGCGGGCATTTTAAGAGGCAATCAGCTGTTTAATTAGCCTCCGGGCAGCCATTCCGAGTGCTCGTTTCAACTCCTTTACTGAGATCAGGAAGTGTTTGAAGACCAGGATCTTAAACCCGGCACCAAGCTCATGGTGTACAGGGCAGTAGTGATACCCGCCCTCATGTATGGCTCAGAGGCATGGACTATATACAGCAGACACCTCAAAACGCTGGAAAAATACCACCATAGAAACATAGAAACATCGAAACATAGAAACATAGAAAATAGGTGCAGGAGTTGGCCATTCGGCCCTTCTAGCCTGCACCGCCATTCAATGAGTTCATGGCTGAACATGCAACTTCAGTACCCCATTCCTGCTTTCTCGCCATACGCCTTGATCCCCCTAGTAGTAAGGACTACATCTAACTCCTTTTTGAATATATTTAGTGAATTGGCCTCAACAACTTTCTGTGGCAGAGAATTCCACAGGTTCACCACTCTCTGGGTGAAGAAGTTTCTCCTCATCTCGGTCCTAAATGGCTTACCCCTTATCCTTAGACTGTGTCCCCTGGTTCTGGACTTCCCCAACATTGGGAAAATTCTTCCTGCATCTAACCTGTCTAAACCCGTCAGAATTTTAAACATTTCTATGAGATCCCCTCTCATTCTTCTGAACTCCAGTGAATACAAGCCCAGTTGATCCAGTCTTTCTTGATATGTCAGTCCCGCCATCCCGGGACTCAGTCTGGTGAACCTTCGCTGCACTCCCTCAATAGCAAGAATGTCCTTCCTCAAGTTAGGAGACCAAAACTGTACACAATATTCCAGGTGTGGTCTCACCAAGGCCCTGTACAACTGTAGCAACACCTCCCTGCCCCTGTACTCAAATCCCCTCGCTATGAAGGCCAACATGCCATTTGCTTTCTTAACCGCCTGCTGTACCAGCACTGCCTCTGCATGATCCTGCAAATCCATTGACAGACAGACACATAAACGTCAGTGTTCTCGCTCAGGCCAACATCCCCAGCATCAAAGCATTGACCACGCTCGATCAGCTCCATTGGGTGGGCCACATTGTCCGCCTGCCCGACACGAGACTCCTAAAGCAAATGGTCTATGCGGAGCTTCGACACGGCAAGCGAGCTTCAAGAACATATTCAAAACCTCCTTGACAAACATCCCCACTGACTCCTGGGAATCCCTGGCCCAAGGCCACCCTGGTGGAGGCTGAGCACCTCGAGTCTCGTCGCCAAGAACAAGCAGAAACCAAGCGCAGGCAGCGAAGGAGTCTGCGTCAACCCAGACTCCCCACCCACCCTTTCCTTCAAACACTGTCTCCCCACCTGTGACCGAGATTCCACATTGGACTCCTCAGTCACCTGAGAACTACTTTTAGAGTGGAAGCAAGTCACCCTCGACTCCGAGGGACTGCCTATGATGATGATGATGATTCTAATTCAGATTTTTTTAATCTGTACCAAAAAGGTTGGTAGGTTGTCTTCCGTTTGTTTGGCTCCCTTGTTTTAGTATATGTAAGACTTTAGGGGACAGTTTTGATGGTTTCATATATTTTATGTCCTCCCCCTGAAGGGATGAAATTTCTTGGAAGAAGAGGTACCCTCCAACCTTGCTAACTGGCCATTCTTTGTGTATAAATCTTTTAGTGAGTTTCGACTATTTGGCTATTCATTCATGGGGCATCACATTTCAGCTTGATGATGCCCACATTTGGCATTCACCAGGAAGGATCATGGGATAAAAATTAGTAGGCCGAAATTGGTGAAGGCCAAGGGCCACCCAAGGGCTGCCCAAAGAATGGCCGATAGCCGCCGAGATACCTGACGGTACTTTGGGCGGGAATTTCAGCAAAAAGGTCCTTGAAAGGGCACCCAGTGGCAAAAGAGGGACTTACGGTGTCAATCTAGGCGGCAGCGGGCGGGAGCTCTTGAACTTGGCGGTGAAGGCTCTTGCTGACCAAGTGCCGCCGAGGATAGAGTCGGGCCCACGGAGTGTCGAAAAGCTGAAAAGAAAAATCAATGCAAAAAAAAACCCAGAATACCTTCAGGGGACCGAATGTAGGTAAGTTACTGTAAGAAATTTTTTAATAAAATGTTGACTAACCTTTTTTTGCAGGTCTTCATATCTTCTGTCAGGGATAGACCAACCTCCACACAGCAGTCCTCCCCCCTTCTGGCACTGACTCCCGCCCGCACCAATCTGGCATCTCGGTGGGCAGGAGGTCACTTGTGCCACTTGGCCGTCCGCTGAACCAACCATCAGTGGTCGGTTCCCGGCAGTTCTCCCTTCCCGCCCACTCCAGCCCAAGTGCAAACTGGCAAAGGGCGAAACCCAAAGAGGAATGTAGGCGGTAATCGGCGGTAAGGACATCAATGTCAGCCCCGAGGTGTTAGACTGCTGGTTGACTTCCTCCTCCTTACTTTAGGAGAACTATGGCCAATTGTAGCCTCGATTGACATGAGCTAACTCAACCAATCGAGACATTGCAACTTGAATTTTCCACGTCTATACGGGTCAGAGTGGACAGTGCATTTAGTAATAAAAACTTTAGGCAATATTTTACAATACACCTGATCTACAAGCTCCTTAATGTCAAAACTCAAGTAAAAGTGAGTACTGTCTGCTGGCTGGAATTTATGGTTACATCATGTAACTTTCACATTCTATTTCTAAGTTTGCACGCTTTAACTTATGTGGCAATTATATGGGTTCACTGCGTGTCTCTTTTGAATCAGTGCCAGTTCTTGCTTTCATTTTTTCTTTGTTGTACAATGCAATTTGTCTTATTCATTCTCATCTACATTTTAAAGTGGTATTTAGACACACTTTATTATCAACAACAACTTGTATTTATATCGCACCTTTAACGTAATGAAACAACCCATAGATGTATTTTCAGATAAAAAATTTGGCGCCAAGCCGCATAAGGAGAAATTAGGGCAGGTGAAAAGAAGCTTGGTCAAGGGGGTAGGTTTTAAGGAGCGTCCTGAAGGAGGAAAGAGAGGTAGCGAGGCGGCGAGGTTTAGGGAGGGAGTTCCAGAGTTTGGGGCCCAGGCAACAGAAAGCACGGCCACCAATCATTGAGCGATTATAATCAGGAATGCTCAAGAGGGCAGAATTAGAGGAGCGCAGAGATCTCGGGAGTCGTGGGGCTCGAGGAGATTACAGAGAGAGGGAGGCGTGAGGCCATGGAGAGATTTGAAAACAAGGATGAGGATTTTGAAATTGAGGTGTTGCTTAACTGAGAACCAATGTAGGTCAGCGAGCACAAGGGTGATGGGTAAGCGGGACTTGGTGCAAGTTAGGACATGGTAGCCGAATCTTGGATCACCTCTAGTTTACGTAGGGTAGAATGTGGGAGGCCGGCCAGGAGTGCATTGGAATAGTTAAGTCTAGAGGTAACAAAGGCATGGATGAGGGCTTCAGCAGCTGATGAGCTGAGGCAAGGGCAGAGATGGGTGATATTACGGAGGTGGAAATTAACAGTAATAGATATGTGGTTGAAAGCTAATTTCAGGGTCAAATATAACACCAAGGTTGCGAATAGTCTGGTTCAGCCTCAGACAGGCGTTGGGGAGAGGAATGGATTCAGTGGCTAAGGAACGGAGTTTCTGGCAGGGTTTTCCCAATATTCTATTCAAGAACATTTCTGCTCATCCAGAACTGGATATCAGACAAGCAGTCTGACAACGTAGGGACCATGGAGGGGTCAAGAGAACTGGTAGTAAGGTAGAGCTGGGTATCATCAGTGTACATGTGGAAAATGACGCTGTGTTTTTGGATGATGGCACCAAGGGGCAACATATAGATGAGAAATAGGAGGGGGCCATGGATAGATTCTTTGGGGCCACCAGAGGTAATGATGATGTTATATATGCAGACTATCGATATACTCTCTGTGCAGTCACTGTATAGTTGCATAAGATGGAGACTTGTTACCTGATGTACTATCAATAAGGTTTACACTGTGTATATACTATGCTGGCACCACTAGAGGGTGCAACTGGTGGAGACCGGGGTTTCCTGCCCCTGTAGTAGAGGCTGTCCACCAGAGGGCACTGCGGTGGGAGACCTGAGGGTCACCTGCCCTGGTGGCAGTGCCCAGTATAAAAGGCTGACCACCATGCTTGTGCCTCACTCTGGAGTTACGAATAAAGGACCAAGGTCACTACAGTTTGAGTGCAACACATTGCCTTGTGGAGTCATTCATAAGTGCATTACAGACATAACAGATGCGGGGGCAGGAACCTATGCCTTTGCATCTGGCTATGATTAGATAGATAAGAATGGAACCAGGCGAGTGCAGTTCCACCCAGCTGGACGACGGTGGAAAGGCATTGGAGAAGGATAGAGCGGTCAACCATGTCAAAGGCTGCAGATAAATCAAGAAGGACAAAGAGAGATCAATTGCCTTTGTCACAGTCACAAAGGATGTAATTTGTGACTTTTATGAGAGATGTTTTGGTACTGTGGCAGAAACCAGATTGGAGGGATTCAAATATGGAATTGTGGGAAAGATGGACACGCATTTGGGAGGCAATACGTTCAAGGACTTTGGAGACGAAACGGATGTTGGAGATGGGGCGATAGTTTGCAAGGACGGAGGGATCGAGGGTTGTTTTTTTTAACCTTTAGATGTCTGTGGAAATCCACTTCTCTGGCCATTTCCTACACCCTTGAAGCCAGATACAGAGGCTTGCACTGGAGCTTGAAAGGGCGAAGGGAGGAGAATGTTTTGGGATGGGGAAGGAAACATAGAAACTTAGAAAATAGATGGAGGAGTAGGCCATTCGGCCCTTCACGCCTGCACCACCATTCAAGAAGATCATGGCTGATCATTCCCTCAGTACCTCTTTCCTGCATTCTCTGCATACCCCTTGATCCCTTTAGCCGTAAGGGCCATATCTGTCATGTATTCAACTGTCATTGTAACCCATGTATAAGCTGACCTAAGTTGTATACCTTGAGAACACTGACCACAGGGGGCGATCTAACCTGGACTTTCCGGTATAAAAGGGGAAGCTCCACCCACTGTCTGCCTCTTGAGGTCTTGGTAATAAAGGTAACTGGTCACAGAGTGATCTTTTCTCAAGTATGGGCCTCGTGTGCATTTATACTGTATAGTAAGGACATCTTATTGGCGACGAGAAACTGGGATTTAAACCACGCGAGCATGGCCACTAGCAGCACAGAAGAGAGGTACTGTGTTGGTGATGATTGGGACGACTTTATTGAGAGACTACAGACTTTATTGAGATGCATGCAGAGCGGAGATGCTGCAAGACTTTTTTATTGAGGGCATCGGACATGTTGGGGTTTTCAGGAAACTGATTGAGACCAAAGACTTGACTTTGGAAGCGCCGGCTATGATATCCCAGACAATTATCTCAGGGGAGAAGAGACCAGAATGATTTATGGAAAAAATCTTGGCTCAAATGCGGCAAACGACCAGGGAGTCAAGATTTTTAATGCGGCACACAGTTCTCTCGGCAGACAAGGGCAATCGGACATGCCCCAGTCGAACCCAAAGGGGGAATTCAACAGAGACAATGGCTAGCTGAACGGCGATTCATGCCATCGCAATGGACAATGCGGCCAGTAATGGGGCCATCAACACCTGTTAATGGTGCGCTTAAGGTTAGTTACAGAGACAGTCAGAGACGATCGACTGGTAATGGACCTTTTGTTTCCAACAACAGGGCCTCCAGCTCATGCTGGAGGTGTGGAGGCAAACGCCCAGCCAGAGCTTGCAGGATCAGCAATATACCTGCAGAAACTGCAATGTCAGCGGTCACTTGGCGCGTATGTGCAGGAAGCCTGCAGCCAGGTTGATGTACGAGGAGGACGGGCCCGATGTAAGCCCTACGAGGCCAAATGAATACTGGGGGAAATCGCTGGAAGCTGAAGTTCAGCGAGTTCATGTGGAGCACATATACAGTTCATACACCAGGACGCCACCGATAATGATGAAAGTGCTCCTCAATGGCATCCAAGTATTGATGGAGCTAGACACGGGAGCCAGCCAGTCCCTGATGAGTATCAAACAGTTCAAAAGGTTGTGGGTGTCCAAGGCCAGGAGGCCGAAATTATTGCCGATTGACGCACTGCTACGGACATACACAAAGGAGATCATTCCGGTGCTAGGCAGCGCCATGGTAGTCGTGACCCACAAAGATTCGGAGAACAGGTTGCCACTCTGGATTATCCCGGGGGACGGCCCCACACTACTGGGGAGGAGTTGGCTTGCTGTCATAGAAACATAGAAACATAGAAACATAGAAAATAGGTGCAGGAGTAGGCCATTCGGCCCTTCTAGCCTGCACCGCCATTCAATGAGTTCATGGCTGAACTTGCAACTTCAGTACCCCATTCCTGCTTTCTCGCCATACCCCTTGATCCCCCGAGTAGTAAGGACTACATCTAACTCCTTTTTGAATATATTTAGTGAATTGGCCTCAACAACTTTCTGTGGCAGAGAATTCCACAGGTTCACCACTCTCTGGGTGAAGAAGTTTCTCCTCATCTCGGTCCTAAATGGCTTACCCCTTATCCTTAGACTGTGACCCCTGGTTCTGGACTTCCCCAACATTGGGAACATTCTTCCTGCATCTAACCTGTCTAAACCCGTCAGAATTTTAAACGTTTCTATGAGATCCCCTCTCATTCTTCTGAACTCCAGTGAATACAAGCCCAGTTGATCCAGTCTTTCTTGAAATGTCAGTCCCGCCATCCCGGGAATCAGTCTGGTGAACCTTCGCTGCACTCCCTCAATAGTAAGAATGTCCTTCCTCAAGTTAGGAGACCAAAACTGTACACAATACTCCAGGTATGGCCTCACCAAGGCCCTGTACAACTGTAGTAACACCTCCCTGCCCCTGTACTCAAATCCCCTCGCTATGAAGGCCAACATGCCATTTGCTTTCTTAACTGCCTGCTGTACCTGCATGCCAACCTTCAATGTCATGAACTGGAAATGGGGTGATGCCAATGCAATTTCTTCTGTGGAGCGAGTATCATGCTCACAGGTCCTGGACAAATTTGACTCATTATTTAGACCCGGTATCGGAATTTTCATGGGGACCAAGGTCGTGATTCACATAAACCCGGACGCCAGGCCAGTACACCACAAGACCAGAGCGGTGCCGTAAGTGATGCGGGAAAAGATAGAAGGCGAATTGGACCGCCTGTTGAGGGAAGGCATCATCTCGCCAGTCGAATTCAGTGACTGGGTGAGCCCGATTGTGCCGGTGCTCAAGGCAGATGGGTCGGTCAGGATATGTGGCGATTACAAGGCCACCATCAATCGGGTGTCACTCCAAGACCAGTACCCGCTACCGAGAGCGGAGGACCTCTTTGCGACGCTATCCGGTGGCAAACGTTTTCAAAATTGGACCTGACCTCAGCTTACATGACCCAGGAGCTGGCGAGTGAGTCGAAGAAGCTGACCACCATCATGACACACAAGGGGTTGTTTGAGAAAAACAGATGTCTGTTCGGCATTCGTTTGGCCGCCACGATCTTTCAGCGAAATATGGAAAGCCTCCTCAAGTTGATTCCAAGGACGGTGGTTTTTCAAGACGACATCCTCATCATGGGTTGCGATACTGAAGAACACCTCCACAACCTGGAGGAGGTGCTACGCAGACTGGACCGGGTAGGGCTGCATCTGAAAAAGGCGAAGTGCGTCTTGTTAGCTCCAGAGTTAGAATTCCTGGGAAGGAGGGTAGCAGCAGAAGGGATCAGACCTACTGCGTCCAAAACGGAAGCGATCCAGAGAGCACCCAGACCCCGTAACACGACGGAGTTGCGTTCATTCCTGGGGCTCCTGAACTATTTTGGCAACATTCTTCCCAAATTGAGCACGCTGTTAGAGCCGCTACACGCGCTCCTACGCAAAGGTCGCGATTGGGTCTGGGGGGACAGCAAGGAAAGGGCTTTTGATAGAGCACGCAATTTGTTATGCTCCAACAAACTGTTAACGTTATATGACCCGTGTAAGAAACTAGTTTTAACGTGTGATATGTCGTCTTATGGGGTTGGGTGTGTGTTGCAGGATGTGAATGCCAATGGTCAGTTACAGCTGGTAGCTTATGCCTCCAGAAGTCTGTCCCAGGCAGAAAGGGGCTATGGGATGGTAGAAAAGGAAGCGCAAGCATGTGTATATGCAGTAAAAAAAAATGCACCAGTACCTGTTTGGCAGGAAATTTGAGCTGGAGACAGATCACAAACCCCTAATGTCCCTTTTGGCCAACAAGGCCATAAATGCGAATGCATCGGCCCGCATACAGACGTGGGCACTTACGTTAGCCATCTATGACTACACAATTCGGCACAGACCGGGCACTGAAAACTGCGCCAATGCCCTCAGCAGGCTCCCACGAGCCACCACTGAGGGGGCAACTGAGCATGATGCTGAGATGGTCATGGCTGTTGAAGCTTTCGAAAGCGAAGGCTCACCTGTGACAGCCTGTCAGATTAAAGTCTGGACAAATAAAGACCCACTACTGTCTTTAGTTAAGAAATGTGTCCTGAATGGGGACTGGGCAGCCACATACGGGGCATGCCCTGAGGAGTTTAAACCATTTCATAGGCGCAAGGATGAACTCTCGATTCAGGCTGATTGCCTACTGTGGGGAAACCGAGTAGTCATGCCCCAGAAGAGCAGAGAAGTGTTTATCAGAGAACGTCACATGAGCATCCGGGCATTGTCATGATGAAGGCAATTGCCAGGTCACACGTTTGGTGGCCAGTGATAGATGCAGACCTGGAACTTTGTGTTCGCAGGTGCAACACATGTGCTCAGCTGGGCAATGTGCCCAGGGAAGCCCCCCATAGCCCCTGGTCCTGGCCCGCCAAGCCATGGTCACGCATCCGTGTGGACTATGCAGGTCCTTTCATGGGAAAAATGTTTTTGGTTGTAGTAGACACCTACTCCAGATGGATTGAGTGTGCCATTTTAAAATCAATCACATCCTCTGCCATGGACTATGGGCAATGTTCGCCGCCCATGGTCTACCAGATGTCTTGGTCAGCAACAATGGCCCGTGCTTCACAAGCACTGAATTCCAGGACTTCATGGCAGGCAATGGAATCAACCATGTCTGAACGGCCCCGTTCAAGCCGGCCTCAAACAGCCAGGCGGAATGAGCAGTGCAGATAATCAAACAGGGGATGCTCAGGATCCAAGGGGGTTCCCGACAAAGCCGCTTATCACGCCTCCTGTTGGCCAATAGATCCCGACCATACTCGCTCACAGGGGTTCCACCCACAGAGCTGCTAATGAAAAGGACGCTCAAAAACAGGTTATCCCTTATGCACCCTACTATGAAAGAAATTGTTGAGAACAAGCATCAATCACAATGTGACTACCATGAATGTGAAGGCGCGATTTATTGATGTCAATGACCCTGTTTTTTTCCTTAATTACGCTACAGGGCCCAAATGGCTTGCAGGCACTGTGATTGCCAAAGAGGGGAATAGGGTTTTGGTAATTAAACTTACCAATGGACAAATCTGCCGCAAACACGTGGATCAAACTAAAAGGAGGTTCAGCAACCCCCATAGAAGAAGCAGAGGAAGAACACAACGTAGAGTTTACTCCACCACAGGTGACCAAACACCGGAACCAAATGGAGGAGAGCCCAGTCACTGTGGGAAGTCCGGACAGGCCTGAGGCACCGAAAACAGCAGACACTCAGGCCAGCGCCCAACAACTGGAGCCCCAACTCAGGTGCTCTACAAGGGAGCGTAAACCGCCACAGAGACTTAACCTGTGATCCCAATAAGACTCTGGGGTTGGCGGGAGGTGATGTCATGTATTCTGTCATTGTCACCCATGTATAAGCTGACCTAAGTTGTATACCTTGTGAACACTGACCACAGGGGGCGAACTTGTGGGAGACACTCCTAACCTGGACTTTCAGGTATAAAAGGGGAAGCTCCACCCACCTTCATCACTTGAGGTCTTGGTAATAAAGGTAACTGGTCACAGAGTGACCTTCCCTCAAGTATGGGCCTCGTGTGCATTTATACTGTATAGTAAGGACATATTAATACCGAACTCCATTTTGAATATATCCAATGAACTGGCATCAACAACTCTCTGCGCTGGGAATTGCACAGGTTAACAACTCTCTGAGTGAAGAAGGTTCTCCTCATCTTGGTCCTAAATGGCCTATCCCTTATCCGAAGACTGTGTCCCCTGGTTCTAGACTTCCCCAACATCAGGAACATTCTTCCCGCATCTAACCTGTCCAGTCTCGTCAGAATATTACACGTTTCTATGAGATCCCCTCTCATCCTTCCAAACTCCAGTGTATAAAGGCCCAGTTGATCCAGTCTCTCCTCATATGTCAGTCGAGCCATCCCTGGAATCAGTCTGGTGAACCTTCGCTGCACTCCCTCAATAGCAAGAACCTCCTTCCTCAGATTAGGAGGCCAAAACTGAACACACTATTCCAGGTGAGGTCTCACCAAGGCCCTGTACAACTGCAGTAAGACCTACCCTGCTGCTATACTCAAAGCCCCTAGCTATGAAGGCCAACATCCCATTTGCTTTCTTCATGGCCTGCTGTATCTGCATGCCAACTTTCAATGACTGATGTACCATGACACCCAGGTCTCGTTGCACCTCCCCTTTTCCTAATCTGCCACCATTCAGTGATATTCTGCCTTCGTGTTTTTGCCCCAAAGTGGATAACCTCACATTTATCCACATTATACTGCATCTGCCATGCATTTGCCCACTCACCTAACCTGTCCAAGTCACCCTGCAGCCTCTTAGCATCCTCCTCACAGCTCACATCGCTACCCAGTTTAGTGTCATCTGCAAACTTGGAGATATTTCACTCAATTCCTTCATCTAAATCATTGATGTATAATGTAAAGAGCTGGGGTCCCAGCACTGAGCCCTGCAGCACCCCACTAGTCACTGCCTGCCATTCTGAAAAGAACCCGTTTATCCCGACTCTCTGCTTCCTGTCTGCCAACCAGTTCTCTATCCACGTCAGTGCATTACCCCCAATGCCATGTGCTTTGATTTTGTACAGCAATCTCTTGTGTCGGACTTTGTCAAAAGCCTTTTGAAAGTCCAAATACACCATATCCACTGGTTCTCCCTTGTCCACTCTGCTAGTTACATCCTCAAAAAATTAGAAGATTCGTCAAGCATGATTTCCCTTTCATAAATCCATGCTGACTTGGACCAATCCTGTCACTGCTTTCCAAATGCGCTGCTATTTCATTCTTAATGATTGATTCCAACATTTTCCCCACTACTGATGTCAGGCTAAACAGTCTACAATTACCCGTTTCCTCTCTCCCTCCTTTCTTAAAAAGTGATGTTACATTAGCTACCCGCCAGTCCATAGGAACTGATCCAGAGTCGATAGACTGTTGGAAAATGATCACCAATGCTTCCACTATTTCTAGGGCACCTTCCTTAAGTACTCTGGGATGCAGACTATCAGGCCCCGGGGATTTATCGGTCTTCAATCCCATCAATTTCCCGAACACAATTTCCCGCCTAATAAGGATATCCTTCAGTTCCTCCTTCTCACTAGACCCTCAGTCCCCTAGTACATCCGGAAAGTTATTTGTGTCTTCCTTTGTGAAGACAGAACCAAAGTATTTGTTCAATTAGTCTGCCATTTCTTTGTTCTCCATTATAAATTCACCTGAATCCGACTGCAAGGGACATCCGTTTGTCTTCACTAATCTTTTTTTCTTCACATATCTATAGAAACTTTTGCAGTCAGTTTTTATGTTCCCGGCAAGCTTCTTCTCATACTCTATTTTCTCTCTCTTAATTAAACCCTTTGTCCTCCTCTGCTGAATTCTAAATTTCTCCCAGTCCTCAGGTTTGCTGCCTATTCTGGCCAATTTATATGCCTCTTCTTTGGAATTGACACTATCCTTAATTTCCCTTGTTAGCCACGATTGAGTCACTTTCCCCGTTTTATTTTTACTCCAGACAGGGATGTACAATTGTTCAAGTTCATCCATGTGATCTTTAAATGTTTGCCATTGCCTATCCACCATCAACCCTTTAATTATCATTTGCCAGTCTATTCTAGCCAATTCACACCTCATATCATTGAAGTTACCTTTCCTTAAGTTCAGGACCTTAGTTTCTGAGTTAACTGTGTCACTCTCCATCTTAATTTTTTTTTTTTATTTATTCGTTGCCAATCTTTCCAATTCTTTGTCAGATCATCTTGTCAGATTACAAACGCCAGCGGTCACCTTGCACACATCAAGGATCACTCTGCGCCAATGCTCTTAGCCAAAAGGCCTAGAGCCACTGCACCATTCCTGGAAGTACTGCAATACCAGGTTCGTGCCATGGAGGTGGATGGGTCAAGCCCCCCACCCACCTCCTATTTCCAAAAGGCATAGGAGAACCACCTTCCTGATCCAGGGAGAACCACTTTCTGGTCATGGTTACTCCCCTGTCAGGTCAGGTACGCATGATCTTAGCCAAAAGGCCGAGAAGCGATAAATTCTACCATATTATGGTCACTCTTCCCCAAGGGGCCTCGCACAATAAGATTGCTAATTAGTCCCTTCTCATTACACATCATCCAGTCTAGGATGGCCAGCTCTCTAGTTGGTTCCTTGACATATTGGTCTAGAAAACCATCCCTAATACACTCCAAGAAATCCTCCTCCACCACATTGCTACCAGTTTGGATAACCCAATCAATATGCAGATTAAAGTCGCCCATGATAACTGCTGTACCTTTATTACACACATCCCTTATTTCTTGTTTGATGCTGTCCCCAAACTCACTACTACTGTTTGGTGGTCTGTACACAACTCCCACTAGCGTTTTCTACCCTTTGGTATTCCGCAGCTCCACCCATACAGATTCCACATCATCCAGGCTAATGTCCCTCCTTACTATTGCATTAATTTCCTCTTTAACCAGCAACGCCACCCCGCCTCCTTTTCCTTTCTGTCTATCCTTCCTAAATGTTGAATACTCCTGGCTGTTGAGTTCCCAGCCTTGGTCACCCTGGAGCCATGTCTCCGTGATGCCAATTACATCATATCCGTTAACTGCTGTCTGCGCAGTTAATTCGTCCACTTAATTCCAAATACTTCTCGCATTGAGGCACAGAGCCTTCAGGCTTGTCTTTTTGACATATTTTGTCCCTTTAGAATTTTGCTGTAACGTGGCCCTTTTTGTTTTTGCCTTGGGTTTCTCTGCCCTCCACTTTTACAATTCTCCTTTCTATCATTTGCTTCTGCCTCCATTTTATTTCCCTCTGTCTCCCTGCATAGGTTACCATCCCCCTGCCATATTAGTTTAACTCCTCCACAACAGCACTAGCAAACACTCCCCCCAGGACATTGGTTCTGGTCCTGCCCAGGTGCAGACCGTCCGGTTTGTACTGGTCCCACCTCCCCCAGAACCGGTTCCAATGTCCCAGGAATTTGAATCCCTCCCTTGTGCACCACTCCTCAAGCCACGTATTCATCTGAGCTATCCTGTGATTCCAACTCTGACTAGCACGTGGCACTGGTAGCAATCCCGAGATTACTACTTTTGAGGTCCTCCTTTTTCATTTAGCTCCTAGCTCCCTAACCATCATGTAGGACCTCATCACATTTTTTTACCTATATCATTGGTACCTATATGCACCACGACAACTGGCTGTTCACCCTCCCTTTTCAGAATGTCCTGCATCCGCTCCGAGACATCCTTGACCCTTGCACCAGGGAGGCAACATACCATCCTGGAGTCTCGGTTGCGGCCGCAGAAACATCTATCTATTCCCCTTACAATAGAATCCCCTATCACTTTAGCTCTCCCACTCTTTTTCCTGCCCTCCTGTGCAGCAGAGTCACCCACGGTGCCATGAACTTGGCTGTTGCTGCTCTCCCCTGCTGAGTCATCCCCCTCAACAGTACCCAAAACTGTTTTGCAGGGGGATGACCGCAGGAGTTCCCTGCACTACCTTCCTTGCACTGCTCTTTCTGTTGGTCACCCATTCCCTATCTGGCTGTGTCTCCTTTACCTGCGGTAAGACCAACTCACTAAACATGCTATTCACGTCATCCTCAGCATTGTGGATGCTCCAGAGTGAATCCACCCGCAGCTCCAGTGCCACAATGCGGTCCGTCAGGTGCTGCAGGCGAATACACTTCCTGCACATGGAGAAGTGTTCTAGCACAACTTGGGGGGTGGGGAAACAATTCATTTTGGTGGTGAAAATGTACTTCCTCTGCTGTATAGTGCTGAGAGGAATCTTGGAGGACAGAATTCAGCCGCCATTTGAATGGCAGGCTAAGGCAAGGCAAGGAGGCGAGTCATTTTTTAATATCATGGCCATTTTCCAAAGCAAGCTGTGGTGTGAATGCGACCTCTGTCGTCAAGAGGGCATCCTCCTAGATGAGGAATAGAGTCAGCATCTTGACAAAGTCTATTGAAGCAAGTGACTGCTGAATGTATTTCTTCACTGTGTACTGCAATAACATGCCTACACACACACACATTTTCACCCAGCTGCTTGCTCAGATGATATGCTTCCTTATGTTCACACACTCTATTATCTTTTCTCGTGCTAGCATAAAGCAATCCAAATTAATAGAATACTCACCTCTCACCTTCCCTGTAAATCTTTCACCGCTGCGACTGATAGAAGGAATGGGAATGTTGACACACTCCTCAGCATCTAATTGCATGCTACATATTTTGCACTCTTGTTTAGGGAAGCACAGTGGCCAATTGCAAAGCCATGGAAGGTCTTTGCATTACATTAACGACTTTCTGATTGAAGGTAAATGAAGCTGTGAGGAGGATGCTAAGAGGCTGCAGGGTGACTTGGACAGGTTAGGTGAGTGGGCAAATGCATGGCAGATGCAGTATAATGTGGATAACTGTGAGGTTATCCACTTTGGTGGCAAAAACAGAAAGGCAGATTATTTGAATGATGACAGATTAGTAAAATGGGAGGTGCAACGAGACCTGGGTGTCATGGTACATCAGTCATTGAAATTAGGCATGTAGGTACATCAGTCAGTGAAGAAAGCAAATGGCATGTTGGCCTTCATAGCGAGAGGATTTGAGTATAGGAGCAGGGAGGTCTTGCTACAATTGTACAGCCTTGGTGAGGCCACACCTGGAGTATTGTGTGCAGTTTTGGTCTCCTAACTTGAAGAAGGACGTTCTTGCTATTGAGGGAGTGCAGCAAAAGTTCACCAGACTGATTCCTGGGATGGCAGGACTGACATATGAAGAAAGATTGGATTGACTAGGCTTATATTCACTGGAATTTAGAAGAATGAGAGGGGATCTCATAGAAACATATAAAATTCTGATGGGATTGGACAGGTTAGATGCAGGAAGAATGTTCCCGATGTTGGGGATGTCCAGAACCAGGGGGTCACAGACTATGGATAAGGGGTAAGCCATTTAGGACCAAGATGAGGAGAAACTTCTTCACTCAGAGAATTGTGAACCTGTGGAATTCTCTACCACAGAAAGTTGTTGAGGCCAGTTCGTTGGATATCTTCAAAAGGGAGTTATATGTGGCTGTCACGGCTAAAGGAATCAGGGGTATGGAGAGAAGGCAGGGGTAGGGTACTGAGGTGAATGATCAGCCATGATCTTATTGAATGGTGGTGCAGGCTCGAAGGGCCGAATGGCCTACTCCTGCATCTATTTTCTGTGTTTTTTCTAAGCTCACAATCGCGGAGAGGCTGATAATTGGAAGTGAGGCCCTAAAATCCAAGCTGTTGATATCCCTCAAAGAATTGAACATAGACATAATGCACCATAGATCTGAGGGCCCAGTAAAGTGAACCATATACGTGGTGAACCTGAATATACAGGTAGGAGCATATCAGGCCATTCAGCCCCTCGGGCCATTTTCACCATTCAATTAGATCATGGCTGACCAATACCTCAACCCCATTTATCCATCTTTGTTCCATGTCCCTTGAGACCCATACCTAACAAAAATCTTTCTATTTCTGTCTTGAAAGTTTCCATTGACCCAGCATCCACAGCATTTTGCGGGAGAAAGTTCACGATTTCTACTACACGCTGTGTGAAGAAGCGTCTCCTGATTTCACTCTTGAATGTTTTGGATCTAATTTTAAGATTATGCTCCCTTGTTCTGGATTCCCTCACCTGAGGAAATAATCTCTACCTTTTTATCATTTTGAACACCTCGATTTTATCATCCTTCAATCTTCTATACTCAAAGGAATACAAGCCAAGATTAAACAACCTGTCCTTATAATTTAACCCTTTTGACCCCGGTATCGTTCTGGTAAATCTCTAAGGTCAATAGGTCAATACAGGTACAGCGCCTAAAATCCAGAACCCTCGGGACCGAGGCCGTTCCGGATTCCGGGTTTTCGATTTGTTTTCTGATGTCACGAATCCGGAAACACCCAAGCATGGGTTCAGGTATTTCCAGATTTTGAAATGTCAGAAAGGGCGGAGGGGGGGGGGATTTCCATCGAAGAACTGTTCGGGCCGTCCGGCCCCACCGAGGAGGTTGTCGGGTAGGCCGGCGAGGAGGCCCCGAGGTAAGGGCAGCGAGGCGAGTGGTGGCGAGGCAAGGCCCGAGGTCAGCAGGGTCGTCCGGTCTGGATTCCGGAACACTTTACAGATTCCGGACAACCCTGCCACTGATCAGTCCGGATTCCGGAACATTCCGGATTCCAGATTCTCGCCGCTGCACCTCTATATCCTTTTTGCGGTGCAGTGCCCAGAACTGATTCAGTACTCCAGATGGGATCTGACCAAGGCTCTATACAACTAAAGCATAACTTACTTCTCTTTCTATTCCAGGCTCCTTGAGATAAAGGCCAACATTCATTTGATCTTTTATATAGCTTTTTGTACCTATCTACTAGCTTGTAGCTTGGGACATTTCACTATGTTAAAGGCGCTATATAAGTACAAGTTGTTGTTGTTTTCGTGATTTGTAGATTTAGTATATGAACACCCAAATCCCTTTGCTCCTCCATAGTTCCTAGTTTCTCAACATTTAGACAATACTACAATTTGTTTTTTTTGGATCTAAAATGGATGACCTCACACTCATCATAGGCAGTCCCTCAAGTCGAGGAATACTTGCTTCCACGCTAAAAAGTTCATGGGTGTTTCAATGAAAGACCTAATATTCCAGGTCCCGAACTAAAACTAGAAGGGTGGAAGATGCCTGTGCGTGGATTTTTTTAACGTTTGATGGCCGTTGCACACCAGCCACCACGAGCTTGACAGAGGTAGGTCTTGGTCCAGTGGCCAGGGTTATCCAAGACAACTGGAGATCAGCTCTGCTGCACGGACCCAGTGTCGGCCTGGCCCAGCAGTCTGACCTCATAATACCCCATATTGAACTCCGTTTGCCACAGTTTTGCCCACTCACTTAATCTGTCTATGTAACTTATTGCTCTTATCTGCACTTCTTCCTGCACCTCCCAACTTAGTGGCATCTGCAAATTTTTATACACAACTCTCTATTCCTTCATCCATGTCATTGATAAATGGTGAAAAGTTGATGCTGCAGTACAGATCATTGGGGAATACCATTGGCAATCAGAGTGTGTACCCTTTATCCCATTCTCTGTCTCCTATCTCCCAACCAATTTCCAACCCATGCCACAAGGTTGCCTACAATTCTGTGCACTCTCATTTTTGCTACGAATCTTTAGTGCGGAGCCTTATCAAATGTTATGTAAATGTTTACATTAGTAGCATCCATAAACACTCCCTTATCAACTATGTTAGTGACCTTTAAAAAAATTTAACTCAATTAGCTAGATGTGTCAAAACCTCATGCTCAATCTCTCCGATCAGCTCATATTTGTCCAAGTGCGTAGCCAATCTGTCTCTCATGACAGATTCTAGTAATTTCTCCACAACTGACATTAGATTGAAATGTCTGTAATTACCAGGTTTCCCTTGTACCACTCATACTTTTTCCTGGTCTTCTACTGAGAAGACAGAGGTAAAGTACTCATTTAACAAGTTTGCCATTTCCTCATTGTCGATTACAGTATTACCCTCATCTGTCTTCAATGGGCCCAAATTTCCATTAGACACTCTGGGTGCGAAATTGGGCTAGGTAGCACCCATCACTATCGGTACCATTCAGGGACCAAAATGGCATCTGATGTGCAGTGCACACTTCTGTTGCGAATCGTGCTGGATGCCATCTTGGTGAGGGTGTTAATGCACGTGCACCCAAAGTCCGCTGGAAGTATACAGTGCAGGCAGATCATGACAGATCAATCAGCAATGCTGATTGGACGCCAGTGATACCATTTTGGAGCTCAACGCTCAGCATTCAGCAGCAGGAAGGAAACCTGACCAGAGCTATTTAAAGGACCATCAAATACTTGCAGATTAGTTGCTGATTGGCTTCAAGACCTCTGCACAAACCTGTTGCTCCTAGACATGGGCACACTATTAGGCATTTCCCTTGGAATACAGCATGACTGGGAAAATGAGCAGAGGCCACACAGAGCAGGATAAGCTGCAAGAAGAGGGAGGAGAAAGAGGGGCAAAGGGCTCTCAGCAGGAGGCCATACCCACCCAGGGTGTTCAGGGAGCAATTCTCCTCACTGGACCTCAACGTGGAACAATGTGTGACAGGTCTGCGCTTCAATAAGGATGTACTTGCTAAAATCTGCCATCGACTGCAACCTCGAAGCAGGGCAAGGACCACATTGCCATTGGCTGTGAAGGTGACCGGGATGATGAACATTTATGCATCTGGCTTCTTACAGGCTGGAGCTGGAGAGATTTGCAACGGTGTGCATTTTGCTATCCACTGTTGCATAAGGGAGGTCACAGAGGCTATTTAGTCGCCCTCCTGTATGGCTCAGAGACGTGGACCATATACAGTAGACATCCCAAATCACTCGAGAAATACCACCAACTGTCTCTGCAAGATCCTGCAAATCCCCTGGGAGGACAGACGCACCAACATTGGCGTCCTAGATCAGGCCAACATCCCCAGCATCAAAGCACTGACCACACTCGACCAGCTCCGTTGGGTGGGCCACATTGTTTTGCATGCCTGACACGAGACTCCCAAAGCAAGAGGTCTACTCGGAACTCCTACACGGCAAGCGAGCCCCAGGTGGGCAGAGGAAACATTTCAAGGACGCCCTCAAAAGCCTCTTGATAAAATGCAACATCCCCACAAACACCTGGGAGTCCCTGGCCAAAGACCGCCCGAAGTGGAGGAAGAGCATCTAGGAGGGCACTGAGCACCTCGAGTCTCGTCACTGAGAGCATGCAGAAAACAAGCACAGGCAGCGGAAGGAGCATACGGCAAACCAGGCTCCCTGCCCACCCTTTCCTTCAACCACTGTCTGTCCCACCTGTGACAGAGACTGTAATTCCTATATTGGACTGTACAGTCACCTGAGAACTTGGAAACGAGTCTTCCTCGATTTCGAGGGACTGCCTATGATGATGATGATTCAAGGAGCGCTAATTACATTTCATTCTCCCTATCCAGAGACCAGCAGGTAGAGTGATCATGCGGCTTCACAAGGATTACAGGCTTTCCCATGTGCAGGATGCCATTGACTGCACACATGTCACTTTGAGAGTGCCGCATCTCAACTTTGCCCGATACCAGATCTGAAAAAGATTCCACTCCTGCAGCGTCCAGTTAGGTGTGCAACCATAGGCAGTGAATCATGCCCCTTATCCTGGCAGCAGTCATGATGTCTTTATTCTGTGGGAGTCCGATGTACCAGCTGCCTTTGAGCCACGACGGCAAACCAAAGGGTGGCTGCTGGGTGACAAGGGCTATAAGAACATAAGAACTAGGAGCAGGAGTAGGCCATACGGCCCCTTGAGCCTGCTCCGCCATTCAATAAGATCATGGCTGATCCGATCATGGACTCAGCTCCACTTCCCTGCCTGCTCCCCATAACCCTTTATCCGCTTATCGTTTAAGAAACTGTCTATCTCTGTCTTAAATTTATTCAATGTCCCAGCTTCCACAGCTCTCTGAGGCAGTGAATTCCACAGATTTACAACCTTCTCAGAGAAGAAATTTCTCCTCATCTCTGCTTTGAATAGGCGGCCCCTTATTCTAAGATTATGCCCCCTAGTTCTAGTCTCCCCCATCAGTGGAAACATCCTCTCTGCATCCACCTTGTCAAGCCCCCTCATAATCTTATACGTTTCGATAAGATCACCTCTCATTCTTCTGAATTCCAATGACTAGAGGCCCAACCTACTCAACCTTTCCTCATAAGTCAACCCCCTCATCTGCTGACGACATGGCTCAGGACTCCAGTGTACAATATGCACAGCATACATATGGTGAAAGTCATGTTGTCACACGAAATGTCATAGAGCAGATCATTGGCTTGCTGAAACAACGCTTCCGTTGCCTTGACTGCTCTGGAACAACCCTGCAGTACACGGTACAGCAGTGTCAAGATTCATGGTGGTGTGCCGCATGCTGCACAGCCTCGTTGTCATGAGGGGACAGTCCTTGCCCGCAGTTATACAGTGAGTAGCTGAGGAGCAGGAGCATGAGGAGGAGGAGGGAAATGAGGAAGACAAAGGAAGGAGGCAACCTAGACAGCCCCTTTCTGCCTGGGCAGTCCGTGAAGAACTAATTGGAGTGCAATACTCGTAACCACAACCCCATTTCCCCATTCATCACCAGTCCCACGCCTTCCCTTCCCTCTGTTACTGACCATCTCAGCATCTGCTTGGCCACAAAGCAAAAAGAAAAGCCACCACAAAATAAACATTCCAAACCAAATTATGAAATGAAATCATGCCTAATTACATAAAGAAATGTAACTAATCACCTTTGTGCATTCCCTTTGTACCTGTCTTTCATGTGCCTTTGTCCATCCCGTGCTCCGACATAGTGCTATCCCAGTGACTGGCAGAAGGCTGCTGACTTTCAGTGTAGCAAACTGCAGATGCAGAGGACGACATCGAGGAGCTCTGGTGGGAGGATAAATGCTGTCATCGTCAGAGAGGACAGCAAGTTCGTGCTGCATGGAGTCACTGCCACTCCTCGGGGGTGGTACCTCAGCAATCTGAGCAATGTGTTGGAGGACAGATTGCTGGACTGCTGTGATACCCTGCAGCCCCTTTCCAGATGAGAATCCACAGCCAAGATGGCAGCAAGCTGACCTTGTATGAGAGCACTCTGAGCTTCCATTGCAGCATGCAGATGTTGGATGGCTGTTGCTTATGCTGCAGTGGAAGTTGTGGCGTTGGCTATCAGAGGCTGCACCATGGTTGGCTCCACAAGTCTGTGAATGGAGTTGGCCACCACTTCCATGTTGGAAAGGATGAGCTCCAAGCTCTGCACAAAGCCCTGTGCCAAGTTGGTGCCGGCTCCTTCATGTTCCATGGCATTGAACGCAAGCTTTCTGGTGGACTTCCCAAATGCAATAAGCATTTGTTGCGCAGCTTTCTTATGTAGGCTGCTCCATCGAAGTCCTCATCTGAATCCTCTGATGCGGAACCCTCCAGTGAGCTGGCACCTGTGATATCCTTGTCCCCTGGGGTCAGTGCACTCGGCCCGGTCTCACCACATGGAGATCCTGCCTCTGGTCTATCCATTTCAGTGTCTGAGCTGGTGACTGTGACTGGGTCTTCATCATAACTCTCTTCTCACCCACCTCTTGGGTATGTGAAAGGAAAAAGGCACAAGGGCAAGGTCATGGGAAAGGGAGGTGAGAAAAGCAATCGGTGCATGCTTACACCATCTACCGCTTGTAAATCAGAAGAGATTGTGGGATGAGGGGGAAGTGGAATGCGAGGAGGAGGATTAGGTATGAGGATACTGTCATTTTTGATTGTTTCAGCCCCACCACTGGACATCACCTCAGCAATGGCCATTCCAATAATGGCCAGCACCATCTCCTCCATGGACTTAGAACATGCAGGTGCACCTGTCCCCCTGGCGTTCTGGCGAAAGGTAATCGACCTGAAACGTTAACTCTGTTTCTCTCTCCACAGCTGCTGCCTGACCTGCTGAGTGTTTCCAGCATTTTCTGTTTCTATTTCAGATTCCCAGCATGCTCAGTATTGTGCTTTTGTATTAAAGTTCTGAATAAACTGTGGAGGGCTCCAGCCAGATCACAGCTTGAATCTAGTTCTGGTTACTCAGACACGTGTTGCTGGCCACGTTGGCCACAAGGCTGATCCCAGCATCTGTAGTACTTTGCTTTTTGTTCACAACTGATCCGGGAGGATAGAACTAAGGTGCCCGAATTTGGTGAATGCCCCGCCCACCCAAGTGCTTCCCAAAGGACGGCCGATGGCCGCCAAGATACCTGACGGGGTTTGCATCAAAAAGATACTTCAAAGGGCGATGGGCAGAAAATGAGGGACTTATGCTGCCAATCTGGGCAGCAGCTCCCAATCTCAGAGGAGAAATATCGCGGCAATGGGCGGCAGTCAGCGTTGAGTGCATCAATTCCTGGCCCTAAGGTTTTTCAGCCTTAAAAGAAGGTGTCTGAGAAGTGATCTTATGCTAGATTGTAAATGGGATGGAATGCTCAACCCAGAAAATTACTTAAAATTAAATTGTGAGAGTAAGACAAGTGGGCATAGTTTTCAAATAAGTCCAAAGGAAATTTAAGACTGATATCAGTAACTTCTTCTCCATACTGAGGGGCCAAGTTTCGGCCTGAGTTGCTCCTATTTTTTTGGAGCAACTAGTTTAGAATGGAGTACCTTAGAAATTGCAATTCTCGGCATTTAGTTTGCTCCAGTTCTAGTCAGTTAGAACAGTTCCATTTTGTGCTGTCGCTTGCATGCCCTCCCTTACGGCCTGCCATCGATTGCACTCCCTCGGACATTCCCTCCCTAAGTTCCCGTGTCATTACTGCTATTTCTCCCGTCAGGACCGTCACCTCTTCACCCACTGCACTGACGCTACCGATGAATGATCGGGTCAGCTCATTGGTCTCCATACCCAATGCCACAACCTGAGCGGCATCTGTTGCACGCTGCATCTCAGGAGAGCGCATCTCCAATCTCCTTCTCTGCCTGGGTCTGCCTCGCGGCACCACTACACGGGGAGGCGCGGGCAGGGACGGTGGAACGCTCGGTGTTCCAAACAGCACCACTACACGGGGAGGGGCGGGCTGGGACGGTGGGACACTCGGTGTTCCAAACAGCAGTACTAGAGAGAGAGGCGCGGGCTGGGAGGGTGGGACGCTCGGTGTTCCAAACAGCACCACTACACGGGGAGGGGCGGGCTGGGACGGTGGGACACTCGGTGTTCCAAACAGCAGTACTAGAGAGAGAGGCGCGAGCTGGGAGGGTGGGACGCTCGGTGTTCCAAACAGCACCACTACACGGGGAGGCGTGGGCTGGGACGGTGGGACACTCGGTGTTCCAGACGGCAGTACTAGAGAGAGAGGCACGGGCTGGGACGGTGGGGTGCTCAGTGCTCCAGACGGCAGTACTAGAGAGAGGGGCGCGGGCTGGGACGGTGGGGTGCTAGGTGTTCCAGACAACAGCACTCGAGTGCGAGCCGTGGGCTGGGACGGTGGGTGAATGGGTGTAAACTGCTCCATTATATCACCAGCACCACTGGGACCCGCAACGTCGGAATCAAAACCATAGAAGGTGGAACCAGAACCTATTGCAAGGGATTGAAACTCTGATGCCCCTTAATGGGGGCTCATAAACATTAATTTGGAAGCTCTCCCCGTAGACATTTCAGTCATCGCTGCCATCATCCAGTCTGGATCGTCTGCTTCTGGTTGTACTGGTTCTTGTTCTGTATCTTCAGGATCCTCAGGGTTGGCAGCAGCAGCATCATCATCATCATCATCATCATCATCATCATCATCAGCATCATCATCATCATGTTCTGCAAAATACATCAGAACAGTCAAATGTTTAACAGCAAGGGAGGGGGCAGGATGGGTGGCATGAGTACTCTCACACATAGCAGGCCAGGCAGCAGGTTGATTTGAAGGGCCACGATGCATTTTCAGGACTTACCCTCTTCCTCGCGTGCGGGCCCAGCTTGTGCTGTACTGATTGCTTTTCTCCATGTCCGACTCATCATAGCAGCTACCCTCTGTTCCAAGGGTGTCAGTGGATGCAGATTGGGCATGCCTGCTCCTGATCGAGTGCTTCCCTTTTGTTGTGGGCCAATTTCTTCTGCAAAGATTAAAATCTAACTTTTTACAGAGTGCGTCTTTCTGCAGGGTGGGACATACAGATAGTCACATTACAATTACGATTACATTAAAAAATGAAAATATTACTTACACTAACTACTTGACCAAGGTCGTGCCATTTCTTTTTACACTGGCTTCCAGATCTCATGGTATGCACCACTGCGCAGTAATCTTCTGCAACTTGGTTCCACCGTTTCTTCATTTCTTTTGGTGGCACTTTTATGCGACCTCTGTCGCTGGTATCTAGCTCCTGCCATCTCTGCTCAATGACGTTAACTAATATCTCCACTTCCTCATGCAAGAAATTCTTTGTTCTTGATGGACGTTGTTCCATTGCTGTATTGAATTGACACTCTTATTTTTCAAAGCACACAGTCCTATGCAGCACCTGTTCTGGAAGTTTAGCAGTGAAAAGTAGCACTCACTGATTTCAGTCGGTAATTTATTCAACAGTACTGCTAAAAGCACTCCTTCAGACACCAAAAAATCACCAAAATTCAATCCCAAGACTTTCCACAGCTCCACAAAACAAATCAGCACTTTTCCTCCTGTACCTTTAAACATGGCCGAGTGCCAATGTTTATGTCTCACTGCGCGTGCGCGCACTCTCCAACGCACATGCGCAAGGCTGCTGGCATGACGTCTTCTGCTGTGAGCTAGCCCCGCCCCACTGCACTCTCAAAATTGGCGTGACGCTTTGGTCACGCCACCCGCTGAACTCTGCACGCCGCGCCGAGCTGGAAGCAAGCTGCTGGGAGGCGGAGAATTGCTCGGTAAGTTTTTGACGTACTTTTGAGCATGGAAAACGGGCATGGGTGTCAGGGCTGCGCTGTTCTAGGCCCGGCCCGAAACTTGAGGCCAAAGAGCGATCATCTCATAGAATGGACTTCCAGAATAGTGGAAATTAACACCTTGAATCATTTAAGAAACAATTGGGTAGATTTTCAACTTGTCACCCAGGCGTAAGACCAGCATTATTATGGGGACTGATCCCTTTTATTTCCATTGAAATCAGTAGAAATGAAAATCAGACCATTTCTATAACTGCCGACCAATTTGCACATCAGATTTAGGCCTGGGCGGCCACTTGAAAATCTACCCCAATTACATGCTGAAATGGGAGGATTATAAAGTCTTTCCAAATAACTGAATTACGGGGTGCTGAAAGCCCATCCTCATCCGTAGTGATCTTATGAAAGTAACTACAATCAGAACAAAAAGGTAGATTTCACTTGCAAAAATCTTTTAACATTAAAATATTATTTGCATGTCGGGACTTGTTTCCAGTTACATCCTTTGCATTCCTTTCTTTGGGTGAAAATAAGTGATCAGTTATAGATGCAATAACTTGAAGGAAGTATGCGTTTTATCATAAACCAACCGTGAACAAGCTGAGCAGGTCTGTGCACAATTCCAAATGTCAAGCACTGGGTGCAGTGCTGACTGTAATGTATTTGCTTCATGGGATCTTTGCTTAAGAATTCATAACAACACATTGCTATTAAGAACTAATTGCATAAGAAATGGGAGCAGGAGAGGGTATATGGTCTCTCGAGCCTGCTCTGCCATTTAATAAAATCATGGCTGATCTGATCTTGGACTCAACTCCACTTCCCTGCCCGCTCCCCATAACCCTTTACTCCCTTATCGCTCAAAAATCTGTCCATCTCTGCCTTAAATATATTCAATGACGCAGCCTCCACAGTTCTCTGGGGCAGAGAATTCCACGGAATTATGACCCTCTGAGAGAAGAAATTCCTGTTCTAAATGGATGACCTGTTATTCTTAAACAATGCCCCCAAGTTCTAGATTCTCCCACGAATGGAAACATCCTCTCTGCATCTACCTCGTCAAGCCTCCTCAGTATCTTATATGTTTCAATACGATCACCTCTCATTCTTCTAAACTCCAATGAGTAGAGGCCCAACCTGCTCAATCTTTCTTCATAAGTCAACCCCTTCATCTCAGGAATCAACCTAGTGAACTTCTCTGAATTGCCTCCAATGCAAGTATAACTCTCTTTAAATAAGGAGAGCAAAACTGTATGCAGTACTGTAGGTGTAGTCTCACCAACACATTGCACAGTTAAAGCAGGACTTATCTGCTTTTATACTCCCTCCACTTTGCAATAAAGGCTGGAAGGGGAAAATGGGAAGGCTTCTCCTCCCACGAGTGGACCCCCTGATATAGAGGCTCGAAGCTCGCCACAACCCGCATAACAGCCCCCGGAGTTAGCAGACAGAGACGAATGGCAAGGTAGAACGATCTTTTATTACGAACGTCCGGGAAGACCCTCGGGACCACTTTAGGCCGTGACTAGAATGACTTATTAGGTCAGAATTTGCTGATTCTCCTTGATGCCTGTGAGTCTGTCTCGAGCCTCTTCGCAAGGTCTTATCAATGTCTGTTTAGGTTCTCAAATCGTATCCTGTCGGAATATTATTGAATTGATAACTTCTGGAGCCTTGGTACTGGAATGTACAAGGCCAAAGAGAGGCCTTTTACCTCCTTATGGGTCGGTGCAGGAACCAGCACTTTAACCCTTGTCTCGCTGGTACCCCTAATGCCAAATTTCTCTTACATTTCCCCCCTTTTGGCCCTTGGCTATACGCCAAGCTGGCTATATTTCCCGATAACTATCTCCCTGTAGGCAAGTTCCAGATAGGTTCGTTCACCCGGGTGGCCATCTCCCAAGCTTCGGGACCTTCTGAAACCTTCCCACAGAGTTATATAAGGTAAGTCCTTCCTGTAGGACTGCTTAAATTTAAAAAACCCCTATGGCCTTAATCATGGTGCGTGTCTTGACGTATCATTTAACCTGTTTAATTCGTGCACAGGTTAGCCCTACCAGTACCATTAGGACCAGGCCTTGTATTACTACAAGTGCATGTGATACAATTTTTATCCATGGGTGGATCTGAATATTAAGTCCAATGTCCCACAGTTTTGAGTACCAAGGTTGGTTGGCCAGCATCGTGTTAGTCTCTCTTTGTAGGTTGTCTATTTCTTCCATCAGCTGGATATTGCACCAATCATTCCTCACTTAATTCGGGTATCTGTTTTTCTTGCGGTTCCCATACCGCCTCCTTGTACCCTTCTCGGAGGGTATCCGTGACCGTTCCGTGGATGATTTCTGTTGTCTCGGGATGTATGTGGTATCCATTTATGTCTATTTTTCCCATGGGCCTGAAACAGAAGTTAGGGTTGGTGCTGACACACGGGATGACTCCTCCCCTGGTCTTAATCGTCAGGTTGGCTGCCCCCGTGCTCACCATTCCCTTGTGGAGCAGCAAATGTTTCGGAATCGTGTTCGAGAGGAGTGATACTCAGCATGCATCCATTTGTTTGGTGGAATCTGCAATCATCATTCGTCATTCGTGGCGTACCTCGACATAAAATCACTTGATTACTTTTATAGCAATCGGTTATGTCAATGCCTTTCGTACTAATTTAATTTTAATCACCCGTCTGGCAGACAGAGATGAATGCCAAGGTACAACGATCTTTTATTACGAACTTCCGGAAACACCTCTCATCACAGCCGCCTGTGAGTGGAGATGCTCTCTGAACAGCACAATCATATAACTTTTATACATTTCAAAAACCCCTCCATTCCCTGGTAAGACCTCCCTAGGTCTCTAATTGGATTAACCTATTAGTGCTACTTTGGATTGACAGGCCAAGACCCTCGGGACCACCTTAGGCTGTGACTAGAATGACTTCATTAGGTCAGAATTTGTTGATCCTCCTTGGTGCCCGTGAGTCTGCCTCGAGCCTCTTCGCAAGGTTTTATCAATGTCTGTTTAGGTTCTCTCATCGTATCCTGTCAGAATATTATTGGATTGATAACTTCTGGAGCCTTGGTACAAGGCCGAAGAGAGGCCTTTTACCTCCTTATGGGTCAGTGCAGGAACCAGCATTTTCACCCCTGTCCCGCTGGTACCCCTAATGACAAATTTCTCTTACAAAGGCCAACATTCCATTTGCCTTCCTGATTACTTGCTGTACCTGCCTTTATATATGCAGATTATAGATATACTCTGTGTAGTCACTGTATAATTGCATAAGATGGAGACTTGTTACCTGATGTACTACCAATAAGGTTTAAACTGTGTATATATACTATGCTGGCACCACTAGAGGGTGCAACTGGTGGAGACCGGGGTTTCCTGCCCTGTGGCAGGGGCTTTCCACCAGAGGGCACTGCGGTAGGAGACCCGAAGGTCACCTGCATAGGTGTGCAGGGCCCAGTATAAAAGGCCGCCACCATGCTTGTGCCTCACTCTGGAGTTACAAAAAGAGGACCAAGGTCACTACAGCTTGATTAGAACACATTGCCTCGTGGAGTCATTCATAAGTCATTACAGACGTAACAACTGTCGACGAGAACACGGAATTTCACGCGATTATGGCTACCTTTGGCACACTAAAAGGGTGCAGAGGGTGATGATTGGGATGCCTTCACTGAAAGGCTCGAGCAATATTTCGTGGCAAAAGACCTGGCAGGGGAGACGCACACATTGACGGAGAAGCACAAGGTTATACTGCTGACCAGTTGTGGGCCCGAGATCTACCGCTTCGTCAGGGACTTGCTGGCACCCACAAAGACCAAGGATAAGACATACGATGAGCTGACTGAACTAATTCACGACCAACTAAAATTAAAACAGAACATCCTCATGGCCAGGCACAGATTCTACACTCACCGCAGACCTGAGGGCCAGGAGATTGCAAAATATGCTGCCGACCTCAGGAGACTTGCGGCACCGTGTGATTTTGGCATGCACCTCAATGAAGCATTGCGAGATATCTTCGTTATAGGAATTGGCCACGAGGGCCTCCTTCACAAGCTATTATCTGTCGACACCACAGTCAACCTGCAGAAGGCCATCAGCATCAGTCATAGAAACATAGAAACATAGAAAATAGGTGCAGGAGTAGGCCATTCGGCCCTTCTAGCCTGCACCGCCATTCAATGAGTTCATGGCTGAACATTCAACTTCAGTACCCCATTCCTGCTTTCTCGCCATACCCCTTGATCCGCCTAGTAGTAAGGACCTCATCTAACTCCTTTTTGGATATATTTAGTGAATTGGCCTCAACAACTTTCTGTGGTAGAGAATTCCACAGGTTCACCACTCTCTGGGTGAAGAAGTTCCTCCGCATCTCGGTCCTAAATGGCTTACCCCTTATCCTTAGACTGTGACCTCTGGTTCTGGACTTCCCCAACATTGGGAACATTCTTCCTGCATCTAACCTGTCTAACCCCGTCAGAATTTTAAATGTTTCTATGAGGTCCCCTCTCATTCTTCTGAACTCCAGTGAATACAAGCCCAGTTGATCCAGTCTTTCTTGATAGGTCAGTCCCGCCATCCCGGGAATCAGTCTGGTGAACCTTCGCTGCACTCCCTCAATAGCAAGAATGTCCTTCCTCAGGTTAGGAGACCAAAACTGTACACAATACTCCAGGTGTGGCCTCACCAATGCCCTGTACAACTGTAGCAACACCTCCCTGCCCCTGTACTCAAATCCCCTTGCTATGAAGGCCAACATGCCATTTGCTTTCTTAACCGCCTGCTGCACCTGCATGCCAACCTTCAATGACTGATGTACCATGACACCCAGGTCTTTTGCACCTCCCCTTTTCCTAATCTGTCACCATTCAGATAATAGTCTGTCTCTCTGTTTTTACCATCAAAGTGGATAACCTCACATTTATCCACATTATACTTCATCTGCCATGCATTTGCCCACTCACCTAACCTATCCAAGTCGCTCTGCAGCCTCACAGCATCCTCCTCGCAGCTCAGACTGCCACCCAACTTAGTGTCATCCGCAAATTTGGAGATACTACATTTAATCCCCTCATCTAAATCATTAATGTACAGTGTAAACAGCTGGGGCCCCAGCACAGAACCTTGCGGTACCCCACTAGTCACTGCCTGCCATTCTGAAAAGTACTCATTTACTCCTACTCTTTGCTTCCTGTCTGACAACCAGTTCTCAATCCATGTCAGTACACTACCCCCAATCCCATGTGCTTTAACTTTGCACATTAATCTCTTGTGTGGGACCTTGTCGAACGCCTTCTGAAAGTCCAAATATACCACATCAACTGGTTCTCCCTTGTCCACGCTACTGGAAACATCCTCAAAAAATTCCAAAAGATTTGTCAAGCATGATTTCCCTTTCACAAATCCATGCTGACTTGGACCTATCATGTCACCTCTTTCCAAATGCACTGTTATGACATCCTTAATAATTGATTCCATCATTTTACCCACTACCGATGTCAGGCTGACCGGTCTATAATTCCCTGTTTTCTCTCTCCCTCCTTTTTTAAAAAGTCAGGCGTTCATGACCTCGATCTGCAGCACCAAGCAAATTATTCATCCTGTGGACTCAAACCCCGGCAAGTAATGTACACAGAATGGTGCCTTTCACAGGCAAGGCTGTAGAACGTGGCTCTGCCCAGGGCAGAGAGCACAGACCTCAGGGTTCCAGAACTCAGAGTCCGCCGAGGGGTACTAATCGAGTAGCACCATGCTGGTGTTGTGGAGGAAACCATCGGGCTCACCAGTGTCAGTTTGCTGAGTACGTATGCAAAGCCTGTAACACGAAGGGCCACCTCCAGCGTATGTGGAAAAGAAATACGACTCACCGTCTAGCAGAGGAGTCGGTAGATCATTTGAATCCAGTTTGCAGTAAGATGATTTGGCCAGAGAGGCAGCTCAGCCCCAAGAAGAAGTGTATGGAGTGTATACCTGCACCACCGATTGTCCTCCAGTGAAGATGGAAGTCGAAGTAAATGGCGTTCCAATCTTCATGGAAGTGGACACGGGAGCGAGCCAGTCAGTGATGAGTCAGGATGCCTTTGAGAGGCTTATGGACGAAAAACGGCCCGAGCTGGTTCCAGTACAGGAAAAGTTGCGCGCCTACACAAGGTGCTGATCCCAGTCCTTGATAGTGTGGATGTAAGTGTAATCCATAATGGCGTGGTGCACAAGTTATCTCTGTGGATTGTCGCAGGTGATGGTCCAATGCTACTCGGAAGAAGGTGGATGAGGAAGACCTCTTCACTCCAGCAATCGATGTCCCCCGTGCTCAGAGACAGAGCAAAACCTCACCTTCGCTTGGGCCAGGCACCAGAGAACAGACAAGCTCAGCACCTGAGGCACAGACCATGCATCACGACTGCGTGGCAATGATCTGACCGGAATGACCGAAAAGTACCTTCCCAACACCAGTGGCAGGACTCCAGGAGAGGAAGATTGAATTCACAGGCACTCTTCCAGCTTTTGTGGCAGAATCATAGGAGAGAAGGATCAAGGCAGTCGACCTCGAGGACAGAGGCAAGGTGGCTTCCCTGCTGCAGCGAGGCTGAAAAAAAAGATGGCCGCGGCTATATCACGAGATGCAACGCTGAGGGACCAACACATGGTGTCTAACAAAGGATTGATTGGGGTAAAGCCAGCAGCGTTCTCTTAAATGAGACCTGCAACCAACTGAACTTAAAGAGACTTTGTATGCAATGCAATCAATGTAACGAACCAATTAAGATTGTGAATGAAATGTTGTTGCGAGATGTCGGGAATAGATTGTCCCCAAAACTAGCAAGCGAGCGATTTCTACCTGATCATGCAGGTTGTGGTGAACCAGCGAGAGTCTGGTTTTAAGTGTCCTTTTCATGAGTAGCTCAGCCGGGGGCACCCCTGTGATTGAGTGGGATCTCGTGCGGTAGCTGAGCAGTACTCGGGACAGGCGAGTTTGGAGTGAGCCTTCTGTAACTCGTTTAAGGCTCTGTTTGATGGTTTGTACTGCCCGCTCTGCCTGCCCATTGGAGGCTGGTTTAAACGGGGCCGAGGTGACATGTTTGATCCCATTGCGGGTCATGAATTCTTTGAATTCGGCACTGGTGAAACATGACCCGTTGTCACTGACCAGTATGTCAGGCAGGCCGTGGGTGGCAAACATGGCCCTCAGGCTTTCAATGGTGGCGGTGGCGGTGCTTCCCAACATTATTTCACATTCAATCCATTTTGAAAAAGCATCCATCACCACCAGGAGCATTTTACCGAGAAATGGGCCCGCATAGTCGACATGGATCCTCGACCATGGTCTGGAGGGCCAGGACCGCAAACTTAGTGCTGCCTCTCTGGGCGGGTTGCTCAACTGAGCACATACGCTGCATTGCCGTACACAGGACTCTAAGTCAGAGTCGATACCGGGCCACCACACGTGGGATCTGGCTATCGCTTTCATCATTACTATACCCAGGTATGTGCTGTGGAGATCCGAGATGAACGTCTCCCTGCCCTTTTTGGGTAGCACTATGCGGTTACCCCACAACAGGCAGTCTGCCTGAATGGACATCTCGTCCTTTCGCCGCTGGAATGGCTTGATTAGCTCTTGCATTTCAACGGGGATGCTGGCCCAGCTCCCATGCAGTACACAGTTTTTTACTCGGGACAGCAGAGGATCTTGGCTGGTCCAAGTCCTAATCTGGCGGGCCATGACAGGTGATTTATCATTTTCAAACGCTTCCATGGCCATCAACAAGTCTGCGGGCTGCGCCACCATCAACAAGTTTGCAGGCTGCGCCATTTCCACCCCCGTGGTGGGCAATGGCAGCCGACTGAGAGCATCCGCACAGTTCTTGGTGCCTGGCCTGTGGCAGATGGTATAGTTATACGCTGATAGCGCGAGTGCCCACCTTTGTATGCAGGCTGAGGCATTCGTATTTATCCCCTTGTTTTCAGCGAACAGGGATATGAGGGGCTTGTGATCGGTTTCCAGCTCAAATTTGAGGCCAAAACAGGTACTGATGCATTTTCTTTACCCCGAACACACACGCTAATGCCTCTTTCCCAATCATGCTGTCAGTCCTCTCGGCCTTAGACAAGCTCCTGGAAGCAAAGGCGACAGGTTGCAACTTCCCGCAACCTTAGCTTGTTGTAATACACACCCGACTCCGTATGACGACGCATCACATGCTAGCACAAGTCTTTTACACGGGTTATACAATACAAGCAGCTTGTTGGAGCATAAAATGTTTCTAGCTTTCTCAAAAGCAATTACTTGGTTTTTTTCCCCATACCCAGTTCTCACATTTACGCAATAACACATGTAGGGGCTCTAAGAGGGTGCTTAACCCCGGTAGGAAGTCACCAAAATAGTTGAGGAGTCCCAGGAACGACCGCAGTTCCGTGACGTTCTATGGCCTGGGTGCGTTCCTGATTGTCTCTGTCTTGGCGTCTGTGGGCCGAATGCCGTCCACCGAACTTTCTCTCCAAAAACTCCACTTCTGCTGCCATGAAGACGCATTTCGACCTCTTCAGCCACAGCCCTACACGATCCAGTCGCTGGAGGACCTCCTCCAGGTTTTGTCGGTGCTCGACGGTGTCCCGACCCATGACCAATATGTCGTCCTGAAAGACCACCGTGCGTCGTACCCACTTGAGTAGGCTCTCCATGTTTCTCTGGAAGATCGTACAGCCGACCGAATTCCAAACGGGCATCTATTGTAGATGAACAGTCCCTTGTGCGTGTTGATGCAGGTGAGGCCCTTCGAAGACTCCTCCAGCTCCTGCGTCATGTAGGCCGAAGTCAGGTCGAGCTTGGTGAACGTCTTGCCTCCTGTCAGCGTCTCAAATAGGTCGTCTGCCTTAGGTAGCGGGTATTGGTCCTGTAACGAGAAACGATTAATAGTTACTTTATAATCGCCGAAAATCCTGACCGTGCCATCACTTTTAAGTACTGGAACAATCGGTCTGGCCCACTCGCTGAATTCCACTGGGGAGATGATGCCCTCACGATTTCCACTCTCTCCCTCATCATGTGTGGTACCGCTCGCGCCTTGTGGTGAATGGGTCGTGCCTCTGGGACCAAGTGGATCCACACCTTCACCCCGGAAAAGTTTCCAATGCCTGGCTCAAAAAGGGAAGGAAATTTGTTAAGAACCTGGGTACATGAGGCCTCATCGACATGTGATAGCGCTCGGATGTCAGCCCAGTTCCAGCAGATTTTGCCCAGCCAGCTCCTTCCAAGCAGTGTGGGGCCATCACCCGGGACAATCCAGAGTGGCAGTTCGTGCACTGTGCCCTCGTAGGTGACCTTGACCATGGCGCTGCCCAGGACAGTGATAAGCTCTTTGGTGTACATTCTCAGTTTCGTGTGGATGGGGCTCAGGGTTGGTCTGAGTGCCTTGTTGCACCACAGTCTCTCAAACATCTTTTTACTCATGATGGATTGGCTAGCGCCAGTGTCCAGTTCCATGGCTACGGGTAAGCCATTCAATTTTATGTTTAGCATTATAGGTGGACATTTCGTCGAAAATGTATGCACCCCGTGTACTGCCTCCTCTCTCTGAGGCTCGAAATTGCTTTGATCCACCATGGACCGATCTTCCTCTGCCACATGGTGGTTGGCAGGTTTTGCAGAGCTTGCAGCTCGTTTGCAAGCTCGTTGGAGGTGCCCCATTGTTCCACAGCTCTTGCAAACATACCCTTTGAAGCAGCATGAATAGGCTGAATGGAAGCCTCCACAACGCCAACAATGTGTGAATTGCCTTGCATTCATCCTTTGTAGTGGACTCTGATTCATCTGGGTCACCTGAGGCCTGCTGGCAGTTGCAGACGCGTGGTTTCTGCCCTGTACATTTCTGCTCGCAAACACAGTTCCAGTTAATTTATGAACATTGCTAGCACTTGTATGCTGAGAGATTTGTTTGGTGTTATCACTGCTGGATATAAACGCCTGTGCTATCGCAATGGCCTTACTGAGGGTCGGTGTCTCTACAGTCAAAAGTTTTCATAGGATGGTCTCGTGGCCAATGCCCAGTAAAGAAAGTCTCTGAGCATTTGCTCCAGGTAGCCATCAAACTCACATTGTCCTGCAAGTCGCCTTAGCTCGGCGACATAGCTCACCACTTCCTGACCTTCAGATCGCTGGCACGTGTCGAACCGATAACTCGCCATCAGCACGCTCTCCCTCGGGTTAAGGTGCCCCTGAACCAGTGTACACAGCTCCTCATATGACTTATCTGTGGGTTTCACCGGAGCCAGAAGATTCTTCATGAGGCTGTAGGTCGGTGCCCCGCACACTGTGAGGAGGACCACTCTCCTTTTTGCGGTGCTTCCTTCTCCATCCAGCTCGTTGGCTACAAAGTACTGGTCTAGCCGTTCGACATAGGCTTTCCAGTCCTCACCCTCCGAGAACTTTTCCAGGATGCCCACAGTTTGCTGCAGCTTTGCGTTGGATTCGTATACTCGTCACCAGTTGTTGTGTTCCTAACACAGATGAGGCTGCACACAGGGAGGTTAAAGTAACAGTGACCTCAATCTTTATTAAGACACTCCAGAGTGAGGAACAGGCATTAGGGGCCGGCTTATATACAGTGCTCCCAAGGGATGCTGGGATCCCTTGGGACTTCACGGGATGCGCTCCCTGGTGGTGGAACATGGGAGTGCATGCTTTACAGATACACAACAAAACCATGTTGACTCTGCTTGACTATATTATGCTTTTCCAAATGGTTGGTTTATTAGCAAAGGTTTTACAATCACACTACACATTTCAGTTCATCCACCAGACTCGCAACCACCTGGCTTATCATGCACTCCCTGGTGTTTTATTGAGACTTGCGAACATCATGTGACTGGCTAAGCCACCCCAACTCAACAGCTCTACAACTATTTTGGTGTAAAACAATAAATCAAGTGCCCCCTTATTAAAGGGGCATTAAACCAACAAATTAATCAGTAAAACTTTTTGAACAATAAACGGTCAAATTAAAGTTGCCGGGGGGTGATGATGCACTCCAGTCCCTCCAGTGCCCACCTCTCGCGGAAGGCCATGAGCGTACCGGTGGACACCGTGTGCTCCATCTCCAGGGACACCCTGGCTCGAATGTAGCCACAGAAGAGAGGCAGGCAGTCGGGCTGAATGACCCCCTCGACCGCCCGCTGCCTGGACTGGTTAATGGCCACCTTGGCCATGCCCAGGTGCAGTCCTACGAGGAGGCCTTCCGACCTGCCCGCACCCCTCCGCACAGGGTGCCCAAAGATTAGGAGTGTGGGACTGAAGTGCAGCCAGAATTCGAGGATCAGTCCCTTCAAATAATGGAATTTGGGACTGCAACCTTACATATTCCACATATACATAGAACACGAACTCCTCTTGACCGCATAAGTTACAGGCGGCCATGGAGTCTGTGAATCGCCTTAAAAACCAATTGCACGAGACTGCCCCATGCAAGACCCTCCCAGCCAAGTCCCCAATGAATAAAGGGAGGACTCCCGCATAGAGAGTACTCCATTGGGGACCCCCACCTCCTCCGGACGGCAAGATGGGGCACCATGGCGTGTCTGTATGGCAGACGAGGATGGCAAAGTGGAGAGTGTGCAAGAGCAGCCCGTATATGAATCCTCTCCGCGCAGAATTGAAAGGCACGGAGGAGATTTCCCGGAGGAGGCTCAAGTTGTGAGGCGTTAGCTCCTGAGGGAGGTTTCGGGGCTTGGCACCATGAGGAATTCCATCCGGACAGGGGTCAGTTCGGACGGGATTGCCCCACGAGCTTGAGCCTCCTCAACGCACCTAACGGAGTCGATGCCCAGTGCAGTTTTTAGCGACTCGATGGCATTGGCCGTGCACCGGACGTTGGCCCAGGATAAGCACCGTGCCAGCACGTCTGACACCATTCAGCCCATTCCTCCATCGAGCAGGTCCCTGATCCTGGTCAGCCTGCCAGACACAGCCCTCTCGTCCGCCTGCCGCCTAAAACTGCGCTCGTGGACAGCCGCCACTCCAGACGAGGGAGAACTACGCTTGGCAGTGACTTTGTTCCAGATTCTGATGAGTTCCTGGTAAAAGACAGGCAGCCCCCACATGGCGTTCCTGACGCCCCCCAGTTTCACAAACAGGAACTGCATGTTATAATTGAGGCAGTACTGCTGGCGGTAAAAATACGTTGCCAGCACACACCATCCAGGAGGATGCTCAACATCCAGGTATCTCTGCAGGGTCTGAAGACGGAAAGTCGCGAGCTGGGCGCTGACGCACACCAACACCTGACCGCCCTCCCTAAGCGGGAGACTCAAGACCGCGGCAAAGACCCAGTGCTTCCTGTTGTTCCAGAAGAAGTTGACCAGCTTCTTCTGTATCTTGGTGACAAGTGCAGAGGGAGGAATCAAAGTAACCAACCGATACCACAGCATAGCAGCTATCAGTTGGTTTATGACTAGCGCTCGACCCCTGTAGGACAGCACCCGGAGCAGTCCTGTCCAGTTCCCTCGGCGAGCGGTGACTTTAGCCTCCATCTCTTGCCAATTCGCCGGCCAGGGTTCCTCGGCAGGGCTAAGGTAGACTCTCAGATAGAGGAGATGGGCGGTGCTCCAGGCAAAAGGCCTGAACTTCTCCGGCAGGGATTCCACCTACCACTGACCCACCAGGAGTCCGGAACATTTCTCCCAGTTGATCCTGGCGGAGGACGCGGCCGAGTAAATCTTCTGGCACTCACGCATCCTCCGCAGGTCAATGGGATCCTCGACCATGAGGAGCACGTCATCGGCGTAAGCCGAGAGGATGACCTCCATGCCCGGCCCTTGCAGAGCCAGCCCCGTCAACCTCTTCTGCAGGAGGCGCAGGAAAGGCTCCACGCAGATGGTATGTAACTGGCCGGACATGGGGTATCCCTGACGCACCCCACTCCCAAAGCAAAGGGGCGCCGTCAAGGACCCGTTAACCTTAATCAGACACTCCGCGGCGGCATACAGAAGTCAGATCCGGGTGCCAAAATGTGTCCTGAACCCGATTGTGCACTGAGTCCCAAAAAGATACTCGTGATCCACCCTGTTGAATGCCTTCTCCTGATCCAGAGAAAGGAAGGCGACTGACAGACCAGCCCTCTTGGAGTGGTGGACCAGGTCCAGAACCAAATGGATGTTGTCCGGCCTGGGACCGTGTAGGACTGGTTGGGTTGGATCATGTGGTCCAGCACGGCGCCAAGGCGAGCAGACATGGCCCTGGCAAAAATTTTGTAATCCAGGCTGAGGAGGGAGACCGGGCACCAGTTCTTAAGTAGGCGGAGATCGCTCTTCATAGACAGCAGGACGATGACTGCCCTGCGCCAAGAGAGGGGCATCTTCCCACTCGTCAGACTTTCCCCCAGAACCCACGTGTTGTTGCCCCCCCAGGACGTTCCAGAATGCCCTGTGGAACTCCACGGTCAGCCCGTCCAGCCCCAGGGACTTTCCCCTCGAGAGCTGATCGAGGGCACCGGTCAGCTCCGCCAAGCCTAGCAGAGTGACCAGATTTTCGGTGCCCTCTGGGCCAACCTTTGGCAGGTCCTCCCACAAAACTCTGCGCGTTTCCTCGCTGGATGAATCTGGAGAGAACAGAGCCCCGTAATCGTCTCGGCCCCTGTTACTGGATCTGAGAGCAGAGATCCATCGTCGGCCAGCAGCATCAAGAGCTGTTACGGACCCCCTGTCTTTTTTCCAGCGAGTGGAAGAAGTGGGAGCCACAATCCAGGTCCCAGAGGAACCGGATGTGCAACCTCAAGAACACGCCTCGGGACCCGACACGTTGCAGGTCCTTCAGCGCGGCCTTCTCCACTTCGTACACCGTCTGCAGGGCTGGGTCCTCGACGACATGACCGAGACGGGACTCCAGGTCGAGAACCTCCTTCTCCAGGTGCACCACCCTGGCCTCCCACCTCGAGGTCGACCCTTCCGCATACTCCTGACAGAAGAGACGGACATAAGCCTTGCCCACATCCCACCATAACCTCAAGGAGGGAAAGCCCCCCTGCTTCCTTCTCCAGTTGGACCAGAACCAACGGAATGAATCCCAGAACCGCTCGTCCTCCAGCAGCAGGTTGTTAAAGTGCCAGTACGCAGACCCCACCCACGCACGGAGCGAAGTAAGCTCCGCTCACACCAGGTGTTGGTCCAAGCACAGCACCGGCCGCATGGAAGCTGTCAGAACACAGGAGACATATGCCCAGGATATATACAGGCCGTCGATTCTGGACCATCCTCTTCCAGGCCTCACCCAAGTGGACCACGCTGAATGGTCCTTCCGTTACCTCCCGCACCAGCGGAAGGAGAACACATGGCGGAGGCTGGGCTCCCTGAAGCCGAGCGGTAATGGATTCATCCCCGACCTCACCTCCCCCAGGTGACGTAGGTGGGGGAGGAGGAGCTCACCGGGAACAAAGGGCGGGACATTGGAGATTACTATTCTCTGCCTGGTGGCCTCGAGAGGATCCAGCAGCAAGAAGGTCCCGCCTACTGTGAGCCCCTTACTGAGGGCCAGGGACACCACCCGCTCCGACCCCAGGAAGAACACAGCCTTCCTGTACATTTTGGAGACGGCGACAATGGCCGAGGATCCGACAACCCCAGCCATTGCCCTCACACTCCTCGATGGTCATGTTGGGGTGAGTGTAGCTCTTGACCCCATTCTTTTTGGTAATTAGTCTGAATGGTGGCAGGGCAGCAGGAGCAGCTGTGGCCTTTGCTGCCACCTGCTGGCCCCACCACCGGCGAAGATGGACTCGCTATATCAGGGTCCCTTTAAGGGCTTCACCCATCCCAATGTCACAGGCCTAAAGGTCTTAATTGGACTCTTTACTTGAGCAGAGAGAGTTCTTAATTAAGGTGCACCTCTCCCCTGCTTGTTTAACAATGGGGGAGGGGCCTTTTCCCTCTGCTCAGCAGTTTTAATTTTAATTAAAAAGAGGAGGGGCCTCTCAGAGAGAGAGAGAGGTGAGACAGGGATTGGGATGGAGGGAGGCGGTGAGGGCAGGGTTGCCCCTCACAGTGTTGGGTGGGTATTTGCAGGGGTGCACTCTCATATGGATAAACAAAGTCCTTGGAGGTGTTCCTCTGGTGGGGGGAAGATGTCTTTATCCGGGATGGTTGGAACCACCCAGGCACTGTCCTCTATCAGGTCTTAACGATGTTAATTGAAGGGATTGGAGTTCTCCCAGACAGCTCCAGCTGTCCCAGGCCAGGCAATGGGGGAGGGGTGTTTGAGTGGTGTGTGGGGCCTAGTTATTTGCAAGAACCCCATACACTTACACACACACACACACACACACACACACACACACACGATGTTCCTGTCTTCTTTCCTCTCCCCACCTACAAATTAAAGCATTTTGGGAGAGTGCACCAAAATACCCACCTGTTGGTGTTGGGAATGGCTCTCCCTCCTTCCACACAGATGATGCAGCTTGTTTCTCCCCTCTCTCAAACTCTGTAGCAGTAGTGTTGCAGTTCTTCATTTCCTCCTCTCTCCCAAGGTGTTGATGTCAGTAGGCCTCTTCCTCCTCTCCTGGAGACTCACTGTTGTTCAAGGCAGGCAGACAGCCATTGCAGCACCTCCTCCACAGGCTCCCAACTGCTAAGTGGCTAAGCCACTCCCACTCAACAGCTCAACATACTCACAGGTGCATACATTACAGTTACTAACTGAATCAGTGTACTATCTAATTCCAGTGAGATTTACACATTCATGATCTATTCAAATTCCTGTACCATTATACAATGTTGTTTTGTCCTTGTTTCAATTTTTGGGCAACACACGTTGGGGTAGAAATTCCTTTGTGTGCATTTTGTGCGCAGAATGGGCATCATACTCGGAGCTCACGCCGGATCATGTGGGTGGAACCGAGACCCCAACATCATGGAACTGATTAACTAAAATAAAATAGGCGGGCTGCCTGACAGTTCACTTGATTTTGCAGGGTGTGGGGGAGGTTGGGGGCTGCCGCTTTTGCACGTTCCTGACTCAATTTATCTTCTATAGTAACCTATTATGTGGCACCTTTTCAAAAGCTTTTTTTAAATCAAAACGTACAGGGGAGTAAATTGGTTACCCTTGAAAATGGGCGTGGGATTGCCGTGTGTGATTAACCGGTGTCCATTGATTGTAATGCAGGCAACAAGCCATCTTTGTGCTGCCTGCTGATTAGCAGCATTGTTTCATGCAGCAGCCCTAACCATGCTGCTGATTGGCTGCACGTGTCAACAGGGTGCCCAAAATTGTTACTTCCAAGCACAACTTAAATCTAGCCTGCACTGCTTAAAGCTAGCCTGCACCTCTTAAAGGGGAAGTGCATTGTGGCTGGAGCAGGTGCTGGAAGTCGTGCAGGAAGTGAATCTGACCTGAGAAACAGTGAACAACATGCGAGAGAGCAGGCTCCAAGGATTTTGGACACTGTTCTGGAGGCCTTAGTGGCATTGGTAGAAAGAAGCAGAGATACCCAAGAACTGCATTCTAGCGAGTTAATGGAGAAAAGTCAAGACGAGAATGATGAAGAAGAAACACCATGATTTGATTTCACACTTGCAGCCACCAGCTCAGATACTGACACCACGCGTATCTTAGGGGATAGATTCGAGGCGGGATCTGCATGTAGTGAGAAACCGGGCATGAGTGCGCTGCAGGCAGGGCAGGGGGCAAGGTTAGTGCAGGTGTCAGCTCACTGGAGGGTGAGTTTGCAGAGGACTCAGATGAGGACTTCCATGGGCTGATGAGTGTAAACACCGCAATGCTTGGTGCACTGGGAAGTCCACCAGAAAGCCTGCACCCAATGCCAAGAGTTTCGAGAAGTCCGGCACCAACTTGGCGTTGGGCTTGGCACAGAGTTTGGAGTCCATCCTTTCCAGCATGGAACTGGTGGCCAACTCTGTCAACAGACTTGTGGACCCAACCATGATGCAGCATCTGATGGCCGATGTCTCAGCTTCCATTGCGGTACAAGTAGCTTTCACCAAACGTCTCAGTGCTACAGTATATACTCAGACTGATGCCATTCAAACTCACTTTGCTGTTATGCAAGCTCAGACTGCTGCCATCATGTCTGTGGATTCGTGTTTGGGGCTTGCAGGGTGTCACAGCAGTCCAGCAATCTGTTCTCCAAAAAGATTGCTAGGATTGTTGATGTGTTGCCTCAGGGGAGTGGCAGAGGATGCATGGAGCACAAATCTACTGTCCTTTCTCAAGGTGACAGTATTAGTCCTCGCTCCCCTGCAACTCCTCTCGTCCCCTTACTGTTGCCTGTCAGCCAGACTGCTGCTGCCCAAGCCGAGCTGGTACAGTCTGAAACCAGGCCTTTTAGGCCCAGAGCTGCTCGAGGTCAACCTCCAAGGCCATCTGCAGTCTGCCCCACTGAAAGTCAGCAGCCTTCCAGCAGCCATGCTGCCGCTATAGGGCAATACCGCAGAGGAGAACTAGGACAGGTTTTGTAAAGACCTTACACAATACCACAAACCCACACCAGGCACATTCTATGGACAAGGTCATTCCATGACCTGAACCTTTATTCATAGGACCAAGAAGTGATGACCCTGCGTGGGACCTCCCTTTATATACCTGGGTGATAAGGTGAGGAATGTCTCCCACAAGTTCACCCCCTGTGGTCAAGGTGTGCATTTCTTACGTATATACAGTATTGCAGTGTTGTTACATAAAGGTTACAGACATGACATCACCTCCCCCTCAACATCTTATTGGGATCACAGGTTAAGTCTCTCGGGTGGTCTGTGCTCTCTCGTGGAGCACCGCAGTTGAGGCTCTGGTTGTTGAGCCTTGGCGTGAGTGTCTGTCCCTTGTGGTGATTCCGGCCTGTCCGGGCTGGCCGCAGGGACTGTGCATGCTGCTGAATGTTCTTGTTGCTCGTTCACTGGCGGTGGTGTGAGCACCATCTCATGATCTTCCTCAGGTTCCTCAGTGTCCAAGCTGAACCTTTTTTTTACTTGGTCCAGGTGCTTGTGGCATATCTGCCCATTGTTAAGTTTAACCACTATGACCCTATTCCCCTCTTTGTCTATTAAAGTACCCTCAAGCCATTTGTGCCCCAAAGCGTGATTGAGAACAAATACAGGGTCATCAATTTCTATACATCTCCCCCTTGAATTTCGGTCATGGTACTCGTTTTAGGACTGGCGCTTGCCCTCAACAATGTTGGACAGGACTGGGTGAATGAGGGACAGCTGAGTTTTGAGTGTTTGTTTCATGATTAGCTCCACGGGCGGGACTCCCGTGAACGAGTGCGGTCGGGACCTATAGGCCAGCAGGAGGCGCGATAGGCGGCATTGAAGGGAGGGTCCTTGAATCCGGAGCATGCCTTGCTTTATGATTTGGACCGCACGTTCCGCCTGGCCATTGGAGGCCGGCTTGAACGGTGCTGTCCTGATATGGTTAATGCCATTACCCGACATGAACTACCGGAATTCGTAGCTTGTGAAACATGGGCCATTATCGCTAACAAGGATGTCCGGCAAGCCGTGGGTCGCAAAGACCGCGCGCAGACTCTCCACGGTGGTGGATGTCATGCACGAATTCAAAATGATGCACTCAATCCATTTCGAGTACACATCTACCACAATGAGAAACATTTTTCCCATGAACGGGCCCGCGTAGTCTACGTGAATATGTGATCATGGCTTGGTGGGCCAGGACCACGGGCTGAGCGGGGCCACCCTGGGGGCATTGCTCAGCTGGGCACACATCGTGCACCTACGAACCCAGTGTTCCAGGTCTGAATCAATTCCAGGCCACCACACATGTGACCGGGCAATGGCCTTCATCAGCACAATGCCTGGGTACTCACTGTGGAGTTCCCTGATGAATGCCTCCCTGCCTCTCTGGGCATGACTACCCGGCTGCCCCATAGTAGGCAGTCGGCTTGGATGGTGAGCTCATCCATCCATCTGTGGAACGGTCTGACCTCCTCAGGGTATACTCCGTGTGCGGGCGCCCAATCCCCAGTCAGGACACATTTCTTAATCAGGGATAGGAGGGGATCTCTGTTTGTCCAGATTTTGATCTGGTGGGCTGTGATGGGGGAGCCTACGCTGTCAAAGGCATTGACAGCCATGACCATCTCAGCGCTTTGCTCCGCTGTCCCCTCAGTGGTGGCCAGTGGAAGCCTGCTGAGTGCGTCAGCGCAATTTTCAGTGCCAGGCCAGTGCCGGATGGAGCAGTCATAAGCAGCCAGCGTGAGAGCCCATCGCTGTATGCGAGCTGACGCATTGGCATTGACAGCTTTGCTGTCTGACAACAGGGATGTTAACGGCTTGTGGTCCGTTTCTAACTTGAACCTTCTGCCAAAAAGGTACTGGTGCATCTTTTTCACCCCGTAGACACATGCGAGTGCTTCCTTCTCAACCATCCCATATCTGCTTGGGAGAGCGACCTGGAGGCATAAGCCACAGGTTGGAGTTGGCCCTCATCATTACTCTGCTGCAACACGCACCCAACCCCATAGGATGGTGCATCACATGTCAGAACCAATTTCTTACGGGGGTTGTACAGAGTCAATAGCTTATTAGAACAAAGCAGGTTCCACGCCCGATTGAAAGCCCGTTCCTGACAGTCCCCCCAAAACCAATCACAACCCTTATACAGGAGCGGCTCCAACAATGTGCTTAAGTTCGGCAGAAATTTCCCGAAATAATTCAACAGTCCCAGAAATGAACGCAACTCCGATGTGTTGCCGGGCCTGGGCGCACGACGGATCGCCTCTGTTTTGGATTCGGGAAGCCGGATCCCATCTGCAGCAACCCTCCTGCCCAGAAACTCGACCTCGGGAGCCAAAAACACACATTTAGACTTCTTGAGTCGCAGGCCTACCCGGTCCAGTCAGCATAGCACCTCCTCCAGGTTGTGAAGGTGTTCCTCGGTGTCACGACCTGTGATGAGGATGTCGTCCTGAAATACGATTGTTCCAGGATTGGATTTGAGCAGGCTTTCCATGTTTCTTTGAAAAATCGCGGCCGCTGATCGAATGCCAAATGGGCACCTGTTGTAAACAAACAGTCCCTTGTGCGTGGTGATGGTGGTCAGTAGTTTAGATTCATCGGCCAGTTCTTGGGTCATATAGGCTGAAGTGAGGTCCAACTTGGTGAACAGCTTGCCGCCTGCCAGCGTGGCAAAAAGATCCTCCGCTCTCGGGAGCGGGTATTGGTCTTGTAGGGACACCCGATTGATGGTGGCCTTGTAGTCGCCACAGATCCTGATCGAGCCATCCGCTTTTAGGAGGGGAATGATGGGGCTCGCCCAGTCGCTGAATTCAACGGGCGAGATGATGCCCTCTCTCAGCAACCGGTCCAACTCGCTCTCAATTTTCTCCCGCATCACATACGGCACCACTCTGGCTTTGTGGTGCACTGGTCTGGCATCCGGGGTGATGCGTATCACTACTTTGGTACCTTTGAATGTCCCGACGCCAGGTTGGAATAGCGACTCAAATTGCTGTACGACCTGTGAGCATGAACTTCACTTCACAGATGACATTGCGTGCACATCCCCCCATTTCCAGTTCATCTCAGCTAACCAGCTCCTCCCCAACAGTGCGGGACCATTGCCCGGGACAATCAAGAATGGCAGCCGGTTCACTGATCCATTGTGTGTGACCGCCAACATTGCACTGCCTAGCACTGGAATGATTTCTTTGGTGTACGTCCGTAATTGCGTCTCAATGTGTTCTAGTTTGGGTCTGCTGGCTTTGAGTGCCCACGTCTTTTCGAATTGTTGAACACTCATGAGTGACTGGCTGGCCCCCGTGTTCAGCTCCATGCGTAAAGGGATGCCATTTAATAGGACTTTCATCATCATAGGTGGCGTTTTGGTATATGAGCTGTGAATGTTTGCCACATGAACCCGCTGAACTTCAGCGTCCATTGATTTGCCCCAAGCGTCATCCTACCTCGCAGACCACTCATCTGGTTCATCCGCCTCGTATTTTAGCCTGGTTACAGGCTTTCTGCACATTCTGGCGAAATGGCCACTGAGGTTACAATTTCTGCAGACAAACTGTTGAAACCTGCAAGTCCTGGCAGAGTGTTTGCCCCCACACCTCCAGCATGAGCTGAGATTCCCATTGTTTGAACAAAAGAGCTGTTGCAAGGCATTCCTCTCTTATTGTCCCTTTGACTGCTCTTGAGCACCCTGCTCGTGGGTGTCAATGGCCCCATCTCGGGCCGCATTGTCCACTGGGGGTTCTAAATGTCCGTTCAGCTTGCCATTGTCTCTGTTGGAGACTTACTCTTGGGTCTATTGCTGCCTGGGGTGTGTCGAACTGCCCTTGCCTGCCTGCAGGGCTCTGTGTCGCGTTTATGATATTGACTCCCTGATCCACGTTGGAGGCAAAATTGCGCGCGTATATTATCTTGGTTTCCTCTTCCCCCGCCATAAAAGTCTGAGCCATCAACGCCGCCGCTTCCAAGGTGAAGTACTTGGTCTCAATTAGCTTTCTGAAAATCCCAGCATGACCGATGCCCTCAATAAAGAAATCCCTTAGCATCTCCCCCCTGCAGGCGTCTGTGAACTTACAGAGGCTGGCCAAGAGGCAGAGGTCCGCAACAAAATCCGGTATGCTCTGTCCTTCCCGACATCGGTGTGTATAGAATCTGTGTCGGGCCATGTGTACGCTGCTCGCCGGTTTGAGGTGCTCACTGATTAGTTTTCTGAGCTCTTCAAAGGTTTTGTCCACCGGCTTCTCCAATGCTAGCAGGTCTTTCATGATCGCGTACGTCTTAGGTCAGCAGATGAGCCCTTCGCTTGTCGGCCGCTGCGTCTCCCAGTCCTTCGTGACAAAACTCTGCTGGAGCCTCTCAATGAAATCATCCCAGTCCTCACCAATACAGTACTGTTCCTCTGTGTTGCCGATGGCCATTCTCGTGGGTCGTTGATTCCCGTTTCTCGTCGCCAAATGTAAAGTCCTTATACAATACCACAAATCCACACGAGGCACATTCTATGGACAAGGCCACTCTATGTCCTGAACCTTTATTCACAGGACCAAGAAGTGATGACCCTGCGTGGGACCTTCCTTTATATACCTGGGTGACCAGGTGAGGAGTGTCTCCCACAAATTCACCCCCTGTGGTCAAGGTTTGCATTTCTTATGTATATACAGTCTTGCAGTATTGTTACATAAAGGTTACATACATGACAGGCTTAGCAACTTAATCAGACACTTTGAGAAAGTTGTCGCAACTCTGGAGCCTGATTTTGTTTGTTATGTCTTGGCAAATTTCCCAGCCACAAATCTGTGCTAAAAGAGGAAACGCCAGAGACATTAGAAACAAACGTTGCTTGTGCGCTATGTCAGAATGGAAGTTGGCAGGTTATTGTCCTGAATTTAAAAGTTGGAAGACTGGCACTAAAGGGATGCATATCAGTGATTATTTTGTTTTGTATGCAAGATGGCATGAATTGATTTATGTATTTGGATTGAAATGTGTATTTTGTGGTGGCTTTTATTTTTGCATTGTGGCCAAGATGTGATGGTCACTGACAGAGGGAAGGTAAGGTATGTGGGACTGTTGGTCAATGGGGAATTGGGGTTAAGGTTACTGGTTGACTTAGCTCTTCATCTACAATCCAGGCAGAAAGGGGCTGTCTAGGTTGCAGCCTCTCTTCGTCTTCCTCCTCTTCTGTTTCCTCAGCTTCTCGCCTGATAAGTGGTGGCAAGGGCTGTTCCTTATGAGGTTGTGCAGCATGCAGCAGCCCACCACAAATCGTGAGACCCATTGAGCCGAATATTGCAGGGTTCCTGCAGAGCAGTCCAGGCGTGTGAAATCGTTGCATCAGCATGCCAATGGTTTACTGTATTACATATCTTGTGGCAGCATGGCTCTCATTGTATACATGCTGTGCACGTGAGTGTGTGCATGTGTTGCGAAGCTGAGTCAGGAGCCACGCCATCAGTGGATAGGCCTTCTTGCCCAGTAGCCACCCTTTGGTTTGCCATGGTGGCTGAAGTACAGCTGGCACAGCAGATTGCCACAGAATGTAGGCATGATGGCTGCTGCCAGTATACTGGCATTGACCCGCATGATGTGCTGTCTATGGTCACACACCAGCTGCATGTTGAGGGCGTTGAGGGAGTGGAATCCCTTTCAGTTCCAATGTAACCCCACTTTTTAAAAAAGGAGGGAGAGAGAAAACAGGGAATTATAGACCGGTCAGCCTGACATCGGTAGTGGGTAAAATGATGGAATCAATTATTAAGGATGTCATAGCAGTGCATTTGGAAAGAGGTGACATGATAGGTCCAAGTCAGCATGGATTTGTGAAAGGGAAATCATGCTTGACAAATCTTCTGGAATTTTTTGAGGATGTTTCCAGTAGAGTGGATAAGCGAGAACCAGTTGATGTGGTATATTTGGACTTTCAGAAGGCGTTCGACAAGGTCCCACACAAGAGATTGATGTGCAAAGTTAGAGCACATGGGATTGGGGGTAGTGTACTGACATGGATTGAGAACTGGTTGTCAGACAGGAAGCAAAGAGTAGGAGTAAATGGGGACTTTTCAGAATGGCAGGCAGTGACTAGTGGGGTACCGCAAGGTTCTGTGCTGGGGCCCCAGCTGTTTACACTGTACATTAATGATTTAGATGAGGGGATTAAATGTAGTATCTCCAAATTTGCGGATGACACTAAGTTGGGTGGCAGTGTGAGCTGCGAGGAGGATGCTGTGAGGCTGCAGAGCGACTTGGATAGGTTAGGTGAGTGGGCAAATGCATGGCAGATGAAGTATAATGTGGATAAATGTGAGGTTATCCACTTTGGTGGTAAAAATAGAGAGACAGACTATTATCTGAATGGTGACAGATTAGGAAAAGGGGAGGTGCAAAGAGACCTGGGTGTCATGGTACATCAGTCATTGAAGGTTGGCATGCAGGTGCAGCAGGCGGTTAAGAAAGCAAATGGCATGTTGGCCTTCATAGCAAGGGGATTTGAGTACAAGGGCAGGGAGGTGTTGCTACAGTTGTACAGGGCATTGGTGAGGCCACACCTGGAGTATTGTGTACAGTTTTGGTCTCCTAACCTGAGGAAGGACATTCTTGCTATTGAGGGAGTGCAGCGAAGGTTCACCAGACTGATTCCCGGGATGGCGGGACTGACCTATCAAGAAAGACTGGATCAACTGGGCTTGTATTCACTGGAGTTCAGAAGAATGAGAGGGGACCTCATAGAAACATTTAAAATTCTGACGGGGTTAGACAGGTTCGATGCAGGAAGAATGTTCCCAATGTTGGGGAAGTCCAGAACCAGGGGTCACAGTCTAAGGATAAGGGGTAAGCCATTTAGGACCGAGATGAGGAGGAATTTCTTCACCCAGAGAGTGGTGAACCTGTGGAATTCTCTACCACAGAAAGTTGTTGAGGCCAATTCACTAAATATATTCAAAAAGGAGTTAGATGAGGTCCTTACTACTAGGGGGATCAAGGGGTATGGCGAGAAAGCAGGAATGGGGTACTGAAGTTGAATGTTCAGCCATGAACCCATTGAATGGCGGTGCAGGCTAGAAGGGCCGAATGGCCTACTCCTGCACCTATTTTCTATGTTTCTATGTTTCTATGTTCTGGTACTTGGCCTGCAAAGCAATGTGCATGCATTCAATGGCACCCTGCACCATGGGGAATCCTGCAAACCTTGCAATCCATTGTGCTCGCTCCCCCTGCTTCTTTTCGGCAAGAAGGAATGAAAGGAAGTTATCTCTCTTTGAATCGAGAGCCTCAGTGACCTCCCTTATGCAACAGTGGACTGCAAGCTGCGAGGTGTTCCAAATATCTCTCGCATCTGCCTGGAAGGAGCCAGACGCATAAAAGATCATAGCAACGGTCATCTTCACAGCCATTGGCAATGCGGTCCTCGCCCTGCTCTGAGGTTGCAGTTGTGGCTGCAGCCGATGGCAGATTTCAGTGACGGCCTCCTTCGCGAAATGCAGACGTCTTAAACATTGATCATTGCTGAGATTCAGGTTCAGGCTGCGGACGTCATTTTGGAACCCTAAAAAGCGGGCACTACCAAGCCCAATTTCACCCCCACAGTGTCTACAGAGTTACCTTCATTCACCAACCTAGTATTCTCCTCAAATAATTCAACCAAGTAGTCATACAGAGTATCCTTAATTATCCCTTCTTACAACTTTCCGATAACTGACATTAAAGTCATAGGCATATAATTTCCCATTCTGACTTGTTCCCCTTTGTGAATATCAGTACAGCTTGAGCCTCCCACCAGTCTGTAGGTATGATCCCAGTCTTCAGCGAGCTATTAAACATATGAGCAAGGGTACTTAGCATAGCTCTGATTACTTTGAGCAATCTCTGATGAATGTTATTTGGAGCAGTAGCTTGATCTGATTTGAGATCCCTTATTCGCCCCAATATTAGATCTACATCCACTTTAATATTTACATCTTTAGTGTCACATCTTTATAACGCAACACTGCATTGATGGTATCTGAGCACAATTTACAAGAGTGAAGACTGATGCAAAATAACCATTTAAAATCTTCATCATGCCCTGAATCTGAGGAATTCTTCAATGGTGCTCTGCAGTCCCCCTCTGACTCTTAACGTAACTAAAAAAGATTTTACTCTTGCTGCTGCAATTATTCACAACCTACTTTTCCACTTATCTTTTGGCCACATTAATAGCAGCTTTTATTACTTTTAGCTGCATACAAGACCTATCCCTATTCTCCTGAAAGTTATTTTCTTTTAATTTGTAAAATTATTTCTGCTAAACTCCGATTAACCCTTGCATTTGACCAGATGGCCACCTTGGTTTGTTCTACCATGAGAGTGTGGAATCTACCTCCACCACCCTCTCAGGCCGTGCATTCCAGATCCTAACCACTCAATGCATGAAAACGTTTTTTCTCATGTCGTCTTTGGTTCTTCTGCCAATCGCCTTAAATCTGTGTCCTTTGGTTCTTGAATCTTCTGCCTATGGAGACAGTTTCTCTCTATCAACTCTGTCTAGAACCTTCATGATTTTGAACACCTCAATCAAATCTCCTCTCAATCTTCTCGACTCCAAGGAGAACAACCCCAGCTTCTCCAGTCTATCCCAGTAACTGAAGTCCCTCATCCCTGGAACCATTCTTGTAAATCTTTTCTGCACCCTCTCTAAGGCCTTCACATCCTTCCTAAAGTGTGGTGCCCAGAATTGGACACAATGGCCCCAAGTTTCCACACGTGGCAAAACAGGCGCCCCTCCGAAAACGGCGCCAAAAAAAAACCGCACTATTCTCGAGCGCTTTGCAGCTCCATGTCTGCCTGGCGCGGAGCACAGGGGGCGGAGCCTACCACTCGCGCCGATTTTGTAGGTGGGAGGGGGCGGGTACCATTTAAATGAGTTTTTTTCGTGCCGGCAACCCTGCAGTGGTCCCAGTACCGACCCCTGGGTAACATCACTGGATACCGTCCTCCAGTCCGAAAAATAACCGTTCACCCCAACTCTCTCTTTGCTGTTACAACGCCAATTTCAGATCTATGCTGCCAGTGTCCCTTTTATTCCATGGGCCTCAATATTTCTGGCAAGCCTATTACTTTATCAAATGCCTTTTGGAAGTCCATGTACATCACATCAACCACATTGCCCTCATCAATCCTCTCGGTTACCTCATCATAAAATTCAATCAAATTAGTTATAGACACGATTTTCCTTTAATAAAGCCATGCTGGCTTTCCTTAATTAATCCATACTTTTCCAAGTGAATTTTGTCCCTGATTATAAAAGCTTCCCCCCTACTGAGGTTAAACTGACTGGCCCGCAGTTGCTGGGTTTATCGTTACATCCTTTTTGAACAAGGGTGTAAGATTTGTAATTCTCCAGTTCTGAGGAGGATTGTAAAATTATGGCCAGTACCTCTGCAATTTCCACCTGTGCTTCCTTCAGCATCCTAGGATGCCTCCTATCCCGTCTTGGTGACTTATCTACTTTAAGTACAGACAGCCTTTCGAGTATACCTCCTCCTTATCAATTTTTATCCCATCCAGAATCTCAACAACCTCCCTTTTCACTGTGACTTTGGCAGCATATTCTTCCTTGGTGAAGACAGATGCAAAATACTCATTTAGTACCTCAGCCATACCCTCTGTCTCTGTGCGTAGGTCTCCATTTTGGTCCCTAATCAACGCCACCCTCCTCTTACTACCCGTTTACTATTTATATGCCAATAGAAGAGTTTACCGTTGCCAAAAATAGTTAGAAGGTAATTAGAAACATAGAAACATAGAAAATAGGTGCAGGAGTAGGCCATTCAGCCCTTCTAGCCTGCACCGCCATTCAATGAGTTCATGGCTGAACATGAAACTTCAGTACCCCCTTCCTGCTTTCTCGCCATACCCCTTGATTCCCCCGAGTAGTAAGGACTTCATCTAACTCCCTTTTGAATATATTTAGTGAATTGGCCTTAACTACTTTCTGTGGTAGAGAATTCCACAGGTTCAACACTCTCTGGGTGAAGAAGTTTCTCCTCATCTCGGTCCTAAATGGCTTACCCCTTATCCTTAGACTGTGACCCCTGGTTCTGGACTTCCCCAACATTGGGAACATTCTTCCTGCATCCAACCTGTCCAAACCCGTCAGAATTTGAAACGTTTCTATGAGGTCCCCTCTCACTCTTCTGAACTCCAGTTCCATATTATCATAGTTCCAACTCCCATTAAAATCAGTGTTGGTTTTCCTGTATTAAGGGCAGTTTTCATGCCACTTCGACTTGACAAAAATAATCTCCTATAAATGTGACCCTTTTTTTCAGGCACTATGTGGACAGCTAAGGCCCCAAAATAGTGGGCAGGAAGTGCCCAGACATTTCCGATTGGAAGCGAACTGCATGCCATATTGGAGTTCAGAAGAATGAGAGTGGACCTCATAGAAACGTTTATAATTCTGACGGGTTTAGACAGGTTAGATGCAGGAAGAATGTTCCCAATGTTGGGGAAGTCCAGAACCAGGGGTCACAGTCTAAGGATAAGGGGTAAGCCCTTTAGGACCGAGATGAGGAGAAACTTCTTCACCCAGAGAGTGGTGAACCTGTGGAATTCTCTACCACAGAAAGTTGTTGAGACCAATTCACTAAATATATTCAAAAGGGAGTTAGATGAAGTCCTTACTACTCGGGGGATCAAGGGGTATGGTGAGAAAGCAGGAATGGGGTACTGAAGTTTCATGTTCAGCCATGAACTCATTGAATGGCGGTGCAGGCTAGAAGGCCGAATAGCCTACTCCTGCACCTATTTTCTATGTTTCTATGTTTCTATGGATACAGACAAACGAGAGGCGTCCCTAACCCACGACTGAAGCAGGTCTTAGGCCCTTTAAATATGCCAAAAATGGGTCTAATGCCTGCTTGAGGTCCCGGTTGCAACAGTAGTTTGCCTTGAGACAGCCAGCGCCATCGCAGGCTGCACTCAGTGAAACCAGCCCTGCAGAATGCCTGAAAGAAAAAGATACATTTCTTACCTGCTCCGCCTGACCACACATTAATGGACCCTCCCCATCGCTGCAGCTCCCAGCTGCCTCAGCCCCGAGACCTCCGACCCAGACTCCGAAAGACGAGCCAGACCCCAATCCTGGGGGCCACTGCTGGCATCCACGAACCCCAACCCCCCCAGCTCCATTAATCCCCTGAGGCAGGCAAACCCTCCGTCTCCGCCCCCCACCCCTGACCCCCACACCCACCCACCCGAGGCCCACCTTCATTTACCTGTGGTCCGCTGTGGCCTGACCTTCCTCCCTTCTTCCCCAGAGGGCTCCTCCCACACCACTGTCTTCATTTAAATGAAGTGCAAGGCCCAATATCCGGGGCTTCTCGGAATACTCCATTCTGACGCAGGGTCGTTACATTGCTACGCGAGTGGTCAACAGCAGCATGATTTATGGGCTTGAAATGCATTAAATGAAGTGCGTGTGCTTGCTGATGTGGATTTGTAGAAAGACAGTTTCCTTGTTTTGCCAATAAAAATGTCTGAACATTCCTTTACTTTAACTGCGTTTCCTGAAAAGTATTGAGTCTTGCGTTTAAGAGTGTAATTGTCTGAAAACGGCAGCAGCAACAATTGCACAAATTAACTGGGCTGGAGGCTGCAGCAAAAGCTGTTACAAAGATTATGGGTCCCTAAAAGGAATGAAGCTAAAGAACTCTTCGATAATGTCTGTCCAGCTCTCCTTTCATAGTTAGATTAAAGGATAAGGGGCTAGATTTTCCACGTTTTTTGCATGCTTAGTGCCCAATTAACATCCATTTTACCGCTGAAATGACATATAACGCCCATATATCGCCCATTTAGCCACAAAATGGAAACTGACGGGCATTTTTCAGAAAATTATCGGCAAGCGTTACTTTCCCCATGTGCATAACGCTGGAAAAAAATATTATCGCCCGCCCACAATTTTTGGGCGGAATCATCAGAATGGGCGAAATCAACGCCCATAATATCACCCAGCGTTACTTTCCACGTGGAATTAACGGCGAGTTTCAATAATACCGCCCACCCATTTTTTTTGTCGTAAAGAGCACATTTGGCGAAACTAACGTCCAGGACATTACCCACCATCACTTTCATCCCTCGCACACATATCAGCCATAATATCGCTCGCCCAAAAAACGCCCGGAAAAAGTAGAACTGTTCTGATCTAAAGCCACACCCTGCGTGAGAGCGCTGTCTCTGACATGTTTAAGAGTCAGCCACAAGGACAATGCTGGATGCTTGGTGATAACCGATATGGTCTAGCCACCTGGCTGATGACCCCCCTGTGTGACACCCACACCGAGGCCGAGAAGCCACACGACCAGAGCCACAGAGACACACGCAATGTGGTCCACAAAACAATAACTGTGCTTAAGCAGCACTTCGGATGTCTGGACAACTCAGGAGGGGATCTACAACACAACCCTGAGCAAGGAGCTAAATTTGTGGTGGTGTGCTCCATGCTGCACTACCTGGCTATCAGGAGTGGCCAAGAATTGCCAGAAGGGACTGATGGTCCACCTCAGGAGAAAGGGGAAGAGGACGACGAGGGGCTGGACACTGACCTAGGGCCAGACAATCAGGCTGGCTATGCAACCATGCCCACACCCCCCTCCAGTCTGCAGGAAAGGGCCCATGGTAGCTACATAGCTGCAAGACGGAGGAGATGATATCTGAACGATTTGCCTGAAAAAACGTTGCTTTCAGTGACAATGCTGTCATACTGCTGTGTGTGTGCTGCTCAGACATCAATGGTGGGCATCACCTTGGTGCCAGTTAAAGTTTACGTTGATTGAAGTTAAGTTTTATTTAACCCTTTCATGTTAAGGAATCACCAGTGTGCAATCACCAGCTATCTGAGACAATGCGCAACAAGGTTACATTCAATAAAAAAACTTTTATACCAACATTGGTCTGAAATCATAAGTATCACAGGCAAAAACACCCCACCCCCACCCACACCCCACTTTTTCGATCATTGACATCAATCAAATGGTCAACATGTCCAGCAACACAGAATACAAAGGCAAAGCAGGAGGGTGGCCCCCTCCCCCCATACATTACAACAAATTGCATTCACCCAGATGGAGATATAACACAGCCATCACCTGCGGACATGCACCTCACTTTCCTTCACCCCTCCCCTTCTCCCCACCTCGACCCCTTCCCCTCCTCGATCCACGCTGCCTGGCCGAGGAGCTCCTCAGGTGATGCCTCATTGGGGGGGATGAAGGCAGAGGCGGTGTTTAGACGGGTATGGGAGTGGGGGGTGCCGAGGGGGGAAACATTCTCTGATCCAGAAGCAGGATCTTGGTCCTTCCTCTCATGTGTGGTTGGCAATGGGGGTGTGTCATCTTGGGTTGCAGTGCCATGCTCCGGGACCACTGGGAGCCCTCTGCCACCAGTGTTCCTGGCTACCAGCTCCAGGGTCTCCTCCATCCCTTCCATGTTATATATTATTTGTTGGACAAAAACTCGGTGCCAACTATGTTCTTGGTGCTGAGTAGGCTTTTTGCTGCTGGTGAATCTCCCTCGTGCCTCGCACAACAGCCAGACAAGCACACACCATGGCCACACACCCCTTCAGTCCCTCTCAGCTCCCTCTCTCTCTGTCTCCTCTTCTGTGCATGTAATGATGATCTCTGACCTCCTGAGTTGCGGCAATTGAGCGTTGCCATGCCATTGCTAAGGACAGCGACACTTTGCAGCAGAAGGTCAGTGAGCTTTAACGCTACCACCCATTTCATATCGCTCGCGGTAACGCCCAATTTCAAAAATGGAAACTAGGTGCTTTGAGAATGGGTGAGAAGCCGGTGATCTGAAAACCCATTTTTACCGCACACGCCGGAAATACCATGCATTTTTGGGCGATCTGTACAAAAGTGTAAAACCTAGCCCTATGTGTCTGTATGAAAATCCAGTTTAATGGTCATGTGAATCTAACAAAATTTGCTTCACTTTTACTCAGCAGTAGAAAAGGCCTGGAATTAAATGAAGCCGCAAGCAGCTTCAGTGAAATGTCTGCAGATAATTGTCGCTATTTCTGCCAGCTAATCCCTGCCCCTCAAAGGTGAAATACTTTGCACCCGATTTTGCCGTTGGTGGCGAATGAATAACACTACTCATTCAAGAGCAGTGCAAGGAAGGTAGTGCAGGGTTCCCCTGCGGTCATCCCCCTGCAAAACAGATACACCACTTTGGGTACTGTTGAGGAGGAATGACTCATCAGGGGAGGGCAGCAGCAGCCAAGTTCATGGCACCGTGGCTGGCTCTGCTGCACAGGAGGGCAGGAAAAAGAGTGGGAGAGTGATAGTGATAGGGGATTCAATTGTAAGGGTTAAGATAGACGTTTCTGCGGCCGCAACCGAGACTCCAGGATGGTATGTTGCCTCCCTGGTGCAAGGGTCAAGGATGTCTCGGAGCGGGTGCAGGACATTCTGAAAAGGGAGGGTGAACAGCCAGTTGTCGTGGTGCATATAGGTACCAACGGTGTAGATAAAAAATGGGATGAGATCCTACGAGACGAATTTAGGGAGCTAGGAGCTAAATTAAAACGTAGGACCTCAAAGGTAGTAATCTCAGGATTGCTACCAGTGCCACGTGTTAGTCGGAGTAGGAATCGCAGGATAGCTCAGATGAAAACGTGGCTTGGGGAATGCTACAGAAGGTAGGGATTCAAATTCCAGGGACATTGGAATCAGTTCTGGGGGAGGTGGGACCAGTACAAACCGGACAGTCTGCACCTGGGCAGGACCGGAACTAATGTCCGAGGGGGAGTATTGCTAGTGCTGTTGGGGAGGAGTTAAACTAATATGGCAGGAGGATGGGAACCTATGCAGGGAGATAGAGGGAAGTAGAATGGGGGCAGAAGCAAAAGATAGAAAGAAGAAAAGTAAAAGTGGAGGGCAGAGAAACCAAAGGCAAAAAGCAAAAAGGGCCACATTAAACCAAAATTCTAAAGGGGCAAAGTGTGTCAGAAAGACAAGCCTGAAGGCCCTGTGCCTCAATGCGAGGAGTATTCGAAATAAGGTGGACGAATTAACTGCGCAGATAGCAGTTAACGGATATGATGTAATTGGCATCACGGAGACATGGCTCCAGGGTGACCAAGGCTGGGAACTCAACATCCAGGGTTATTCAACATTCAGGAAGGATAGACAGAAAGGAAAAAGAGGTGGGGTGGCATTGCTGGTTAAAGAGGAAATTAATGCAATAGTAAGAAAGGACATTAGCTTGGATGATGTGGAATCGGTATGGGTGGAGCTACGGAATACCAAGGGACAGAAAACGCTAGTGGGAGTTGTGTACAGACCACCAAATAGTAGTAGTGAGGTTGGTGACAGCATCACACAAGAAATTAGGGATGCGTGCAATAAAGGTACAGCAGTTATCATGGGTGAGTTTAATCGACATATTGATTGGGCTAACCAAACTGGTAGCAATGCGGTTGAGGAGGATTTCCTGGAGTGTATTGGGGATAGTTTTCTAGACCAATATGTCAAGGAACCAACTAGGGAGCTGGCCATGCTAAAGTGGGTGATGTGTAATGAGAAGGGACTAATTAGCAATCTTGTTGTGCGAGGCCCCTTGGGGAAGAGTGACCATAACACGGTAGAATTCGTTATTAAGATGGAGAGTGACACAGTTAATTCAGAAACTAGGGTCTTGAACTTAAGGAAAGGTAACTTCGATGGTTTGAGGCGTGAATTGGCGAGAATAGACTGGCAAATGATACTTAAAGGGTTGATGGTGGATAGGCAATGGCAAACATTTAAAGATCACATGGATGAACTTCAACAATTGTACATTCCTGTCTGGAGTAAAAATAAAACGGGGAAGTTGGCTCAACCGTGGCTAACAAGGGAAATTAAGGATAGTGTTAAATCCAAGGAAGAGGCATATAAATTGGCCAGAAAAAGCAACAAACCTGAGGACTGGGAGAAATTTAGAATTCAGCAGAGGAGGACAAAGGGTTTAATTAAAAGGGGAAAATAGAGTACGACAAGAAGCTTGCAGTGAACATAAAAACTGACTGCAAAAGCTTCGATAGATAGGTGAAGAGAAAAAGATTAGTGAAGACAAACGCAGGTCCCTTGCGGTCAGAATCAAGTGAATTTATAATGGGGAATAAAAAAATGGCAGACCAATTGAACAAATACTTTGGTTCTGTCTTCACAGAGGAAGACACAAATAACATTCCGGAAGTACTAGGGGACAGTGAGTCTAGTGAGAAGGAGGAACTGAAGGATATCCTTATTAGGTGGGAAATTGTGTTAGGGAAATTGATGGGATTGCAGGCCGATAAATCCCCGGGGTCTGATAGTCTGCATCCCAGAGTACTTAAGGAAGTGCCCCTAGAAATAGTGGATGCATTGGTGATCATTTTCCAACAGCCTATCGACTCTGGATCAGTTCCTATGGACTGGAGGGTAGCTAATGTAACACCAGTTTTTAAAAAGGGAGGGAGAGAGAAAATGGGTAATTATAGACTGGTTAGCCTGACATCAGTAGTGGGGAAAATGTTGGAATCAATTATTAAGGATGAAATAGCAGCGCATTTGGAAAGCACTGACAGGATCGGTCCAAGTCAGCATGGATTTATGAAAGACAAATCTTCTGGAATTTTTTGAGGATGTAATTAGTAGAGTGGACAAGGGAGAACCAGTGGATGTGGTGTATTTGGACTTTCAAAAGGCTTTTGACAAGGTCCCACACAAGAGATTGGTGTGCAAAATCAAAGTACATGGTATTGGGGATAATATACTGATGTGGATAGAGAACTGGGTGGCAGATAGGAAGCAGAGAGTCAGGATAAACGGGTCCTTTTCAGAATGGCAGGCAGTGACTAGTGGAGTGCCGCAGGACTCAGTGCTGGGACCCCAGCTCTTTACAATATACATTAATGATTTGAATGACGGAATTGAGTGTAATATCTCCAAGTTTGCAGATGACACTAAACTGGGTGGCGGTGTGAGCTGTGAGGGGGATGCTAAGAGGCTGCAGGGTGATTTGGACAGGTTAGGTGAGTGGGCAAATGCATGGCAGATGCAGTATAATGTGGATAAATGTGAGGTTATCCACTTTGGGGGCAAAAACACGAAGACAGAATATTATCTGAATGGCGGTAGATTAGGAAAAGGGGCGGTGCAATGAGACCTGGGTGTCATGGTTCATCAGTCCTTGAAAGTTGGCATGCAGGTACAGCAGGCGGTGAAGAAGGCAAATGGTATTTTGGCCTTCATAGCTAGGGGATTTGAATATAGGAGCAGGGAGATCTTACTGCAGTTGTACAGGTCCTTGGTGAGGCCTCACCTGGAATATTGTGTTCAGTTTTAGTCTCCTAATCTGAGGAAGGACATTCTTGCTTTTGAGAGAGTGCAACGAAGGTTCACCAGACTGATTCCCGGGATGGCAGGACTGACATATGAGGAGAGACTGGATCAACTGGGCCTTTATTCATTGGCGTTTAGAAGGATGAGAGAGGATCTCGTAGAAACATATAAGGTTCTGAGGGGACGGGACAGGTTAGATGCAGGAAGAATGTTCCCGATATTGGGGAAGTCCAAAACCAGAGGACATAGTCTTAGGATAAGGGGTAGGCCATTTAGGACTGAGATGAGGAGAAACTTCTTCACTCAGAGAGTTGTTAACCTGTGGAATTCCCTGCCGCAGAGAGTTGTTGATGCCAGTTCATTGGATATATTCAAGAGGGAGTTAGATATGGCCCTTACGGCTAAAGGGATCAAAGGGTATGGAGAGAAAGCAGGAAAGGGGTACTGAGGGAATGATCAGCCATGATCTTATTGAATGGTGGTGCAGGCTCGAAGGGCCAAATGGCCTACTCCTGCACCTATTTTCTATGTTTCTATGTTACTTACACTTGTGTAGAGGAGGAAGAAAACCCCCTCATTTTACCCAGAAGGAAAAGGGCTGTGGGATCAGTCTGTGCTGTGAATTGAAACCGATACAGTTTGACCGTGGCAGAGCAGTGATTGGACGGGGGAGGACACCGGAGTGCCAATGGTGAGACAGAGTCAGCCCGAAGTATGGGGTTTTCAAGCCAATGGGAGAGCACTTGCTCAAAAACTGGGACTGACTCACAGCCATTATCGGACTATTGTCTTCCCCATGTTTACACTATGGAAGGAAATTATGCAGATCTTCAGAAAACTATGGAACCCAAAACAAACCAAGGACCTACACAATGGCGACAGGAGGCCAACCCGACTAACACCCACTCAAACCTTGAGTAGGTTAACATCAGTGGAAAAAAACCCGCAATAATCTAAAACTGGCGAATGATACTTCAGGGGTTGACAGTGGATGGGCAATGGCAGACATTTAGAGACCGCATGGATGAACTACAACAATTGTACATTCCTGTCTGGCGTAAAAATAAAAAAGGGAAGGTGGCTCAACCGTGGCTATCAAGGGAAATCAGGGATAGTATTAAAGCCAAGGAAATGGCATACAAATTGGCCAGAAATAGCAGCGAGCCCGGTGACTGGGAGAAATTTAGAACTCAGCAGAGGAGGACAAAGGGTTTGATTAGGGCAGGGAAAATGGATTACGAGAAGAAGCTTGCAGGGAATATTAAGGCGGATTGCAAAAGTTTCCATAGGTATGTAAAGAGAAAAAGGTTAGTAAAGACAAATGTAGGTCCCCTGCAGTCAGAATCGGGGGAAGTCATAACGGGGAACAAAGAAATGGCAGACTAATTGAACAAGTACTTTGGTTCGGTATTCACTAAGGAGGACACAAACAACCTTCCGGATATAAAAGGGGTCAGAGGGTCTAGTAAGGAGGAGGAACTGAGGGAAATCTTTATTAGTCAGGAAATTGTGTTGGGGAAATTGATGGGATTGAAGGCCGATAAATCCCCAGGGCTTGATGGACTGCATCCCAGAGTACTTAAGGAGGTGGCCTTGGAAATAGCGGATGCATTGACAGTCATTTTCCAACATTCCATTGACTCTGGATCAGTTCCTATCGAGTGGAGGGTAGCCAATGTAACCCCACTTTTTAAAAATGGAGGGAGAGAGAAAGCAGGGAATTATAGACCGGTCAGCCTGACCTCAGTAGTGGGTAAAATGATGGAATCAATTATTAAGGATGTCATAGCAGCGCATTTGGAAAATGGTGCCATGATAGGTCCAAGTCAGCATGGATTTGTGAAAGGGAAATCATGCTTGACAAATCTTCTGGAATTTTTTGAGGATGTTTCCAGTAAAGTGGACAAAGGAGAACCAGTTGATGTGGTATATTTGGACTTTCAGAAGGCTTTCGACAAGGTCCCACACAAGAGATTAATGTGCAAAGTTAAAGCACATGGGATTGGGGGTAGTGTGCTGACGTGGATTGAGAACTGGTTGTCAGACAGGAAGCAAAGAGTAGGAGTAAATGGGTACTTTTCAGAATGGCAGGCAGTGACTAGTGGGGTACCGCAAGGTTCTGTGCTGGGGCCCCAGCTGTTTACATTGTACATTAATGATTTAGATGAGGGGATTAAATGTAGTATCTCCAAATTTGCGGATGACACTAAGTTGGGTGGCAGTGTGAGCTGCGAGGCGGATGCTATGAGGCTGCAGAGTGACTTGGATAGGTTAGGTGAGTGGGCAAATGCATGGCAGATGAAGTATAATGTGGATAAATGTGAGGTTATCCACTTTGGTGGTAAAAACAGAGAGACAGACTATTATCTGAATGGTGACAGATTAGGAAAAGGGGAGGTGCAACAAGACCTGGGTGTCATGGTACATCAGTCATTGAAGGTTGGCATGCAGGTACAGCAGGCGGTTAAGAAAGCAAATGGCATGTTGGCCTTCATAGCGAGGGGATTTAAGTACAGGGGCAGAGAGGTGTTGCTACAGTTGTACAGGGCCTTGGTGAGGCCACACCTGGAGTATTGTGTACAGTATTGGTCTCCTAACTTGAGGAAGGACATTCTTGCTATTGAGGGAGTGCAGCGAAGATTCACCAGACTGATTCCCGGGTTGGTGGAACTGACCTATCAAGAAAGACTGGATCAACTGGGCTTGTATTCACTGGAGTTCAGAAGAATGAGAGGGGACCTCATAGAAACTTTTAAAATTCTGACGGGTTTAGACAGGTTAGATGCAGGAAGAATGTTCCCAATGTTGGGGAAGTCCAGAACCAGGGGTAACAGTCTAAGGATAAGAGGTAAGCCATTTAGGGCCGAGATGAGGAGAAACTTCTTCACCCAGAGAGTGGTGAACCTGTGGAATTCTCTACCACAGAAAGTAGTTGAGGCCAATTCACTAAATATATTCAAAAGGGAGTTAGATGAAGTCCTTACTACTCGGGGGATCAAGGGGTATGGCGAGAAAGCAGGAAGGGGGTACTGAAGTTGCATGTTCAGCCATGAACTCATTGAATGGCGGTGCAGGCTAGAAGGGCTGAATGGCCTACTCCTGCACCTATTTTCTATGTTTCTATGTTTCTATGCTGCATTTTTCAAAATCACAAAGTCCACCAATGAGAAGAATCGACTTCAGCAGGAGAGGCGGACTGGATAATCTGGCTATAAAAATGGGTTTCTGACGCAGTGTGTGTGGTTTTTCCCTGCCCTCGTCATCCAACAACCACAACCAGCAAGCCTCTCGACACCGAAGGAAAACCAGTGTCCGAAGACACCGAAGATAGAAGAAACAAACCACCAGACTGCAGAAGGCACAGTAGTGAGTATAACCTCTGGTCCCCAGAACTCCCAACTCAGTTCGGCCAGGAAAGGTGGGAGGTTGGGCATTGTACTGCTAATTTGCGTAAAGATTTTCGTTGTGTCCGTTTAATGGGATTTTGGGGGATTGTTTTGTTGGTGTATTGCTGTTTGTTGAGTTACACCTTGTCAAATAAATTGGAAGCCGAAAGTTCCTCTTGGAATCACCTTGTCTCAGTTCTATTGTATTACATCTCCTGATCGTGAGTCTTATGTCAGAACAGTGTAAGGGAAGCTAGGAGCGCCTCGAAAACGCTCAACTGTGTGTCACAGGCTAGGGAAGAAGGGGTTAGGAGTGTTTGACACTCACAGGTGCCTCACAGGCTAGGCATAAGCTGTGGGGACGCACGAGTCTCAAAACCCCCTTCATAAGCTGTGGACACAGTCTCTCCAGGGGTGCTCTTGCAGCACTCAGGGTACCTCACAGGCCAGGCATAAGCTGTGAGGGCAGAAGGCCAGAGAGAGACACCCAAGGCACAACAACACTCCCCGAGAAAACCCCTTACACTTGCCACCGACTTTCTACGGGCTTTGTACTAGAATTTACGGTGATTAGCAATGTATTTCATTGCAGCATCCTCTACAAGGAATCTGGGACCTGTGTGAAAAAGGTAAGCAACTGATGTTGTTTGGTAGTAATTAAGACGTAACACGTTGACAATTTATTTTTACTGGAATGGACAAGCCCTAACTTTTTCTGTCAATTTTACTGGCTATATATCACGTAAGTACAGCAACTTTATGCATTCCATGTGTTTCAATGCCAAGTCTTTTGGCAAGATACCGATATAGTGCAGCTTCTGGAGGAGCAGGGCAACTCGGACAGCAACTTCCTAATTACTGCATTTAACTGCTGCCTGTCTGCAGACACTGGATGTTGCTATCTGATTTACTCCTTAATAACTGTGAGCGTTGAAAGCCTCACCATTATTTGTACCACAAAATCCGGGCCAAGGAGTAAGTTATTAACAGCGAGAGCACAGTGCTGGATGGCGTAATGTACGGTGTACGCTGCCCATCTCGGCATTTGTTGGCAGGTCCGGGCCATTGAATAACTTTGCATTTATATAGCGCCTTTCACAACCATGATGTTTCAAAGCGTTTTGCAGATGATGAAGTACTTATTTGAAGTGTAGTCACTGTTGTGTGGGAAATACAGCAGCCAATTTGCGCACAGCAAACTCCACCAAGCAGCAATGTGATAATGACCAGATAAATTGTTAAATAGAAGTTAAATTAGAGTAGGAAGCTCCTAAGTGGAGCTGGTACAGGTATCATGGATTGAATGAGCCTACCACTGTGTTGAGATTTCTGATTCGATGAATACACAGGCCTGGATTTCCCACCAATTGTTCAGGAGATCTGGGTGGGCTGTGGGTAGAATATTGCCTCAGGCTTAGAGTCATTCAGTACGCCTGCTGGACACATAGAAATGACACATAGATCAGGGAGATATATCCTCGGACTTATTGCCCTCTATTTGTGTTGTTTGAACACTGGATAAAAGGGATGACTGTTAAGCCCAGAAAGTCAAGTGTTCTAAGATCAGAGGAGGGAAACCAGAATTTTTTTCAGAATGGTAGTGCCTGTGCATGATGGCTCAAAAGCCAAGTAGAACATTGTTCGTTCAAAAAAACAGCTGTTTCACAGGCAGCACAAAGACTGCCTGCATCCTTACTCTGTGGTAGGCCGAGAAACTCCACTGCTATTTCCGCAGGACTCCCTGCTGTCAATATTTGAATGACTCTGAGGCCAGAAGATCAGCTGGGATCAGAAGCACAACTCTATAGCAAGCAGAAGATCCACCCCTGTTGGAGATGTGCCCACATTCCGCAGAAGCAGAATTGCAGGTCACAAATTTTATAGCTGTAGGTGGTTTGCCTTGGTGGTTTCGAATCACCCCAGCCTATGGTTCTAGACACGGGAATTATTTGAGGGGAACAGAAAACTGAACCAGAGCCAGGTCTTTCGGCCTGAACCATACTATACGTTATTCGGTTCCACACACACACTCACACACACACACTCACACACACACTCACACTCACACACACTCACACACACACACACACACACACACTCACACTCACACACACACACTCACACTCACACACTCACACTCACACACTCACACTCACACTCACACACACACACTCACACACACACACACACACACACACTCACACTCACACTCACACTCACACACACACACACACACACACACTCACACACACACACTCACACTCACACTCACACACTCACATTCACACACACTCACACACACACACACTCACACACACACACACTCACACTCACACACTCACACTCACACTCACACACACACACACACTCACACTCACACTCTCACACACACACACACACACACAAACACACTCACACACACACACACACACACAAACACACTCACACACACACTCACACACACACACACACACACGTAAATAGAACAATACAAAAACTGGCCCGTCCTAACAGGCCCCTGTCACAAATTAAGACAACTAAGAAAACAACACACTAATGTACAGGGTATAACTGGATTCGTCCAACAAATCCCACTTTACGCACACTATAATCACACGCAGCACCTCCCCACTAAACCCCGAAGGCTTGGTTTGGGACACATGACACCCTCTCACACTCGATTCGGTGGTTTTAATGGTGCGTGGGTTTGGATAATGCTCACCCAGATTATCTGTTGGCTTACTCGCTGCTTCTTACTTGGGGAAAGCTTCCTCTTCCGATTCTGTGCTGTCGTCGCAGCATTCAGGTCCTGGTCTTGATGGGCCTTCCGAAGATAGAGTAGTGAGGCCCTTGGTCCCTTGTTGGTGGGTTTCCTCTCCGACCCGGACGGAGTGCACAGTTCTTGAAGCGAAGAGAGAAGAGAGAGAAATGGCAGCAAACTGCCTTCTCTTATATGTTACAGTCCATGCTTCTTCCTGCCAAAATAGAGTATTTCCTTTGTCTAGGGTGATGGTCTGAATGTCCCATCATCCGAGATCTAACATTTGTGTATTCTGTTGATGGTTCCTGATGACTTCTGCTTCCACTGGGTCTGGGAATGAATGGTAGTTTCCTGCCTTTTGGGGCTATCTCATCCAGGTAATGGCGTAAATGGCCGTTGATGGGTTCCCGCTTCGCACCCGACCTTGGGCTAAGCAGTTTCCCATTACTGAACAATCCTGCCAATCGCCTGGGATGAACTTTTTCTCCTGGCCATTGTTGCCCAGACACCTCGATCTGCTCCAGACATTAACACAAACAGACTGCAAACAATGAAACACAATATGTTCAAAACATAGAAACAAAGAAACATAGAAAATAGTTGCAGGAGTAGGCCATTCGGCCCCTAGAGCCTGCACCACCATTCAATAATATCATGGCTGATCATTCCCTCAGTACCCCTTTCCTGCTTTCTCTCCATACCCCTTGATCCCCTTAGCCGTAAGGGCCATATCTAACTCCCTCTTGAATATATCCAATAAACTGGCATTAACAACTCTCTGCGGTAGGGAATTCCACAGGTTAACAACTCTCTGGGTGAAGAAGTTTCTCCTCATTTCAGTCCTAAATGGCCTACCCCTGTGTCCTCTGGTTCTGGACTTCTCCAACATCGGGAACATTCTACCTGCATCTAACCTGTCCTGTCACGTCAGAATCTTATATGTTTCTATGAGATCCCCTCTCATCCTTCTAAACTCCAGTGTATAAAGGCCCAGTCGATCCAGTCTCTCCTCATATGTCAGTCCTGCCATCCCGGGAATTCAGTCTGGTGAACCTTCGCTGCACTCCCTCAATAGCAAGAACGTCCTTCCTCAGATTAGGAGACCAAACTGAACACAATATTCCAGGTGAGGCCTCACCAAGGCCCTGTACAACTGCAGTAAGACCTCCCTGCTCCGATACTCAAATCCCCTTGCTATGAAGGCCAACATACCATTTGCCTTCCTCACCGCCTGCTGTACCTGCATGCCAACTTACAGTGACTGATGAACCATGACACCCAGGTCTCATTGCACCTCCCCTTTTCCTAATCTGCCACCATTCAGATAATATTCTATCTTCGTGTTTTTGCCCCCAAAGTCAATAACCTCACATTTATCCACATTATACTGCATCTGCCATGCATTTGCCCACTCACCTAACCTGTCCAAATCACCCTGCAGCCTCTTAGCGTCTTCCTCACAGCTCACACCGCCAACCAGTTTAGTGTCATCTGCAAACTTGGAGATATTACACTCAGTTCCTTCATTTAAATCATTAATGTATATTGTAAAGAGCTGGGGTCCCAGCACTGAGCCCTGCAGCACTCCACTAGTCACTGCCTGCCATTCTGAAAAGGACCCATTTATCCTGACTCTCTGCTTCCTGTCTGCCAACCAGTTCTCTATTCTCTATTACCCCCAATACCATGTGCCTTGATTTTGCACACCAATCTTTTGTGTGGGACCTTGTCAAAAGCTTTTTGAAAGTCCAAATGCACCACATCCACCGGTTCTTCCTTGTCCACTCTACTAGTTACAAAACTCCCAACCAGTACAGTGTCCAGCATGTTATTTAATAAAAACCTTCTGGCATAAGCACTTTGTCCAATATCCTTTAATATCTTCCTAGGACCTGTGCCGACGCCTTACACAGCAGAAGTATATATTTCTCATCAATCATTAAAAGGGATAACTGCATTTAAAAATTCATCTCGGGACCTTGTTTCCACTTTGGGTGAAAATTGCACAAGTTTTGAGACGTGTTCTTTTTCCCTCAAGTTGCCCCTCAACCCACCTGTATCTTGCTGAATGTAAAATCGACCATGAACCAATGGAATTGGGCAGCGTTTTACAATGCAATGTTTTAGAAAAAATGTTTTGCTTCAAAAAATATTCCTTGATATATTTATGAATGGTAACTTGGTGTGATTTTATTAATAATATAGGTTTATATTGCTAAATATGGGTTTATCACAAAAGCATTTTTAATCAGTGTCTACTCCACCACCTGTGAGTAATGCAATGTTAAATAACTGAAAATGACTTTACAAAACTAAACAGAACCATTTGCTATTGGTGTACAATAGACAGTTTCTTAGTAAATTAAATATTTTTGAATATTTAAAAGCTATTAGTACCCTTGCACCTAAAAAAACAAGCTTAATTTTAAGAGCCTCCTCAAAGGCCTGCAAACAGGCACAATTGGTGGAAACTCGCCATGGTGGTTCATTCAATTGGGGATCGTGGCCAGTTTTGTGGACGGGGACTGACAGCAAAGTGTAATCTACTCTGCACTCCCTCCAAGACCAATATAACTTTTCTAAAGTTGGTGCTCACAGTACTCTCATTGTAGTCTAACCAGGGCTTTGTATAGCTGTAGCGTAACTTCTCTCCCCATGCTAGTTGGGAAAAGCAGCAGGAGCAGACGGACCTGTGAGGGAACCGGCAGCAGTGGGACGCCTCAATAAAGCCTGAAGTTCGAGGCCCAGACCGAGCTAGTTGGGAGCAGATGGACTGCTTTCGAATCAAGTGTTCGAATAAAACAAAGCCGGGCTTCACTTGAACCGTGCTGGGACCAATGTCGTGGCAAATCGAATAGCTAGGGCTGTAGATAGGGCTTTAAATTAAATAGTGGTTGTGGGGGGGTTCCAAGTGAGGGGACATTTAGAAAGTTAAAGAGAAAGGACAAGGCATTAGTGCAGGGTAGGGATATGGGTAATGATAACCAGAGTGTGACAGGAAAGGACAGAGCGTACAGACATAAGAATGCTCCAGCAAATAGGGTCATAGTGGGGAAAATGATAAAAAGGCAAAAGTAAATGCTCTTTATTTGAATACACGTAGCATGCAGATCAAGTTAGATGAATTGATGGCACAAATAGAAATAAATGGGTATAATTTGATAGCCAACACAGAGACGTGGTTGCAAGGTGGCCAAGGTTGGGAACTGAATATTTAGGGGGACTTGACATTTCAGAAGGATAGGCAGAAAGAAAAATGAGGTGGGGTAGCTCTGTTAATAAAGCATGAGATCAGTACAGTAGTGAGAAATGATCTTGGCTCGGAGGATCAAGATGTAGAATAGGTTTCGGTGGAGATAAGAAATAGCAAGGGAAAGAAGTCATTGGTGGGAGTAGTCCGTTGGTCCAATAACTGCAGCTACTCTGTTGGACAGAGTATAAATCAAGAAATAATGGGGGTTTGTAAGAGAGGTACTGCAATAATCGTGAGTGACTTTAATCTTCATATAGATTGGACAAATAAAATTGGCAAAGGTAGCCTTGAGGACAAGTTCATAGAGTATACATGGAACAGTTTCTTAGAACAATACATCATGGAACCAACCAGGGAACAGGCTATTTGACATCTGGTAATATGTAATGAGACAGGATTAATTAATGACCTCAGAGTAAAGGATCCTCTAGGGAAGAGTGATCATAACATGATAGAATTTCACATTCAGTTTGAGAGTGAGAAACTTGGGTCTGAAACTAGTTTCTTAAACCTAAATAAAGGCAATTACAAAAATCTGAAGACAGAGTTGGCTAAAATGGATTTGTAAAATAGATTAAAAAATAAGACAGCAGATAAATAATGGCAGACATTAAAGGAGATATTTCATAATTCGCAACAAATATATATTCCATTCACAAAGAAAGACTCTATGAGAAGGATTGTAAGAAATCATGAATTGGAAGAAATAACCCGACATATATTAAAAGAGATGGCGGAAGTTATAGCAGATGCATTCGTTATAATCTACCAAAATTCTCTCGACTCTGGGGAGGTACCATCGGATTGGAAAGCAGCTAATGTAACGCCTCTGTTTAAAAAAGGGGGCAGACAAAAGGCACGTAACTATAGGCCGGTTAGTTTAACATCTGTAGTGGGGAAAATGCTTGAAGCTATCATTAAGGAAGAAATAGCGGGACATCTAGATAGGAATAGTGCAATCAAGCAGACGCAACATGGATTCATGAAGGGGAAATCATGTTTAACTAATTTACTGGAATTCTTTGAGGATATAACAAGCATGGTGGATAGAGGTGTACCAATGGATGTGGTGTATTTGGATTTCCAAAGGGCGTTCGAAAAGGTGCCACACAAAAGGCAGAAGATAAAGGTACGCGGAGTCGGAGGAAATGTATTAGCATGGATAGAGAATTGGCTGGCTAACAGAAAGCAGAGAGTCGGGATAAATGGGTCCTTTTCGGTGGTTAGTGGTGTGCCACAGGGATCGGTGCTGGGACCACAACTGTTTACAATATACATAGATGACCTGGAAGAGGGGACAGAGTGTAGTGTAACAAACTTTGCAGATGACACAAAGATTAGTGGGAAAGTGGGTTGTGTAGAGGACACAGAGAGGCTGCAAAGAGATTTAGATAGGTTAAGCGAATGGGCTAAGGTTTGGCAGATGGAATACAATGTCGGAAAGTGTGAGGTCATCCACCTTGGAAAAAAAAAACAGTAAAAGGGAATATTATTTGAATGGGGAGAAATTACAACATGCTGCGGTGCAGAGGGACCTGGGGGTCCTTGTGCATGAATCCCAAAAAGTTAGTTTGCAGGTGCAGCAGGTAATCAGGAAGGTGAATGGAATGTTGGCCTTCATTGCGAGAGGGATGGAGTACAAAAGCAGGGAGGTCCTGCTGCAACTGTACAGGGTATTGGTGAGGCTGCACCTGGAGTACTGCGTGCAGTTTTGGTCACCTTACTTAAGGAAGGATATACTGGCTTTGGAGGGGGTACAGAGACGATTCACTAGGCTGATTCCGGAGATGAGGGGGTTACCTTATGATGATAGATTGAGTAGACTGGGTCTTTACTCGCTGGAGTTCAGAAGGATGAGGGGTGATCTTATAGAAACATTTAAAATCATGAAAGAGATAGACAAGATGGAGGCAGGGAGGTTGTTTCCACTGGTCAGGGAGACTAGAACTAGGGAGCACAGCCTCAAAATACGAGGGAGCCAATTTAACACCAAGTTGAGAAGTAATTTCTTCTCCCAGAGGATTGTGAATCTGTGGAATTCTCTGCCCAAGGAAGCAGTTGAGACTAGCTCATTGAATGTATTCAAATCACAGATGGATAGATTTTTAACCAATAAGGGAATTAAGGGTTACGGGGAGTGGGCGGGTAAGTGGAGCTGAGTCCACGGCCAGATCAGCCATGATCTTGTTGAATCGCGGAGCAGGCTCGAGGGGCTAGATGGCCTACTCCTGTTCCTAATTCTTATGTTCTTATGTTAAATGGTCCTGCCAATCATCATCATTATAGGCAGTCCCTCGGAATCGAGGAAGACTTGCTTCCACTCTTAGCATGAGTTCTTAGGTGGCTGTACAGTTCAATACGAGAACCACAGTCTCTGTCACAAGTGGGACAGACAGTGGTTGAGGGAAAGGGTGGGCAGAGAGCCTGGTTTGCCGTATGCTCCTTCCACTGCCTGCGCTTGATTTCTGCATGCTCTCGGCAACGATACTCGAGGAGCTCAATGCCCTCCCGAATGCACTTCCTCCACTTAGGGCGGTTTATGGCCAGGGACTCCCAGGTGTCAGTGGGGATGTTGCACTTTATCAGGGAGGCTTTAAGGATGTCCTTGTAACGTTTCCTCTGCCCGCCTTTGGCTCGTTTGCCGTGGACGAGTTCCGAGTAGAGCGCTTGCTTTGGGGGTCTCGTGTCTGGCATGCGAACTATGTGACCTGCCCAGCACAGCTGATCAAGTGTGGTCAGTACTTCAATGCTGGGGATGTTGGTCTGGATGAGGATGCTAATGTCTGTGCGTCTGTCCTCCCAGGGGATTTGCAGGATCTTGCAGAGACATCGCTGGTGGTATTTCTCCAGTGACTTGAGGTGTCTACTGTACATGGTAGACACCGTGTGGTAGCCGGCGTGCAACGATCACCCCACGTTAAAAGAAATCATGCACAGGCAACTTCCACTCCTCTAACGTGAAGTTCGGGACCTGGAACGTCAGGACCCTCATGGACAACCTCTCCTGCCAATATCCTGCACCAGGCCCACCCCTAAAAAGGAAAAAAAACCCAGAAGGCGTTTCAGAGCAGACGGTGAAGATAAGAACTGTTTGTACCACCAGCTGTCTGTGCGATCGGGACTAATAACAGCTACTTGTCACGGTTGCATGTCGACTAAGTCTATCCTGATTGTATGTTGTGTTTGACTATATTTGAACTATCGCTCCCTTAATAAAATGCCTTATAACTCCTAAGACCCTTTGCGTATCTGTGTGACTTGTGATCCTGAATCATACAGGATGAACCGTCTGTGGCTAACTAAGGAAATTAAGGATGGTATCAAATTGAAAGAAAAGGCACACAATGTTGCGAAGATTAGTGGTAGGCCAGAAGATTGGGAAAATGTTAGAAACCAACAAAGGATGACTAAAAAAAAATAAAGAGGGAAAAAATAGATTACGAGAGTAAACTAGCAAGAAATATAAAAACAGACAGTAAGAGTTTCTACAAGTATATAAAAAGGAAGAGAGTAGCTAAAGTAAATGTTGGTCCCTCAGAGGATGAGACTCGGGAATTAATAATGGGAAATAAGGAAATGGCAGAAACTTTGAATAAATATTTTGTATCTGTCTTCACAGTAGAAGATAGAAACATAGAACCATAGAAATTAGGTGCAGGAACAGGCCATTTGACTCTTCAATAAGATCATGGCTGACCATTCAACCTCAGTACCCCTTTCCTGCTTTCTCTCCATACCCCTTGATCCCTTTGGCCGTAAGGGCCATATCTAACTCCCATTTGAATATATCTAACGAACTGGCCTCAACAACAAAATACAGGCAACTCTCAATTACCCAGGTCCCTCGGGAATTGGGCTATGCCGGGTAAACGATTTCTCCGTTAGAGCGAGTTGACATTTGTTAATGCTTACAGTACAGCAGGTATGCTCTAACCAATAGCTGTAGCGTATCTTCTAATCCTTGAATTCTAGTCCTCTAGATCTAAAGACCATTAGGCTTGTTGATTACTTCCTGTAACTGTTCATGGCATTTTAATGAATTATGAGAGGCAGTGGACCTGTGTGCAAGCAGCAGCGGAAACTGAGGCAAGGCGGAGCGCTTAAAAACAAGGCTTAACAACAACCAAAGTGACATCACACACACGGAATTTTAAATGCCATTACAACAGTTTCCCGTTGCATCCGTGTGCGGATAATCGAGAGTTGCCTGTAATAAAGGCATCCCAATAATCGTAGAAAATCAGGAGGCAAAAGGGAGGAAGGAAATTAAACCAATCATTGTCACTAGAGAAAAAGTACTAACAAACTAATGGGACTAAAGGCTGGCAAGTCCCGTGGACAAGATGGCCTGATCCGAGGGTCTTAAAGAAGTGACTGCAGAGAAAGTGGATGCATTGGTTGTAATTTTCCAAAATTCCCTACATTCTGGAAATCCGCAAATGTATTGCCCCTATTCAAGAAAGGAGGGAGACAGAACGCAGGAAACTATAGACCAGTTAGCCTAACATTTGTCACTGGGAAAATGCTGGAATCCATTATTAAGGAAGTAGTAGCAGAATATTTAGAAAATCATAATACAATCAAGCAGAGTCAACATGGTTTTATGAAAGGGAAATCATGTTTGACAAATTTGCTGGAGTTCTTTGAGGATTTAATGAGCAGGGTGGATAAAGGGGAACCAGTAGATATTGTATATTTGAATTTCCAAAAGGCATTTGAAAGGTGCCACATAAAAGGTTACTACATAGAATTCACCGTCCTCGAAGGGACGACTACACAGAATTCCCCGAAGGGACAACTACCGCAGGGTTTGGGCAGCCGATCAAAAAAATCGATCGGCTGCTACGGTCGGGTACCTTTCCCTCCCCGAGCCATATTCAGCTCGGGTGTGGGGGGGGGGCGGATTTGAGTGGTGCATACTTCCACCGGAAACGGCGGGGTGAATCCGCAGGAAAGGAATGTTTCCCTCGTTGAGGTAATCAGTGAGTGGGCCACTGGAAAATGGCCACCACAGCGATTTTCACCAACAAAAAGGTAGGACTTCTTCAGGCAGTGCCCACGCAGGTATTCGAGTCAGTGCTCGAAAGGGACACCGCTGGAGTTTTGCCATGATCGAAAATAGTTTCATTAACTTTTCATTTGAATTGAAAGTGCAATAAGTTATGTTAATTGTTTTGGCTTCGTTAAAACTGCTGAGTGCTGCTCAGAGGTTTTGATAGACTTTTGTAGAACTTTTACTTCTGACTGTTTGGTGGAGGTCTGTAGGCCGCATTGTGGGCTGCAGAGACCTGCTTGGCAGGGTTCACCCTGAGGATGGGCTCAGTGTTGGGAGGGTGATTTGAGTACAGGGGCAGGGAGGTGTTGCTACAGTTGTACAGGGCATTGGTGAGGCCACACCTGGAGTATTGTGTACAGTTTTGGTCTCCTAACCTGAGGAAGGACATTCTTGCTATTGAGGGAGTGCAGCGAAGGTTCACCAGACTGATTCCCGGGATGGCGGGACTGACCTATCAAGAAAGACTGGATCAACTGGGCTTGTATTCACTGGAGTTCAGAAGAATGAGAGGGGACCTCATAGAAACATATAAAATTCTGACGGGGTTAGACAGGTTAGATGCAGGAAGAATGTTCCCAATGTTGGGGAAGTCCAGAACCAGGGGTCACAGTCTAAGGATAAGGGGTAAGCCATTTAGGACCGAGATGCGGAGGAACTTCTTCACCCAGAGAGTGGTGAACCTGTGGAATTCTCTACCACAGAAAGTTGTTGAGGCCAATTCACTAAATATATTCAAAAAGGAGTTAGATGAGGTCCTTACTGCTAGGGGGATCAAGGGGTATGGCGAGAAAGCAGGAATGGGGTACTGAAGTTGAATGTTCAGCCATGAACTCATTGAATGGCGGTGCAGGCTAGAAGGGCCGAATGGCCTACTCCTGCACCTATTTTCTATGTTTCTATGTTTCTATGGTCAGACACAGCACGGCACGCAGGAGAAGGCATCGCCGTCAGCGCTGTGCAGAGAGGCAGCGGGCAAGGGAGGCAGCAGACATGGCTGCACAACAGAGAGAAGGGCGTGCAGACATGCACAGACCTGCAGTTAGAGAGGGTGGCCAGGAGGGAGATGGTATCAGGAGGAGGGAGAGGGATGCTGCACCCCCCTCACCAAATACTGGGAGAGGAGCCTTTCCAGTAAGAACCTCCACAGGAGCCCGAGAATGAGGAGGGCCAGGGAGATGGACAGCAGGCAGCTGCCAGGGGAGGTGGCCAACACAGACGTGGGGGAAGGTCATACCCTCAGTGGGTTTACAGACCTCAGGTCTCCTCCCTCCAACTCAGTGATGAGCAAAGCCTGCGAAAAGTACAATTTCGGACGGAAGCACTGAGGGAGCTCAGCACTGTCCTGCGAGAAGATCCACAGTCTTAAACAAGGCTCAGGACCGCCCTCACTGTGGAGACCAAGGTCACCATCACCTTGAATGTTTACACAACGGGGTCATTGGCAACATCTCCCAATTCTCGACACATCGGTGCATCTGGCAGGTCACAGATGCATTGTACAGGAGAAGCGTCCAGTGCATCTCTTTCCCCATGACAAGGGACAAACAGGTGGAGTGGCAGGCCGGATTTTCCCGAAGGTCCCAAGGGTGCAGGGTGCCATTGACTGCACACATGTTGGGCTGAGGGTGTCATGTATTCAACCAGCATTGTAACCCATGTATAATCTGACCTAAGTTGTACACTGTGAGAACAATGACCACTAGGTGGGAGACACTCCTAGCCTGGACCTTCAGGTATAAAAGGGGAAGCTCCACCCACCTTCATCACTTGAGTGCGAATGAATAAAGGACAGGTCACAGACTGACCTTCTCTCAAGTATGGGCCCTGTGAGCATTTATACTGTATAGTAAGGACGTATCAATGGCGACGAGAAACTGGGATTTAAACCACGCAAGCATAGCCACTAGCAGAACAGACGAGAGGTACTGTGTTAAGGAATGGTTGGGACAGAGATTCAACATTGTTAAAGCAGCACACAGTTCTCCAGGCAGACAAGGGCAATCGGGCATGCCCCAACATGTAATCGAACGGGGAGTTCGACAGAGACAATGGCAAGCTGAACAGCAATTCACGCCATTGCAAGGAACAATGCGGCCAGTAATGGGGCCATCAACACCTGTTAATGGCGCATTCAAGGACAGTCACAGGGGCAGTCAGGGACGATCGACTGGCAAGGGAACTTTTGTTTCAAACAACAGCTCATGCTGGAGGCGTGGAGGCACACACTCAGCCAGAGTTTGCAGAGATGAGCAAAATACCTGCAGAAATTGCAGAAGTGAACGCTGGGGGAAGTCACTGGAAGCTGAAGTTCAGCGAGTTCATGTGGAGCACGTATACAGTTCATACACAGGACGCCACCGATAATGATGAAAGTGCTCCTCAATGGCATCCCAGTATCAATGGAGCTAGACACGGGGGCCAGCCAGTCCCTGATGGGTATCAAACAGTTCGAAAAGTTGTGGGCGTCCAAGGCCAGGAGGTCAAAATTATCGCCGATTGACGCACAGCTACGAACTTACACAAAGCAGATCATTCCGGTGTTAGGCAGCGCCACGGTAGTCGTGACCCACAAAGATTCGGAGAACAGGTTGCCACTCTGGATTGTCCCAGGGGATGGTCCCGCACTACTGGGGAGGAGTTGGCTTGCTGTCATGAACTGGAAATGGGGCGATGTCAATGCAATTTCCTCTGTGGAGCGAGTATCATGCTCACAGATCCTGGACAAATTTGACTCATTATTTCAACCCGGCATCGGCACTTTCATGGGGGCCAAGGTAGCGATTCATATAAACCCGGACGCCAGGCCAGTACACCACAAGGCCAGAGCGGTGCCGTACATGATGCGGGAAAAGATAGAAGGCGAATTGGACCGCCTGCTGAGGGAAGGCATCATCTCGCCAGTCGAATTCAGTGACTGGGCGAGCCCGATTGTGCTGGTGCTCAAGGCAGATGGGTCGGTCAGGACATGTGGTGATTACAAGGCCACCATCAATCGGGTGTCACTCCAAGACCAGTACCCGCTACCGAGAGCGGAGGACCGCTTTGAGACGCTATCCGGTGGCAAACTTTTTTCAAAATTGGACCTGACCTCAGCTTACATGACCCAGGAGCTGGCGAGTGAGTCGAAGAAGCTGACCACCATCACGACACACAAGGGGTTGTTTGAGTACAACAGATGTCCGTTCGGGATTCGCTCGGCCGCCGCGATCTTCCAACGAAATATGGAAAGCCTCCTCAAGTCGATTCCAGGGATGGTGGTTTTTCAGGACGACGTCCTCATCACGGGTTACGATACTGAAGAACACCTCCACAACCTGGAGGAGGTGCTACGCAGACTGGACCGGGTAGGTCTGCGACTGAAAAAGGCGAAGTGTGTCTTCCTAGCTCCAGAGGTAGAATTCCTGGGGATGAGGGTAGCAGCAGACGGGATCAGCCCTACTGCGTCCAAAAAGGAAGCGATCCAGAGAGCACCCAGACCCTGTAACACGACGGAGCTGCGTTCGTTCCTGAGGCTCCTGAACTATTTTGGTAACTTTCTTCCCAAATTGAGCACGCTGCTAGAACCGCTACACATGCTCCTATGCAAAGGTCGTGAATGGGTCTGGGGGGACAGCCAGGAAAGGGCTTTTAATAGAGCACGCAATTTATTATGTTCCAACTGTTAACACTATACGACCCATGTAAGAAACTTGTGTTAACGTGCGATGCGTTGTCCTATGGTGTCGGGTGTGTGTTGCAGCATGTCAATGTCAAGGGTCAGTTACAGCCGGTAGCTTATGCCTCCAGGAGTCTGTCCCAGGCAGAAAGGGGTTACGGGATGGTAGAAAAGGAGGCGCTCGCATGTGTATATGCTGTAAAGAAAATGCACCAATACCTGTTTGGCAGGAAATTTGAGCTGGAGACAGATCACAAACCCCGAACGTCCCTTTTGGCCGACAACAAGGCCATAAATGCAAACGCATCGGCCCGCATACAGAGGTGGGCACTCATGTTAGCTGCCTATGACTACACAATTCGGCACAGACCGGGCACCGAAAACTGCGCCGATGCACTCAGCAGGTTCCCACTGGCCACCACTGAGGGGGCTACCGAGCATGGTGCTGAGATGGTCATGGCTGTTGAAGCTTTCGGAAGCGAAAGCTCACCCGTGACAGCCCGTCAGATTAAAGTCTGGACAAATAGAGACCCGCTATTGTCTCTAGTCAAGAAATGTGTCCTGAATGGGGACTGGGCAGCCACGTACAGGGCATGCCCTGAGGAATTTAAACCATTTCACAGGTGCAGGGATGAACTCTCGATTCAGGCCGATTGCCTACTGTGGGGAAACCGAGTAGTCATGCCCCAGATGGGCAGAGAGGTGTTCATCAGAGAACTCCACAATGAGCACCCGGGCATTGTCACGATGAAGGCAATTGCCAGGTCACACGTTTGGTGGCTAGGGATAGATGCAGATCTGGAACTTTGTGTTCACAGGTGCAACACGTGTGCCCAGCTGGGCCATGCGCCCAGGGAAGCCCCCCTTAGCCCTGGCCATGGCCCGGCAAGCCTTGGTCACACATCCATGTGGACTATACAGGTCCTTTCATGGGAAAAATGTTTTTGGTTGTAGTAGATGCCTACTCCAAATGGATCGACTGTGTCATTTTAAATTCAAGCACAGCCTCTGCCACGGTAGAAAGTCTACGGGCAATGTTCGCCGGCCACAGTCTACCAGACGTCTTGGTCAGCGACAATGGCCCGTGCTTCACAAGCACTGAATTCCAGGACTTCATGGCAGGCAATGGAATTAACCATGTCAGAACGGCACCATTCAAGCCGGCCTCAAACAGCCAGGCAGAACGAGCAGTGCAGATAATCAAACAGGGGATGCTCAGAATCCAAGGGGGTTCCCTCCAAAGCCGCTTATCACGCTTCCTGTTGGCCTATAGATTCCGACCACACTCGCTCACAGGGGTTCCACCCGCAGAGCTGCTAATGAAAAGGACGCTCAAAACCCGGCTATCCCTTATACACCCGACCATGAAAGAAATTGTCGAGAGCAGGCGCTAGCCACAATATGACTACCATGACAGGAATGCGAGGGCGCGATGTATTGATGTAAATGACCCTGTTCTTGTCCTCAACTACGCTGCAGGGCCCAAATGGCTCGCAGGCACTGTGGTTGCCAAAGAGGGAAATAGGATTCTGGTAGTTAAACTTACCAAGGGACAAATCTGCCGCAAACACGTGGATCAAACAAAAAGGAGGTTCAGCAACCCCATAGAAGAAGCAGAGGAAGAACACGATGTAGAGTTCACTCCACCACAAGTGGCCGAACACCGGAACCAAAGGGAGGAGAGCCCAGTCACTGTGGGCAGTCCGGACAGGCCTGAGGCACCGCAAACAGCAGACACTCAGGCCAGCGCCCAACAACCGGAGCCCCAACTCAGGCGCTCTACAAGGGAGCGTAAACCACCAGAGAGACTTAACCTGTGATCCCAATAAGACTTTGGGGGGGAGGTGATGTCATGTATTCAACCAGCATTGTAATCCATGTATAAACTGACCTAAGTTGTACACTGTGAGAACAATGACCACTAGGTGGGAGACACTCCTAACCTGGACCTTCAGGTATAAAAGGGGAAGCTCCACCCACCTTCATCACTTGAGTGCTAAGGAATAAAGGACAGGTCACAGACTGACCTTCTCTCAAGCATGGGCCTCGTGTGCATTTATACTGTGTAGTAAGGACGTATCAGAGGCTGTCACATCATCACCCCGAGATCTTTGTCAACCGCAAAGGCTTCCACTCGCTGAATATAGCGCTCCTGTGTGACCACCAGCATCGGATCCTGGCAGTTCATGCGAGGTACCCAGGCAGCAGCCATGATTCCTTCATTCTGCGCCAGACCAGTGCGCCCACCGTCTTCACCGGCCTGAATCAGGATTGCGGTTGGTTGCTTGGGGACAAGGGATAGCTCCTGTCCACTTGGCTGCTCACTCCACTGCGGAACCCCAGGACAGCGCCAGAGCATGCATACAGTGACCCTCATAGTGTCACCAGGTGCATCATCGAGCAGTACATAGGCATCCTTAAACAGAGGTTCTGGAACTCTGTGGTGGCACCTTACAGTACTCTCCTCAACGGGTCTCCATAATCATCGTCATCTGCTGCATGCTGCACAACCTGGTCACCATGAGGAGACAGCCGCTGGTGGTCGAGCCAGCAGTGCCACCTGAGGAGGAGGAGGAGGAGGAGGAGGAGGTGCAGGAGGAGGAGGATCCCTGTCGCCCCAGAGTTAGGAAGCGTTGTCCCCATCGCAACCCTGGAAGGGAGGTGCAGCTGCATTTCTTGCCTGCTCGCTTCAGATAATCCTATCCACACATGACCCTTTGGTTATTACTTTCAATGGCCATCGCAATGAGTGCCTTAACGCAGAATTTCCCACTCCCAGATGATATGTGCCAAAAATAAAAATTATCCAATTATCCAAATCACTACAAAAACAGAATATAAAGAACAATATAATAACACTGTAATCATTTTTTACCCCTGTGCGTCTCACTATAACACCTGTTACACGTGACTACCCTAACACTACGCGTAACTCTAGTCCCTGGGTCCGGGAGGGCTGCTGTGGTTGTTGTCTGGGACCTACAGCTGTCCCTCTAGGAGGCCCTGGAACACCTCTGGGCCTGGAAGGGCTGGGTGCAGACTGGTCAGCACCCTCCTGGTGCCTGACACCTCCCCTGCAACCTCCCTCCATGCATTATGTACTGGCGGTCTGCCAGGTCTCCCCACGTCAGGAAACAGTATTCTTCTTCTGTCCTTCACACCAGCCAGCAGTGTCTCCAGCTCCATATCAGTGAATCTGTTGGCTCTCCTTGCACCTCTTACACCAGCCATCCTTCCAGACTCCTTCGCCCCTCAGGGCCTTGCTACAAACCCTGGCCTTTAAAAAGACCAGGGAGCAGTTGGCTCGTTAGAAACCCTTACCTGCATGCTGAATTTCTCAGTGGTGGTAACACTCAAATTAAGACAACCACACCACTGAAAAATCCACTTTGGAAGGGTTCATTAGCGCTGGAACCCATTTTTCCACTTTTGGAGCTGAATATGGGGTGGCCCAGTGACGATAAAATGTTGTCGCTAATGGCCACAAAAAGGTGGGGGAGCACCAGCTCTCCAGCAGTACTGAATTTCGGGCCCAAGGGCTCATGGTGTTCGGAGTAATATATTAGCATGGAAAGAGGATTGGTTAACTAACAGAAAACAGAGAGTCGGGATAAATGGGTCATTTTCAGGTTGACAAACTGTAACTAGTACGGTGCCACAGGGATCAGTGTTGGGGCCTCAACTATCTACAGTCTATATTAATGACTTGGACAAAGCTGGGAAAGTAAGTTGTGAGGAGGCCACAAAGAGACTGCAATGGTAGATGTTGAGACGATGTTTCCCCTCGAGGGGAAATCTAGAACTAGGGGGCATAGTTTCAGAATAAGTGGTCGTCCGTATAAGATGGATTTGAGGAGGAATTTCTTCTCTCAGAGGGTTGTGAATCTTTGGAATTCTCTACCCAGAGAGCTGTGGAGGCTGGGTCATTGAATATATTCAAGACTGAGATAGACAGGTTCTTGAAGTATAGTGGAGTCAAGGGTTAGAAACATAGAAACATAGAAAATAGGTGCAGGAGTAGGCCATTCGGCCCTTCTAGCCTGCACCGCCATTCAATGAGTTCATGGCTGAACATTCAACTTCAGTACCCCATTCCTGCTTTCTCGCCATACCCCTTGATCCCCCTAGCAGTAAGGACCTCATCTAACTCCTTTTTGAATATATTTAGTGAATTGGCCTCAACAACTTTCTGTTATGGGGAACAGGCAGGAAAGTGGAGTTGAGGCCAAGATCAGATCAATCATGGTCTTATTGAATGATGGGGCAGGCTCAAGGGGCCAAATGGCCTACTCTGCTCCTATTTCTTATGTTCTGATGTATTCTAATCCCTTAGATATAAACACCAGTATTCCACTCGCCTTTTTGATTATTTTCTGTACTTGTCCATGACATTTTAATGATCTATGTACATGGACCTCTAAGTTCTTTTGGACTGCCACAGTTTTTAGCTTTTCACCATTTAGAATGTATTTCCTTTGCTGTTATTTATATCTCTCCCTCTCCCCTGGATTTACACTATTCTTTGCACTTTACGTGCTCTTTCCTTTAGTTTTATGTAATCCCTCACCTCTTTTCAATCATGGGTCTTATATTTGGTAAATAGAACACTTTCCCCTTATACTGGTCCAATATTGCGCTTTGCTGACCAGTTTGCTGTCGTCAGTCTCTGTCTCATCCCATTAAAGATAGCCATACCAAAATCTGGAATCTAGGTTAAGTTTTTCCTTTGCAAACCTAACATTGAATTCAATCATATTATGATCACTGTTGGTTAATAATCTAAAGTAAGGGAACATTTATCTAAGTCTGACTCATTATTCATTACTATATTTAGTACGGTCTACCCTCTTTTTAGTTCTTGAACATATTGCTCCAGAAAAGGATGTGCTTATTTGTACTGTCAAAATAGCCACCATGCTCCATCCCAAGGTCTCAATGACTTTGCAAATTGGAACTCGGTCTACTTTGACTTTCTGAAATACAGAGGACAGAGCTCCCCAGAAGACAGCAAGGGCCAGCCGAAGTGCCTTACCCCAGTCCAAGTGCATGCCTCCCCCAGCCGAAGTGCCTTACCCCAGTCCAAGTGCATGCCTCCCCCAGCCGAAGTGCCTTACCCCAGTCCAAGTGCATCCTTCCTCCTCCTACTCCACCATAGATGGGGCAGGCATTGTGTACAGATTGTTAACAGATTTATTGAGTGTGAAGTGAACCGTGACAGTGTCGGGACTTCTGGATATCATCCACTCCAACAATGACCCTTGTAGGGGGTTGGATGCATGTGATCCATCTTCCCGCCACCCATGTCTCTCTCACTCTCCCCCAGCCTCTCTCACTCTCCCCCAGCCTCTCTCACTCTCCCCAGCCTCTCTCACTCTCCCCACATTCTCTCTCACTCTCCCCACAACCTCTCTCACTCTCCCCCCAGCCTCTCTCACTCTCCCCCAGCATCTCTCACTCTCCCCACAACCTCTCTCACTCTCCCTCAACATCTCTCACTCTCCCCACAACCTCTCTCACTCTCCCCCCAGCCTCTCTCACTCTCCCCACAGTCTCTCTCACTCTCCCCCCAGCCTCTCTCACTCTCCCCCAGCCTCTCTCACTCTCCCCAGCCTCTCTCACTCTCCCCCAGCCTCTCTCACTCTCCCCCCAGCCTCTCTCACTCTCCCCCAGCCTCTCTCACTCTCCCCCAGCCTCTCTCACTCTCCCCAGCCTCTCTCACTCTCCCCACAACCTCTCTCACTCTCCCCCCAGCCTCTCTCACTTTCCCCACAGTCTCTCTCACTCTCCCCCCAGCCTCTCTCACTCTCCCCCAGCCTCTCTCACTCTCCCAGCCTCTCTCACTCTCCCCACAACCTCTCTCACTCTCCCCCCAGCCTCTCTCACTCTCCCCAGCCTCTCTCACTCTCCCCACAACCTCTCTCACTCTCCCCCCAGCCTCTCTCACTCTCCCCACAGCCTCTCTCACTCTCCCCCCAGCCTCTCTCACTCTCCCCCAGCCTCTCTAACTCTCCCCAGCCTCTCTCACTCTTCCCCAGCCTCCCCCAGCCTCTCTCACTCTCCCCCAGCCTCTCTCACTCTCCTCACAGTCTCTCTAACTCTTCCCCCAGCCTCTCTCACTCTCCCCCAGCCTCTCTCACTCTCCCCACAGCCTCTCACACTCTCCCCCAGCCTCTCTCAATCTCCCCCAGCCTCTTTCACTCTCCCCACAGCCTCTCTCACTCTCCCCCAGCCTCTCTCACTTTCCCCCAGACTCTCTCACTCTCCCCCAGCCTCTCTCACTCTCCCCCATCCTCTCTCACTCTCTCCCAGCCTCTCTCACTTTCCCCCAGCCTCTCTCACTCTCCCCCAGCCTCTCTCACTCTCCCCCAGCCTCTCTCACTCTCCACCTGTCTCTCTCACTCTCCCCACCCTTGTCTCTCTCACTCTCCCCCCAGCCTCTCTCACTCTCCCCCTGTCTCTCTCACTCTCCCCACCCGTGTCTCTCTCACTCTGCCCCAGCCTCTCTCACTCTCCCCCAGCCTCTCTCACTCTCCCCCTGTCTCTCTCACTCTCCCCACCCGTGTCTCTCTCACTCTCCCCCAGCCTCTCTCACTCTCCCCCCCATTGGCCTTCCTGATCACTTGCTGTACCTGCATACTAACCTTTTGTGTTTCATGCACAAGTACCCCCAGGTCCTGCTGTACTGCGGCACTTTGCAATTTTTCTCCATTTAAATAATAACATGCTCTTTGATTTTTTTCTGGCAAAGTGCATGACCTCACACTTTCCAACATTATACTCCATCTGCCAAATTTTTGCCCACTCACTTAACCTGTCCTTTTGCAGATTTTTTGTGTCCTCCTCACACATTGCTTTTCCTCCCATCTTTCTATTGCCAGCAAACTTGGCTACGTTACACTCAATCCCTTCTTCTAAGTCGTTAATATAGATTGTAAATAGTTGGGGTCCCAGCACTGATCCCTGTGCACCCCGAGAATGAACCATTTATCCCGACTCTCTGTTTTCTGTTAGTTATGCAATCCTCTATCCATGCTAATATATTACCCCCAATCCCATGAACTTTTATCTTGTGCAGTAACATTTTATGTGGCACCTTGTCAAATGCCTTCTGGAAGTCCAAATACACCACATCCACTGGTTCCCCTTTATCCACCCTGTTTGTTACACCCTCAAAGAAAGCCAGCAAATTTGTCAAACATGACTTTCCCTTCATAAATCCATGCTGACTCTGCCTGACTGAATTATGTTTTTCCAAATGTCCTGCTACTGCTTCTTTAATAATAGACTCCACCATTTTCCCAACCACAGATGTTAGGCTAACTGGTCTATAGTTTCCTGCTTTTTGTCTGCCTCCTTTTTTAAATAGGGGCGTTACATTTGCAGTTTTCCAATCTGCTGGGTCCTCCCAAGAATCCAGGGAATTTTGGAAAATTACAACCAATGCATCCACTATCCCTGCTGCTACTTATCTTAAGACCCTAGGATACAAGCCATCAGGTCCAAAGGATTTATCTGCCTTTAATCTCATTATCTTACTGAGTACCACCTCCTTAGTGATTGTGATTGTGTTAAGTTCCTCCCCCCCTGTAGCCCCTTGACTACCCACTGTTGGGTTATTGTCTGTGTCCTCTACCGTAAAGAGTGATACAAAATATTTGTTCAGAGTTTCTGCCATCTCCATGTTCCCCATTACTAATTCCCCGGTCTCGTCCTCTAAGGGACCAACATTTACTTTAGCCACTCTTTTCCTTTTTATATACCTATAGAAACTCTTGCTATCTGTTTTTATATGTTGTGCTAGTTTACTTTCATAGTCTATCTTCCCTTTCTTAATCATTTTTTTAGCCATTCTTTGCTGGCTTTTAAAAGCTTCCCAATTTTCTGTCCTCCCACTAGTTTTGGCCACTTTGTATGCCCTTGTTTTTAATTGGATACCGTCCTTTATTTCTTTAGTTAGCCACAGATGGCTATCTTTTCTCTTACACCCTTTTCTCCTCACTGGAATATATGAAGTATCTCCTTAAATGTACACCACTGTTCATCAACCGTCCTACACTTTAATCTTTTTTCCCAGTTCACTTTAGCCAACTCTGCCCTCATTCCTTCATAGTCTCCTTTATTTAAGCTTAGCATGCTGGTTTGAGATCCAACTTTCTCACCCTCCATCGGAATTTGAAATTCAATCATGCTATGATCACTCATTCCGAGGGGATCCTTTACTAGGACATAGTTTATTAATCCTGTCTCATTACACAGGACCAGATCTAAGATAGCCTGCCCCCTCGTTGGTTCCGTTACATACTGCTGAAGGAACCCGTCCCTTAGGCACGCTATGAACTCTTCCTCAAGGCTACCCTGACCAATTTGATTTGTCCAATCAATATGGAGGTTAAAATCACCCATGATTATTGCTGTTCCCTTTTTACAAGCCCCCACTATTTCCTGGTTTATTCTCCAACCAACAGATTTGCTACTGTTAGGGGGCCTATATATGCCCACCAGTGACTTTTGCCCCTTATTGTCCCTTAAGGGCTCAGGTGTTTCCGGATTCGTGACATCAGAAAACAAATCGAAAGTCCGGAAAAGCCCAGATTCTGGACTGGCCTCGGTACCGAGGGTTCTGGATTTTAGGCGCTGCACCTGTATAAACTTACATAAAACTTCACTGTGTAAAACGTATGCACTGAACTTCTGCTCCGTTTTCAGGGTGGGGCCAGGTCCGACCTGGGTCCGACTGATTTTTTCGGGTGTGTTTCCAGGTGGATGGTAAAACGGGCAATAATGCTGAATTTTCCGCCCCGCTGATTGACGTCATCCAAATGTTGAAAACATCGGGCAGGTACGACGTTTTAGCACCACTGCAAAACCACCGCCAGAATTTCCGCCCGGGGGCAAAGTGCTGTGCGACTCGTTTAACGCCAAAAAAAGTAGTGTTTGCACTTCGCCCAGGCGGAAAACTGGTCGCAAACCTGTCAAATCTAGTCCAAAGTGTTAATTCTAGACTTTCGATCTTGTGATTTGAGAGTTAGCTTGGAGCTTGGGGAAGGTGGGTATTCACACAGTTATCCCACCAATCTTGCTGATGGGTGGAGGAGATTTGAAACAGTAATAAAGGAAGAGGGCAAACTACAGCTGCCATTTCCTACAATGGTGAATGTTTTTTCTCTGCCAGTGGTTTGCTCTGAGATTCACAAGTGACAAGATTGGGGAGGAGGGAATGAGATTTGACAGGTCTATGATTCATATCTTGCATTCGCACTACAAAAGTAAAAATTTGTCAAAGATCAGCACTTAAAGTTTGAGCAATTGAGCTACAGCTAAAATCTGGTCTGCCATTCTCATAGGAATATTCCTGTCTAGTTCTTGATTCTCTTGATCTCCTTGCACTCCCTGAGGCAGCCATTTTCCTTATGGTGAACTACTTAAAACATGGTGGTAAAGTTCATGGCTATATAGATGAATTCAAAGAATTGTGGGCTGGGAGAAAGTTACATGAATTCAGCTGCAATAATTAGGAAAAATTGATCATAAATGTATACGGCTCCTGCACACCAGTTTCAGGGTGCATGACGTCTTGTTTATATACTGCCTGGCTCTTGCCTGGAATTCTCCCACACAGGAGCGTTTGCTGCATGCATACCCTACAAGTTGTTAACAGTTAAATATTTTGAGAGTGAATGGGAACATCTGCAGTCTCTAAACGTTTACGTCACTGTCAACTTTGGATAAATTTAAAATGCACTATTGAGCATTTTTTAAACCAGCGGATTCAATGGAGTTATATTCCACATAGTGTGAAATGGTCACTGGATAATGATCAGGATCCCGACTTCTCTCTCTTCCCACGACCAGGATTGTTTAGGCTAATCATAGCACTCCTGGCTAAGCTCAGCTAACAGGAGCAACAACAACTTCTGTTTATATAGTGCCCTTAATGTAGTAAAACATCGCAAGGAGCAGACTAAAAGGACCTTCCTAGTCTGTATAAGTACCACCACGGACAATGCACTTACTTACTAAAATCATCCAGGGGAATATTACCCAGAAAGATGCAGACCAGGAAGGTCACAGAGAATCCAGGTCGAGTTTAAATGAAGTCTCAACTTGCAACTAGAATAGTGACCATTCTGGGGAAAGTGCATATGTGTGCATGTTGTTTGAGAACAGGATTGCAGTTTGGTAATGTTGCTCCTCACAAACACTTGGCTCAGGTACAAATTGGTTGCAGGCACCTGTAAACATAGCCCCAATATGAGTTGGCACCAAGAGGAAGTGAGTGGGAGAAAACTTAACTGTCAATGTTTTGATCTGTGGGCCAGTATTCCCTTGCTGGTACTGGGTACAGAGATCGTGGCGGAGGTGCGGTGAATGAGGGTACGGGGCCCTGAAGAGCCAAGGGCCCAGGGACAGTACAAGCCTGCCCACACTGCGATATGTGTGCGCACTAGGTCCGTGCAGCAGAGCAGGTCTCCAGTCGTCCTGGTTCAACCCTTGCCACTGGATAAAGGCCTAGCTCTGTCGAGCCCGTGTGCTGGCTGATGTGCAACGGTCACCACAGGTTAAAAAAATCCACACACAGGCATCTTCCACACCATCAATTGGAGTTCAGGACTGGAACATCGGGTCCTTCATTGAAACATCCGTGAACTCTCATGGAAGCAAGTCATCCTCGTTCAAAGGAGCGCCTATGATGAACTACTTTAGTTATTTTAGTATTCCCTTCACCTGGTGTATGTATATCACTGTTTGTGACCTGAACTATATTCTTATTCCTTTAACAAAAAACTCTTATTTTTACTATTGTTTCTCACTGAACCCTTAGTCCTTATTCGCACCCTATTTATCCTTTTTGCTAGGATCCTGGTCCCAGCCTGGTTCAGATGCAGCCCATCACAATTGTACAGCTCCCTCCTGTCCCAGTACTGGTGCCAGTATCCCATGAAATGGAACCCTTCCTACTTGCACCACTCCTTTAGCCACATGTTTACATTCCTGATCTGTTTGTCTCTATGCCAATTAACACATGGCTCAGGTAATAATCCTGAGATTCCCACACGAGGTCCTAATTTGCCTCTTAACTCCTAATACTCCCTCAGCATAACCTCTTCCCTTTTCTTCCTTTTGTAATTGATCCTGACATGGACCACACTTCTTCCTTTCAAATTCCCTTCCAGCCACATCAAGATATCACTGACCCCTGGCACCAAGTAGGCAACACAGCCTCGAGACTTCTGATTGTGGTTATCTATCCCCTAATTACTGAATCTCCTATAACTACTGCATTTCTAATCTGCTCTTCCCCTTTTTGAATGGTCTCCTACTCCACGGTGCCTAGATCAGCACTGTGGCTGTCATCCCCGCAGTCTTTCTCATTATCCTCACAGGTATCAAGTACTTGTACCTGTTGGACAGGACCAATGTCTACAGGATCTCCTCCTCGATCTGTCCTCAATTCCCCCAACCTGCTGTCTAATGATCACACGCTCCCATTCCCGATCTGTACTTTTCTCTGAGGTATGACTGTACTCTGGAGAAAACTATCCAGAAATTCATCCCCCTCCCTTATGTCTGAGTGTCTCTAACCCACATTCCAGCTCAAAGATTATGAGCTGGAGTGTCTCAAGTCAGAGACATTGTCTGAAGATGTGACAATCTGGGACAGTCTATGTATCCACAAACTCCCACATATCACAGCCCCGACACACAGGTTGCGCTGCCATTTCTAGTTTTTATTTATTTGTTGTAATTTAAGTGTAGATATAATAGAATTACTTGAGATCCAGATTATATTTAGTAGACATATTTAGGTTAATTTCAGGTTAATTTGTAATTAATTAGTCTTGTTTTTTCTTTATCAAGTTCCTTATTTTAGTATTCCCTTATATAAGAACATAAGAACATAACTAATAGGAGCAGGAGTAGGCCATTCGGCCCGTCGAGCCTGCTCTGCCATTTAATACGATCATGGCTGATCTGATAATAGATTCAGGTCGCCTTTCCTGCCCGCTCCCCATAACTCCTTGTTCCCTTATTGGTTAAGAAACTGTCGATCTCTGTCTTAAATGTATTCAATGTCCCAGCTTCCACAGCTCTCTGAGGCAGCGAATTCCACAGGTCCACAACCCTCTGAGAGAATAAATTTCTCCTCATCTCAGTTTTAAATGGGCGGCCCCTTATTCTAAGATTATGCCCTCTAGTTCTAGTCTCCCCCAATAGTGGAAACATCCTCTCTGCATCCACCTTGTCAAGCCCCCTCATAATCTTATACGTTGCAATAAGATCACCTCTCCATTTTCTGAATTCAAATGAGTAGAGACCCAACCTCCTCAACCTTTTCTCAAAAGTCAACCCCCTCATCTCCGGAATCAGCCCAGTGAACCTTCTCTGAACTGCCTCCAAAGCAAGTATATCCTTTCGTAAATATGGAAACCAAAACTGCATGCAGTATTCCAGGTGTGACCTCACCAATACCTTGTATAACTGTAGCAAGACTTCCCTGCTTTTATACTCCAGCCCCTTTGCAATAAAGGCCAAAATATCATTGGCCTTCCTGATCACTTGCTGAACCTGCATACCAAACTTTTGTGTTTCATGCACAAGGATCCCCAGGTCCCGCTGTACTGCAGCACTTTGCAATCTTTCTCCATTTAAATAATAACTTGCTCTTTGATTTTTTTTCTGCCAAAGTGCATGACCTCACACTTTCCAACATTATACTCCATCTGCCAAATTTTTGTCCACTCACTTAGTCTGTCTATGTCCTTTTGCAGATTTTTTGTGTCCTCACACATTGCTTTTCCTCCCATCTTTGTATCATCAGCCAACTTGGCTACGTTACACTCAGTCCCTTCTTCCAAATCGTTAATATATATATTGTAAATATTTGGGGTCCCAGCACTGATCCCTGCGGCACCCCACGAATTACTGATTGCCAACCCGAGAATGAACCATTTATCCCGACTCTTTGTTTTCTGTTCATTAGCCAATCCTCTATCCATGCTAATATATTACCCCCAACCCCGTGAATTGTTCCTTGTGCAGTAATCTTTTATGTGGCACCTTGTCAAATGCCTTCTGGAAATCCAAATACACACATCCACTGGTTCCCCTTTATCCACCCTGTTCATTACATCCTCAAAGAATGCCAGCAAATTTGTCAAACATGACTTCCCTTCATAAATCCATGCTGACTCTGCCTGACCAAATTATGCTTTTCCAAATTGTTGTGTATTGTCCAGGTACATTAAATGTATAGTTACAATGGTGCGCCACAGAGGGCGCTGTGGTGGAAGACCCGAAAGTACCTGCAAGACAGAGTATAAAAGACTGCCAACCACACCTGAGAGGCACTCTGGAGTCACACAATAAAGGACGAAGGTCACAGCAGTTACTACAACACCATACTGTGTGGAGTCAGTGATTTGAGTGCTACATACATCACACAAATGTCCTGCTACTGCTTCTTTAATAATGGACTCCAACATTTTCCCAACCACAAATGTTAAGCTAACTGGTCTATAGTTTCCTGCTTTTTGTCTGCCTTCTTTTTTAAATAGGGGTGTTACATTTGCAGTTTCCAATCTGCTGGGACCTCCCCAGAACCCAGGGAATTTTGGTAAATTACAACCAATGCATCCACAATCCCTGCCGCTACTTCTCTTAAGACCCTAGGATGCAAGCCATCAGGTCCAGGGGATTTATCTGCCTTGAGTCCCATTATCTTACTGAGTACCACCTCCTTAGTTATTGTGATTGTGTTAAGTTCCTCCCCCCCATAGCCCCTAGACAATTCACTGTCGGAATATTGTTAGTGTCCTCTACCGTAAAGACTGATACAAAATATTTGTTCAGAGTTTCTGCCATCTCCATGTTCTCCATTACTAATTCCCCGGTCTCATCTTCTAAGGGACCAACATTTACTTGAGCCACCCTTTTCCTTTTTATATACCTCCTATTATTTATGTATATCAGATTTATATTTAATGCTATTTGGATCTCTGTAATGTTGGTATCCTCTACTTAGTTAATTTAGTTAATCCCCCGAGATCTAATTAATTACAGATTATTTATTTATTTATGTATATATATTTACTTATTTACAGTTGCCTTTTGGTTTTAAATTACTAAGCACTTCCATCCTGCAACGAATTCACATTTTCACCAAATTCTCATCACTATTCTGTTTAGCAGATTCTTCCAACTCTCCTAACTTGGACATATATCACCATTCCTTCATCTTGCTGGGTCAATATCCTGGAATTCCATCCCTACCACAATTGTGGGAGCACAATTGTCGTAAGTACTGCTGCGATTCAAGACCTTCTAGCGTCAATTAATGTGACCTTGCCAGATCACCCTCATTCCAAGAATAAATGTTTAAATACGTATGTGGTCTTTTTCAAACAAATAACAAAAGAGATGTTATCATCAATCAAAATTCTACCACGTCAGCCCTCATAACTTGCAGCCTTTATCTGAATGATGATCAGGCCTATTCTTTGCACTGATGAATAATGCACTAAGATTTCCACGGTCAGGTGGGCGACAACGGATAAATGCAACTACAAGTACTGTCATTGAGCAATCCATAGGATTATTCAAGTTCTATTTTAGGCATCCGGCTAAATCTGGTACAATACAACTCAAGAATCATTGTTGTATGCTGCATTCTACATAATATACAATCGAGAAATGCTTGCTGGTTCTGAAGATAAAGGCAATGAATGTGAAGTGGGAATGGTAGGACCTCCCTCCCCACAGCATGAGGAAGGTCCACAGGAAGAGGATGTGGGATGTCCTGCCAGCATCCAGCAGCTAGAGAAAGGAGGGCACAACTGATAGCCCAGTGCTTTCAATAAATAAAGGCTGATTCACTTCATAAAGTCCCTTAATACCTGTCTCTTATCCCCACACCCTCACAAAGTCCCTCACTGTCAGGCTTATATCAAGTTTCTTCATAAGATAACAATTTACATTTATATAGAAGGAGATATTAGCACGATGGTTTTAAGGAGCATCTTAAAGGAGGAAAGAGAGGTAGAGAGGCAGAGAAGTAAAGAGGACAGAAGTCTACGATTCTCCTGCAATTATCCGATTCCTCAAATAGAGAAAGCATGCAAAGAAATTAACTCAGAACTCTATGGGGCTGGATTTTCAGTTGTCTAATGCCTCAGTTAGCGGCCAGAGGGGGCGTTAATGCGAGCATTAGAGCCTAGCAACAGCTTTTAGTGCCCCGATGGAAAATTCATCAGAGGCTCACCGGGAGCACAAACCACTAGCATCTGGTTGTTGATAATCACTCCGATCATAATGAATTCCTGGTGCAACGTGTACATTTGCATTCCGGTCACTAAATGCACCTCACTGAGCGCCCGCAATAATAACGTCTGGGAAAACAGTCGGTACAGGCTTGCAGAGTCGTTAACTGGTGGCTACTTAAAGGGATGAAGAAATGTTTCCCTCGGAGGTGACAGTCGGTGCAAAATTTATCGAGAGCACGGTGCGTGAGCCTCTGAGTTTGCATAACAGTACAGGTTGAAAACACATGATTTTGAAAACTGTAATGGGTGCATTACTATGCCATGGCTTTAAGACTCGGCTTTTTCTGGGATCTGATTCGGAGTTCTGCGCATGAGCAATGGGCCTACAAATGTACTGACCAAACTTTCATTATCGCCCCCCCGCCCCCTCCAGCTCTGGTGTGCAACGGCTGATTTATCGCCATTGTCAGCTCTTCGACCGAGTCTGATGAATTTCTGGGTGAGAGGCGCAAGTTTTTTCAAGGAGCTAAAAGTACCGCTCCACCTGGATTAACACCGCAACAGAGACTCGACCGAATTTATCATCACACGTGTACAAGCCCTAGTTACTGAACAAGTGTCAAACATTCCAATCACCCTATCGACAACAACATCTGATCATGTGTCTGCTACTTGCTTTGCTGGGCCTCACAAAATTGAAGCTATTATTTGTTATATAGTATAATACCCTTAGAAAATAGAGTATTGTTTTACTTACCATGAGCAGTGTTACAGAAGATCTACTCGTCTTTTCTATTTCATATGTTGAAGGACATTACATTTTTAACTGGATTGTTTATTTCTGACAGAATAATTAACAGACATGAGCATTTTTATTTATTTTGAAGTTACCAGATGAACAGACAAGTTTGTTATGAGAACAATCTGATTCATCAATGGGTGTAGTTCAGGACTTTCCGTTATTTTTATTATCAGTTACAGGAATTCATTTGACTTTATGGAGTTACAGATCTATTTCTGTAACATAAGCTGAACAATTTGTAGAACAGGTTAAGTGGGTAGAATCTTAAACTAAGGTGTGCAGTTAACATTGGTTCCGCCTTCTGACATTGTCCTCCTCACTTTCAAAACTGTAATCATCACCCCTCCTCAAAAAATACCCTGGGCCCCTCAGTGACTATTACCCAATCTCTGCACTTCCTGCCCCTCCAAGGCCCGTGAAAACATTGCTGCTTTCCAGCTTCCAGCCCATCTCTCCAGCAAGCCCCGCTTTAAATCCTTCAAACTGGCTTCCACCCCTCTTACAACCTAACCAAGATCATGAACGATATTCTCTGTGACTATGATCCCATGGCCAGTGGCAGAGGCTCCTGGAGGGAAATCTTGGCACTTAGGCCAAGATCAAAGGCTTGCCATTTTTAGCCCCGAAATGATCATTACTTCTTGTTACATTTCAGGAATCCTGCGCATGCCACCATGGGGAAACTTACATGTTAAAAATGCTACTCTTGAGCTGAACGTACTCAGCACTGTAAAACGAGCAAGAGGAGAGCCAGTGCAACACAGCACCTCAAAAAGAGCAACTGCGGAGACCCAGAACGGCGATTTAAAAACAACAAAAAAAACAAGGAGTGACAGCACAGGACAGCAGGTAGGTGATTGGTTGGTGAGGATTTACAGTTTTTTACCTCGAAGCTCGGACAATGATTGAAACTAAGGGGCCGAATTTGGTCAGCGCCCATTTCTCGGCAATCGCCGGGCGGCACCAACCTTTTTGCCAGGCCCCGTCGGGAGCCACTTTCGGCTCCGTTGTGTGGGTGGCAGCATCAGCGGCAGGCAGCGGCAGTCGCTGGGCGGGAGCGGGAGTGAGTGGCCAGCGTCAGCAGTGTGCGGCAGTCGCTGGGCGGGAGCGGGAGCGGGAGCGGGAGCGGGAGCGGCAGTCGCTGGGCGGGAGCGGGAGCGGGAGCGGGAGCGGGAGCGGGAGCGGGAGCGGGAGTGGGAGCGGCAGTCGCTGGGCGGGAGCGGGAGCGGGAGCGGGAGCGGGAGCGGCAGTCGCTGGGCGGGAGCGGGAGCGGGAGCGGGAGCGGCAGTCGCTGGGCGGGAGCGGGAGCGGGAGCGGGAGCGGGAGCGGGAGCGGGAGTGGGAGCGGGAGCGGGAGCGGGAGCGGGAGCGGGAGTGAGTGGCCAGCGTCAGCAGTGTGCGGCAGTTGGAGGCCTCTCCACTCAGGGATCTTCGGAGCGCCTCTAATGCACATGTGCAAGACTTCGCAATTCTTTTTGCAGTTTTTGTCTTCCGACGTGTTGTCATTTCGGGGCCTTTTGAGGCTGATTGCTGTACTGCGCATGCATATAAAGGCACACTACTTTATTCCACCTGTGAGAGTGAGAGGGAAGAGGACAGAGTTGGAAGTTGCAGGGGGATAGTCTGAGTTGCAGAGGGGGCAGTTGGAGAAATTGAGACACACAAACTGTTGAGCACCCATTTGTTTCATCCTTGATGATGATTGGCCAGAAATCATTTATGAAGACTGGCAAAAGCAATTGGAGGAGCTCGTGACGGAGGTGGACCACACCCGGGATGGTCGCGGAAAGCCTCCACCACCCTGAGCCATGAAGAAGAGAAGAGAGAGGAGGGAGTAGGGCTCGTCTTTGAGCCCCTTGAGCTTCAGGAGCAGTAACAGGATGACAGCAGCCTCCTGCCATGTGAGCCAGGTGTCAGCAGAACCTTGGCATTGACCTCCGAGTTCCTGGGGTTTGGAACGGACTCCATACTGGCAAGCTCAACCAAGCACAAAGGCCGTGGCGCAGGGGCAAGTAACCATCTGAGAATTCACCATGGCTCTCTGCAATTCTGGAAATGGTTCAGCTCTCATGGACAAGCGTGCAGATTGGTCCCGATATGCTCCAGACCATGACTGGGATAGCTGCCAGCATGGCCACCTTCACCCAGCAACATGATGACAAGATGGACCGGCTCATCACTGTGTTGGAGTGCACAACCGAGACTGTTGAAACGATGAGACAAGAGATGGTTTCTGGACATGCAGTTCAAGCCACTGACCCCACATCCTCAAGACAGACAGGTCTGGAGGAGCAGGAGATCCTGGTGCCTTTGGCCGTGCCCCCTGCCTTCTCATCAAGACGCACACGTCTGCAGACATCCCGCTGCCCTCCTGCACAACCTCGTCAACCAGAGGCAGAGAGGGTCAGGGAAGCAGGACACCATGGTGTAGATGGGGCGAGGAAGAGGAGCTTGGGCATCGCTTCAAGGGGGGGAAGAGAGGTGGCGGTGTCAGGTAGTGGGGTGAGTGTTGATGGTGTAAATGTTTGTAAATGTAATAATGTTATGTAACCTTTGTTATTGTTATTGTGCACTTGTAAATACACTCACATTGTTGACCCTCTATTACATAAGAACATAAGAACTAGGAACAGGAGTAGGCCATATGACCCCTCGAGCCGGCTCCGCCATTCAATAAGATCATGGCTGATCCGATCATGGACTCAGCTCCACTTCCCCGCCTGCTCCCCATAACCCCTTATCCCCCTATCGTTTAAGAAACTGTCTATTTCTGTCTTAAATATATTCAATGTCCCGGCTTCCACAGCTCTCTGAGGCAGTGAATTCCACAGATTTACAACCCTCTGAGAGAAGAAATTTCTCCTCATCTCTGTTTTAAATGAGCGGCCCCTTATTCTAAGATCATGCCCTCTAGTTCTAATCTGATGAGTGTCTGATTTTAACATCATGTGTGGTGTCTTGCGCAAAACACACATCTGTCCCTCAGGTCATTTGCTTTATCAGGAATATCTTCCCATCCACATATGACTGCACTGTATAATGGGTAGGGTCATCAGGCCATCGCAACACGCTTTATGTGCTGTGAGGGTTATTCAATGTGTCAGATTAATTACATCTCTCAGAATAGACTTAAGTCCATCACCACAACAAGGCACACTGGGTACAGGTCTTTTGTGATGAATCAGAACAGATTTTATGAAGTAGTTTCTTTGCAGTACAAAGAAAGACACATTAACAAGGTGTTAGTGACAGTCTAGTCATTGAAACCTCAACGGTCGGCCACTGGGTCACTGAGGCGCTTGTCTCTTGCTGTGTTCTATTGACCATAGTCCTTCCTCAGTTTGTTCTGTAATCACGCTGTCCCTAAAGTCAAATAGCTGTAACGTTATACCCTTTTCCTCCCATACAAATGTTGTCAGAGTCTGCAGCTGTCTCAGGCTTACAATAGATCATTCTAACCCGAACCCTCTCACCCTCTCTGTGATATGTAGTGCTTCCCCGAGAACCTCATGAAGGACTGTGTCACAGAATTAATTGATCAACTTGGATGGACAAAATGTGACTTTTCACTTATTCATAATTATTTTGCCTTCGCCATTGGGCTTCTCAATGAAGGTCGTTCAGCAAGGTCAAAGAAAAAAGTTTCCATCAGCCGAGACACATTTCAGTCGCTTTTATCACATCCAAATTAAACATGACCATCAGCAATAAAGGAAAGCAACATCCACCGAACTTTCTCCCAGCAGTCCCACTCCCGATGGTCCAGCGCCTGCACCATAGCCGCGATGTGCAGTGCTGCAGCACTCGGAGCCCTTCTCCCTGCCGCCCGGCTCACGGCCAGCTCACACCTGCTTTTTCTGAAAGGTCCTTCTGATGGGCGGTATCCTTCACCAAAATGGCCGATTTGCAGCATCCAGCATGGGCGGTCAGTATGATGTCACACGGGCGCATCCCTCCACGACCAATCTCGTGCCGGGAGACAGATGAGTGGTTCCGGAGAATCGCCCAGAAAAACGACATTTCCAGCGGATCCTCGGCAGCTGTGGGCACAACCTGCACCAAATTCGGCCCCGAAGAGTGGGAATCTACAACGTACTTTAGCAAATTAAAAACTTAACGAGATAAACTAATTCATATAACTATAATTAATAATTGAATAAAGATTTTTAACTAATTAAGTAAATAAAATAAGGTTAGACGAAGATATGTCAGAGCAGGTTATGTGTCTGGATTGCAGTATGTGGGAGTTTGTGGACAGCGAGACTGTCCCGAGCGAACACATCTGCAGTAGATGGCTTCATCTCGAATCTCTCTGGCTCAGAGTCATTGAGCTGGTGTGTGAGTTGGAGACAATCCAACACATAAGAGAGGGTGGAGAGTATGTGGAAAGTTTGCTCCAGACTTCAGTCACACCTTGTAGAGAAGGGTAGGTTCAGAATGGGGTTGGTGTGATCGATAGTGTGCAGAGTAAGGGGTACCTAGGTAAGAAAGGGAACAAGGATCCACAGAAACTGATCCTATCCAACAGGAAAAATGTACTTGCTACCCGTGAGGAAAAGGATAGAAAGCAGAACGCGGACCATGGCACTTTGGAGAGGAGGAGGAGGAGAGAAAGGCTGATGTGGTACTTGTAGTGGATTCTATAAATGGGGGAGAGATAGCGTCCTTTGTAAGCAAGATCGAGAGTCCCACATAGTAGGTTGCTGACCTGGTGACAGAGTGAGGGACATCTCAAACTGACTTGAAAGGATATTGGAAAGGGAGGGGAAGGATCCAGACATTGTAGTCCATGTTGGGATCAACAACATAGGGAACAGTAGGCACAAAGTCCTGTTTGGGGAGTGCCAGAAACTAGGAGCTAAATTAAAGAACAGGACCTCAAAGGTCAGAACCTCTGAATTATTACCTGAGCCATGTACAAATTGGCGTAGGGATAAGCTGATTAGGGAACTGACCACGTGGCTAAAGGAGTGATGCAGGAAAGTGGGGTCCCATTTCATGGGGGACTGGGACCGGTTTTGATACAGGAAGGAACTGTTTCATTAGGACAGGCTCCACCTGGCACCAGGGTCCGAACGGAAAGGACTTTAAACTAGTAAATGGCGGGGGGGGGGGGAGAAATCGTAATAAAATTGTAGTTCAAAAACAAACGAAAGGGAAGAGAGTAGAACAACAGTCAGACAACAGTGAGACACTACAGGTAAAGGGAAAACTAAAATATGTCAAGTGATTAAACCAGGAGAGGGAAATAAAAAACATGTGAATAAAATATTAGAGCTGAAAGACAGGCCAGGGTATGTGGCCCAAATAATCGTTCTTTATACAAACTCATGGAGTATCAGGAATAAATTGAATGAACTGCAGGCATGAATTGAAATTGGAGGAATATGACATGGTAGCCATTACTGAGACATGGCTGCAAGACCTGAGGGCCAGGAGATTGCAAAATATGCTGCCGATTTGCGGCACCATGTGATTTCGGCATGCACCTCAACGAAGCATTGCGAGACATCTTCGTTATGGGAATTGGCCACGAGGGCCTCCTTCACAAGCTACTATCTGCCGACACCACAGTCAACCTGCAGAAGGCCATCAGCATCAGTCAGGTGTTCATGACCTCGATCTGCAGCACCAAGCAAATTATTCATCCTGTGGACTCAAACCCGGCAAGTACTGTACACAGAATGGTGCCTTTCACAGGCAAGACTGTAGAACGTGGCTCTGCCCAGGACAGAGAGCACAGACCTCAGGGTTCCAGAACTCAGAGTCTGCCGAGGGGTGCTAATCGAGTAGCACCATGCTGGTGTTGTGGAGGAAACCATAAGGCTCACCAGTGTCGGTTTGCTGAGTACGTATGCAAAGCCTGTAACACGAAGGGCCACCTCCAGCGTATGTGGAAAAGAAATACGACTCACCATCTAGAAGAGGAGTCGGTAGATGACTTTGAATCCAGCGGGGAGTATGATGATTTGGCCAGAGAGGCAGCTCAGCCCCAGAAAGAAGTGTATGGAGTGTATACCTGCACCACCGATTGTCCTCCAGTGAAGATGGAAGTCGAGATAAACGGCAATCCAGTCTTCATGGACACGGGAGTGAGCCAGTCAGTGATGAGCCAGGATGCCTTTGAGAGGCTATGGAACGTAAAATGACCCGAGCTGGTTCCAGTACAGGAAAAGTTGCGCACCTTCACCAAGGAGCTGATCCCAGTCCTTGGTAGTGCGGATATAAGTGTAATCCATAATGGCGCGGTGCACAAGTTACCTCTATGGATTGTTGCAGGTGATGGTCCAACGCTACTCGGAAGAAGGTGGATGGGGAAGATCCAGTGGAAATGGGAAGACCTCTTCACTCCAGCAATCGATGTCCCCCGTGCTCAGAGACAGAGCAAAACCTTGGGCCAGGCACCAGAGAACAGGCCAGCGCAGCACCAGAGGCACAGACCGTCCATCACAACTGTGTGGCAATGATCCGACCGGAACAACCTAAAAGTACTTTCCTGGCTCCAGAGGCAGGACTCCTGGGGAGGAAGATCAAATTCACAGGCACTCTTCCAGCTTTTGTGGCAGAATCGCGGGAGTGAAGGATCAAGCCAGTCGACCTCGAGGACAGAGGCAAGATGGCGTCCCTGCTGCAGCAAGGGGCAGCGTGGCTGAAAAAAAAGATGGCCACGGCCAGACCACGAGGTGCAGCACTGAGGGCCCAACACGTGGTGTCTAACAAAGGATCTGATTGGGGTAAAGCCAGCAGGGTTCTGCAACCAACTGAACTTAAAGAGACAGTGTATGCATGGCAATCAATGTAACAAACCGATTAAGATTGTGAACAAAATGTTGTTGCGAGATGTCGGGAATAGAGTGTCCCCAAAACTAGCCAGTGAGCGAATTCGGAAGGGTAAAGGCACTGATCCTGATACCCTGCCCCAGGTCTATCCCATGCTGATGGCCATGGAACTGGAAACAAAAACGGTGCCAATTTGTGCAGACAGCTGCCGTTGCCCACTCCCCGGGTGGAGACGGCACAGCCCCCAGACCCGGTCACTACCTCGGCCATGTCTGGGAGCGAACGGTCAGAACCAGCGAGTTCCCCAAACGGGACCTGGAACAGCCAGGTTCCCAACACCGTTAGAGAGCAGGCAGAAGATTCTGCAGCCCTCAAAGAAGAGCATGGGGGCCACACACATCTGTGGCTCTGCCCACCACTAGGCAACAGCATAGGCCCTGAGTCCTGGCTAGGTGAGCGAACCAAGCCCAACCCGTTAGCAGGGGGCACAGCGCCGCCATCAGATGAACAGGACCCCGTCCGGTTGCTCTGGAACCTGCGTCCTCGCATACCTGTACATACCTCAGTACTGACCATGACTGAACCATGAACGCAATCTACCCAATCCTGGCACACCACCGTAAAACGTAACAAATGTAAGTCACTGAACCAAGGTGTCACGATACAAAGTGTAACTTCCTTTCTTTGTACTTGCACTGTGTCTGATCCTGTATGTTAATGTAACGGGCCTGCTGCATGATCTCCTGGGGCGGGGGGTGGGGGGGAAATGGAAATACAGGCAACTCTCGATTATCCACACACTGATGCAACGGGAAATTGTTGTAATAGCATTAAAAAATTCCGTGTGTGTGACATCACTTTGAAACTCTGATGTTCCTTTCGAATGTTGCCTGTTGAGCCTTGTTTTTAAGCGCTCCACCTTGCCTCAGCTCCCGCTGCTGGTCGCACGCTGGTCCACTGACTCTCATAATTCATTAAAATGTCATGAACAGTTACAGGAAGTGATCAACAAGCCTAATGGTCTTTAGATCTAGAGGACTAGAATTCAAGGATTAGAAGATACGCTACAGCTATTGGTTAGAGCACACCTGCTGTACTGTAAGCATTAATGAATGTTAACTCGCTCTAACAGAGAAATCGTTTACCCGGCATAGCCCAATCCCCGAGGGATCCGGATAATCGAGAGTTGCCTGTATGTAGCCATGGACACACACATGGATCACACTCAGAACCCACTGGAATCTCCACTGCATCATCAAACCATCCAAACTGGTAACCACTACCCAACGTCGTGGGAGAGAGCCAAGCCAAAACACAGCCAAGGTGCAAGGGCTATTGGCACTTAGGTCTGGGGAGAGTCAAGCCAGAGCACATAGTACAAAGGTAATCGGTACAAAGGTCTTGGGGGAGAGTGATGTTATATATGCAGACTGTAGATATACTCTCTGTGTAGTCACTGTATAGTTGCATAAGATGGAGACTTGTTATCTGATGTACTGTCAATAAGGTTTACACTGTGTATATACTATGCTGGCACCACTAGAGGGTGCAACTGGTGGAGACTGGGATTTCCTGCCCCTGTGGCAGAGGCTGTCCACCAGGGGGCACTGCGGTGGGAGACCTGAGGGTCACCTGTATAGGTGTGCAGGGCCCAGTATAAAAGGCTGCCCACCATGCTTGTGCCTCACTCTGGAATTATGAATAAAGGACCAAGGTCACTACAGTTTGAGTACAACACATTGCCTCGTGGGGTCATTGATAAGTACATTACAGACGTAACAGCTCAACTGATGGGGGAAATGAAAACTAGAGGGCATGATCTTAGAATAAGGGGCCGCCCATTTAAAACAGAAATAAGGAGAAATTTCTTCTGTCAGAGGATTGTAAATCTGTGGAATTCGCTGCCTCAGAGAGCTGTGGAAGCCGGGACATTGAATAAATTTAATGGAGGGAGGGAGAGAGAGAGACACGGGGGATGGGAGAGAGACACGGGGGATGGGAGAGAGACACGGGGATGGGAGAGAGACACGGGGGGCAGGAGAGAGACACGGGGGATGGGAGAGAGACACGGGGGATGGGAGAGAGACACGGGGGGCAGGAGAGAGACACGGGGGATGGGAGAGAGACACGGGGGATGGGAGAGAGACACGGGGGATGGGAGAGAGACACGGGGGATGGGAGAGAGACACGGGGGGCAGGAGAGAGACACGGGGATGGGAGAGAGACACGGGGATGGGAGAGAGACACGGGGGGGCAGGAGAGAGACACGGGGATGGGAGAGAGACACGGGGGGGCAGGAGAGAGACACGGGGGGCAGGAGAGAGACACGGGGGGCAGGAGAGAGACACGGGGGATGGGAGAGAGACACGAGGGGCAGGAGAGAGACACGGGGGATGGGAGAGAGACACGGGGGATGGGAGAGAGACACGGGGGGCAGGAGAGAGACACGGGGATGGGAGAGAGACACGGGGGGGCAGGAAAGAGACACGGGGGGCAGGAGAGAGACACGGGGGGCAGGAGAGAGACACGGGGGATGGGAGAGAGACACAGGGGGCAGGAGAGAGACACGGGGGATGGGAGAGAGATACGGGGGGAAGGAGAGAGACACGGGGGGCAGGAGAGAGACACGGGGGGCAGGAGAGAGACACGGGTGATGGGAGAGAGACACGGGGGGCAGGAGAGAGACACGGGGGGCAGGAGAGAGACACGGGGGGCAGGAGAGAGACACGGGGGGTGGGAGAGAGAGACACGGGGGATGGGAGAGAGACACGGGGGAGGGAGAGAGAGAGACACGGGGGGCAGGAGAGAGACACGGGTGATGGTAGAGAGACACAGGGGGCAGGAGAGAGACACGGGGGGCAGGAGAGAGACACGGGGGGCAGGAGAGAGACACGGGGGGTGGGAGAGAGACACGGGGGGCGTGGGAGAGACATTGGGGGAAGAGAGAGAGACACGGGGGGGGGGAGAGAGAGAGACACGGGGGGCGGGAGAGAGACACGGGGGATGGGAGAGAGACACGGAGGCAGGAGAGAGGGAGACACGGGGGGCGGGAGAGAGACACGGGGGATGGGAGAGAGACACGGAGGCAGGAGAGAGACACGGGGGGCAGGAGAGAGACATGTGGGACGGGAGAGAGACACGGGGGACGGGAGAGAGACACGGGGGACGGGAGAGAGACACGGGGGATGGGAGAGAGACACGGGTTGGAGAGAGAGAGACACGGGGGACGGGAGAGAGACACGGGGGACGGGAGAGAGACATGTGGGACGGGAGAGAGACACGGGGGACGGGAGAGAGACACGGGGGACGGGAGAGAGACACGGGGGACGGGAGAGAGACACGGGGGACGGGAGAGCGACACGGGGGGCAGGAGAAAGACACGGGGGGCAGGAGAAAGACACGGGGGACGGGAGAGAGACACGGGGGGCAGGAGAGAGACACGGGGGGCAGGAGAGAGACACGGGGGACGGGAGAGAGACACGGGGGATGGGAGAGAGACACGGGTTGGAGAGAGAGAGACACGGGGGACGGGAGAGAGACACGGGGGACGGGAGAGAGACACAGGGGATGGGAGAGAGACACGGGGGATGGGAGAGAGACACGGGGGGCAGGAGAGAGACACGGGGGGCAGGAGAGAGACACGGGGGATGGGAGAGAGACACGGGGGATGGGAGAGAGACACGGGGGATGGGAGAGAGACACGGGGGATGGGAGAGAGACACGGGGGGCAGGAGAGAGACACGGGGGATGGGAGAGAGACACGGGTTGGAGAGAGAGAGACACGGGGGACGGGAGAGAGACACGGGGGACGGGAGAGAGACACAGGGGACGGGAGAGAGACACGGGGGACGGGAGAGAGACATGGGGGGCAGGAAAGAGACACGGGGTGGGGAGGGAGAGAGACACGGGGACGGGAGAGAGACACAGGGGGCAGGAGAGAGACACAGGGGAAGGGAGAGAGACACGGGGGGCAGGAGAGAGACATAGGGTGGGGAGGGAGAGACCAAGGCACGGCGGGGGGGGGGTGGCGAGAGAGACACGGGGGTGGGGAGAGAGAGACAGGGGATGTAGACACTGGGGGGGTAGCGGGGGAGACTGGGGAGGTGGGTGGAGACTGACACACACACACAGTGACCCTGGCAAAACTTGCAGATGACATAAAACTCGCAAGTACAGCGAACTGTGAGGAGGATAATGATAGACTTCAAGAGGACATAGACAGGCTGGTGGGATGGGCGGTCATGTGGCAGATAAAATTTAACACAGAAAAGTGCAAAGTGATGCATTTTGGAAAAATGAGAAGAGGAAATATAAACTGAAGGTACAATCCTAAAGGGGGTGCATGAACAGAGAGGCCTAGGGGTATATGTGCATAAATCTGTTGAAGGTGGCTTGGCAGGTTGAGAAAGCAATTAAAAAAGCTTCCAGGATCCTGGGCTTCATAAATAGAAGCACAGACAACAAAAGCACGGCTAAATTATGACGAACCTGTATAAAACACTGGTTCAGCCTCAACTTGGAGTATTGTGTCCAATTCTAGGCACCGCACTGTAGGAAGGATGTGAGGCCTTAGAGAGGGAGCAGAAAAGATTTACAAGAATGGTTCCAGGGATGAGGGACTTCAGTGATGTGGATAGACTGGAGAAGCTGGGGTTGTTCTCCTTGGAGCAGAGAAGGTTGAGAGGAGATTTGATAGAGGTGTTCAAAATCATCATGGTCTGGATAGAGAGAAACTGTTCCCATTGGTGGAAGGGTCGAGAACTAGAGGACACAGATTTAAAGTGATTGGCAAAAGAACCAAAGGCGACATGAGGAAAAACTTTTTTACACAGTGAGTGGTTACGGTCTGGAACGCACTGCCTGAAAGGGTGGTGGATAAGGACCTGAAAGAACATTGCAGGGCTACGGGGAAAGGGCGAGGGAGTGGGACTGGCTGAGGTGCTCTTGCAGAGAGCCGGCACGGGCTCAACGGGACGAACGGCCTCCTTCTGTGCTGTAACCGTTCTCTGATAATGCAGAGGGGAATTGTGTACCATTTCAGGAGATGATAAGTTCAACTAAAACACTGAGCAATCAACTCACCTCACGGTGTTGTGGTGGATCACCATAATCCGCTCCTTCCTCAAGCCAAGCCTTCCTCGTTAGGTAAGGAGAAATTCTCCCGCAGACAATGCTAAAATAGGAGGCATTGTAATTCATTCTGGTGACCAAAGGAAAGCTGCAAGGTGATATTGACATCAGTAGAGAAGTTACCGTGCAGATTCACTCGGGTGCTGCTTGGTGTGAGGAACTGCAGATCTGAGGAAATATGGCCCTGAAATTTGGTGCCGTTGAAAGCTGGTGTTAAGAGCTTCTTTCCCTGATTAGCACCGCAATCATTGTGGTGGCCATTGGATCCAAATTCAGCTTTTTGACCCCAAAAAAGTGTTCCAGTCTTATTTTCCCTTCAAACCTGAAAATTGCAGTCTTAATTGGGGCGTTATTCCCACGGGAAATTCACCTTTCGGATAATGTGGCAGCTGCCTCTGCAGCACAGGCGTGAGGGGACAAGTTTTGGAGAGGATGGTCACAGCTGTGCAAGAGTCGACGGAGCGTCTAAGTGCTGTCACATCTGGTGGCTTTCAGATTATGGCTGCTCACATGCAGCCTCAGCTGGATGCCCCCCGAGACCTCAGTGTTACTTTTGTGGCTGGGTCCACCACAGGCTAAGCTAAGGTAAACGAGGAGGTTGCCAGGATACTGGATGAGATAAAAATAGATAAAGAGGAGGTACTAGAAAGGCTAGCGGTACCTAAAGTGAATTGGAGGATTTCAAATGTTACACCCTTGTTCAAAAAAGGGGAGAAGGATAAACCTGGCCAGTCAATTTAACATTGGTGATGGGTGGGGAGAATTTTAACCACAAAAACAGGCGGGTTTGGGTCGGGTGGGAGGTTAAAGTGGTAGAAATCTGAATCCCGACCCCAACCGGCCTCCAGCCCGTCCACTTCCAGATTTAACCGAGGCAAAACGGGTGGAGGGCGGACAACCCACTCCGCCCAAAGACTGGATCAACTGGGCTTGTATTCACTGGAGTTCAGAAGAATGAGAGGGGACCTCATAGAAACGTTTAAAATTCTGACGGGTTTGGACAGGTTAGATGCAGGAAGAATGTTCCCAATGTTGGGGAAGTCCAGAACCAGGGGTCACAGTCTAAGGATAAGGGGTAAGCCATTTAGGACCGAGATGAGGAGAAACTTCTTCATCCAGAGAGTGGTGAACCTGTGGAATTTTCTACCACAGAAAGTTGTTGAGGCCAATTCACTAAATATATTCAAAAAGGAGCTAGATGTCGTCCTTACTACTAGGGGGATCAAGGGTTATGGCGAGAAAGCAGGAATGGGGTACTGAAGTTACATGTTCAGCCATGAACCCATTGAATGGTGGTGCAGGCTCGAAGGGCTGAATGGCCTACTCCTGCACCTATTTTCTATGTTTCTATGTTTCTAGGCCATGGGGGATCTTCCGGTGTGATGCCATAGCACCGACCTGAGCTCCCTGAGACTGATGGTGGTGGTATTGTGCGGCCCCCCGGTCAGTGACTCAGGTTCCTCGGATACCGATGATGTGGTCCACCTGGCTCGCAGCATTCCTGGCCCCAGACCTGTCACTCCGCCAGGGCCTCCATGCATGGCCTCGCCCAAGCCAAGTCAGACTGGACCCTCCCAGGAGGGTGTTGACCAGTCCCCAGCGGCCCTTCCAGGTCCAAAGCTGCTCGAGGGCGTCTTAGAAGGACATCTGAAGCTTCCACACAGAGACCACAGCAGCCTTCCCAGACCCATCAGTCAGCCACAGGGAAGGCACTGAGACCAAGTCGCAGGTTAGGCACAAATAAGGAAATGCACAAGGGTGGTAGATTATGTTTATATGTTATTTTTTTGCACTGTTTATTGTTCCTGTAGTTATATAGAAACATAGAAACATAGAAAATAGGTGCAGGAGTAGGCCATTCAGCCCTTCGAGCCTGCACCGCCATTCAATGAGTTCATGGCTGAACATGCAACTTCAGTACCCCATTCCTGCTTTCTCGCCATACCCCTTGATCCCCCTAGTAGTAAGGACTACATCTAACTCCTTTTTGAATATATTTAGTGAATTGGCCTCAACCACTTTCTGTGGTAGAGAATTCCACAGGTTCACCACTCTCTGGGTGAAGAAGTTTCTCCTCATCTCGGTCCTAAATGGCTTACCCCTTGTCCTGAGACTGTGACCCCTGGTTCTGGACATCCCCAGCATTGGGAACATTCCTCCTGCATCTAACCTGTCTAAACCCGTTGTTTGGAGTTATATTGATTCTGTATTAAATCTTTATTTTTTGCACTATATCTGTGCTACTGTATAATGTGAAGTGAGCATCAACATCATAAGCAGTCCCTCGTAGTCGAGGGTGACTTGTTTCTGTCATGTCTGTGATGCACTTATGAATGACCCCACGAGGCAATGTGTTGTACTCAAAAATCCACGCACAGGCATCTTCCACCCGCTCAATTGGAGTTCAGAACTGGAACATCGGGTCCTTCATTGAAACACCTGTGAACTCGTGGAAGCAAGTTATCCTCGTTCGAGGGACCGTCTATGATGATGATGATGAGTACCGACATCACACAACAACATTTTGTTCACAATCTTAATCGGTTCATTACATTGATTGCATTGTTTCTTTAAGTTCAGTTGGTTGCAGGTCTCCTTTAAGAGAACCCTGCTGGCTTTACCCCAATCAGACCCTTTGTTAGACACCATGTGTTGGTCCCTCAGTGTTGCATCTCGTAGTCTGGCCGGGGCCATCTTTTTTTCCAGCCACGCTGCCCCTTGCTGCAGCAGGGACGCCATCTTGCCTCTGTCCTCGAGGTCGAGTGCCTTGATCCTTCTCTCCCGCGATTCTGCCACAACATCTGGAAGAGTGCCTGTGAATTCGATCTTCCTCCCCAGGAGTCCTGTCTCTGGAGCCGGGAAGGTACTTTTAGGTCATTCCGGTTGGATCATTGCCACGCAGTCGTGATGGACGGTCTGTGCCTCAGGTGCTGCGCTGGTCTGTTCTTTGATGCCTGGCCCAAGGTTTTGCTCTGTCTCTGAGCACGGGGGACATCGATTGCTGGAGTGAAGAGGTCTTCCCATTTCCACTGGATCTTCCCCATCCACCTTCTTCCAAGTAGCGTTGGACCATCACCTGCAACAATCCACAGCGGTAACATGTGCACCGCGCCATTATGGATTACACTTACATCCGCACTACCAAGGACTGGGATCAGCTCCTTGTGTAGGTGCACAACTTTTCCTGTACTGGAACCAGCTCGGGTCGTTTTTCATTCCATAGCCTCTCAAAGGCATCCTGGCTCATCACTGACTGGCTCGCTCCCATGTCCACTTCCATGAAGACTGGAATGCTATTAATCTCGACTTCCATCTTCACTGGAGGACAATCGGTGGTGCAGGTATACACTCCATACACTTCTTGGGGCTGAGCTGCCTCTCTGGTCAAAGTAATCTACCGACTCCTCTGCTAGGCGGTGACTCGTATTTCTTTTCTACATACGCTGGAGGTGGCCCTTCGTGTTACAGGCTTTGCATACATACTCAGCAAACCAACACTGGTGAGCCCTATGGTTTCCTCCACAACACCAGCATGGTGCTCCTCGATTAGCACCCCTCGGCGGACTCTGAGTTCTGGAACCCTGAGGTCTGTGCTCTCTGCCCTGGGCAGAGCCATGTTCTACAGTCTTGCCTGTGAAAGGCACCATTCTGTGTACAGTACTTGCCGGGTTTGAGTCCACAGGATGAATAATTTGCTTGGTGCTGCAGATCGAGGTCATGAACGCCTGACTGATGCTGATGGCCTTCTGCAGGTTGACTGTGGTGTCAGCAGATAATAGCTTGTGAAGGAGGCCCTCGTGGCCAATTCCCATAAGAAAAATGTCTCGCAATGCTTCATTGAGGTGCATGCCGAAATCACATGGTGCCGCAAGTCTCCTGAGGTCGGCAGCATATTTTGCAATCTCCTGGCCCTCAGGTCTGCGGTGAGTGTAGAATCTGTGCGTGGTCGTGAGGATGCTCTCTTTTGATTTTAGTTGGTCGTGAATTAGTTCAGTCACCTCATCGTATGTCTTATCCTTGGTCTTTGTGGGTGCCAGCAAGTCCCTGACAAAGCGGTAGATCTCGGGCCCACAACTGGTCAGCAGTATAACCTTGTGCTTCTCCGTCAATGTGTGCGTCTCCCCTGCCAGGTCGTTTGCCAAGAAATATTGCTCGAGCCTTTCCGTGAAGGCATCCCAATCATCACCCTCTGCACCCTTTTAGTGTGCCAAAGGTAGCCATAATCGCGTGAAAGTCCGTGTTCTCATTGCCAGTTGTTATGTCTGTAATGCACTTAATGAATGACTCCACGAGGCAATGTGTTGCACTCAAGCTGTAGTGACCTTGGTCCTTTATTCGTAACTCCCGAGTGAGGCACAAGCATGGTGAGCAGCCTTTTATACTGGGCCCTGCACACCTATACAGGTGACCCTCAGGTCTCCCACCGCAGTGCCCTCTGGTGGACAGCCTCTGCCACAGGGCAGGAAACCCCGGTCTCCACCAGTTACACCCTCTAGTGGTACCAGCATAGTATATACACAGTGTAAACCTTATTGATAGTACATCAGGTAACACGTCTCCATCTTATGCAATTATACAGTGATTACACAGAGAGTATAACTATAGTCTGCATATATAACAGCTTCCACTCTAAAATTGAGTCCTCAGGTGACTGAAGAGTCTATGTCACAGGTGGGGCAAACAGTGGTTGAAGGAAAGGGTGGGTGGAGAGGCTGCTTTGCCGCACGCTCTTTTCACTGTCTGCACTCGGTTTCTGCATGCTCTCGGTGAAGAGACTCGAGGTGCTCAGCACCCTCCTGGATGCTCTTCCTCCACTTTGGGCGGTCGTGGGCCAGGGATTCCCAGGTGACGGTGGGGATGTTGCATTTTATCAAGGAGGCTTTGAGGCTGAGTCGGGAGCAGCGTTGGAGGTGTGTGCTGAGGCCAATAAAAGGCCGCGAGGTCGGGAGGTGCGTGGAGAGGCGGAGCTTGTGCAGCTACAGGGAGAAGGCAAAAAAGTAGTAGAAAGAAATGACGTCACAGCCAAGGGGGTAAGTGATTGGCTGGTGATTGGTGAGTAGTTTTTCTTTTTTCTCTTCGATAACAGTGAGTAAACTTTAACATTGTTGTTGCCAATTTAAGTGTATCTAAGGGTTAAGTCATGGCAGGAGAGCTCGGTCACGTGTTATGCTCCTCCTGTACCATGTGGGAACTCAGGGACACTTCCGGTGTCCCTGACGACTATGTGTGCGGGAAGTGTATCCACCTCCAGCTCCTGACGGTCCGCGTTGCGGAATTGGAGCTGAGGGTGGATTCACTCTGGAGCCTCCACAATGCTGAGAATGACGTGAGTATCACGTGTAGCGAGTTGGTCTTACCGCATGTGAAGGGTCCACAGGCAGCTAGGGAATGGAAGACCAGCAGGAAGAGCAATGCAAGGAAGGTAGTGCAGGGGTCCCCTGCGGTCATCCCCCTGCAAAACAGATACACCACTTTGAGTACTGTTGAGGGGGATGACTCATCAGAGGAGGGCAGCAGCAGCCAAGTTCATGGCACCGTGGCTGGTTCTGCTGCATAGGAGGGCAGGAAAAAGAGTGGGAGAGCAATAGTGATAGGGGATTCAATTGTAAGGGGAATAGATAGGCGTTTCTGCGGCCGCAACCGAGACTCCAGGATGGTATGTTGCCTCCCTGGTGCAAGGGTCAAGGATGTCTCGGAGCGGGTGCAAGACATTCTGAAAAGGGAGGGTAAACAGCCAGTTGTTGTGGTACATATAGGTACCAACGATATAGGTAAAAAAAGGGATGAGGTCCTACGAGAAGAATTTATGGAGCTAGGAGCTAAATTAAAAAGTAGGACCTCAAAAGTAGTAATCTCGGGATTGCTACCAGTGCCACGTGCTAGTCAGAGTAGGAATCACAGGATAGCTCAGATGAATATGTGGCTTGAGCAGTTGTGCAGCAGGCCAGGATTCAAATTCCTGGGGTTTGGAACCGGTTCTGGGGGAGGTGGGACCAGTACAAACCGGACGGTCTGCACCTGGGCAGGACCGGAACCAATGTCCTCGGGGGAGTGTTTGCTAGTGCTGTTAGGGATGAGTTAAACTAATATGGCAGGGGGATGGGAACCAATGCAGGGAGACAGAGGGAAACAAAATGGAGACAGAAGCAAAAGACAGAAAGGAGATGAGTAAAAGTGGAGGGCAGAGAAACCCAAGGCAAAAAACAAAAAGGGCCACTGTACAGCAAAATTCTAAAGGATCAAAGTGTAATAAAAAGGCAAGCATGAAAACTCGGTGCCTCAATGCGAGGAGTATTCAGAACCCAGGAGAGGGCTCTGAGCTAGTTAGAGTGGGTGAGAGCTCAGATGAACAGGTCCCCAAGAAAGAATGCAAAAGGCAGGAGGCAACAGAGCAGATTAGCACTGGGGTAAGTGTAAACCACAAGGTGATAGGAAGGGACAATATGTATGAATATAAAGGGGCTGCAGGAGGGGTCAAAGCTAAAAATTATGGTTTAAAAACTAGGATTAAAACACTCTACCTAAACGCACGCAGCATTCGAAATAAAGTAAATGAGTTGACGGTACAAATCATTACAAATGGGTATGATTTGGTGGCCATTACAGAAACGTGGTTGCAGGGTGGCCAAGACTGGGAATTAAACATACAGGGGTATCTGACAATTCGGAAAGATAGACAAGAAGGGAAAGGAGGTGGGGTAGCTCTGTTAATAAAGAATGATATCAGGGCAGTTGTGAGAGATGATATTGGCTCGAATGAACACAATGTTGAATCATTGTGGGTGGAGATTAGAGGTAGTAAGGGGAAAAGTCACTGGTGGACATAGTTTATAGGTGCGGAAATAATAACTTCACGGTGGGGCGGACAATAATCAAGGGAATAATGGAGGCATGTGAAAAAGGAACGGCAGTAGTCATGGGGGATTAACCTACATATCGATTGGTCAAATCAAATCGCACGGGGTAGCCTGGAGGAGGAATTCATAGAATGCACACGGGATTGTTTCTTAGAACAGTATGTTACAGAACTACAAGGGAGCAAGCTATCTTAGATCTGGTCCTGTGTAATGAGACAGGAATAATAAATGATCTCCAAGTAAAAGATCCTCCCGGAATGAATGATTACAGTATGGTTGAATTTGTAATACAGATTGAGGGTGAGGAAGTAGTGTCTCAAACGAGTGTACTATGCTTAAACAAATGGGATGAGGGCAGAGTTGGCTGAAGTAGACTGGAAACACAGACTAAACGGTGGCACAATTGAGGAAGAGTGGAGGACTTTTAAGGAGCTCTTTCATAGTGCTCAACAAAAATATATTCCAGTGAAAAAGAAGGGCGGTAAGAGAAGGGATAACCAGCCGTGGATAACCAAGGAAATAAAGGAGAGTATCAAATTAAAAACCAAAGCGTATAAGGTGGCCAAGGTTAGTGGGAAACTCGAAGATTGGGAAAATTTTAAACAACAGCAAAGAATAACTAAGAAAGCAATAAAGAAAGGAAAGATAGATTACGAAAGTAAACTTGCACAAAACATAAAAACGAATAGTAAAAGCTTTTACCGATATACAAAACGGAAAAGAGTGACTAAAGTAAATGTTGGTCCCTTAGAAGATGAGAAGGGGGATTTAATAATGGGAAATGTGGAAATGGCTGAGACTTTAAACAATTATTTTGCTTCGTTCTTCACAGTGGAAGACACAAAAACTATGCCAAAAATTGCTGATCACAGGAATGTGGGAAGGGAGGACCTTGAGACAATCACTATCACTAGGGGGGTAGTGCTGGACAGACTAATGGGACTCAAGGTAGACAAGTCCCCCGGTCCTGATGAAATGCATCCCAGGGTATTAAAAGAGATGGTGGAAGTTATAGCAGATGCATTCGTTATAATCTACCAAAATTCTCTGGACTCTGGGGAGGTACCAGCGGATTGGAAAGCAGCTAATGTAATGCCTCTGTTTAAAAAAGGGGGCAGACAAAAGGCAGGTAACTATAGGCTGGTTAGTTTAACATCTGTAGTGGGGAAAATGCTTGAAGCTATCATTAAGGAAGAAATAGCGGGGCATCTAGATATGAATAGTGCAATCAAACAGATGCAACACGGATTCATGAAGGGGAAATCATGTTTAACTAATTTACTGGAATTCTTTGAGGATATAATGAGCATGGTGGATAGAGGTGTACTGATGGATGTGGTGTATTTAGATTTCCAAAAGGCATTCGATAAGGTGCAACACAAAAGGTTACTGCAGAAGATAAGGGTACGCGGAGTCAGAGGAAATGTATTAGCATGGATCGAGAATTGGCTGGCTAACAGAAAGCAGAGAGTCGGGATAAATGGGTCCTTTTCGGGTTGGAAATCGGTGGTTAGTGGTGTGCCACAGGGATCGGTGCTGGGACCACAACTGTTTACAATATACATAGATGACCTGGAAGAGGGGACAGAGTGTAGTGTAACAAAATTTGCAGATGACACAAAGGTTACTGGGAAAGCGGGTTGTGTAGAGGACACAGACAGGCTGCAAAGAGATTTAGATAGGTTAAGCAAATGGGATAAGATTTGGCAGATGGAATACAATGTCGGAAAGTGTGAAGTCATCCACCTTGGAAAAAAAAACAATAAAGGGAATATTATTTGAATGGGGAGAAATTACAACATGCTGAGGTGCAGAGGGACCTGGGGATCCTTGTGCATGAATCCCAAAAAGTTAATTTGCAGGTGCAGCAGATAATCAGGAAAGCGAATGGAATGTTGGCCTTCATTGCGAGAGGGATGGAGTACAAAAGCAGGGAGGTCCTGCTGCAACTGTAAGGGTATTGGTGAGGCCGCACCTGGAGTACTGCGTGCAATTTTGGTCACCTTACTTAAGGAAGGATATACTAGCTTTGGAGGGGGTACAGAGACGATTCACTAGGCTGATTACGGAGATGAGGGGGTTACCTTATGATGATAGATTGAGTAGACAGGGTCTTTACTCAATGGAGTTCAGAAGGGTGAGGGGTGATCTTATAGAAACATTTAAAATAATGAAAGGGATAGACAAGATAGAGGCAGAGAGGTTGTTTCCACTGGTCGGGGAGACTAGAACTAGGGGGCACAGCCTCAAAATACGGGGGAGCCAATTTAAAACTGAGTTGAGAAGCAATTTCTTCTCCCAGAAGGTTGTGAATCTGTGGAATTCTCTGCCCAAGGAAGCAGTTGAGGCTAGCTCATTGAATGTATTCAAATCACAGATAGATAGATTTTTAACCAATAAGGGAATTAAGGGGAGCGGGCCGGTAAGTGGAGCTGAGTCCATGGCCAGATCAGCCATGATCTTGTTGAATGGCGGAGCAGGCTCGAGGGGCTAGATGGCCTACTCCTGTTCCTAATTCTTATGTTCTTCTGTGTCCTTGAAACGTTTCCTCTGCCCACCTGGGGCTCGCTTGCTGTGTCGAGGTTCCAAGAAGAGGGCTTGCTGTGGCTGTCTCATGTTAGGCATGTGGATGATATGGCCCACCAGCGGAGCTAATCGATGTGGTCAGTGCTTCAATGCTGGGGATTTTAACCTAGGCGGGAACACTGACGTTGGTGCGTCTGTACCCCCAATGGATTTGCAGAATCTTGCGGAGGCAATGTTCGTGGTACTTCTCCAGTGCTTTGATGTGTCTGCTGTATATAGTCCACGTCCCTGAGCCATATAGGAGTGCGGGTATCACTACTGCCCTGTTGACCATAAGCTTGGTGCCAGGTTTGAGGTCCTGGTCTTCAAACACTCTGTTCTTCACGGGGCCGATTGCTGCATTGGCGCACTGAAGGCGATGTTGGACCTCGTCATGGATGTCTGCCCTTGCTGACAGTAGGCTCCAGAGGAATGGAAAATGGTCCACGTAGTCCAAGGCCTCAGCATGGCTTTTGATAACTGCGGGGCAGTGCTGTGTGATGGGGTCAAGTTGGTAGATGATCTTTGTCTTATGCATGTTTAGTGTCCCTGACTACTATGTGTGCGGGAAGTGTGTCCAGCTGCAGCTCCTGACAGATTGCATGACAGCACTGGAGCTGCGGATGGACTCACTCTGGAGCATGCGCGATGCTGAGAATGTTGTGGATAGCACATTTAGTGAGTTGGTCACACCGCAGGTAAAGGTTAGGACAGATAGTGAATGGGAGACCAAGAGACAAGGCAGGAGCAGGAAGGTAGTGCAGGAGTCCCCTGTGGTCATCTCCCTCCAAAACAGATATACTGTTTTGGATACTGTTGGGGGAGATGACTGACCAGGGGAAGGCACCAGCAGCCAGGTTCATGGCACCGTGGGTGGCTCTGCTGCACAGAAATCCGGGAAAAAGAGTGGGAGAGCTATAGTGATAGGGGACTCTATTGTAAGGGGAATAGATAGGAGTTTCTGCGGCTGCAACCGAGACTCCAGGATGGTATGTTGCCTCCCTGGTGCAAGGGTCAAGGATGTCTCGGAGCGGCAGCAGAGCATTCTGGAGAGGGAGGGTGAACAGCCAGTTGTCGTGGTACATGTGGGTACCAACGATATAGGTAAGAAGCGGGAAGAGGTCCTCCAAGCTGAATTTAGGGAGCTAGGAGGTAAATTAAAAAGTAGGAGCTCAAAGGTAGTAATCTCTGGATTGCTACCAGTGCCACATGCTAATCAGAGTAGAGGGAGCAGGATAGTTTGAATAAATAGGTAGCTTGAGCAGTGGTGCAGCAGGGAGGGATTCATATTCCTGGGACATTGGAACCAGTTCTGGGGGAAGTGGGACTTGTACAAAAGGGACGGTCTGCACTTGGGCAGGACTGGAACTGATGTCCGGGGGGTAACATTTGCTAATGCAGTTTGGGAGTGTTTAAACTAATATGGCAGGGGGATGGGAACCGATGCAGCGAAACAGGGCGAAGTAATATGGAGTCAGAAACAGATGGTAGAAAGGTAAAAAGCAATAGTGGAAGGCCGATTAAACAAAGGCAAGAAACAAAAAGGGCCACACTACATCATAATTCTAAAAGGACAAAGGGTGTTAAAAAAAACAAGCCTGAAAGCTTTGTGTCTTAATGCAAGGAGTATCCATAATAAGGTGGATGAATTAACTGTGCAAATAGATGTTAACGGATATGATGTGATTGGGATTACGGACACGTGGCTCCAGGATGATCAGGGCTGGGAACTCAACATCCAGGGGTATTCAACATTCAGGAAGGATAGAATAAAAGGAAAAGGAGGTGGGGTAGCATTGCTGGTTAAAGAGGAGATTAATGCAATAGTTAGGAAGGACATTAGCTTGGATGATGTGGAATTGGTATGGGTAGAGCTGCAGAACACCAAAGGGCAAAAAACGTTAGTGGGAGTTGTGTACAGACCTCCAAACAGTTGTAGTGATGTTGGGAAGGGCATCAAACAGGAAATTAGGGGTGCAGGCAATAAAGGTGCAGCAGTTATCATGGGTGACTTTAATGTGCATATAGATTGGGCTAACCAAACAGGAAGCAATACGGTGGAGGAGGATTTCCTGGAGTGCATAAGGGATGGTTTTCTAGACCAATATGTTGAGGAACCAACTAGGGGGGAGGCCATCTTAGACTGGGTGTTGTGTAATGAGAGAGGATTAATTAGCAATCTCGTTGTGCGAGGCCCCTTGGGGAAGAGTGACCATAATATGGTGGAATTCTGCATTAGGATGGAGAAGGAAACAGTTAATTCAGAGACCATGGTCCAGAACTTAAAGAAAGGTGACTTTGAACGTATGAGGCGTGAATTGGCTAGGATAGATTGGCGAATGATACTGAAGGGGTTGACTGTGGATGGGCAATGGCAGACATTTAGAGACCGCATGGATGAACTACAACAATTGTACATTCCTGTCTGGCGTAAAAATAAAAAAGGGAAGGTGGCTCAACCGTGGCTATCAAGGGAAATCAGAGATAGTATTAAAGCCAAGGAAGTGGCATACAAATTGGCCAGAAATAGCAGCGAACCCGGGGACTGGGAGAAATTTAGAACTCAGCAGAGGAGGACAAAGGGTTTGATTAGGGCAGGGAAAATAGAGTACGAGAGGAAGCTTGCAGGGAACATTAAGACGGACTGCAAAAGCTTCTATAGATATGTAAAGAGAAAAAGGTTAGTAAAGACAAACGTAGGTCCCCTGCAGTCAGAATCAGGGGAAGTCATAACAGGGAACAAAGAAACGGCAGACCAATTGAACAAGTACTTCGGTTCGGTATTCATTAAGGAGGACACAAACAACCTTCCGGATATAAAAGGGGTCAAGGGTCTAGTAAGAAGGAGGAACTAAGGGAAATCCTTATTAGTCGGGAAATTGTGTTGGGGAAATTGACGGGATTGAAGGCCGATAAATCCCCAGGGCCTGATGGACTGCATCCCAGAGTATTTAAGGAGGTGGCCTTGAAAATAGCGGATGCATTGACAGTCATTTTCCAAGATTCCATAGACTCTGGATCAGTTCCTATGGAGTGGAGGGTAGCCAATGTAACCCCACTTTTTATAAAAAGAGGGAGAGAGAAAACAGGGAATTATAGTCCAGTCAGCATGACATCGGTAGTGGGTAAAATGATGGAATCAATTATTAAGGATGTCATAGCAGCGCATTTGGAAAGAGGTGACATGATAGGTCCAAGTCAACATGGATTTGTGAAAGGGAAATCATGCTTGACAAATCTTCTGGAATTTTTTGAGGATGTTTCCAGTAGAGTGGACAAGGGAGAACCAGTTGATGTGGTGTATTTGGACTTTCAGAAGGCTTTCGACAAGGTCCCACACAAGAGATTAATGTGCAAAGTTAAAGCACATGGGATTGGGGGTTGTGTGCTGAAGTGGATTGAGAACTGGTTGTCAAACAGGAAGCAAAGAGTAGGAGTAAATGGGTACTTTTCAGAATGGCAGGCAGTGACTAGTGGGGTACCGCAAGGTTCTGTGCTGGGGCCCCAGCTGTTTACATTGTACATTAATGATTTAGACGAGGGGATTAAATGTAGTATCTCCAAATTTGCGGATGACACTAAGTTGGGTGGCAGTGTGAGCTGCGAGGAGGATGCTATGAGGCTGCAGAGTGACTTGGATGGGTTAGGTGAGTGGGCAAATGCATGGCAGATGAAGTATAAGATCCCAGCTCCGTATTGCTCAGCAACAAGTCCAGGAGCCTCTTCAATGGATTGGAGGAGTTCGGCACAGAATCCGCACTCAAGGAGAGGGAGAGCGAAAGGGAGAGAGGGAGACGGAAAGAGAGGGTGAGAGAGAGAGAGGGACTGAGAGGGAGGGAAGGGAGCAAAGAGAAAAAAGAAAGAGATAGAAGTGAGGAAAGGGAATGAGAAACAGAAAGAGAAAATTTGATTGGGGGAGAGAAATAGGAATAGAGAAAGAGAAAAGGGGAAATAAAACAGAGAGAGAGAGAGAAATAGAGATCCCGAGATTCACAGAGAGAAAACTGAAATCTCAATCCAGGGGCTCAGACTGCAAACATCACCCCAGCTCCATGTTCCACCCGGTAACAAATGGGAATCTGTTCCACCTTCGCCGCCTCCAGGCGAGATCCAAGGTCGTCCCATCCTCTGTCAGCGAATTACAGTACGCCGACAACGCTTGCGTCTGTGCACACTCGGAGGCCAAACTTCAAGTCATCGTCAATATCTTCATCGAGGCATATGAAAGCATGGGCCTTACATAGAAAATAGGTGCAGGAGTAGGCCATTCGGCCCTTCGAGCCTGCACCACCATTCAATGAGTTCATGGCTGAACATGCAACTTCAGTACCCCATTCCTGCTTTCTCACCATACCTCTTGATCCCCCGAGTAGTAAGGACTACATCTAACTCCCTTTTGAATATATCTAACAAATTGGCCTCAACAACTTTCTGTGGTAGAGAATGCCACAGGTTCACAATTCTCTGAGTGAAGAAATTTCTCCTCATCTCGGTCCTAAATGGCTTACCCCTTATCCTTAGATTGTGACTCCTGGTTCTGGACTTCCCCAACATTGGGAACATTCTTCCTGCATCTAACCTGTCTAACCCCGTCAGAATTTTATATGTTTCTATGAGATCCCCTCTCATTCTTCTAAATTCCAGTGAATATAAGCCTAGTTGATCCAGTCTTTCTTCAGATGTCAGTCCTGCCATCCCAGGAATCAGTCTGGTGAACCTTTGCTGCACTCCCTCAATAGCAAGAATGTCCTTCCTCAAGTTAGGAGACCAAAACTGTACACAATACTCCAGGTGTGGCCTCACCAAGGCCCTATACAACTGCAGTAAAACCTCCCTGCTCCTGTACTCAAATCCTCTCGCTAAGAAGGCCAACATGACATTTGCTTTCTTCACTGTCTACTGTACCTGCATGCCAGCTTTCAATGGCTGATGTACCATGACACCCAGGTCTCGTTGCACCTCCCCTTTTCTTAACTTGTCATCATTCAGATAATATTCTGCCTTCCTGTTTTTCCTATCAAAGTGGATAACCTCACATTTATCCACATTATACTGCACTTGCCATGCATTTGCCCACTCACCTAACCTGTCCAAGTCACCCTGCAGCCTCTTAGCGTCCTCCTCACAGCTCACACTGCCACCCAGCCTAGTGTCATCTGCATACTTGGAGATATTACATTCAATTTCTGAGCTTGAATCTCAATCTGGATATCTGTTACAGGTACAACATCCCGAATCCGGCAACCTTGGGACCGAGGCCGGGCTGGTTTTCTGTTTTTTCTGGATTTTGGAGAAGAAAATCCTATGTCCCGAATCCAGCAACCTCGGGGCCACGTTTTGGGTTGTTACGGATTTCGGAGAAGAAAATCCAAAGTCCCAAATCCGACTACCTTGTGGACGATTTTTGGGTTTTTCCGGCTTTCGGAGAAAATCCGATGTCCTGAATCCAGCAACCTCAGATAGCACGTGCATTAGGTCGGGTTGGCACAGATCACACGTGGGTCGGGATCGAGGATCATTCCGAAAGGTTCAGCCGGATCGCAGGTCTGTAAGGCGCTGTTTTTAAAAAATGTCCGGTTTTCGGACAATAATTCCGGATTCCGGACGACTCCATCTGCAATGCACAAAATGTCCGGTTTTCAGACAATTCGGTTTTTGGATTTCCGGATTCGAGGCATTGTCCTTGTATTATATATATATATATATATATATAAATCATCCATTCTCCTTAATTAAATTCCAGCCTGTAACTCCCGCAAAGGAATCTGTTATTCTGTACATAAGTCGCCTGACTCCTCTGAATAGATCCCAGACAGTAAACCACTCTCAGTTACAGCCCGATTTACTAAAATGGGCCTTAGACATGCCTGCTTTCTCATGTTCCAGTCCGACACAGGTCTCTTCCCTCACCTCTGTTTCTGGTACATTGATGGCTGTATTGGTTCTTGCTCCAAACTGGAAAATGTAATCAATTTTAGTTTCTCATTTCCACCCCACCCTCGCCTTCACAATATCCATCTCCGACTCTTCCCTTTCCTTCCTCGAATTTTCTCTCTCAATTTCTGGGGATAGGCTGTCGACTTTAGTTAAACTAATATGGCAGGAGGATGGGAACCAAAGCAGGGAGATAGTGGGAGACAAAATGGAGACAGAAGCAAAAGACAGAAAAAGTGGAGGGCAGAGAAACCAAAGTCAAAAAACAAAAAGGGCCATTGGACAGCAAAATTCTAAAGGGTCAAAGTGTAATAAAAAGGCAAGCATGAAAGCTCGGTGCCTCAATGCGAGAAGTATTCAGAACCCAGGAGAGGGCTCTGAGCTAGTTAGAGTGGAGGAAAGCTCAGATGAACAGGACCCCAAGAAAGAATGCAAAAGGCAGGAGGCAACAGAGCAGAGTAGCACTGGGGTAAGTGTAAACCACAAGGTGATAGGAAGGGACAATATGTATGAATATAAAGGGGCTGCAGGAGGGGTCAAAACTAAAAATCATGGTTTAAAAACTAGTATTAAAACACTCTACCTAAACGCATGCAGCATTCGAAATAAAGTAAATGAGTTGACGGCACAAATCATTACAAATGGGTATGATTTGGTGGCCATTACAGAAACGTGGTTGCAGGGTGGCCAAGACTTGGAATTAAACATACAGGGGTATCTGACAATTCGGAAAGAGAGACAAGAAGGGAAAGGAGGTGGGGTAGCTCTGTTAATAAAGGATGATATCAGGGCAGTTGTGAGAGACAATATTGGCTCTAATGAACAAAATGTTGAATCATTGTGGGTGGAGATTAGAGATAGTAAGGGGAAAAGTCACTGGTGGGCGTAGTTTATAGGTCCCCAAATAATTTCACGGTGGGGCGGACAATAATTAAGGGACTAATGGAGGCATGTGAAAAAGGAACGTCAGTAATCATGGGGGATTTTAACCGACATATCGATTGGTCAAATCAAATCGCACGGGGTAGCCTTGAGGAGGAATTCATAGAATGCATACGGGATTGTTTCTTAGAACAGTATGTTACAGAATCTACAAGGGAGCAAGCTATCTTAGATCTGGTTCTGTGTAATGAGACAGGAATAATAAATGATCTCCTAGTAAAAGATCCTCTCAGAATGAGTGATCACAGTATGGTTGAATTTGTAATACAGATTGAGGGTGAGGAAGTAGTGTCTCAAATGAACGTACTATGCTTAAACAAAGGGGACTACAGTGGGATGAGGGCAGAGTTGGCTAAAGTAGACTGGAAACACAGACTAAACAGTGGCACAATTGAGGAACAGTGGAGGACTTTTAAGGAGCTCTTTCATAGTGCTCAACAAAAATATATTCCAGTGAAAAAGAAGGGCGGTAAGAGAAGGGATAACCAGCCGTGGATAACCAAGGAAATAAAGGAGAGTATCAAATTAAAAACCAATGCGTATAAGGTGGCCAAGGTTAGTGGGAAACTAGAAGATTGGGAAAATTTTAAACAACAGCAAAGAATGATTAAGAAAGCAATAAAGAAAGGAAAGATAGATTACGAAAGTAAACTTGCGCAAAACATAAAAATGGATAGTAAAAGCTTTTACCGATATATAAAACGGAAAAGAGTGACTAAAGTAAATGTTGGTCCCTTAGAAGATGAGAAGGAGGATTTAATAATGGGAAATGTGGAAATGGCTGAGACCTTAAACAATTATTTTGCTTTGGTCTTCACAGTGGAAGACAAAAAACCATGCCAGAAACTGTTGGTTACGGGAATGTGGGAAGGGAGGACCTTGAGATAATCATTATCACTTGGGGGGTAGTGCTGGACAGGCTAATGGGACTCAAGGTAGACAAGTCCCCTGGTCCTGATGAAATGCATCCCAGGGTATTAAAAGAGATGGCGGAAGTTATAGCAGATGCATTCGTTATAATCTACCCAAATTCTCTGGACTCTGGGGAGGTACCAGCGGATTGGAAAGCAGCTCATGTAACGCCTCTGTTTAAAAAAGGGGGCAGACAAAAGGCAGGTAACTATAGGCCGGTTAGTTTAACATCTGTAGTGGGGAAAATACTTGAAGCTATCATTAAGGAAGAAATAGCGGGACATCTAGATAGGAATAGTGCAATCAAGCAGACGCAACATGGATTCATGAAGGGGAAATCATGTTTAACTAATTTACTGGAATTCTTTGAGGATATAACGAGCATGGTGGATAGAGGTGTACCGATGGATGTGGTGTATTTAGATTTCCAAAAGGGATTCGATAAGGTGCCACACAAAAGGTTACTGCAGAAGGTAAAGGTACGCGGAGTCGGAGGAAATGTATTAGCATGGATAGAGAATTGGCTGGCTAACAGAAAGCAGAGAATCAGTATCAATGGGTCCTTTTCGGGTTAGAAATTGGTGGTTAGTGGTGTGCCACAGGGATCGGTGCTGGGACCACAACTGTTTACAATATACATAGATGACCTGGAAGAGGAGACAGAGTGTAGTGTCACAAAATTTGCAGATGACACAAAGATTAGTGGGAAAGCGGGTTGTGTAGCGGACACAGAGAGGCTGCAAAGAGATTTAGATAGGTTAACTGAATGGGCTAAGGTTTGGCAGATGGAATACAATGTCGGAAAATGTGAGGTCATCCACCTTGGAAAAAAAAACAGTAAAAGGGAATATTATTTGAATGGGGAGAAATTACAACATGCTGCGGTGCAGAGGGACCTGGGGATCCTTGTGCATGAAACTCTTTTTGGAATCCCAAAAAGTTAGTTTGCAGGTGCAGCAGGTAATCAAGAAGGCGAATGGAATGTTGGCCTTTATTGCGAGAGGGATGGAGTACAAAAGCAGGGAGGTCCTGCTGCAAATGTACAGGGTATTGGTGAGGCCGCACCTGGAGTACTGCGTGCAGTTTTGGTCACCTTACTTAAGGAAGGATATACTAGCTTTGGAGGGCGTACAGAGATGATTCACTAGGCTGATTCCGGAGATGAGGGGGTTACCTTATGATGATCGACTGAGTAGACTGGGTCTTTACTCGTTGGAGTTCAGAAGGATGAGGGGTGATCTTTTCGAAACATTTAAAATAATGAAAGGGATAGACAAGATAGAGGCAGAGAGGTTGTTTCCACTGGTCGGGGAGACTCGAACTAGGGGGCACAGCCTCAAAATATGGGGGAGCCAATTTAAAACTGAGTTGAGAAGTAATTTCTTCTCCCAGGGGGTTGTGAATCTGTGGAATTCTCTGCCCAAGGAAGCAGTTGAGGCTAGCTCATTGAATGTATTCAAATCACAGATAGATAGATTTTTAACCAATAAGGGAATTAAGGGTTACGGGGAACGGGCCGGTAAGTGGAGCTGAGTCCACGGCCAGATCAGCCATGATCTTGTTGAATGGCGGAGCAGGCTCGAGGGGCTAGATGGCCTACTCCTGTTCCTAATTCTTAAGTTCTTATGCTTTTATGTACTGTAAGCCCACTGACTCCCTCAGCTACCTTGATTACACTTCCTCTAACCCCACTTTCTATAAGGACTCCATTCCATTCTCCAACTGTCTCCGTCACAGTGGCTTCTGCTCTGATGGTGCGACCTTCCACACTAGTGCATCTGATATGTCTTCATTTTTCCTCAAACGAGGATTTCCCCCCCGCCCTCCCACTGTGGTTGACAGGACCCTCAACCGTGCCCATCCCATTTTCCATACTTCTGCCTTCACCCCTTCCCCTCCCTGTTGGAACCACAATAGGGTTTCCCTTGTCCTCACCTTCCACTCCACCAGCCACCACATTCAATGGATCAACCTCCGCCATTTCTGCCACCTCCAAACACATCTTCCCCTCCCCTCCCCTTTCAGCATTCTGAAGGGAAAGTTCCCTCCGTAACACCGTGATCCATCACCCCTAACACCCACTCCCCTTCCCATGGCACCTTCCCGTGCAAGTGCAGGGAATGAAACATCTTCCCTTTCACCTCCTCCCTTCCAATCATCCAGGGCCCCAAACATTCCTTCCAGGTGAAACAGCGATTTACTTGTACTTCTTTCATTTGAGTATCGTGTTTCACTGTCCTCTCCCACACTGGGGAGAGCAAATGCAGATTGGGTGATTGCTTTGCTGAACATCACCATTCAGTGCACAAGCGTAATGCTGAGCTCCCAGTCGCTTGCCATTTTAACTTTCCGTTCCACTCCCTCTCTGACCGCTCTGTTCTCGGCCTCACTGTTCAAATGAAGTTCAACATAAGCTCGAGAACCAGCAGCTTATCTTTTGATTCGGAACTTTACAGCCTTGTGGACTGAATATTGAGTTCAACAATGTTAGATCACAGCCACTGCTCCCAGTTTTTCCAGACACCAGCTGTTGGTAATAATTTTGATGTTGCTATTTACAACTCCTCTAGACCCATCTCTTATTTCTTTACTTGCCCCATTACCATCCACTTTTGCCTTGCACCATCACCGCATTTGTCATTTAATCATTCCTACCTTCCAACCTATCACAGACCTTCCCTTTTGTTCTTTCCCCCTCTTTTCCTGCCTCTGTATTAGCTTAAAACCTGTTACCTCTCTAACCTTTGCCAGTTCTGATGTAAGGTCAATGACCTGAAACATTAGCCAGAACTTTCAGTGTCCGACGCGCTGGCAGCAGGGGAGCCCTGGAGTGGGTAGGGAACCTGGAAAATTCAGCAGCGTGTTTGTCAGTGGCTTTTTAATGAAGCCATTGCATTTGCCTCTGACTTTAGGGATTCACGACCAATAATGATATCACCCATGGTTCTATTTCAGCTCATTTAAAGAGACCCTGAAAAATAAGTATTGACGGATTGTCCAGGTCGGGGAACAGAGGAAAAAACTGCATTAAGAGAATCCCAACGTGGCAAAACTGCTCCTCGCTTAAATGATGCCTCCTGGAGCTGATGCTGTGTTCTGTAAGGGCCCGCAGGGAGATTCTCGTGCCACGCCAAGTCCAGCACATCACTCTTCATACATACTTACCTTGCAGGTGCACTCATTCCTATCTGTCCAAGCACCTAAAGCGCATCTTCAGCATTCGATTGCTTGCTTGATGGCAGTTCTCGTGATCATGTGGCTTTAATTGTATCTCTCCTGGGTTTGATTGCTTGGGCTTCTAATGGGTGTCACCTTCAGCGAGTAGCTCTTGTCCGAAGGAGCCAGTCACTAACTTTCATTCGAGGTCCGAAGAGCGCTGGGAGGGTGGACTGGTGCAGGATGAAAGCAGCCACCTGGGAATCTTGCACACACTTGCATGATGATCTTTTTGTGGTTACATATGAGCTGAACATTGAATGAGTGGAAGCCCTTGCAGTCGATGAAGACTCCAGGGTGATCTGGGGGCATCTTGATTGCCACATGTGTGCAATCGATGACTCCCTGGACTTGCGTCAAGCCAGCCAGAGTTGCAAAGCTGAGCGCCAACTCATTCTGACTGCCCTCATCTATTGCCACATGCATGTAATTGCTTGCCTGCCAAACATGGCATCGATCACCTCAGTGATGCATTTGTGGGCAGCAGATTGCGAAATTCTGCAGATATTTCCTGCAGATTTCTGGTAGGAGCCAGAGACGAAGAAATTGAGGGTGACAGCCACTGGTAAAGTGAGTCCACCAGGTCGACTCGGCAGGAGGTCTTCTTCCAGGAGGCTGGAAAAGGCTGCGATCAACTGATGCGATACCCTGAGCCTACTGAGGCACTGGTGTTCCAACATGTCCAGGAAGCTGATCATCTGCCTATATACCCTGTGTTAGGGGTATCGCCTCCTGCGAGCTGCACCCTATGCTCAGCCCCTCTCTCCTGTGGAGCGGCAGGTCAGTGAGAAGAAGGCTGTTGCTGCTGGTGTTTCTCTTGCTGCCGGTGCTGATACTCATCTTGGTCCTCATCGGAGGTCCAGGGTAACACTGCATCAGCTAATCGTTTCCTTTTTACATACCAATAGAAGCTTTTACAGTCTGTTTTTATGTCTCTCGCTAGTTTACTCTCATTCTATTTTCCCTTTCTTTATCAATTTCTTGGTGCTCCTTTACTGAATTCTAAAATCCTCCCAATCCTCAGGCTTACTGCTCTTTTTGCCAACATTAGAAGCCTCTTCCTTTGATCTAATATTATCTTTAACTTCTCTTGTTAGCCATGGTTCGACTACTTTTCATGTGGAATTTCTGTGCCTTGTGTACATGAGACATATGTATGTATGATTCTTATTGGTCCAGGTTACATATTAGAATTTTTTGATGCAGTATTTTGGGCATTATGTGGAATTTAGTGCTTATTCTTACATGCTGTACTTATTTCATAAAAGGCTGAATGTAAAAGGTCAGAGGAGAAGTGAAAAAGAAAATAGGAGGAGCAAAGAGAGGATATGAGAATAGAATGGCAGCAAACACAAAAGGTAATCTAAAAGTCTTCTATAGGCTTATAAATAGTAAACGGATAGTCAGAGGAGGGGTGGGGCTGATTAGCGACTACAAAGGAGAGCTATGCATGGAGGCAGAGGGTAGGCTGAGTAACTAAATGAGCACTTTGCATCTGTCTTCACCAAGGAAGAAAATGCTGCCACAGACATAGTAAAGGAGGAGGTAGAGGGGGTACTGGATGGGATAAGAATTGATAAAGCTGAGGTATTAGAAAGGCTGGCTGTACCTAAAGTAGATAAATCACCAGGACCAGATGGGATGCATCCTCGGACGCTGAGGGCAGTGAAGGAAGAACTGGCCATAATCTTCCAGTTCTCCTTAGAAATGGGGTGGTGACAGGGGATTGGAGAAATGCACATGTTACACCCTTGTTCAAAAAAGGGCGTAAAGATAAACCCAGCAACTACAGGCCGGTCAGTTTAACATCAGCAGTGGGGAAGCTTTTAGAAACAATGAACAGGGACAAAATTAACAGTCACTTGGACAAGTGTAGATTAATTCAGGAAAGCCAGCATGGATTTGTTGAAGGCAAATTGTGTTTAACCAAATTAATCGAGTTTTTTGATGAGGTAACAGAGAGGGTTGATGAGGGCAATATGGTTGATGTAGTGTACATGGATTTCCAAAAGGCGTTCAACAAAGTGCCACATAATAGGTGTAATGTCCTGTCCCCTCAGTACAGATTCGCACGAGGCATGTAGTGAAGTCAAGGTCACTCTGGACCTGCACCTTTATTTCACAGCTCTGGAATGCTGCACTTGCTTGAGACCTGTCCTTATATACCTGTCTCTTGCAAGTGCACCCCTGGTGGTAAGGTATGCTGGTGGTTACAGGTCATATCTTATTACAGTCATGTATAGCATGTTAGGATACAGTTATATATAATAATGTAAGATACATGACATCACCCTCCCACAAGGTCTTATTATCTTTATAGGTTCAGTCTCTCAGGTGGTCTACGCTCTCGCGTGGAGCGTCTGAGTTGTGGTTCAGTTGTTTGCCTTGGTGTCTGTTTTTCTTTGGGTGTGATTGCTGGTATCTCACCTGGGCTGTCTGTTTCAATTGGTATGATTGTTGTTGACTCGCCTGGGCTGTCTGTTGGGATTGCCCTTTCCTCAGGTTGTTCCCTCTGTCTGTCCACCAGGTGTGGTGCGAGTTCCACATTGTAGTCTGCCTCTGGTTCCGCAGTGTTGTCGGTAAATCTGCTTTTGACTTGGTCTACATGCCTCCGGCAGGTTTTGCCATTGTCCATTTGTACTACCAGTAGCCTGTTTCCTTCCTTGCCCGTTACTGTCCCTGCAAGCCATTTGGACCCCTGCCATAGTTTAGTACAAACACTTTGTCCCCTATCTCATTCCATCTCCCCCTCGAATTTCTGTCATGGTACTCAGTCAGCTTACGGCACTTTGCCTCAATGATTTCATGAATGTCTGGGAGGATTAATGAGAGCCTTGTTTTTAAAGTCCTTTTCATCAACAGTTGCGCGGGGGGATCCCAGTCAGTGAGTGCGGACGAGATCTGTATGCCAGCAGCAGTCATGACAGGCGACCCTGCAGAGTGGGAACTTGGATTTTAAGCATGCCTTGTTTAATGATTTGCACTGCTCTCTCCGCCTGGCCGTTGGAGGCTGGCTTGAACAGTGCGTCTTGACGTGATTTATGCCGTGGTCAATTATAAAGTCTTGGAATTCTGCGCTGGTGAAGCACGGACCATTGTCACTGACCAATATGTCAGGGATTCCGTGCATTGCAAACATTCCGTGCATTGCGAGGCTCTCCACAGTGGTGGAGGTTGTGCTCGAGTTTAAAATGGTGCATTCGATCCACTTTGAAAATGCATCTACAACTACGAGGAACATTTTGCCCATGAATGGGCCTGCATAGTCTACGTGCACCCGCGACCATGGTTTGGTGGGCCAGGGCCAGGGGCTCAGTGGAGCTTCCCTGGAGGCATTGCTGAGTTGGGCACAAATGGTGCACCTTCGGACGTAGAGCTCCAAGTCCGCATCAATACCAGGCCACCAGACGTGAGATCTGGCTATGGCCTTCATGAGAACGATCCCCAGGTACTCATGGTGGAGCTCCCAGACAAATGCCTCTCTGCCTCGCAGAGGCATGACTACTCGGCTGCCCCACATCAGGCAGCATGCTTGTAGTGATAGCTAATGCATGCGCCTGTGAAAGGGTTTTAATTCCTCGGGGCAGGCATCGCGAGCCTCTGCCCAGTCACCGGTTAGGACACATCTTTTTACTAAGGATAACGTGGGGTCGCTGGCCGTCCAGGCTCTGATTTGGCGAGCCGTCATGGGCGAACCTGTGGACTCAAAGGCATTGATTGCCATGACTATCTCACAGTCCTGTTCGTCAGACCCTTCCGTGGTCGCCAGGGGTAGCCTGCTGAGCGTGTCGGCACAGTTGTCTGTGCATGGTCTGTGCCTTATGGTATCATCATAGGACGCCAGCATGAGTGCCCACCGTTGAATTCGCGCCGAGGCGTTGGCGTTTATTGCCTTGCTCTCGGATAGGAGGGACGTGAGGGGCTTGTGGTCGGTTTCTAACGCGAACTTGGCCCTGAAAAGATATTGGTGCATCTTTTTGACACCATACAGCACGCGAGCGCCTCCTTCTCTGCTATTTCGTACCCGCGCTCCGCCCGCGAAAGTGACCTGGAGGCATAAGCTATGGGTTGTAATTTGCCCGCACTATTGACATGTTGCAAAACGCACACGACCCCATACGCTGACGCATCGCATGTGAGAACTAGCTTTTTACCTGGGTCAAAGAAAGTCAAAACACTGTTGGAGCACATAAGGTTGCATGCCTTATTGAAGGCGCGTTCCTGGGCGTCCCCCCAAAATCAGTCGCACCCCTTCCTGCGTAGCACGTGGAGAGGCTCCAGCAGCGTGCTTAAGTTCTGCATAAAGTTCCCAAAGTAATTGAGCAGCCCGAGAAAGGCGGGCAGTTCTGAGACATTCCGGGGCCTGGGTGCCAGGCGAATTGCTTTTGTTTTGGACTCTGTAGGGCAGATTCCATCAGCGGCAATCCTTCTGCCCAAAAATTCAACCTCGGGTGCGAGAAACAGGCACTTGGATTTCTTGACTCGTAGGCCTACCCGATCCAACCGCTTTAGTACTTCCTCCAAATTACGGAGATGGGAGTCGGTGTCCCTGCCCGTGATAAGTATGTCGTCTTGAAATACAACCGTCCCCGGGATGGACTTGAGCAGACTTTCCATGTTGCGCTGGAATATGGCAGCTGCTGACCTGATGCCGAATGGGCATCGATTGTACATGAATAGGCCTCGATGTGTGTTGATGGTGGTGAGTAGCTTGGATTCCTCGGTCAATTCTTGCATCATATACGCAGATGTGAGGTCTAATTTTGAGAAAAGTTTACCTCCAGCCAATGTGGCAAATAAGTCCTCCGCTCTGGGCAGCGCGTACTGGTCCTGTAGGGAGACTCTGTTTATGGTAGATTTGTAGTTCCCACAGATTCGTACGGATCCATCAGGCTTCATGACTGGGACGATGGGACTTGCCCAGTCGCTAAATTCCACAGTTGATATAATGCCTTCCCGCAGAAGCCTGTCTAGTTCGTGTTCAATCTTTTCCCTCATCACATAGGGTACAGCTCTGGCCTTGTGATGGACCGGTCTAGCATCCTGTGTGATGTAGATTTTGACTTTGGCCCCTTTGAAAGTGCCTGCACCTGACTGAAAGAGATGTTCAAATCGCTTTATAACTGTTGAGCAGGAGGTCCGTTCCTCTAATGTTATGGCATGGACATCATCCCATTTCCAGTTTAGTTTTGCCAGCCAGCTTCTCCCCAGCAGTGCACAATCCACAGGGGACAATCCACAGGGGAAGTCAGTTCACTGTCCCTTTGTGTGTGACAGAGAGCATGGCGCTGCCAAGGACTGGTACGATTTCTTTGGTATAGGTCCTTAGTGTGGTGTCGACCCTTGTGAGTTTTGGTCTGTCTCTTTTATGCGGCCACAGTTGTTCAAATTGTTGAGTGCCCATGAGAGATTGACTCGCTCCCGTATCCAGCTCCATGTTGACAGATATCCCATTGAGTAGGACCCTCATCATTATAGGAGGCGTCCTGTTGTAGGAGCAGCGGCCATTGATCGTGTTGACCCGCTGTACATCGGTGTCCCGGGTACTGTCCCCACCATCTTCTGGTCCGCTTTCCGACCCATCCGATTCGTATACCAGCCGAGCTGCCAGTTTTTTGCACATGCGGGCCAAATGCCCTGTATATTCACAATTTCTGCAAACAGCCTGCTGAAATCGACATCCCCTTGACGAGTGCCCACCCCCACACCTCCAGCACAGACCTGTTCCATTGTTTAAAGTGTTCCCAAAGAATGAGCTGCGTCTGGCTGATCTCTCTTGAGCTTCTCTCAGTTTGTAGTTGATTGCTCGCATTGTACTTTTCATCTGATCCGTTGTTTGCCATTCTGTGGATTCTGTAATCCTGTAACTCGTCGCCACTGTAAAGTCCTGTCCCTCAGTACAGATTCACACGAGGCATGTAGTGAAGTCAAGGTCACTCTGGACCTGCACCTTTATTTCACAGCTCTGGAATGCTGCACTTGCCTGAGACCTGTCCTTATATACCTGTCTCTTGCAAGTGCACCCCTGGTGGTAAGGTATGCTGGTGGTTACAGGTCATATCTTATTACAGTCATGTATAGCATGTTAGGATACAGTTATATATAATAATGTAAGATACATGACAATAGGCTTGCCAGCAAAGTTGAAACCCATGGAATAAAATGGACAGTGGCAGCATGGATAACAAGTTAGCTAAGTGACAGAAAAGAGAGAGTAGTGGTGAATGGTTGTTTTTCGGACTGGAGGGAGGTATACAGTGTTGTTCCCCAGGGGTCGGTACTGGGACCACTGCTTTTCTTGATGTGTATTAATGTTAGACTTAAAGTAAGTAAAGGAGATTGGGGAGTGAGTCCGACGTTTATTTAAAGGGTAGTCGCAGAGGGAAAGCGAATCACTCACATAAATGAATCAAAATAAAACCGGTCTGACACTGCCACACACAGAAAGGACGAGGTGACACATACGAACAATGGGAGACACAAACCCCGCCTCTATGCAAGGAATATAAATAATCAAACCGGAAAAAAGTCTTAACACGGGCATAACAGCCAGGTGCACCTGTACTCTTTCTTATTTTCTAGCACTTCAATAGACAGAAGGTTTGAGAAGAGTTGAAATACGCCGAGGCAGGGTACAAGATGTGGCTTCTCTGCATTCTCTTAGTTGCCCTGGCTCAGATGCCATATAACAGCAGCGCTCTAGGTAAGAATTAATTATGTTGAAAACTGTAAACTTCGTTGAGTAATTAATGCATCGAATAAATACATATTATGTCTTCAGCTTCACGTCTTAAAAGTGTGTCGACCATTTCTGGGAACTATTTACCCAGCCGGACCGTGTTTCGTTGTTTGAAAATAATGAAGTAGTATTCTGCAGAGTCATTCATTGAACAGCCTCAGTTCTCAATTCCGGGATATCTCAACAGTTTGCACTGGTTTGGGGGGTTGTACAATTTCTCGAAGATTCGTGTTCTGAAAAGTATCCAATAATGTTTAAAATGCATTGAAGAACAAACTGAAATCAAATGTTTTAGTGAAAAGCAACTATCTGGAACTAATTAGGCGGTAGCAATGTGATCTCAGACTAGATATTCTCTGAATTAGTTTTTACTCAGTTATTTATTTATTCCCATTTTGTAGCGATTATTTTTGATGGATTCTGCTCTGAACAGTTCTAATTTTATTAGTTTGATGCTGCCATTTTAGTGCACTCGACAGTGTGAGTTATATTGTTAACTTACATCGTTCCTTACTCAAAGCACAGCGCTGTTTGCCTGGGTCCGATTGTCTAAAAGTCATTTTTAATATCAGTAAGCAATAATGCCAGTTATCTTGGAACTGGTGAGAAGTCAAAATACCACTTCTGATAAAACGATTTCTATTCTAAGAAGCTGCCGAATAAATTCAGTTAAAATACAGATTAGCCCGGAACTTTGGCGTCCCGCTGATGGTCAGCCGTCATATCGCCTTTGAAACTGACGCAACTTCAGGATGTAGCGCATGAGCAGCCTAATGGGGAAATGCTGAAGTTGCGGCCTCTCATTCACTGCTCCTCCACAGGCTGGGCTGAGAAAGCCCCCGAGCCGACAATTAGTGAAATCAGTAATCTGAAGAAAACATACCCTTTACCAAACAAATATCAAACTGTTAGAAACCCCAGAAAATGTTAGACCCATTCAAATGAGATGTAAGCCTGGGGTTTTCATGCCGATCTGAGTAATAACGACTGATATACAATCGTTCTGGCCCTGAAAAAATAATTTTATATTGGTGGAATGTCAAATTTCGCAATTAAGTTAAACATGATTGGATTTTAAAATTCATTAAATCAAATTTTTTAATGTTCATGATATTTCAGCTTCTACCTTAACCCAATGTTTATGTCCCAATCTTTATTTCGCTCTCTGTGGAAACATTTTTAAGTGATTGATTATTAGTGCTTTCTATCTCCTGGTTCCCTATCTGTAAGAATGCTGCAATGTGATTGGCTGCCTTGACAGCCTGTTGACGTCACAGCAGCTCGCACTATGGGATTCGCACCATACTATCTGTACTTTGATTTCAACTGCACATCGGAAAAGTCGAACTTATCGCGATCTCCATGAGAAACTTACTTCAGGGCCAGCAGCAAATGTCTTTGCTTCACCGCTGACTGCAAATTATGGGCCAATTTGTGTTGGTGCAGTGCAAAAATATTGAATTGATGAAAGTTGCACATTATATATTATATTATATAATTATATTATATTATTTTATATATTATATATTGTATCTATTTTCTTGATGGCAGGTGGTTTAATGGTGATGACCAATAATCAGGCTGTACAAATGCTCATTATGAAAAATTGACTAATTAGACATTTAAGACATTGCAGCTGCTTTCACAGCCCCTACGGGCGTGTATGAGATGCGCCCACACCAATAGGGGTCCCGCAAGTTCCGGGTTTAGGCATGTACTACAATTGCACCGAAACCCGGAACTTGCGCTCTGTCAAGAATCCTCTTGATAGATCGCAGGAATCAGAAGTAAAGGACTTCCGCCGACGGAGAGTTGGGCTATTTGTCCAACTTCTGCTCAGCGAATGCCCATGAAATTCTTTTCAGATACACAAGAACTGCAAGCTGGCCAGGCAATGGTGGAAGAGCAAGAAAACAGTGATGATGAAGAAACACCGTCATTTGATTTCACACTCGCAGCCACCATTTCAGATACTAACAGTGCGTATAATTTAGAGGATAGCACAGAGGCGGGATCTGCATATGGTGAGACATTGGGCACGAGTGGCCTGCAACCAGGGCAGGGGGCAAGGACAGTGCAGGTGCCAGCTTGCTGGAGTGTGAGGTCGCACACGAGTTCTGCTGCAGAGGACTCAGATGAGCACTTCAATGGGGCAGGCTGTAGAAGATGGCAGATGGTTACTCACAATGAAACGCTTGGTGCATTGGGAAGCTTGCCAGAAAGTCTATGTGCAATGTCAAGGAGCATGGAGGAGTCTGACACCAACCTGCACAGGGCTTTGATCAGAGTTTGGAGCCCATCCATTCCAGCATGGATGTGGTGACACACTTTCAGACTCAACCATGATGCAGCGTCCCATGGCCGATGTCACAGCTTCCACTGCACCACAAGTTCCATTGCTTCAAATGCCACGTGCGAGTCAGAGTAGGAATCGCAGGATAGCTCAGATGAATACGTGGCTTGAGGAGCGGTGCAGCAGGGAGGGATTCAAATTACTGGGACATTGGAAACAGTTCTGGGGGAGGTGGAACCAGTACAAACCGGATGGTCTGCACCTGGGCAGGACCGGAACCAATGTCCTGGGGAAGTGTTTGCTAGTGCCGTTGGGGAGGAGTTAAACTAATATGGCAGGGGGATGGGAACCTATGCAGGGAGGCAGAGGGAAGTAGAATGGGGGCAGAAGCAAAAGATAGAAAGAAGAAAAGTAAAAGTGGAGGGCAGAGAAATCTAAGGCAAAAAGCAAAAAGGACCACATTGCAGCAAAATTCTAAAGGGCAAAGTGTGTTAGAAAGACAAGCCTGAAGGTTCTGTGCCTCAATGCGAGGAGTATTCGGAATAAGCTGGAAGAATTAACTGCGCAGATAGCAGTAACGGGTATGATGTAATTGGCATCACGGAGACATGGCTCCAGGGTGACCAAGGCTGGGAACTCAACATCCAGGGGTTTTCAACATTTAGGAAGGATAGACAGAAAGGAAAAGGAGGCGGGGTGGCATTGCTGGTTAAAGAGGAAATTAATGCAATAGTAAGAAAGGTCATTAGCTTTGATGATGTGGAATCGGTATGGGTGGAGCTGCAGAATACCAAAGGGCAGAAAACGCTAGAGGGAGTTGTGTACAGACCACCAAACAGTAGTAGTAACGTTGGGGACAGCATCAAACAAGAAATTAGGGATGCATGCAATAAAGATACAACATTTATCATGGGTGACTTTAATCTACATATTGACAGGGCTAACCAAACTGGTGGCAATGCAGTGGAGGAGGATTTCTTGGAGTGTATTCGGGATGATTTTCTAGACCAATATGTTGAGGAACCAACCAGGGAGCTAGCCATCCTAGACTGGGTGATGTGTAATGAGAAAGGACTAATTAGCCATCTTGTTGTGCAAGGCCCCTTAGGGAAGAGTGAACATAACATGGTAGAATTCTTTATTAAGCTGGAGAGTGACACAGTTAATTCAGAATCTAGGTCCTGAACTTAAGGAAAGGTAACTTTGATAGTTCGAGGCGTGAATTGGCTAGAATAGACTGGCAAATGATACTTAAAGGGTTGACAGTGGATAGGCAATGGCAAACATCAGCAATTGTACATCCCTGTCTGGAGTAAAAATAAAATGGGGAAGGTGGCTCAACCGTGGCTAACAAGGGAAATTAAGGATAGTGTTAAATCCAAGGAAGAGGCATATAAATTGGCCAGAAAATGCAGCAAACCTGAGGACTGGGAGAAATTTAGAATTCAGCAGAGGAGGATAAAGGGTTTAATTAAGAGGGGGAAAATAGAATACGAGAAGAAGCTTGCCGGGAACATAAAAACTGACTGCAAAAGCTTCTATAGATATGTGAAGAGAAAAAGATTAGTGAAGACAAATGTAGGTTCCTTGCAGTTGGATTCAGGTGAATTTATAAATGGGAACAAAGAAATGGCAGACCAATTAAACAAATACTTTGGTTCTGTCTTCATGAAGGAAGACAAAATAACCTTCCGGAAGTACTAGGGGACAGTGAGTCTAGTGAGAAGGAGGAACTCAAGGATATCCTTATTAGGCGGGAAATTGTGTTACGGAAATTGATGGGATTGAAGGCCGATAAATCCCCGGGGTCCGATAGTCTGCATCCCAGAGTACTTAAGGAAGTGGCCCTAGAAATAATGGATGCATTGGTCATCATTTTCCAACATTCTATCGACTCTGGATCAGTTCCTATGGACTGGAGGGTAGCTAATGTAACACCACTTTTTTAAAAAGGAGGGAGAGAGAAAGCGGGTAATTATAGACCGGTTAGCCTGACATCAGTGGTGGGGAAAATGTTGGAATCAATTATTAAGGATGAAATAGCAGCGCATTTGGAAAGCAGTGACAGGATCGGTCCAAGTCTGCATGGATTTATGAAGGGGAAATCAAGATGACAAATCTTCTGGAATTTTTTGAGGATGTAACTAGTAGAGTGGATAAGGGAGAACCAGTGGATGTGGTGTATTTGGACTTTCAAAAGGCTTTTGACAAGGTCCCACACAAGAGATTGGTGTGCAAAATCAAAGCACATGGTATTGGGGGTAATGTGCTGATGTGGATAGAGAACTGGTTGGCAGACAGGAAGCAGAGAGTCGGGATAAACAGGTCCTTTTCAGAATGGCAGGCAGTGACTAGTGGAGTACCGCAGGGCTCAGTGCTGGGACCCCAGCTATTTACAATATACATTAATGATTTGGATGAAGGAATTGAGAGTAATATCTCCAAGTTTGCAGATGCAATTAAACTGGGTAGCGGTGTGAGCTGTGAGGGGGATGCTAAGAGGCTGCAGGGTGATTTAGACAGGTTAGGTGAGTGGGCAAATGCATGGCAGATGTCAGTATATTGTGGATAAATGTGAGGTTATCCACTTTGGGGGCAAAAACACGAAGACAGAATATTATCTGAATGGTGGCAGATTAGGAAAAGGGGAGGTGCAACGAGACCTGGGTGTCATGGTTCATCAGTCATTGAAAGTTGGCATACAGGTATAGCAGGCAGTAAAGAAGGCAAATGGTATGTTGGCCTTCATAGCTAGGGGATTTGTGTATCGGAGCAGGGAGGTCTTACTGCAGTTGTACAGGGCCTTAGTGAGGCCTCACCTGGGATATTTTGTTCAGTTTTGATCTCCTAATCTGAGGAAGGATATTCTTGCTATTGAGGGAGTGCAGCGAAGGTTCACCAGACTGATTCCCGGGATGGCTGGACTGACATATGAGGAGAGACTGAATCGATTGGGCCTTTATACATTGGAGTTTAGAAGGATGAGAGGGAATCTCATAGAAACATATAAAATTCTGACAGGATGGGACAGGTTTGATGCGGGTAGATTGTTCCCGATGTTGGGGAAGTCCAGAACCAGGGGACACAGTCTTAGGATAAGGGGTAGGCCATTTAGGACTGAGATGAGGAGAAACTCCTTCACTCAGAGAGTTGTTAACCTGTGGAGTTCCCTGCTGCAGAGAGTTGTTGATGCCAGTTCATTGGATAGTTTCAAGAGGGAGTTAGATATGGCCCTTATGGCTAAAGGGATCAAGGGGTATGGAGAGAAAGCAGGAAAGGGGTACTGAGGGAATGATCAGCCATGATCTTATTGAATGGCGGTGCAGGCTTGAAGGGCCGAATGGCCTACTCCTGCACCTATTTTCTATGTTTCTATGTTTCACAAGCAGCATCCACCCAACATCTGAGTGCTGCAGTGGAAGCTCAGACTGCTGCCATCGTGGCTGTGGATTACAGTTTTCAAAGGGGCTTGCAGGGTGTCACAGCAATCCAGCAATCTGTCCTCCAACTGGTTACTAGGATTGCTGACGTGCCGTCCCAGGGGAGTGGCAATGGCTCCATGGAGCATAACCTGCAGTCCTTGCTCAGGATGACAACATTCGTCCTCCCACCCTGTGACTCTGCCAGTGCTCTTGCTGTTGCCCATCAGCCATGATCTTATTGAATGGTGGAGCAGGCTCGAGGGGCCAAATAGCCTACTCCTGTTCCTATTTCTTTGTTCTTATGTTCTTATGATCAGCCAGCCAGTTCATGCCAAGGTGGTGCAGTCCGCAGCCGGGACTTCTAGTTCGTCCTCCAAGGCCATCTGGAGTCTCCTCCTCTGAACGTCAGCAGCCTTCCACCAGTCACTGGGTTGTAGCCACTGGGGTAGCACCGCGAAGGAGCACTAGGTCAGGCAAAAGCACATGGAAGACAGGCACTAAGGGAATGCGCAAGGTGGCATGGTATCATTTATAAATTTATTTCAGAATATTTATTTTGTGTTGGCTTTTATTTTTGCATTGTCATAGTGGATGCTGTGATGGTCAGTGACAGAGGGACTGTTGGTGAATGTGGAATTGGGGTTACGTTTACTGGTATCACACTCGGATGAGTTCTTCCTGGACAGCTGAGCCAGAAAGGGACTGTCTAGGTTGCCTCCTCCCTTCTTCCTCTTCCTCCTCTTTTTCCTCCTTCTCCTCATACTCCTGCTCCTCAGCTGGTTGCCATCATCATCATAGGTGGTCCATCGAAATGAGGATGACTTGCTTCCACACCAAAAAAGGATGACTACAAAGGTGCCCCGAATAAAGGACCCGAACTACATGCTGAAGAGGTGGAAGATGCCTGTGTGTGGATTTTTTTAACGTGGGGTGACCGTTGCACACCAGCCATCACACGGGCTTGACAGAGCGAGGTCTTGGTCCAGTGGCAAGGATTACTCAAGACGAATGGAGACCAGCTCTGCTGCACGGACCTAGTGCGCAAACATCGCGCAGTGTGGGCTGGCCCGTGGTGCCCCTGTGCCCCTGGCCCCGAACTCACACCTCCCCTGGGCTCCGATCACATCCTTCCACAATCTCTCGCCGTTCCTTTGCCCCGACCTCGCCGCTCCTGCTGTATCTGCCCACGTTCCAATCACTGACCTGGACCCTGATGACACTCCTCATTGCCATATAGCTGGTGGCAAGGGCTGCGCCCTCATGATTGCGAGGTTGTGCTGCACGCAGTAGACCACCACGAATTTTGGCTATTCTGTTGGGTACTGCAGGGCTCCTCCAGAGCGGTCCAGGCAGCACACCAATGGTCTTCTCTATCACATTTCTTGTGTTAGCATGGCTTTCATTGTATGCATACTGCCCACGAGTGCACGGCTACTGGAGTCATGAGTCATGTTGTTAGCGGATAGCCCTTGTCACCCAGTAGCCGTTCTTTGGTTTGGTGTGGTGACTCAAATTCAGATGGCACAGCGGACCTCCGTAGAATGAAGATATCATGACTGCTGCCAGGATACCGGGCATTGACCTGCTTGATTCACTGCCTATGGTTACACACTAGCTGGACATTGAGATAGTGGAATCCCTTTTGGTTCCGGTACATGGCAGAGTTGACATGCGGTGCCCGCAAAGCAACATGTGTGTCATCACACACTCTGCACCATGGGGAAAGCTGCAATCCTCGTGAAGCTGTGTGCTTGTTCTGCCTGCTGGTCTCTGGCAAGAGAAAATGAAATGTAGTCAGTGCTCTTTGAATACAAAGACTCAGTGACCTCCCTTACAGTGGAGAGTGAGAGCAACATGTTATCAGATCAGCCATGATCTTATTGAATGGCAGAGCAGACTCGAGGGGCCAAATGACTCCTGCTCCTATGTGTTTTGTTCTTATGTTCATATGTATGTTGCAAATACCTCCAGATCCAGCCTGGAAGGAGTCCTTTGCATAAAAGTTAATCACCACGTTCACCTTCACAGCCACTGGAATACGATCCTTGCCTTGTTCATAGGTTGTAGTTCTGGCTGCAGCAGATGTCAGATTTCAGAGAGGACATACTTACTGAAGTGCTGACGTCTCACACATTGTTCCTCACTGAACACCCTAGGTGGATATGGCCTCCTTCTGGGAAGATATAGCCTCCTCCTTCCCCTTCTTCCAGCATCTTGTCCTGCACTGTGTGCCCTCTGTTCATTCTCCAAGTTATGCAGTATCCCACGGGGAATGTCCACCAATGCACCCATGTCTGTCAGCAAGTGGTTCATGCAGAAGCCTTTCAATCAGGAAAAAGTCCTCCAGAATATGTCACACCACTTCCTTTAGCAACTTTTTAAACAACTATAGAAAGCAGCAAACAATTGTAGAATTGTAGCAATAGCCAGTTGAAATCAAGCAGCAACTAACCTGAGAGTAGGTGATGATCCCTTTAAATAGCACCGGAGAGGTGTCCTTCCAGCTTCTCAAAATGTGTTCAATTGTGTGAGCTTAAGAGCGGGCGGTAGCTGGAACAATCAGAGTTGCAAACTAATTGACATCATGATTTGCCGACTCTGCATACTTCCAGTAGATGCTCACTGCGTGTGCTAACATCCTCACCTAGATGACAACTGGTGGGACTCACACCAGAATTGTGCGCATATCTAAGGGCACTCATAGTGCCCCAAAAATGGGCGCTATGTATTTGAATTTTGCGCCCTGAGAGCATTATTGTTAGTCATGAATCATGTTGGTTTAAGAACACTAACAAGATTCTAGTTTTCTGTTGGTATAATTTTGTAATATTTCGGTGAACTGTAAAAAAAAAATTGCGATGGTCAGCCTAGAAATGCAGAGCAGAAATACCAAGATAAAAGCCAAACAAACTAAAATAAAAATAATCTGTGATAGAGAATTGTCCCAAAGGTAATAAATGTGTTTTATACATTTTCCTAATGGTGGAATTCTTATCCACACTGTGTACAGCAAATGAATTGAACAATGGAACTGGTCAGGTAAATAGTTAATTTATTTAATACATTGGTAGCTGGTATAAAATGTGTGCTTTCACAAATACAAGCTCTCAGAAAGAGGAACGCTATAATCATTCTGATTATTTCCAGCCAGGAATATTACATTTAGTAAAACTATCAAAGGGTTTTTAATGATCCTGATAGCCAAAAATGATTTTTTTTTTTGCTATTAATTTTAAATGGGAATAATCACAAGATTATTTCTCCTTAAAATACTTTTGCGTTTCTTCTTACTTTTTTATATCTTCCTGTGCTTTCTTCTGCCACAGTTCTTTCATCCGGGGAGGTGAGACAGTAAAATTAGTGAAATGCAGTAAACATATTCGGTGTGACTCAGATGATGTCAAATGCACTTGTCTGTGAATAGAAATGGTTAAGGTGGGAAAACGGGTCTTGCAACATTTTCTTCATTACTAATTTTGGAAAGTTCTGCTTTTCCACATTCTTTGTTTGCTTAAGCTTTTGTAAAACTTCTTTCTGAAATCTGATGAAACTTAGTGAGAGGCAGTCACTAACTGTTGGTTGAGGCACGGAATAAGATTGTTAACTTTTACTGAGGCCAAAAATTATACGGGCAGTTTCCCGGGATGCCGGCAGCATTCTTTTTAAGGGCAGACTTCAAATAAGCCACAGGAGTTGTTAAAAAGGAGCAGTGAGCCATAGGATAATCTAAATTAGAGCATTGTGCCACAGGAGATTATAAAATAAGTGCAGTGATCACATGGAAGCTCCTTCAGTGAAAATAGTAGCAGCTCATTCACCTCAGTTCCAAATTACACCACTGCATAATCATTATTCGTGTGAACACAACGGTAATCAAATTGTTTGAGTTTAGCTGATTAGCTTTGTTGGTCAATTTGCCTATTGATGATGGTATCTAGAAGAGCTTTGCCCTGTTTTACTGACATTTCTATACATATTAGCAGCTTCAACATCATCTGGAACCTTCGAAGGAAGCACTTCAACAGAAGAAACTACAACTGTGATCTATTCCACAGCAACAACATCACCAGAATCAACAGGTATAATCGATTGCAATCTAGAAATCCAACATCATGGGGGAAAAAATTACTAATGTTTATAATACTTCATTTCATAAAACAAAAGCCACCACTACTGTCCAGAGCTGGTGCTTCAAAAAATCAAGAATGTCATTAAACCAGACAAATTGATACTCTGTGTAATGGTAAACTTTGTATAAGAAAGCAAGCTCCAGTAACAACATACTTGAAATTTAATGCACAGTGTTTAACATTGAGATCATGAACAGACTGATATTAAGTATAAAAGCATCACACCCTTTTTGCCATGTTTTAATTCATGACATTAAACTTACCTTCCTCATTTGACATGCTTCATGCTGCAATCAGCAGGAGCATTACTTTCTTTCACTGACATCTCTTTTAACATCATCATCATAGGCATTCCCTCGGAATCGAGGAAGACTTGCTTCCGCTCTTAGCATGAGTTCTTCGGTGGCTGTACAGTCCAATACGAGAACCACAGTCTCTGTCACAGGTGGGACAGATAGTGGTTGAGGGAAAGGGTGGGCAGGGAGCCTGGTTTGCCACTTACCTTCCTCATTTGACATGCTTCATAGAAACATAGAAAGTAGGTGCAGGAGTAGAACATTTGTCCCTTCGAGTCTGCACCACCATTCAATATGATCAAGGCTGATCATGCAACTTCAGTGCCCCATTCCTGCTTTCCCTCCCTATCCCTTTATCCCTTTAGCCATAAGGGCCACATCTAACTCCCTTTTGAATATATCTAACGAACTGGCCTCAACTACCTACCGTGGTAGAGAGTTGCACAGGTTCACAATTCTCTGAGTGAAGAAGTTTCTCGTCATTTTGATCCTAAATGGCTTACCCCTTAACCATAGACTGTCACCCCTGGTTCTAGACTTCCCCAACATTGGTAACATTCTTCCTGCATTTAACCTGTCCAATCCCGTCAGAATTTTATATGTTTCTATGAGATCTCCTCTCATTCTTCTAAATTTCACTGAATATAAGCCTAGCCGATCCAGTCTTTCTTCATCTGTCAGTCCTGCCATCCCAGGAATCAGTCTGGTGAACCTTCGCTGCATTGCCTCAATAGCAAGAATGTCCTTCCTCAGATTAGGAGACTAAAACTGCACACAGTACTCAAGGAATGGTCTCACCAAGGCCCTGTACAACTGCAATAAGACCCGCCTGCTTCTATACTCAAATCCCTTCGCTATGCAGACCAGCATGCCATTTGCTTTCTTTACTGCCTGCTGTACCTGCATGCCTACCTTCAATGACTGATCTACCATGACACACAGGTCTCTTTGCACCTCCCATTTTACTAATCTTTCACCATTCAGATAATAATGTGCCTTCCTGTTTTTGCCACCAAAGTGGATAACCTCCCACTTATCCACATTATACTGCATCTGCCATGCATTTGCCCATTCACCTAACCTGTCCAAGTCAACCTGCAGCCTCCTAGCATCCTCCTCGCAACTTGCTCTGCCACCCAGCTTAGTGTCATCTGCAAACTTGGAGATATTACATTCATTCCTTCGTCTAAATCATTAATGTATATTGTAAATAGCTGGGGTCCCAGCACTGAACCCTGCTGCACCCCACTAGTCACTGCCTGCCATTCTGAAAAGGACCCATTTATTCCCACTCTTTGCTTCCTGTCTGCCAACCAGTTCTCTATCCACGTCAATACATTACCCCCAATACCATGTGCCTTAATTTTGCACACTAATCTCTCGTATGGGACCTTGTCAAAAGCCTTTTAAGAGTCCAAATACACCACATCCACTGGTTCTCCCTTATCTACTCTACTAGTTACACCCTCAAAAAACAATAGAAGGTTTGTCAAGCATGATTTCCCTTTCATAAATCCATGCTGCCTTGGACCGATCCTGTCACTGTTTTCCAAATGCACTACTATTACATCTTTAATAATTGATTCAAACATTTTCTCCACCACCAATGTGAGGCTAACCGGTCAATAATTCCCTGTTTTCTCTCTACCTCCTTTTTCAAAAAGTGTATTTGTTTGCATTATTTCCCCTCCAATCCATAGGAACTGAACCAGAGTCCATGAAACATTGTAAAATGATCACCAATGCATCTGCTATTTCTAGGTCCACTTCCTAAAATACTCTGGGATGCAGACTATCAGGCCCTGGGGATTTATCGGCCTTCAGTTCCTTCAATTTCCCCAACACCATTTCCTGACTAATAAGGATTTTCCTCACTTCCACCTTCTCGCTAGACCCTCGGTCCCCTAGTATTTTTGGGAGGTTATTCGTGTCTTCCTTAGTTAAGACAGAACCAAAGTATTTGTTCATTTGGGCTGCCATTTCCTTGTTCCCCATTATGAATTCCTCTGATTCTGACTGCAAGGGACCTACATTAGTCTTCACAAATCTTTTGCTCTTTACATATCTGCAGAATCTTTAGCAGTCAGTTTTTAGGCTCCCTGCAAGCTTACTCTCTTTCCCCCCTCCTAATTAAATGCTTAGTCCTCCTCTGCTGAATTCTAAGTTTCTCCTAGTCCTCAGGTTTGCAGCTTTTTCTGGCCAATTTATATGCCTCTTCCTTGGATTTAACACTTTCCGAATTTCCCTTGTTAGCCACGGTTGAGCCACCTTCCCTTTTTTATTCTTGCATCACACAGGGATGTACAATTGTTATAGTTCATCCATGAGATATTTAAATGTCTACCATTGCTTATCCACTGTCAACCCTTTGAGTATCATTCTCCAATCTATCCTAGCCAATTCACGACTCATACCGTCAAAGTTTCCTTTCTTTCAATTCTAGTCTCTGAATTAACTGTGTCACTCTCCATCTTAATGAAGAATTCTACCATATTATGCTCACTCTTCCCCAAGGGGCCCCACATGACCAGTTTGCTAATTAATCCTCTCTCGTTACACAAGACTCAGCCTAGCATGGCCTGCTCTCTCGTTGGCTCCTCAACATATTAGTCCAGAAAACCATCCCTAAAACACTTCAGGAAATCCTCCTCCACAGTATTGCTACCAGTTTGGTTAGCCCAATCAATATGCAGATTAAAGTCACCCATGACAACTGCTGTACCCTTATTGTACACGTCCCTAATTTCCTGTTTGATGCCATCCCCAACCTCACTACTACTGTTTGGTGATCAGTACACAACTCCCACCAACATTTTCTGCCCTTTGGTGTTTCACAGCTCTACCCATATAGATTCCACATCATCCACGCTAATGTCCTTCCTTACTATTGCGTTAATCTCCTCTTTAACCAGTAACGCTACCCCACCTCCTTTTCCTTCCTGTCTTTCCTTCCTGAATATTGAATACCCCGGGATGTTGAGTTCCCAGCCTTGGTTACCCTGGAGCCATATCTCCATAATCCCAATTACATCATATCTGTTAACAGCTATCTGCACAGTCAATTCATCCACCTTATTACGAATGCACCTCGCAGCCTTCAGGCTTGTTTTTTTAACACTCTTTGTCCCTTCAGAATTATGTTGCAATGTGGCCCTTTTTGATTTTTGCCCTTGATTTCTCTCCACTCCACTCTTGCTTTTCTCCTGCCTACCTTTTGCTTCTGTCCCCTTTTTACTTCCCTCTGTCTCCCTGCATAGATTCCCATCCCCCTGTCTTTTAAGTTGAAACCCTCCCCAACAACACTAGTAAACACTCCACCTAGGACATGGGTTCCAGTCCTGCCCAGGCGCAGACCGTCCGGCTTGTACTGGTTCCACCTCCCACTGAACCGGTTCCAATGTCCCAGGAATTTGAATCCCTCACACTTGCACCATTCCTGAAGCCATGTATTCATCTGAGCTATCCTGCAATTCCTACTCTGACTAGCACGTGGCACTGGTAGCAACCCTGAGATTACTATCTTTTGAGGTCCTACTTTTTAATTTAACTCCTAGCTCCCTCAATTCAGCTTGTAGGACCTCATCCCATTTTTTGCCTCTATTGTTGTTACCTATATGTACCACAACAGCTGGCTGTTCACCCTCCCCCTCCAGAATGCCCTGCAGCCGCTCCGAGACATCCTTAACCCTTGCTCCAGGGAGGCATCATAACATCCTGGAGCCTCGTTTGCGGCCGCAGAAACGCCCATTTTCCCCTTACAATAGAATCCTCTATCACTATAGCTCTCCCACTCTTTTTCCTGCCTCCTGTGCAGCAGAGCCATCCCTGGTGCCATGGACTTGGCTGCTGCTGCCTTCCCTGATGAGTCATCTCCCTCAACAATACCCAAGTTGGTGTATCTGTTTTGGAGGGAGATGACTGCAGAGAACCCCTCCACAACCGTCCTTCCACTGCTCTTCCTGATGGTCACCCATTTCCTATCTGCCTGTGTAGCCTTTACCTGCAGTGTAACCAACTCACTAAACATGCTATTCACAACATCCTCAGCATCGCGGATGCTCCAGAGTGAACCCATGTGCAGATCCAGTGCCGTAATGCGGTCTGTCAGGAGCTGCAGCAGGACACACTTCCTGCACACATAGTAGTCAGGAACACTGGAAGCTTCCCTGACTTCCCACATTGTACGAGAGGAGCATGACATGGGTCTGGGCTCTCCTGCCATGACTTAACCCTTAAATTAACCTAATTGGTAACAACGCCAAAGGTTAACTATTGATCAGAAAAGAAAAAGAAAAAGATTAAATACTCACCAATCCACCAGCCAATCACTTACCCTCTTGGCTGTGACGTCACACTTCAATTTATTTTCAATCCTTTGTTTACCTTCTGCACCTGCACCAGCTAGCTCCTCCGACTCAGTCACCTTGAAACCACGTTGCTGTTTGCGCTGCTCCAGTTAGCTTCTTAATCTCCCCTTTCCGATCTCGCGCTATTTGAATCTCCCAGGTCGGCTCAGTCCTCTATCTCCCCCTCCGATCTCACGCTGCTTGAAACATGCTGCAATCAGCAGGAGCATTACTTTCTTTCAGTGGCATCTCTTTTAACATCAACAGCTACATCATCATCATTTTCAACATCAGAACAAAGCTCCTCCACCGACACAACATTAACCACTTCTTCCACCACTTTAGCCTCAACAAGTGAAACAACAGATATACACATTGCTATCCCAATTGACAACATTCAACCTCCCTGCTGATATATCATTTTTCAATCAACCAATAGACAATAACCTTCCATTGACCGTTGTAAAGAATTTTTTTCAAAACAGTAAAAGCATTTTGTGTCTTCACTGTTTCATGTCTGTTAATGATGTTACATTTCTACTGCTATAATACTAATTGAGACATCACTGTTAAGCACATCAGCAGAAACATTAACACCTTTGATTCCTTCAACTCGTCTGAAATACCAAGTGGCATTTCCCACGTAAAAAATGGTTTCAAACACACAGACAGATGAGACTGTTCTTGTCACATCGCATTACGTCAGGTGTCGGCTCTGGCTTTTATGCCAAGTACTATTTAAAAACTTACCAATCCAGTCACAGTCTTCTCTCTAATTATGAATATGAATATTCTCAAAGTTTAATGAATGCTGATAGCTTGCACCAAATATCATGGGGTCTGCATCAGTGGGAAAATAGTAGCACCTCATTCACTTCAGTTGCAAATTACACGACTGCATAATCATTATTCGTGCGAACACAACGGTAATCAAATTGTTTGAGTTTATCTGATTAGCTTTGTTGGTCAATTTGCCTATTGATGATAGTATCTAGAAGAGCTTTGCCCTGTTTTACTGACATTTCTATACATATTAGCAGCTTCAACATCATCTGGAACCTTCGAAGGAAGCACTTCAACAGAAGAAACGACAACTGTGATCTATTCCACAGCAACAACATCACCAGAATCAACAGGTATAATCGATTGCAATCTAGAAATCCAACATCATAGAGGAAAACATTACTAATGTTTATAATACTTCCTTTCATAAAACAAAAGCCACCCCTGCTGTCCAGAGCTGGTGCTTCAAAAAGTCAAGAATGTCATTAAACCAGACAAATTGATACTCTGTGTAATGGTAAACTTGGTATAAGAAAAAAGCTCCAGTAACAACATACTTGCAATTTAATGCAGTGTGTTTAACATTGAGATCATGAACAGTCTGATATTAAGTATCAAAGCAACACACCATTTTTGCCATGTTTTTAATTCATGACATTAAACTTACCTTCCTCATTTGACATGCTTTATGCTGCAATCAGCAGGAGCATTACTTTCTTTCACTGACATCTCTTTTAACATCAACAGCTACATCATCATCATCTTCAACATCAGAAGAAAGCTCCTCCACAGACACAAACTTAACCACTTCTTGTGCCACTTTAGCCTCAACAAGTGAAACAACAGATATACACATTGCTATCCCAATTGACAACGTTCAACCTCCCTGCTGATATATCATTTTTCAATCATCATCATCATCATAGGCAGTCCCTCGGAATCGAGGAAGACTTGCTTTCACTCCCAAAGTGAGTTCTTTGGTAGCTGAACAGTCCAATACAAGAGCCACAGACCCTGTTACAGGTGGGACAGACATTGGTCGTGGGAAGGGGTGGGTGGGGCTGGTTTGCTGCATGCTCCTTCCGCTGCCTGCGCTTGACCTCTTCGCGCTCTTTGCGTTGATACTCGAAGAGTTCAACGTCCTCCCGGATGGACTTCCTCCACCTCGGGCGGTCTGCGGCCAGGGTCTCCCAGGTGTCAGTGGTGATGTCGCACTTTACCAGGGAGGATTTGAGGGGGTCATTGTAACGTTTCCGCTGCCCACCTTTGGCTCGTTTACCACGAAGGAGCTCCACATAAAGCATTTGCTTATGGAGTCTCGTGTCTGGCATGTGGACTATGTGGCCTGCCCAGCGAAGCTGATCAAGTGTGGTCAGTGCTTCAATGCTGGGGATGTTGGCCTGGACGAGGACACTGATGTTGGTGCGCCTGTCCTCCCAGGGGATTTGCAGGATCTTGCGGAGACATCATTGGTGATATATCTCCAGCGACTTGAGGTGCCTTCTACACATCGTCCATGCAGACAATTGTCCTCCATTGACCATTGTAAAGAATTTTTTTCAAAAGAGTAAAAGCGTTTGTGCCTTCACAGTTCCAAGTCTGTTAATGATGTGACATTTCGACTGCTATAATACTAATTCAGCCATCACTATTAAGCACATCAGCAGAAACATTAACACCTTTGATTCATTCAACTCGTCTGAAAAAACCAAGTGGCATTTCCTAAGTCAGAGAATGGTTTCAAAGACATAGACAGACCACAGATGAGACCGTTCTTGTCACATCGCATTACGTCAGGTATCAGCTCCGGCTTTTATGCCAAGTACTATTTAAAAACTTATCAATCCAGTCACATTCTTCTTCTGTCTAATTCTGAACATGAAGATTCTCAAAGTTTAGTGAATGCTGATAGCGTGCACCAAATATCATGGGGTCTGCATCAGTGGGAAAATAGTAGCACCTCATTCACTTCAGTTCCAAATTACACTACTGCATGATCATTATTCGTGTGAACACAACGGTAATCAAATTGTTTGAGATCAGCTGATTAGCTTTGTTGGTCAATTTGCCTATTGATGATGGTATCTAGAAGAGCTTTGCCCTGTTTTACTGACATTTCTATACATATTAGCAGCTTCAACATCATCTGGAACCTTAGAAGGAAGCACTTCAACAGAAGAAACTACAACTGTGATCTATTCCACAGCAACAACATCACCAGAATCAACAGGTATAATCGATTGCAATCTAGAAATCCAACATCATGGAGGAAAAAATTACTAATGTTGATAATATTTCCTTTCATAAAACAAAAGCCATCACTGCTGTCCAGAGCTGGTGCTTCAAAAAGTCAAGAATGTCATTAAACCAGACAAATTGATACTCTGTGCAATGGTAAACTTTGTATAAGAAAAAAGCTCCAGTAACAACATACTTGCAATTTAATGCAGTGTGTTTAACATTGAGATCATGAAGATTCTGATATTAAGTATCAAAGCAACACACCATTTTTGCCATGTTTTTAATTTATGACATTAAACTTACCTTCCTTATTTGACATGCTTCATTGAAACATAGAAAGTAGGTGCAGGAGTAGGCCATTAGGCCCTTTGAGCCTGCACCACCATTCAATATGTTCATGGCTGATCATGCACCTTCAGTGCCCCATTCCTGCTTTCTCTCCCTACCCCTTTATCCCTTTAGCCATAAGGGCCACATCTAACTCCCTTTTGAATATATCTAATGAACTGGCCTCAACAACTTACTGTGGTAGAGAATTCCACAGGTTCAAAATTCTCAGAGTGAAGAATTTTCCCCTCATTTCGTTCCTAAATGGCTTACCCCTTAACCTTAGACCCTTGGTTCTGGACTTCCCCAACATTGGGAACATTCTTCCTGCATCTAACCTGTCCAGTCCCATCAGAATTTTATATGGTTCTGTGAGATCCTCTCTCGTTCTTCTAAATTCCAGTGAATATAAGCCTAGCCAATCCAATCTTTCCTTATATGTCAGTTTTGCCATCCCGGGAATCAGTCTGGTGAACCTTCGCTGCACTCCCGCAATAGCAAGAATGTCCTTTCAGATTAGGAGACCAAAACTGCACATAATACTCAAAGTGTGGTCTCACCAAGGCTCTGTACAACTGCAATAAGACCTTTCTGCTCCTAAACTCAAATCCCCTCGCTATGAAGGCCAGCATGCCATTTGCTTTCTTTACTGCCTGCTGTACCTGCATGCCTACCTTCAATGACTGATGTTACCATGAAACCCACATCTCGTTGCACCTCCCATTTTACTAATCTGTCACCATTCAGATTGTAATCTGCCTTCCTGTTTTTGCCACCAAAGGGGATAACCTCCCCCTTATCCACATTATACTGCATCTGCCATGCATTTGCCCATTCATCTAACCTGTCCAAGTCCCCTTGCAGCCTCCTAGCTTCCTCCTCGCAGCTCGCCCTGCCATCCAGCTTAGTGTCATCTGCAAACTTGGAGATATTACATTCATTCCTTTGTCTAAATCATTAATGTATATTATAAATAGCTGGGGTCCCAGCACTGAACCCTGCGGCACCCCACTAGTCACTGCCTGCCATTCTGAAAAGGACCCGTTTATTCCCACTCTTTGCTTCCTGTCTGCCAACCAGTTCTCTATCCATATCAATACATGTCCCCCAATATTATGTGCCTTAATTTTGCATGCTAATTTCTTGTGTGGGACCTTGTCAAAAGCCTTTTGAAAGTCCAAATACACCACATCCACTGGTTCTCCCTTATCTACTCTACTACTTACATCCTCAAAAAACTAGAGAAGATTTGTCAAGCATGATTTCCCTTTCATAAACCCATGCTGACTTGGACCGATCCTGTCACTGCTTTCCAAATGTGCTACTATTACAGCTTTCATAATTGATTCCAGCATTTTCCCCACCACCAACGTCAGGTTTACTGGTCTATCATTCCTTGTTTTCTCTCTCCCTCCTTTTTTAAAAAGTTTGGTTGCATTATTTATCCTCCAATCCATAGGAACTGAACCAGAGTCCATGGAATATTATAAAATGACCACCAATGCATCTACTATTTCTAGGGCCACTTCCTTAAGTACTCTGGGATGCAGACTATCAGGCCCTGGGGATTTATCAGCCTTCAGTCCCTTCAATTTCCCTCACACCATTTCCTGACTAATAAGGATTTCCCTCAGTTTCCCCTTCTCACTCGACCCTCGGTCCCCCAGTATTTTTGGGAGGTTATTTGTGTCTTCCTTAGTGAAGACAGAATCAAAGTATTTGTTCAATTGGTCTGCCATTTCCTTGTTCCCCATTATGAATTCCTCTGATTCTGACTGCAAGGGACCTATATTTGTCTACACTAATCTTTTTCTCTTCACATATCTGTAGAAGCTTTTGCAGTCAGTTTTTATGTTCCCTGCAAGCTTACTCTCATACTCTATTTTCCCCCTCCTAATTAAATGCTTAGTCCTCCTCTGCTGAATTCTAAATTTCTCCCAGTCCTCAGGTTTGCTGCTTTTTCTGGCCAATTTATATACCCTTCCTTGGATTTAACACTTTCCCTAATTTCCCTTGTTAGCCACGGCTGAGCTACCTTCCCCTTTTTTTGCTACGCCACACAGGGATGTACAATTGTTGTGGTTCATCCATGTGATATTTAAATGCCTGCCATTGCTTATCCACCATCAACCCTTTAGGTATCATTCTTCAGTCTATCCTAGCCAATTCACGTCTCATACCGTCAAAGTTTCCTTTCTTTAAATTCAGGACCCTAGTCTGAATTAACTGTGCCATTCTCCATCTTAATGAAGAATTCTACCATATTATGCTCACTCTTCCCCAAGGGCCAGTTTGCTAATTAATGCTCTCTCGTAACACAAGACCCAGTCTAGCATAACCAGCTCTCTCGTTGGTTCCTCGAAATATTGATCCAGAAAACCATCCCTTATACACTCCAGGAAACCCTCCTCCACAGTATTGCTACCAGTTTGGTTAGCCCAATCAATATGCAGATTAAAGTCACCCATAATAACTGCTGTACCCTTATTGTACGCATCCCTAATGTAAGGGGTGGTGTGTGGTCTCTATGAGGAGGTCAGATTCCCTTCTGACCAACTTGAGTGGTTCATATTGCTCCCATTCCCTTGGGTTCTGTACTCTGGATTTATTTGGGGGGATGTGACAAAAGTGCAGAGGACACTGGTTTGATGCAAAGAACTTAATTTTTATTACAGTCAAGGTAATATTGACTTATTACTCTCGTAAGAAAATACACGGCCAAACTTACAATCACTCTAATAAAGGACAGTACAAGGAAAGGTACAAGGTCAAACTGATAATCACGCTAATAAAGTTCAATACACGACACATTCAAAGGGGGTTGCAGTAAAATTATATCTCCCACCTCGCAATACCTAATTCTAGCAAGATTAGACTCCAGGGCAGGCAGGGTCTTATACTTACCAATCCTTTTGATAGTTAATGGTAGATCGCGGTTGTGTTTTCCCTTGATACCACGTTGACTGTGGCCGGTCGCTTTGGCGATGGTGATGATCTTCCTTCCTTCAGGACTTCAGGACTTTGAGGCTGGAGAAGTTAGTTTACAACTGTCGCATTGGTTTCTCTCCTTGTCTTGATGAGGTAGTGGCAGCCTTGTAGCTACCTAGCAACCACCTCTCTAACCTCTGTTGAAAACAGTGGCCAGTTATACGTTTTCAGTGTTCTAATCTTGCCGCCCAATCTGTTCAAAATCCTTTGTATAATTTTGACGGGCTTGGTTCTTCTTTGTAATATTTTGTCAGGCGCATTAAAAGTTGATATGTCTTGGGTGGGTTGATGTTCTAAAACTGTTTCCTGATGGAAATATTAGTTTGGTAATTGCAAGGTCCTTTTGTGCTTAGTCTTTCGCATACAGGCTGGATTGGGCCTCTTTGTGATGTATATGCTGAAATGGTTGTCCAGACCCATGTTGATGGGGAGCTACCTCTGGGTAATTTTGTGATGTTAATGTCTCTTGTGGAGAAGGATTTTCAAATACTCATTCTTCCGGACAGGTTAACTCAGTTCTCACACCCAGATAGATTTACTTAATTAGACTGTCTTTTTCTAGCTTCGTAGGTCTGTCCACAGCCTTGAGTTTGTCGTTTAAAAGTCCAAAATTCTATTCAAGTTCATAGTTTCTTCCATAAGCACTTTAGAGTTCCAAACTTTTCAGTAGATAGTCCCAAATTAAATTTCCTTTCGAGTGAGCCCAAACACAGGGTTGGTTTCTTGTGAATTTTGCATTCCTGCATTCCCCCCTGTTGACACTCTACACTCTTGAGTGGCAATGAAGGTAAGCAAAATTCCTGCTCCCGAGAGTAAACCTTCCCTGCATTTATACTGGCTAAACATTACCCTGCATCCCCCGTTGAAATGCAATGCAATATACAGGCGAATACAGTCATTACAATTCGGTTATAGCATAGAAGGGGTCTGATGTCCCTCTTTTACTCGGTTTTCACAGTAAAATGGCGGTTTACAGTCATGCACAACGTTAAGTAAAGTAAAATAAAAACACATAGTAACACATTCTCAAATAGCATAAAGGTCCATAGTCAAACATGTTTTAAGTTCAGTAAAATAAAAGTACATAGTGAAAACATTTCAGTAACACTCTTACAACACTCACGATGTTGCGGTTTACAGCAGGTAAAATCAAACACAAATTAAACACGGTAGTATGGTGTCATCCCTCCCTCCGCGATTCCCAAGTTCGGCCATGGAGCGTACAGCACCCTTTGGTGCCTGACCTGACGGCCTCTGCGTTTCACTCGGCAAGTGAGACACCATAAGTAAAGTATAATCACGAGTTGACAAATAACTAAAGTGTGGGAAGCGATTCAGATCCAGACTGGGACCTCGATATTTCTGAAAAGGTCCCACCAAGGCAGAATGGTGATCTTAAGAATCTTTTTCCCTATCTCAATGGTTTTCTGTTCTCGAGTATAGAAGTGTTTTTGTGAGATAATTACAGCTTTTAGCAGAGCGGTGAGATGTTCGGGTAGAGGGGGAATTGCATAGCCAAAATGTACAACATAATCCTGCAGGTTTGTAATGTTTTCCATCACAGTGAGGGAGACAGTGGAGGGTTCAGGAATGGGGACAATCCGTTCCTGGGCCACTTGAACTGATGCCTCAGGTTTGAAGCAAAAACTGCTGTCACTTACCGGACACCAGAAGTGTCCATGTTGGTAGTGGGGCGCACTGGTGGTGACACAATATGTCCCAGCCCCTATGTATGCTACTTGTGGAGGGACCTGGTCCTGTGTCATTACTTCCATGGTGCAGTTAATAGGCTGTGTGACAGCAGCTTTAAACCCACACTGTGACTTTGAATGGGCACTCAAGTACTGGGGACACAGTATTACGTGTGCACCCCAGCTCCGGCACCCGGAGAGGTCAGTACCCGTTACAGCGTGCTCCCACTTTATGACATAGGGTGGGAACGCTGTGAAACGAATGTGTGCACCTCCCTGAATAACTCCAATGTTCTCCACCCGGTATACCGGTGCGGGTCGGGCTGTCCCACCCATGACCAGCATCCTTAATACTATTCCCATAATAGTGTGGTTCGATTTCCCACAGTCTACTGGGACAGGATAGGCTTCAGGGTAGGTGGAGCTGGCACGGGCTTAGTGAATTGCTGTACGGGTGGAGGGCTGCGAGGTGCTTGTTCCTGATCCAAGAGGGGACTACACCTTGTTTTAAACCCTCCAGGTTGTTGCGGCTCTCGCCCAACAACCATGCCCCATATAGTACGCACACCTCGTTCTGTGCAGCCTGGTCAGAAGCGTTTCTAACCTCCCATATAAGTGCATTCACTGTCTGCATGTTTTTCCAGCTCAGCCACTATTTCTTTTAAATGGACAGTCATAGCCTGGTCCTCGTGTAGTTCTGAACCTACTACGGTATTCTCCTGTTCCAGGATTTTTCTCAATTGGGTCTTTAAACTATTTATTTGTGTTTGCAGTTCTATGTCATCTGGGCTATTTATTACAGAGGATGCTATATTGTAGGTAGTGAAAACTTGGTTTATGATTCCCCTTCTAGATCTCCCTGAGCCCATGGTGTCCCTAGCGTTTAGGGTGTATTTGTTTACATTTCCAAAGTCTAACTCATAAAATTTCTTGAACATGTCTCTAAGTAGGGCCTGGTATAGAAACACTGTTTCCTTCGGACACCATGCAGGTAGGTGTACCTCGGTAAGGTTTCAAATTACTGAAGCTACCGCATAATGTACCCCCTGGTAGAACACCTTTTTGGTCGATACCAATACTAATCCGTTCCCAAGTCCCTTGGTGGTGCTAGTCGGAGTAGGAATTGCAGGATAGCGCAGATGAATACGTGGCTTGAGGAGTTGTGCAGCAGGGAGGGATTCAAATTCCTGGGGCATTGGAACCGGTTCTGGGAAGGTGGGACCAGTACAAACCGGACAGTCTGCACCTGGGAGGACTGGAACCAATGTCTGAGGAGGAGTGTTTGCCAGTGCTGTTGGGGAGGAGTTAAACTAATATGGCAGGGGGATGGGAACCAATGCAGGGAGACAGCGGGAAACAAAATGGAGACAGAAGCAAAAGACAGAAAGGAGATGAGTAAAAGTGGAGGGCAGAGAAACCCAAGGCAAAAAACAAAAAGGGCCACTTTGCAGCAAAATTCAAAAGGCTCTGTGCCTCAATGCAAGGAGTATTCGGAATAAGGTGGAGGATTTATCTGTGCAGACAACAGTTAATGGATACAACGCAGTTGGCATCACGGAAACATGGCTCCAGGGTGACCAATGCTGGGAACTCAACATCCAGGGGTATTCAACATTTAGGAAGGATAGACAGAAAGGAAAAGGAGGCGGGGTGGCGTTGCTGGTTAAAGAGGAAATTAATGCAGTAGTAAGGAGGGACATTAGCTTGGATGATGTGGAATTGGTATGGGTGGAGCTACGGAATACCAAGGGGCAGAAAACGCTAGTGGGAGTTGTGTATAGACCCTCCAAACAGTAGTAGTGATGTTGGGGAGGGCATCAAACAGGAAATTAGGGGTGCATGCAATAAAGGTGCAGCAGTTATCATGGGTGACTTTAATATGCATATAGATTGGGCTAACCAAACCGGAAACAATATGGTGGAGGAGGATTTCCTGGAGTGCATGAGGGATGGTTTGCTAGACCAATATGTCGAGGAACCAAATAGGGGGGAGGCCATCTTAGACTGGGTGTTGTGTAATGAGAGAGGATTAATTAGAAATCTCGTTGTGCGAGGCCCCTTGAGGAAGAGTGACCATAATATGGTGGAATTCTGCATTAGGATGGAGAATGAAACAGTTAATTCAGAGACCATGGTCCAGTACTTAAAGAAAGGTAACTTTGAAGGTATGAGGCGTGAATTGGCTAGGATAGATTGGCGAATGATACTTAAGGGGTTGACAGTGGATGGGCAATGGCAGACATTTAGAGACCGCATGGATGAACTACAACAATTGTACATCCCTGTCTAGCGTAAAAATAAAAAAGGGAAGGTGGCTCAACCGTGGCTATCAAGGGAAATCAGGGATAGTATTAAAGCCAAGGAACTGGCATACAAATTGGCCAGAAATAGCAGCGAACCCGGGGACTGGGAGAAATTTAGAACTCAGCAAAGGAGGACAAAGGGTTTGATTAGGACAGGGAAAATAGAGTATGAGAGGAAGCTTGCAGGGAACATTAAAATGGACTGCAAAAGCTTCTATAGATATGTAAAGAGAATAAGGTTAGTAAAGTCAAACGTAGGTCCCCTGCAGTCAGAATCAGGAGAAGTCATAACTGGGAACAAAGAAATGGCAGACCAATTGAACAAGTACATTGGTTCGGTATTCACTAAGGAGGACACAAACAACTTCCGGATATAAAAGGGGTCAGAGGGTCTAGTAAGAAGGAAGAACTGAGCGAAATCCTTATTAGTCAGGAAATTGTGTTGGGGAAATTGATGGGATTGTAGGCCGATAAATCCCCAGGGCCTGATGGTCTGCATCCCAGTGTACTTGAGGAGGTGGCCTTGGAAATAGCAGATGCATTGACAGTTATTTTCCAACATTCCATTGACTCTGGATCAGTTCCAATGGAGTGGAGGGTAGCCAATGTAACCCCACTTTTTAAAAAAGGAGGGAGAGAGAAAACAGGGAATTATAGACATCGGTAGTGGGTAAAATGATGGAATCAATTATTAAGGATGTCATAGCAGCGCATTTGGAAAGAGGTGACATGGTAGATCCAAGTCAACATGGATTTGTGAAAGGGAAATCATGCTTGACAAATCTTCTGGAATTTTTTGAGGATGTTTCCAGTCGAGTGGACAAGGGAGAACCAGTTGATGTGGTGTATTTGGACTTTCAGAAGGCTTTCGACAAGGTGCCACACAAGAGATTAATGTGCAAAGTTAAAGCACATGGGATTGGGGGTAGTGTACTGATGTGGATTGAGAACTGGTTGGCAGACAGGAAGCAAAGAGTAGGAGTAAATGGGTACTTTTCAGAATGGCAGGCAGTGACTAGTGGGGTACCGCAAGGTTCTGTGCTGGGGCCCCAGCTGTTTACATTGTACATTAATGATTTAGACGAGGGGATTAAATGTAGTATCTTCAAATTTGCGGATGACACTAATTTGGGTGGCAGTGTGAGCTGGGAGGAGGATGCTATGAGGCTGCAGAGTGACTTGGATAGGTTAGGTGAGTGCGCAAATGCATGGTAGATGAAGTATAATGTGGATAAATGTGAGGTTTTCCACTTTGGTGGTAAAAACAGAGAGACAGACTATTATCTGATTGGTGACAGATTAGGAAAAGGGGAGGTGCAACGAGACCTGGGTGTCATAGTACATCAGTCATTGAAGGTTGGCATGCAGGTACAGCAGGCGGTTAAGAAAGCAAATGGCATGTTGGCCTTCATAGTGAGGGGATTTGAGTACAGGGGCAGGGAGGTGTTACTACAGTTGTACAGGGCCTTGGTGAGGCCACACCTGGAGTATTGTATATAGTTTTGGTCTCCTAACTTGAGGAAGGACATTGCTATTGAGGGAGTGCAGCGAATGTTCACCAGACTGATTCCCGGGATGGTGGGACTGACCTATCAAGAAAGACTGGATCAACTGGGCTTGTATTCACTGGAGTTCAGAAGAATGAGAGGGGACCTCATAGAAACGTTTAAAATTCTGACGGGTTTAGACAGGTTAGATGCAGGAAGAATGTTCCCAATGTTGGGGAAGTCCAGAACCAGGGGTCACAGTCTAAGGATAAGGGGTAAGCCATTTAGGACCGAGATGAGGAGAAACTTATTCACCCAGAGAGTGGTGAACCTGTGGAATTCTCTACCACAGAAAGTTGTTGACGCCAATTCACTAAATATATTCAAAAAGGAATTAGATATAGTCCTTACTACTAGGGGGATCAAGGGGTATGGCGAGAAAGCAGGAATGGGGTACTGAAGTTGCATGTTCAGCCATGAACTCATTGAATGGCGGTGCGGGCTCGAAGGGCCGAATGGCCTACTCCTGCACCTATTTTCTATGTTTCTATGGTGGGACACCTTTCTGTTACTGTGTGTATTGGTGGGGTTGTGGGCAGGGGTTTCTTAATGTGTTGGGTGGTGTTAATTGGGAGTGGGAAGTGTGGAACCGTGTAGGCTAGAGTCCCACCCCATCCCTTCCCCTTCATCTTGCCATTGCTTGGCGAAGGCGATCGATATGCCTGCGGGACAAATACTCTCTGATCCCCACATACAAACATAAATTCCTTGTTCGGATTCCCACCATTTGTCCCAACACACTTTTACTCCTCCCCGTGTCCCCGTGATGGTGCGGTACGTAACATTACCGAGTCTTTTCCAGTCCGATTCCTGGTCCCATGCGTCCTTGCTGAGTTTTCTGAGCCAAAAAAACTCATCTTCCCAGGGGAATGTTCCCTTTGCAAGTCAAACACATACGCTTTCCCTCTGTAACACTGACTCGGGCAGCGATGATCCGTATCCGGGGGCATGGAAGTGAGGCCTTCCCGTAGGTAAACCCTTCCTGGCTGGAGTAGCGGGTAGAATTAGATCCCAGCCACCCTGGCCACCTTCCCTCGTGGGCATAAACGGCGAGTTCTTCCACGCCTGGGGGGCCACCCCCGGCGGTTACGCTCAGTGCTCTCCCTCCTGAACACCCGTAAACGAGGGATTCTTCCACATCTCCTCGGTCGCTGCTGCTCATCCCTATCAGGGTGAGCAGGAACAGGATCCTTCTCATGCTGCTCTCTCTCCTGTAGGGGCACATAAAACACATTGTCTAGCCCTGAGAAAGCTCTCTGGCTTGACAAAGGTGACCAAGTTCTAAATTGGGCTCATAGTCTTTAATTGACTGTCTGTCTTATTCAGTTCCTTATGGACTGATGTCTGCTTTTAACTTTATCTCACAGTCGTTCTGCTTGTTATCTTACCGGTGCTTCCTTAATAGCCATACCGGTAGATTCTTCTTGCTCCCGGGTATTACCCGGCCTGTGCTTCTTTTAACGGCTGCACAGGTAGATTCTTTTCCTTACCCCAGTTAGCTAATACATATATACTTATCATTACACGATAAATCTTACACTATTCTAAACTTATTCACTAAACATTCTTAAATTCATATCACTATATATGTACATCTGCCACCTGTCTCCGGGTGGCCATGTTAATTCCTGCCTTCTCTCTTTCTTCTTCTCCCGCTGGGTGTCCAGCGAGGTCGGTGATAGATCGGTCTGCACTGTCTAACCCTAAGTACCCTGACCGGAGGTGGGTTTGAATCCCCCACTATCAGGGGAACATCCCCTCCGGTGCTGCAGCACACCGCTCCTTTGGGGGTGGCTGCCTGATTCCTTTCTTCCCCTGGGGGTTCTGCCTGGTCGAGGGCCACGGGCTGGTGACTCTCACTTGGTGGCTGGTCCACCGCTATCTCTTCTCGGGGTCCCTCGCTGCCCGAGGCTACCGGCTGGGTGTCCCTGCTCGCGGGCTGGTCTCTGACCTTAGGTGCCCTTTTGCGGCTGGTCCCCGGGGCTGAACCATTCAAATTGGAGTGCTGGTGACCACAGTGTCTTTGGCTGTGGTGTGCGGGGAGTCCTTCTTAAGGCTCCGGCTGCTGGAGGTGTGTCCAAGTCCCCAATGATTGGGGGGACAGCCCCTCCAGTAACACAGTCCATCGCCCCTCTAGGTACAGTCTGTGGGTCTGCCACGTCCCCTGTGGGATCTCCAGAGTTGGGGGCTGTTGGCTGGGGGTCCCTGTCTTTAGTGCAGTTTACAGTTTTTGGCTGTCCCTTACATTTAGCTGCTGCCCCGGGTTGAAAAGTTTACACTGATTTATGTGGAACCACTTTGTTCGGCGGGGCAGTTTTATGGCATAGACCATGGGGCTTGCCTTGTCGACAATGTGGTACGGTCCCATGTACAGTGCCTCAAAGACCCCTCCCTCCTCTAGCGTAGTTCCTCACCATAACCTGGTCCCTATCTCCCACTCGTGGTGTTTGCGGGGTTCTAGCAGCAATCGGTTGCTCCGATGCTGTTTCCCATGTTGTTAGCAGCCTGCCAGTGAATCTGTTTAAGGTGTTCAAACAGATTCCTGACAAAGCTGTCCCGGTTCGCTTCCCTCAGCTGACCTTCCGTGAGTACCGGGGGTAACACATGGGTGGGGGTTCGCATGGCTCTGCCGGTCATGAGCTCGTACGGGGAGTACCCCGTGCTCTTTGACTGGCTGGCCCGGATCCCCATGAGGACCAGGGGTAGGACCTCTACCCACCCTTTGGATGAGTCCCCTGTCTCTTTGCGCAGTCTTTCTTTGATGGTGCGGTTTAAACGCTCCGCAGGCCCGGATGACTGCGGGTTGTGGGCGACATGCCATTCTCCTTTGATGCCGAGCACCTTAAGGGTCTCCTGCATCACCTGCCCGGTGAAGTGACTCCCCTGGTTGGACTCCACGTATTGTGGTAGTCCCCATCAAGAGAACATTTCTCTGACCAGGATCCTGGCTGTTCCCAGGGCAGTGGCTGTTCGGCATGGGAAGGCTTCCACCCATTTGGTGAACACATCCACCATTACTAGGCAGTACTTGTAACCTCCCTGGGCAGTGGGTAGGGGCCCGATGTAATCGAGTTGGATCGACTGCCAGGGTCCCTCTACCCTCCTGATATGTCCCGTAGACACCTTTCTTTTCTGGGGTCGGGGTTGTTGGCCTCACACACCAGACAGCTAGCACAGAACTCGCGGACATCTTCCCTGAGTCCTGGCCACCACCCTGCCTGTTCCACTCGTTGCCAAGTGGTCTCAGGTCCGGGATGTCCTGCTCCTGGACCCCCGTGGGCCAGCTGGAGGAATTCTCTCCAGTGTTGTTGCAGTACTACCTATTGCTCCCCCCTGAACAGCATGCCTTCTTTAATGGCAATTGCTGCGGTGTCGTACGGGCCATCTATCCTTTCCCTTTAGCTAGTGTGTTCAGGACAATTTTGAGGACGGGGTCTTGGGTCTGAACCGGTTTTAAATCCGGGGGCAAAGCTATCCCTGCCTTCCCTGCCGACCCCATCCTGCCCCTGACTGCTGCAATGGGTCCTGGGTTATACGGATACCAGAGCTTGTCCGTACAGGCTCCCTGCTTGGCTAACATGTCAGCCTGCTGGTTTCCCTCGCTATGGGGTTCAGTCGTGGAATATGCCTTCACCTTATGTATGTAGATATTCCCTTCCTCCCCTATGGCTTTCATGATCTTTTCCAGTAGGGGCTTAATTGCCAGGGGTCTCCCGTCTGCGGATGTGTATCCGCGGCGGGACCAGATAGCCAGGAACTCCGTACATGAATTGCATGTGAACATACTGTCCGAGCAAATTGTGTATGGGGTAGGGAATTCTTCGGGGTGTGTGACTACGTACACCACCGCAGACAGTTCAGCATGCTGGGCGCTCATAGTACTGGGGAGTTTAATCACCAGGGCAATGCCTGCCTCGGGGTCATAAACTCCGCAGCCTGTGAGTTGTTCACCCGCAGATACTGTGCTTGAACCGTCCACGTAGATCTCTCAGCCTATGAGGTGTAACCCAGCCCGAAAGCCTATGTTAATTTCCCATACCCCTTCTATGTAACACCAGTGGGCTGTCCCTGGATAAATCATGTTGGCTGTGAGTCTTGGCTCGCAGAGACTCTTTACCCTTAGGTCCATTTGGGAGAGGAGCAGGGTCCAGCGAGCAATGCGGGCACTGCTCACTGTCCCGTCCTTGATTCTCCCGTCCAGGAGCATTTGGGTGGTCGTATGGTGGGTGAGGAGTGTGATAGGGGAGCCCCCTGTGCAGATCAGTGATCTTTTCACAGCCCAGTGAGTGGCTAGGAGGTGCCGCTCAGAGTTGGAGTATCCCTTCTCCATGTCCGTGAGTATCCTGGAGGAGTAGACCACTGGTCTCAGCCGGCCGTGCTGTTCTTGGAGCAGTACTGTGCTCAGGCTGTCCCCACTGGCTGCTACCTCCAGGAATAACTCTTTACCCCCATCGATGGCCCCTAGAGCTGGTGCGGTCTGCAGGTCTTTCTTGAGTTGGATAAATGCTGCCTCGCAACCTTTGTCCCATTCCCACTCCACTCCCTTGTGTAGGACTCGGAGCAGAGGGGCTGCGGTGGCTGCATAATCCTCAATGAAGTCTCTGCAGTACCCGGTTAGCCCGAGAAAAGATCTTACTCTGTTATTGTGTTGGGGGCGGGTAACTTCTGCACTGCTTCCCTTCTAGCTTTGTCGATAGCTCTTTCCCCAGCGCGCACAGCCAGTCCCAGGAATTTGACTTCCTTCAGGCCGATCTGTGCCTTCTTGGAGTTTACTTTAAACCCTTCTTCTTTCAGCAGCTCCAGCAGCTCAGCCAGCAATGGGCCATGTTCCTCCCCCTGATCGGTGAACAGGAGCAGGTCATCCACATACTGCACCAACTGCTGGGGTCTGCTAAAGCCCTTTAAACAGTTCGCCATACACTGATGGAAAACACTGGGGCTGTTGTGGAAGCCCTGAGGGAGACAGTTCCAAGTATATAGCTGCCCTTTAAAGGTAAAAGCAAACTTGTTCTGATCTTCCCTTCTTAAAGGTAAGGACCAGAACCCGTCGAAAATATCCAGCACCATGAAGGTGGTCGCGGAGGCTGGGATTCTTCCAGTGAGGTCAGCGACAGCAGCAACAGTGGGTGCACAGGCGGGGATGTTACGGTCGAGTACTCGATAGTCCACCGTGGCTCTCCAGGAGTTGTCCGGTTTCTTACCTGGCCACTATGGAGAGTTCACATGGGTAGCTATTGGTCTCAGTACCCCCTGATTAACCAGCAAACCCAAGGCTGTTTCCATGTCTGTCTCCACCTCCCTGGGGAAGTTATACTGTTTCTGTGGTTGGGTCATGGGGTCCCCATCTATGCTAACCTTGACCCCATTTATTCTCCCGCAATCGTGTTTGTGAGTGGCAAAAGCTGCAAGGTTTTTCCTCACATATTCTTGATATTCTACAGGTGTGTTACTGACCAGTGATTCAAGGTCATAACCCTCCTTTGGTTTCACCGTCCCCTTTCCCTGTTTTCCCAGGATAACCATCACCTAACTCTCCTGTCCCGTACAGACTGATCCCCAAAGACAGTGGTTTCTTAAATCCACCAGGATCCCGTAGCCAAGGAGGAAGTCAGCCCCCAGGATCCCTCTCCCTTCCTGCTCCCACTTCATCAGGACACTGTGGAGTGTACCTAAATGAATAGAGAGCGGAACGGAGAATGAGCCAGTCTGTTCAGTGCCTGTGAAACCCACCAAGCTGTAGGGGACCCCGTTAGACAGAGGTGAGGCGGTGGGGTTAGCTCCATAGACAAGGGTGCTTGAGGGACCGGTATCCAGCAGGTAAGTCCCTTTCACCTTTTCCACTTCCATCTGTACGGTCGGTCTCCCCCACGCATCATACTCGATGGCACACAGGTGGCCAGGCTGTGCCTGTCCTGGTCACGGTTTTGGTTGGGAGGGGCAGATGGGATTTCGGTACCAGAGGCTACCTTCCCAGGGCCATCTAACATGGCTCGGAGCGCAGTTAAAAAGGTCTCAGACGAGTGGGGAGGGACTGGCTTATCTGACTCGGTCTTTTGGGCAAGGGCTGGAGAATTCATTCCTGCGCTATTCTACCACGGAATTCTACAATCCCTTCTCCAGTGCCCACTCTTTCCGTACCTGAAGCAGGTATGTTTTGTATCGGAGGGGTTGCCCCCCTCGTGGTGCCATTCCCTCTTGTCTTGGTTAGGTCGGATATCGTGAACACTTCCCTTTTGTGGGGGCTCTTCTGTCCTTCTGCCGTTTCTGTAAGCTAGGGTCAGTTGCCTAAGCCCTCCCTGTTCTGTGGCTTGGGGATCTCTGGGGTCGAACCAGGCCTCAGCCTTGGTTCTTATTCTGGGTAAACTATTAGTTACTGGGCTTCGGAGCCAGTGGGCTAACTCGGCCGGGTTTAAGTGATCTCTGTCTATGTCCCCACTACAGGCGCTTTTATACACCGGCCACAGTCGGTCTGCGAAAGCCTGTGGGGTTTCTCCTGTGAGCTGCACCGTTTACTCTAGAGAAGGGACTCCCGTCATTGCAGCCCATAGTTTCTAAAATGTCTTTCTGGGCAGCAGCAAGTGTTTTCTGTCCTCTTTTGCTCTCAGTAGAGAGGGACTGGTACAGTTTGCTGTCTGGAGATAGGACCATGGTCCAGAACTTAAAGAAGGGTAACTTTGAAGGTATGAGGCATGAATTGGCTAAGTTAGATTGGCGAATGATACTTAAGGGGTTGACTGTGGATGGGCAATGGCAGACATTTAGAGACCGCATGGATGAATTACAACAATTGTACATTCCTGTCTGGCGTAAAAATAAAAAAGGGAAGGTGGCTCAACCGTGGCTATCTAGGGAAATCAGGGATAGTATTAAAGCCAAGGAAATGGCATACAAATTGGCCAGAAATAGCAGCGAACCTGGGGACTGGGAGAAATTTAGAACTCAGCAGAGGAGGACAAAGGGTTTGATTAGGGCAGGGAAAATGGAGTACGAGAAGAAGCTTGCAGGGAACATTAAGGCGGATTGCAAAAGTTTCTATAGGTATGTAAAGAGAAAAAGGTTAGTAAAGACAAACGTAGGTCCCCTGCAGTCAGAATCAGGGGACGTCATAACGGGGAACAAAGAAATGGCAGACCAATTGAACAAGTACTTTGGTTCAGTATTCACTAAGGAGGACACAAAGAACCTTCCGGATATAAAAGTGGTCAGAGGGTCTAGTAAGGAGGAGGAACTGAGGGAAATCTTTATTAGTCGGGAAATTGTGTTGGGGAAATTGATGGGATTGAAGGCCGATAAATCCCCAGGGCCTGATGGACTGCATCCCAGAGTACTTAAGGAGGTGGCCTTGGAAATAGCGGATGCATTGACAGTCATTTTCCAACATTCCATTGACTCTGGATCAGTTCCTATCGAGTGGAGGGTAGCCAATGTAACCCTACTTTTTAAAAAAGGAGGGAGAGAGAAAGCAGGGAATTATAGACTGGTCAGCCTGTCCTCAGTAGTGGGTAAAATGATGGAATCAATTATTAAGGATGTCATAGCAGCGCATTTGGAAAATGGTGACATGATAGGTCCAAGTCAGCATGGATTTGTGAAAGGGAGATCATGCTTGACAAATCTTCTGGAATTTTTTGAGGATGTTTCCAATAAAGTGGACAAAGGAGTACCAGTTGATGTGTTATATTTGGACTTTCAAAAGGCTTTTGACAAGGTCCCACACAGGAGATTAATGTGCAAAGTTAAAGCACATGGGATTGGGGGTAGTGTGCTGATGTGGATTGAGAACTGGTTGTCAGACAGGAAGCAAAGAGTAGGAGTAAATGGGTACTTTTTGGAATGGCAGGCAGTGACTAGTGGGGTACCGCAAGGTTCTGTGCTGGGGCCCCAGTTGTTTACATTGTACATTAATGATTTAGACGAGGGGATTAAATGTAGTATCTCCAAATTTGCGGATGACACTAAGTTGGGTGGCAGTGTGAGCTGCGAGGAGGATGCTATGAGGCTGCAGAGTGACTTGGATAGGTTAGGTGAGTGGGCAAATGCGTGGCAGATGAAGTATAATGAGGATAAATGTGAGGTTATCCACTTTGGTGGTAAAAACAGAGAGACAGACTATTATCTGAATGGTGACAGATTAGGAAAAGGGAAGGTGCAACGAGACCTGGGTGTCATGGTACATCAGTCATTGAAGGTTGGCATGCAGGTACAGCAGGCGGTTAAGAAAGCAAATGGCATGTTGGCCTTCATAGCGAGGGGATTTGAGTACAGGCTCAGGGAGGTGTTGCTACAGTTGTACAGGGCCTTGGTGAGGCCACACCTGGAGTATTGTGTACAGTTTTGGTCTCCTAACTTGAGGAAGGACATTCTTGCTATTGAGGGAGTGCAGCGAAGATTCACCAGACTGATTCCCGGGATGGTGGGACTGACCTATCAAGAAAGACTGGATCAACTGGGCTTGTAATCACTGGAGTTCAGAAGAGTGAGAGGGGACCTCATAGAAACGTTTAAAATTCTGACGGGTTTGGACAGGTTGGATGCAGGAAGAATGTTCCCAGTGTTGGGGAAGTCCAGAACCAGAGGTCACAGTCTAAGGATAATGGGTAAGCCATTTAGGACCGAGATAAGGAGAAACTTCTTCACCCAGAGAGTGGTGAACCTGTGGAATTCTCTACCACAGAAATTAGTTGAGGCCAATTCACTAAATATATTCAAAAGGGAGTTAGATGAAGTCCTTACTACTCGGGGGATCAAGGGGTATGGCGTGAAAGCAGGAAGGGGGTACTGAAGTTGCATGTTCAGCCATGAACTCATTGAATGGCGGTGCAGGCTAGAAGGGCTGAATGGCCTGCTCCTGCACCTATTTTCTATGTTTCTATGTTTCTATGAAGCATCTTTGCCATTTCTGCATCATCGCACCCATTAATATCCCCGGCCTGTTCCACCTCCACAAAGTGACCCGAGGGGTCTCCCTTTGGAGTGAGCTTTCCCAGGTGGCTTACCATAGCCCTAAGCTGGTGGGGCGTGTGGGGGACCACAAACTGACTTTCCAGGGGCCCTGGACCCCTGTTAAGGGTGGTCCAAACCTCTGTTGCCGGACCGGGCACATTGGCCCTGGTTCTGGCTCTCCCTGTCCTGGCTCGCCTCCCTCTCCTCCCTGCGGCCAAGCCGAGCTGAAACTCGGTGCCACAGGTGGTGGTGGTTCACTATCCTTGTCCGCCCCGCAACTGATTTGCCCGTCCTGCTGCTTCACCGGTGCCACAGGTAGTGGCCGGGTGGTTCCTTCCTTCTCTTCCAGGTTTACCTGGGGCGTACCTGGCTTATTAGACACACCATGCTTTTTGCCTTGGACAGAGCAAGGTTTAAACTTTTAATTTGTTGCTGGCAGGGACTGTGGTCTCCCGATTCAAACCCATTAGTGCTAGCTACTTTTTACACTGCTTGCACATCTTTTAATCTTTCCTGAAGCTCTTTTACTTGTAGGATGAGGCGAGTGCTTTCCTCCCTCAGTGACTTTTCATTACTTTTGGCCTCGGTAACCTGACAGTGATAATAGTCCTGACTGTTTTTAAACTTTTCCATTATTTGGGTCTTTTCCCGTTTTAGTTTACGGAGTTCTCCTGATAATCTTTCTTCTGACATAACACTTTCCTGATAGCTCTCTGCGCATTCCCATAACTCTGCCTGTAACGTTTCATTCATTCTATCTAGGAGTTGGACCTGTCGCTGTAGACAGATGAACCAAATTGCCTTCTCTACTGCTTCTTAATGATCTTTGCTGGCTGTCCACTCGGTTGCAGCATCAGCCGAACGCTCAGCATGCAATAGACTAAACACCCATTCCTTAGTGACATTCACTTTCTTATACACATAGGAGGAAATCCTCTCTTCCATTTTGGTACTTTGCCCCAAACCAACACTCTCCACATCACACCCCTTATACCAGAGTCCTGCCGCGGTCGCCATTTTGTAAGGGGGATGTGTGTGGTCTCTATGAGGGGGTCAGGTTCCCTTCTGACCAACTTGAGTGGTTCAAATCACTCCCACTCCCTTGGGTTCTGTACTCTGGATTTATTTGGAGGATGTGACAAAAGTGCAAAGGACACTGGTTTGATGCAAACAACTTTGTTTTTATTACAGTCAGGGTAATATAGACTTTTTACTCTAGTAAGAAAATACACGGCCAAACTTACAATCACTCTAATAAAGGACAGTACAAGGAAAGGTACAAGGTCAAACTTATAATCACCAATAAAGTTCAATACACTACACATTTAAAGGGGGTTGCAGTAAAATTATATCTCCCACCTCCCAGTACCTAATTCCAGCAAGATTAGACTCCAGGGCAGACAGGGACTTAGCTTACCAATCCTTTTGATAGTTAATGGTAGATCGCAGTTGTGTTTTCCCTTGATACCACGTTGACTGTGGCCGGTCGCTATGGCGATGGTGATGTTCTTCCTTCCTTCAGGACTTCAGGACTTCGAGGCTGGAGAAGTTAGTTTACAACTGTCGTGTTAGTTTCTCTCCTTGTCTTGATGAGGTAGTGGCAGCCTTGTAGCTACCTAGCAACCACCTCTCTAACCTCTGTTGAAACCAGTGGCCAGTTATATGTTTTCAGTGTTCTAATCTTGCTGCCCAATCTGTTCAAAATCCTTTGTATAATTTTGGCGGGCTTGGTTCTTCTTTGTAATATTTTGTCAGGCACATTAAAAGTTGATATGTCTTGGGTGGGTTGATGTTCGAAAATTGTTTTGAGTTTGTCTTTTAAAATACAAAATTCTATTAAAGTTCATAGTTTCTTCCATAAGTACTTTAGAGTTCCAAACTTTTCCCAATTTAAATTTCCTTTCGAATGAGCCCAAACACAGCAGAGGGGGTGGGGTGGGGGGGGTGGCTCTTGTAAATTTTGCATTCCTTCTCTAATTTCCTGTTTGATGCCATCCCCAACCTCACTACTACTGTTTGGTGGTCAGTACACAACTCCCACGAACATTTTCTGCCCTTTGGTGTTTCGCAGCTCTAGCAATATAGATTCCACATCATCCACGCTAATGTCCTTCCTTACTATTGCGTTAATCTCCTCTTTAACCAGTAACGCTACCCCACCTCCTTTTCCTTCCTGTGTTTCCTTTCTGAATATTGAATACCCCTGGATGTTGAGTTCCCAGCCTTGGTTACCTTGGAGCCATGGCTCCGTAATCCCAATTACATCATATCCGTTAACAGCTATTTGCACAGTCAATTCATCCACCTTAATGCAAATGCTCCTCGCAATGAGACTCAGAGCCTTCAGACTTGTTTTTTTAACACTCTTTGTTCTTTGAGAATTATATTGTAATGTGGCCCTTTTTGATTTTTGACCTTGATTTCTCTCCCCTCCACTCTTGCTTTTCTCCTGCCTACCTTTTGCTTCTGCCCCCTATTTACTTCCCTCTGCCTCCCTGCATAGATTCCCATCCCCCTGTCTTTTAAGTTTAAACCCTCCCCACCAACACTAGCAAACACTCCCCCAAGACATTGGTTCTGGTCCTGCCCAGGTGCAGACCGTCCAGTTTGTACTGGTCCCATCTCCCCATGAACCGGTTCCAATGTCCCAGGAATTTGAATCCCTCCCCCTTTCACCACTGCTCAAGCTACGTATTCATCTGAGCTATCCTGCAATTCCTACTCTAATGAGCATGTGGCATTGGTAGCAACCCTGCGATTACTACCTGTTGAGGTCCTACTTTTTAATTTAACTCCTAGCTCCCTAAATTTAGCTTGTAGGACCTCATCCCATTTTTTTTGCCTATCTCGTTGTTACCTATATCTTCCACAACGGCTGGCTGTTCACCCTCCCCTTCCAGAATGTCCTGCACCCGCTCCAAGACATCCTTGACCCTTGCAGCAGGGAGGCAACATATCATCCTGGGGTCTCGTTTGTGGCCGCAGAAATGCCTATCTCTTCCCCTTACAATAGAATCCCCTATCACCATAGCTCTCCCACTCTTTTTCCTGCCCTCCTGTGCGGCAGAGCCACCTGTGGTGCCATGAACTTGGCTGCTGCTGCCTTCCCCTGATCAGTCATCTCCCTCAACAGTACCCAAGGTGGTGTATCTGCTTTGGAGGGAGATGACCGCAGGGGACCCCTGCACTACCTTCCTTGCACTGCTCTCCCTGATGGTCACCCATTCCCTATCTGCCTGTGTAACCTTTACCTGCGGTGTGACCAACTCACTAAACATGCTATTCACAACATTCTCAGCATCGCGGATGTGCCAGAGTGAATCCATGTGCAGCTCCAGCGCTGCAATATGGTCTGTCTGGAGCTGCAGCTGGACACACTTCCAGCACACATACTAATCAGGAACACTGGAAGCATCCCTGACTTCCCACTTAACACAGGAGGAACATAACATGGATCTGGGCTCTCCTGCCATGACTTAACCCTTAAATTAATCTAATTGGTAACAACCCTTAAGGATAACTACTGATCAGAAAAGAAAAAGGAAAAGATTAAATACTCACCTATCCACCAGCCAATCACTTACCCCTTGGCTGTGATATCATACTTTAATTTATTTGTACTCCTTTGTTTACCTTCTGCACCTGCACCAGCTAGCTCCTCCGACTCAGTCACCTTGAAACCATGTCGCTGTAATGGATGCTTTCTTCTGATGTCACGCGTTGATTTATTTTTACATCCCTCCCCTCACAGGTCTGTTTGTGCTGCTCCCAGTTAGCTCCTCTCTCTCCCGCTCAGATCTTGCGCTGTTTGAAACATGCTTCAATCAGCAGGAGCATTACTTACTTTCATTGACACCACTTTTAACATCATCATCATAGGCAGTCCCTCGGAATCGAGGAAGACTTGCTTACACTCTTAGCATGAGTTCTCAGGTGGCTGTACCGTCCAAGACAAGAACCACAGTCTCTGACACAGGTGGGACAGACAGTGGTTGAAGGAAAGGGTGGGCAAGGAGCCTGGTTTGCCGCACGCTCCTTACGCTGCCTGCGCTTGATTTCTGCATGCTCTCGGCGACGATACTCGAGGAGCTCAGCGCCCTCCCGGATGCACTTCCTCCACTTAGGGCAGTCTATGGCCAGGGACTCCCAGGTGTCAGTGGGGATGTTGCACTTTATCAGGGAGGCTTTGAGGGTGTCCTTGTAACATTTCCTCTGCCCACCTTTGGTTCGTTTGCCCTAAAGGAGTTCCAAGTAGAGCGCTTACTTTGGGAATCTCGTGTCTGGCATGTGAACTATGTGGACTGCCCAGCGGAGCTGCTCAAATGTGGTCAGTGCTTCAGTGCTGGGATGTTGACCTGGATGAGGACGCTAATGTTTGTGCGTCTGTCTTCCCAGCGGATATGCAGGATCTTGCGGAGACATCGTTGGTGGTATTTCTCCAGAGACTTGAGGTGTCTGCTGTACATGGTCCACATCTTTGAGCCATACAGGAGGGCGGGTTTACTACAGCTCCGTAATCCATGAGCTTGGTGACAGTTTTGAGGGACTGGTCTTCAAACACTCTTTTCCTCAGGCGGCCGAAGGTTGCACTGGAGCACTGGAGGTGGTGTTGGATCTTGTCGTCAATGCCTGCTCTTGTTGATAGGAGGCTCCCGAGATAGGGGAACATCAACAGTTACATCATCATCATCTTCAACATCACAACAAAGCTCCCCCACAGACACAACCTGAAACACTTCTTCCAACACTTTAGCCTCAACAATTGACAATGTTCAACCTCCCTGCTGATATATCATTTCTCAATCAACCAACAGAGAATAGTCTTCCATTGACCATTGTAAAGACATTTTTTCAAAAGAGTAAAAGCATTTTGTGCCTTCACTGTTCCATGTCTGTTTATGATGTTACATTTCTACTGATATCATACATTAATGAGCCATCACTATTATCATAGGCAGTCCCTCGGAATCGAGGAAGACTTGCTTCCACTCTTAGCATGAGTTCTTAGGTGGCTGTACGGTCCAATATGAGAACCACAGTCTCTGTTACAGGTGGGACAGATAGTCATTGAGGGAAAGGCGGGGACAGAGAACCTGGTTTACCGCACGCTCCTTCCGCTGTCTGCGCTTGATTTCTGCATGCTCTCGGCGACGAGACTCGAGGAGCTCAGCGCCCGCCCGGATGCACTTCCTCCACTTAGGGCGGTCTATGGCCAGGGACTCCCAGGTGTCAGAGGGGATGTTACACTTTATCAGGGAGGCTTTGAGGGTGTCCTTGTAATGTTTCCTCTGCCCGCCTTTGGCTCGTTTGCCATGGACGGGATCTATGTGGCCCGCCCAGCAGAGCTGACCAAGTGTCTGGACGAGGCGCTAACGTTTGTGCGTCTGCCCTCCCAGGGGATTTGCAGGATCTTGCGGAGACATCGCTGGTAGAGGTCACTATTAAGCACATCAGCAGAAACATTAACACCTTTGATTCATTCAACGTGCCTGAAATACCCAAGTGGCATTTCCTAAGTCAAAGAATGGTTTCAAAGACACAGACAGACCACAGATGAGACCGTTCTTGTCACATCGCATTACGTCAGGTGTCGGCTCTGGCTTTTATGCCAAGTACTATTTAAAAACTTACCAATCCAGTCACATTTTTCTTCTCTCTGATTATGAATATGAAGATTCTCAAAGTTTAGTGAATGCTGATAGCTTGCACCAAATATCATGGGGTCTGCATCAGTGGGAAAATAGTAGCACCTCATTCACTTCAGTTCCAAATTACACCACTGCATAATCATTATTCATGTGAACACCACGGTAATCAAATTGTTGGAGTTCAGCTGATTAGCTTTGTTGGTCAATTTGCCTATTGATGATGGTATCTAGAAGAGCTTTGCCCTGTTTTACTGACATTTCTATACATATTAGCAGCTTCAACATCATCTGGAACCTTAGAAGGAAGCACTTCAACAGAAGAAACTACAACTGTCATCTATTCCACAGCAACAACATCACCAGAATCAACAGGTATAATCGATTGCAATCTAGAAATCTAACATCATGGGGGAAAAAATTACTAATGTTGATAATATTTCCTTTCATAAAACAAAAGCCACCACTGCTGTCCAGAGCTGGTGCTTCAAAAAGTCAAGAATGTCATTAAACCAGACAAATTGATACTCTGTGCAATGGTAAACTTTGTATCAGAAAAAAGCTCCAGTAACAACATACTTGCAATTTAATGCAAAGTGTTTAACATTGAGATCATGAAGATTCTGATATTAAGTATAAAAGCAACACACCCTTTTTGGCATGTTTTTAATCTTCCTCATTTGACATGCTTCATTGAAACATAGAAAGTAGGTGCAGGAGTAGGACATTCGGCCCTTCGAGCCTGCACCACTATTCAATATGATCATGGCTGATCATTCCCTCAGTACCCCCTTCCAGCTTTCTCTCCATACCCCTTGATCCCGTTAGCCATAAGGGCCACATCCAACTCCCTTTTGAATATATCCAACGAACTGGCCTCAACTACTTACCACGGTAGACCGTTGCACAGGTTCACAATTCTCTGAGTGAAGAAGTTTCTCGTCATTTCGGTCCTAAATGGCATACCCCTAAACCTTAGGCTGTGACCCCTGGTTCTGGACTTCCCCAACATCGGGAACATTCTTCCTGCATCTAACCTGTCCAGTCCCATCAGAATTTTACATGGTTCGATGAGATCCCCCCTCATTCTTCTAAATTCCACTGAATGTAAGTCTAGCCGATCCAGTCTTTCTTCATATGTCAGTCCTGCCATCCCGGGAATCAGGCTGGTGAACCTTCGCTGCACTCCCTCAATAGCAAAAATGTCCTTCCTCAGATTAGGAGACCAAAACTGCAAACAATACACAAGGTGTGGTCTCACCAAGGCCCTGTACAACTGCAATAAGAACTGCCTGCTCGCATACTCAAATCCCCTCGCTATGGAAGACCAACATGTCATTTGCTTTCTTTACTGCCTGCTGTACCTACATGCCTATCTTCAATGACTGATCTACCATGACACCCAGGTCTCGTTGCACCTCCCATTTTACTAATCTTTCAACATTCAGATAATAATCTGCCTTCCTGTTTTTGCCACCAAAGTGGATAACCTCCCACTTATCCACATTATACTGCATCTGCCATGCATTTGCCCATTCATCCAACCTGTCCAAGTCCCCCTGCAGCCTCCTAGCATCCTCCTCACAGCTTGCTCTGCCACCCAGCTTCGTGTCATCTGCAAACTTGGAGATATTACATTCATTCCTTTGTCTAAATCATTAATGTATATTGTAAATAGCTGGGGTCCCAGCACTGAACCCTGCGGCATCCCACTAGTCACTGCCTGCCATTTTGAAAAGGACATTTTTATTCCCACTCTTTGCTTCCTGTCTGCCAACCAGTTCTCTATCCACGTCAGTACGTTACCCAATATTATGTGCCTTAATTTTGCACACTAATCTCTTGTGTGGGACCTTGTCAAAAGCCTTTTGAAAGTCCAAATACACCACATCCACTGGTTCTCCCTTATCTACACTACTAGTTACATCCTCAAAAACTATAGAAGATTTGTCAAGCATGATTTCCCTTTCATAAATCCATGCTGACTTGAACCGATCCTATCACTGCTTTCCAAATGCGCTGCTATTACATCTTTCATAATTGAATCAAGCATTTGCTGCACCACCAATGTCAGGCTAACTGGTCTAAAATTCCTTGTTTTCTCAACTCTCCTTTTTCAAGAAGTGTGGTTGCATTATTTACCCTCCAATCCATAGGAACTGAACCAGAGTCCATGGAATATTGTAAAATGACCACCAATGCATCTGCTACTTCTAGGGCCACTTCCTAAAATACTCTGTGATGCAGACTATTAGGCCCTGGGGATTTATCGGCCTACTGTCCCTTCAATTTCCCTAACACCATTTCCTTAATAATAAGGATTTCCCTCAGTTGCCCCTTCTTGCTAGACCCTCAGTCCCCTAAGTATTTTTGGGAGGTTATTCATGTCTTCCTTAGTGAAGACAGAACCAAAGTATTTGTTCAATTGGTCTGCCATTTCCTTGATCCCCATTATGAATTCCTCTGATTCTGACTGCAAGGGACCTACATTAGTCTTCACTAATCTTTTTCTCTTCACATATCTGTAGAAGCTTTTGCAGTCAGTTTTTATGTTCCCTGCAAGCTTACTCTCATAGTCTATGTCCCCCCTTCTAATTAAATGCTTAGTCCTCCTTTGCTGAATTCTAAATTTCTCCCAATCCTCAGGTTTGCTGCTTTTTCTGGCCAATTTATATACCTCTTCCTTGGATTTAACTCTTCCCCTAATTTCCCTTGTTAGCCACAGTTGAGCCACCTTCCCTTTTTTATTCTTACACCACACAGGGATATATAATTGTTGTTGTTCATCCATGTGATATTTACATGTTTGCCATTGCTTATCCACTGTCAACCCTTTAAGTATCATGTTCCAGTCTATCCTAGCCAATTCACGTCTCATACCGTCAAAGTTTCCTTTCTTTAAATTCAGGACCCAAGTCTCTGAATTAACTGTGTCACTCTCCATCTTAACGAAGAATTCTACCATATTATGCTCACTCTTCCCCAAGGGGCCCCGCATGACCAGTTTGCTAATTAATCCTCTCTCGTTACACATGACCCAGTCTAGCATGGCCTGCTCTCTCGTTGGTTCCTCGACATATTGGTCCAGAAAACCATCCCTTGTACACTCCAGGAAATCCTCCTCCGCAGTATTGCTACCAGTTTGGTTAGCCCAATCAATATGAAGATTAAAGTCACCCATGACAACTGCTGTACCCTTATTGTACACGTCCCTAATTTCCTGTTTGATGCCATCCCCAACCTCACTACTACTGTTTGGTGGTCAGTACACAACTCCCACTAATATTTTCTGCCCTTTGGTGTTTCACAGCTCTACCCATATAGATTCCACATCATCCACGCCGATGTCCTTCCTTACTATTGCGTTAATCGCCTCTTTAACCAGTAACGCTACCCCACCTCCTTTTCCTTCCTGTCTTTCCTTCCTGAATATTGAATACCCCTGGATGTTGAGTTCCCAGCCTTGGTTACCTTGGAGCCATGGCTCCGTAATCCCAATTACGTCATATCCGTTAACAGCTATTTGCGCAGTCAATTCATCCACCTTATTACGAATGCTCCTCGCATTGAGACTCAGAGCCATCAGGCTTGTTTTTCTAACTCTCTTTGCCTTTATAGAATTATGTTGTAATGTGGCCCTTTTTGATTTTTGACCTTGATTTCTCGGCCCTCCACTCTTGCTTTTCTCCTTCCTACCTTTTGCTTCTGCCCCCTTTTTACTTCCCTCTGCCTCCCTGCATAGATTCCCATCCCTCTGTCTTTTAAGTTTAAACCCTCCCCAACAGCACTAGCCAACACTCCCCCAAGACATTGGTTCCAGCCCTGCCCAGGCGCAGTCCGTCCGTTTTGTACTGGTCCCACCTCCCCCTGCACCGGTTCCAATGTCCCAGGAATTTGAATCCCTCCCCCTTGCACCATTCCTCAAGCCATGTATTCATCTGAGCTATCCTGCAATTCCAACTCTGACTAGCATGTGGCACTGGTAGCAACCCTGAGATTACTACTTTTGAGGTCCTACTTTTTAATTTAACTCCTAGCTCCCTCAATTCAGCTTTTAGGACCTCATCCCATTTTTTGTCTCTATTGTTGTTACCTATATGCACCACAACAGCTGGCTGTTCACCCTCCCCCTCCAGAATGCCCTGCAGCCGCTCTGAGACATCTTTGACCCCTGCACCAGGGAGGAAACATAACATCCTGGAGTCTCTTTTGCGGCCGCAGAAATGTCTATCTATTCCCCTTACAATAGAATCCTCTATCACCATAGCTCACTCACTCTTTTTCCTGCCCTCCTGTGCAGCAGAGCCATGGATTTGGCTGCTGCTGCCTTCCCCTGATGAGTCATCTCCCCCAACAGTACACAAGGTGGTGTACCTGTTTTGGAGGGAGATTACCGCAGGGGACCCCTGCACTACCTTCCTTCCCTTGCACTTCCTGATGGTCATCCATTCCCTATCTGCCTGTGTAACCTTTACCTGCGGTGTGATCAACTCACTAAACGTGCTATTCACAACATTCTCAGCATCGCGGATGCTCCAGAGTGGATCCATGCGCAGCTCCAGTGCTGCAATGTGGTCTGTCAGCAGCTGCAACTGGACACACTTCCTGCACACATAGTAGTCAGGAACACTAGAAGCATCCCTGAGTTCCCACATTGCACAGGAGGAGCATGACACAGCTCTGGTCTCTCCTGCCATGACTTAACCCTTAAATTAATCTAATTGGTAACACCACCAAAGCTTAACTACTGATCAGAAAAGAAAAAGAAAAAGAAAAAGATTAAATACTCACCAATTCACCAGCCAATCAATTACCCTCTTGGCTGTGACATCATACTTCAATTTATTTGTACTCCTTTGTTTACCTTCTGCACCTGCACCAGCTAGCTCCTCCGACTCGGTCACCTTGAAACCACGTCGCTGTAATGGATTATAAGGATTTCCCTCAGTTCCCCCTTATCGCTAGACCCTTGGTCCCCTAGTATTTTTGGGAGGTTATTTGTAACTTCCTTAATGAAGACAGAACCAAAGTATTTGTTCAATTGGTCTGCCATTTCCTTGATCCCCATTATGAATTCCTCTGATTCTGACTGCAAGGGACCTACATTAGTCTTCACTAATCTTTTTCTCTTCACATATCTGTAGAAGCTTTTGCAGTCAGTTTTTATGTTCCCTGCAAGCTTACTCTCATACTTGATTTCCCCCTTCCGAATTAAATGCTTAGTCCTCCTCTGCTGAATTCTAAATTTCTCCCAGTCCTCAGGTTTGCTGCTTTTTCTGGCCAATTTATAATACCCTTCCTTGGATTTTACACATTTCCCTAATTTCCCTTGTTAGCCACGGTTGAGCCACCTTCCCTTTTTTCCTTACACCACAGAGGGATGTACAATTGTTGTAGTTCATCCATGTGATATTTAAATGTCTGCCATTACCTATCCACCGTCAACCCTTTAAGTATCATTCTCCAGTCTATCCTAGCCAATTCACATCTCATACCTTCGAAGTTTCCTTTCTTTAAATTCAGGACCCTAGTCTCTGAATTAACTGTGTCACTCTCCATCTTAATGAAGAATTGTACGATATTATGCTCACTCTTCCCCAAGGAGCCCCGTATGACCAGTTTGCAAATTAATTCTCTCTCGTTACACAAGACCCAGTCTAGCATGGCCTGCTCTCTAGTTGGTTCCTCGAAATATTGGTCCAGAAAACCATCCCTTTTCCACTCCAGGAAATCCTCCTCCTAACCAGTTTGGTTAGCCGTATCAATATGCAAATTAAAGTCACCCATGATAACTGCTGTACCCTTATTGTACGCATCTCTAATTTATTGTTTGTTGCCATCCCCAACCTCACTACTACTGTTTGGTGGTCAGTACACAACTCCCACGAACGGTTTCCGCCCTTTGGTGTTTCGCAGCTCTACCCATATAGATTCCACATCATCCACGCTAATGTCCTTCCTTACTATTGCATTAGTCTGCTCTTTAACCAGTAACGCTACCCCACCTCCTTTTCCTCCCTGTGTTTCCTTCCTGAATATTGAATACCTCTGGATGTTGAGTTCCCAGCCTTGGTTACCCTGGAGCCATGTCTCCGTAATCACAATTACATCATATCTGTTAACAGTTATTTGCACAGTCAATTGCACAGTCTGGGATGCGGACTATCAGGCTCTGTGGATTTATCGGCCTTCAGTTCCTTCAATTTCCCTAACACCATTTCCTGACTAATAAGCATTTCCCTCAGTTCGCCCTTCTCGTTAGTTCCCCTTACAATAGAATCCCCTATCACTATAGCTCCCCCTCTCTTTTTCCTGCCTCCCGCCATACAGCAGAGCCACACCTGGGGCCATGGACTTGGCTGCTGCTGCCTTCCCCTGATGAGTCATCTCCCCCAACAGTACCCAAGGTTGTGTATCTGTTTTGGAGGGAGACGACTGCAGAGAACCCCTCCACTAACTTCCTTCCACTGCTCTTCCTGATGGTCACCCATTCCCTATCTGCCTGTGTAGCCTTTACCTGCAGTGTAACCAACTCACTAAACATGCAATTCACAACATCCTCAGCATCGCGGATGCTCCAGAGTGAACCCATGTGCAGATCCAGTGCTGTAATGCGGTCTGTCAGGAGCTGCAGCAGAACACAGTTCCTGCACACATAGTAGTCAGGAACACTGGAAGCTTCCCTGACTTCCCACATTGTACGAGAGGAGCATGACATGGGTCTGGGCTCTCCTGCCATGACTTAACCCTTAAATTAACCTAATTGGTACCAACGCCAAAGGTTAACTATTGATCAGAAAAGAAAAAGAAAAAGATTAAATACTCACCAATCCACCAGCCAATCACTTACCCTCTTGGCTGTGACGTCACACTTCAATTTATTTTCAATCCTTTGTTTACCTTCTGCACCTGCACCAGCTAGCTCCTCCGACTCAGTCACCTTGAAACCACGTTGCTGTTTGCGCTGCTCCAGTTAGCTTCTTAATCTCCCCTTTCCGATCTCGCGCTATTTGAATCTCCCAGGTCGGCTCAGTCCTCTATCTCCCCCTTCGATCCCACGCTGCTTGAAACATGCTGCAATCAGCAGGAGCATTACTTTCTTTCAGTGACATCGCTTTTAACATCAACAGCTACATCATCATCATTTTCAACATCAGAACAAAGCTCCTCCACCGACACAACATTAACCACTTCTTCCACCACTTTAGCCTCAACAAGTGAAACAACAGATATACACATTGCTATCCCAATTGACAATGTTCAACCTCCCTGCTGATATATCATTTTTCAATCAACCAACAGACAATAACCTTCCATTGAGTGTTGTAAAGAATTTTTTTCAAAACAGTAAAAGCATTTTGTGCCTTCACTGTTTCATGTCTGTTAATGATGTTACATTTCTACTGCTATAATACTAATTGAGACATCACTGTTAAGCACATCAGCAGAAACATTAACACCTTTGATTTCTTCAACTCGTCTGAAATACCAAGTGGCATTTCCCACGTAAAAAATGGTTTCAAACACACAGACAGATGAGACCGTTCTTGTCACATCGCATTACGTCAGGTGTCGGCTCTGGCTTTTATGCCAAGTACTATTTAAAAACTTACCAATCCAGTCACATTCTTCTCTCTAATTATGAATATGAATATTCTCAAAGTTTAATGAATGCTGATAGCTTGCACCAAATATCATGGGGTCTGCATCAGTGGGAAAATAGTAGCACCTCATTCACTTCAGTTGCAAATTACACGACTGCATAATCATTATTCGTGCGAACACAACGTAATCAAATTGTTGGAGTTCAGCTGATTAGCTTTGTTGGTCAATTTGCACTATTGATGATGGTATCTAGAAGAGCTTTGCCCTGGTTTACTGACATTTTTATACATTTTAGCAGCTTCAACATCCTCTGGAACCTTAGAAGGAAGCACTTCAACAGAAGAAACTACAACTGTGATCTATTCCACAGCAACAACATCACCAGAATCAACAGGTATAATCGATTGCAATATGGAAATCCAACATCATGGAGGAAAAAATGATTAATGTTTATAATACTTCCTTTCATAAAACAAAAGCCACCACTGCTGTCCAGAGCTGGTGCTTCAAAAAGTCAAGATTGTCATTAAACCAGACAAATTGATACTCTGTGCAATGGTAAACTTTGTATAAGAAAAAAGCTCCAGTAACAACAAACTTGCAATTTAATGCAGTGTGTTTAACATTGAGATCATGAACAGTCTGATATTAAGTATAAAAGCATCACACCCTTTATGCCATGTTTTAATTCATGACATTAAACTTACCTTCCTCATTTGACATGCTTCATGCTGCAATCAGCAGGAGCATTACTTTCTTTCACTGACATCTCTTTTAACATCATCATCATAGGCAGTCCCTCGGAATCGAGGAAGACTTGCTTCCGCTCTTAGCATGAGTTCTTCGGTGGCTGCACAGACCAATACGTGAAACACAGTCTCTGTCACAGGTGGGACAGATAGTCGTTAAGGGAAAGGGCGGGCGGGGAGTCTGGTTTGCCGCATGCTCCTTCCACTGCCTGCGCTTGATTTCTGCATGCTCTCGGCGACGATACTCAAGGAGCTCAGCGCCCTCCCAGATGCACTTCCTCCACTTAGGGCAGTCTATGGCCAGGGACTCCCAGGTGTCAGTGGGGATGTCGCACTTTATCAGGGAGGCTTTGAGGGTGTCCTTGTAACGTTTCCTCTGTCCACCTTTGGCTCGTTTGCCCTCAAGAAGTTCTGAGCAGAGCCCTTGTTTTGGGAGTCTCGTGTCTGGCATGCGAACTATGTGGCCTGCCCAGCGGAGCTCATCAAGTGTGGTCAGTGCTTCAAAGCTGCGGATGTTGGCCTGGACGAGGACGCTAATGTTGGTGCATCTGTCCTCCCAGGGGATATGCTGGATCTTGCAGAGACATCGGTGGTGGTATTTCTCCAGCGACTTGAAGTGTCTGCTGTCCATGGTCCACATCTCTGAGCCACACAGGAGGGCGGGTTTACCAAAGCTCCGTAATCCATGAGCTTGGTGACAGTTTTGAGGGACTGGTCTTCAAACACTCTTTTCCTCAGGCGGCCGAAGGTTTCACTGGTGCGCTGGAGGCGGTGTTGGATCTCATCGTCAATGCCTGCTCTTGTTGATAGGAGGCTCCAGAGATAGGGGAACATCAACAGTTACATCATCATCATCTTCAACATCACAACAAAGCTCCCCCACAGACACAACATTAACCACTTCTTCCAACACTTTAGCCTCAACAATTGACAACGTTCAACCTCCCTGCTGATGTATCATTTTTCAGTTAACCAACAGAGAATAGTCTTCCATTGACCATTGTAAGAACTTTTTTCAAAAGAGTAAAAGCATTTTGTGCTTTCATAGTTCAATGTCTATTAATGATGTTACATTTCTACTGATATCATACAAATTGAGACATCGCTATTATCATAGGCAGTCCCTCGGAATTGAGGAAGACTAGCTTCCACTCTTAACAGGAGTTCTTAGGTGGCTGTACAGTCCAATATGAGAACCTCAGTTTCTGTCACAGGTGGGACAGATAGTGGTTGAGGGAAAGGGGGGGGACAGAGAACCTGGTTTGCCGCACGCTCCTTCTGCTTCCCCGCACTTGATTTCTGCATGCTCTCGGCGACGATACTCGAGGTGCTCAGCGCCCTCCCGGATGCACTTCCTCCACTTAGGGTGGTCTATGGCCAGGGACTCCCAGGTGTCAGTGGGGATGTTTCACTTTATCAGGGAAGTGTTGAGGGTGTCCTTGTTATGTTTCCTCTGCCCGCCTTTGGCTCATTTGCCGTGGATGAGTTCCGAGTAGAGCGCTTGCTTTGGGAGACTCGTGTCTGGCATGCGAACTACGTGGCCTGCCCAGCGGAGCAGACCAAGTGTCTGGACGAGGCGCTAACGTTTGTGCGTCTGCCCTCCCAGGGGATTTGCAGGATCTTGCGGAGACATTGCTGGTAGAGGTCACTATTAAGCACATCAGCAGAAACATTAACACCTTTGATTCATTCAACGCGTCTGAAAAACCCAAGTGGCATTTCCTAAGTCAGAGAATGGTTTCAAAGACACAGACAGACCACAGATGAGACCGTTCTTGTCACATCGCATTACGTCAGGTGTCAGCTCCGGCTTTTATGCCAAGTACTATTTAAAAATTTACCAATCCAGTCACATTCTTCTGCTCTCTAATTATGAATATGAAGATTCTCAAAGTTTAATGAATGCTGATAGCGTGCGCCAAATATCATGGGGTCTGTATCACTGGGAAAATAGTAGCACCTCATTCACTTCAGTTGCAAATTACACGACTGCATAATCATTATTCGTGTGAACACCACGGTAATCAAATTGTTTGAGTTCAGCTGATTAGCTTTGTTGGTCAATTTGCACTATTTATTACGGTATCGAGAAGAGCTTTCCCTGTTTTACTGACATTTCTATACATATTAGCAGCTTCAACATCATCTGGATCCTTCGAAGGAAACACTTCAACAGAAGGAAGCACTTCAACAGAACAAAGTACAACTCTGATCTATTCCACAGCAACAACATCACCAGAATCAACAGGTATAATCGGTTGCAATTTAGATATCCAACACTATAGAGGAAAACATTACTAATGTTGATAATACTTCCTTTCATAAAACAAAAGCCACCACTGCTGTCCAGAGCTGGTGCTTCAAAAAGTCAAGAATGTCATTAAACCAGACAAATTGATACTTTGTGTAATGGTGAACTTTGTATAAGAAAGCAAGCTCCAGTAACATCAGACTTGCAATTTAATGCAGTGTGTTTAACATTGCAATTATGAACAGTCTGATGTTTAATGTCAAAGCAACACACCATTTTGCCATGTTTTTAATTCATGACATTAAACTTACCTTCCTCATTTGACATGCTTCATGCTGCAATCAGCAGGAGCATTACTTTCTTTCACTGACATCTCTTTTAACATCATCATCATAGGCAGTCCCTCGGAATCGAGGAAGACTTGCTTACACTCTTAGCATGAGTTCTTAGGTGACTGTACAGTCCAATACGTTAAGCACAGTCTCTGTCACAGGTGGGACAGACAGTGGTTGAGGGAAAGGGTGGGCGGGGAGTCTGGTTTGCCGTAAGCTCCTTCCGCTGCCCGCGCTTGATTTCTGCATGCCCTCGGCGACGATACTCGAGGAGCTCAGCGCCCTCCCGGATGCACTTCCTCCAGTTAGGGCAGTCTATGGCCAGGGACTCCCAGGTGTCAGTGGGGATGTTGCACTTTATCAGAGAGGATTTGAGGGTGTCCTTGTAACGTTTCCTCTGCCCACCTTTGGATCGGTTGTCCTGAAGGAATTTGCCTTGTAGAGCGCTTGCTTTGGGAATCTCGTGTCGGGCATGCGAATTTTGTGGCCTGCCCAGCGGAGCTGCTCAAGTGTGGTCAGTGCTTCAATGCTGGCGATGTTGGCCTGGATGAGGATGCTAATGTTTGTGCGTCTGTCCTCCCAGAACATATGCAGGATCTTGCGGAGACATCGTTGCTGGTATTTCTCCAGCGAGTTGAGGTGTCTGCTGTACATGGTCCACGTCTCTGAGCCATACAGGAGGGCGGATATTACTACAGCCCTGTAGACCATGAGTTTGGTGGCAGTTTTGAGGGACTGGTCTTCAAACACTCTTTTGCTCAGGCGGCCGAAGGTTGCACTGGCGCGCGTGAGGCGGTGTTGGATCTTGTCGTCAATGCCTGCTCTTGTTGATAGGAGGCTCCTCAGATAGGAGACCATCAACAGCTACATCATCATCATGGTCAATATCAGAGCAAAGCTCCCCCACAGACACAACCTTCACCACTTGTTACACCACTTTAGCCTCAACAATTGACAATGTTTAACCTCCCTGCTGATATATCATTTTTCAATCAACCTTCCATTGACCATTGTAATCAATTTTTTTCAAAAGAGTAAAAGCATTTTGTGCCATCACAGTACCATGTCTGTTAATGATGTTACATTTCTACTGCTATAATTGAGACATCACATCAGCAGAAACATTAACACCTTTGATTCATTCAACTCGTCTGAAATACCCAAGTGGCATTTCCTTAGTCAGAGAATGGTTTCAAAGACACAGACAGACCACAGATGAGACCGTTCTTGTCACATCGCATTACGTCAGGTGTCCTCTGGCTTTTATGCCAAGTACTATTTAAAAACTTACCAATCCAATCACATTCTTCTGCTCTCTAATTATGAATATGAAGATTCTCAAAGTTTAGTGAATGCTGATAGCGTGTACCAAATATCATGGGGTCTGCATCAGTTGGAAAATAGTAGCACCTCATTCACTTCAGTTCCAAATTACACGACTGCATAATCATTATTCGTCTGAACACCACGGTAATCAAATTGTTGGAGTTCAGCTGATTAGCTTTGTTGGTCAATTTGCCGATTGATGATGGTATCTAGAAGAGCTTTGCCCTGTTTTACTGACATTTCTATACCTATTAGCAGCTTCAACATCATCTGGAACCTTAGAAGGAAGCACTTCAACAGAAGAAACTACAACTGTGATCTATTCCACAGCAACAACATCACCAGAATCAACAGGTATAATGTATTGCAATCTAGAAATCCAACAACATGGGGGAAAAAATTACTAAAGTTGATAATATTTCATTTCATAAAACAAAAGCCACCACTGCTGTCCAGAGCTGGTGCTTCAAAAAGTCAAGAATGTCATTAAACCAGACAAATTGATACTGTGTGTAATGGTAAACTTTGTATAAGAAAAAAGCTCCAGTAACAACATACTTGCAATTTAATGCAGCATGTTTAACATTGAGATCATGAAGATTCTGATATGAAATATCAAAGCAACACACCATTTTGCTATATTTTTAATTCATGACATTAAACTTACCTTCCTCATTTGACATGCTTCATGCTGCAATCAGCAGGAGCATTACTTTCTTTCACTGACATATCTTTTAACATCATCATCATAGGCAGTCCCTCGGAATCGAGGAAGACTTGCTTCCGCTCTTAGCATGAGTTCTTCGATGGCTGTACAGTCCAATACGTGAAACACAGTCTCTGTCACAGGTGGGACAGATAGTGGTTAAGGGAAAGGGTGGGTGGGGAGTCTGGTTTGCCGTATGCTCCTTCCACTGCCTGCATTTGATTTCTGCATGCTCTCAGCAAAGATACTCGAGGATACTCTCAATGCCCTCCTGGATGCACTTCCTCCACTTAGGGCGGTCTTTAGCCAAGGACTCCCAGGTGTCAGTGGGGATGTCGCACTTTATCAGGGAGGCTTTGAGGGTGTCCTTGTAACATTTGCTCTGCTCACCTTTGGCTCGTTTGTACTGAGGAGCTGCCCAGTAGAGCACTTGCTTTCACACTCTCGTGTCTGGCATGCGAACAATGTGGCCTGCCCAGCGGATGTTGGCCTGGACGAGGACGCTAATGTTTGTGCGTCTGTCCTCCCGGGAGATATGCAGGATCTTGCGGAGATATCGTTGGTGGTATTTCTCCAGCGACTTCAGGTGTCTGCTGTATATGGTCCACGTCTTTGAGCCATACAGGAGGGTGGGTATTACTGCGGCCCTGTAAACCATGAGCTTGGTGACAGTTTTGAGGGACTGGTCTTCAAACACTCTTTTGCTCAGGCGGCTGAAGGTTGCACTGGAGCACTGGAGGTGGTGTTGGATCTTGTCTTCAATGCCTGCTCTTGTTGATAGGAGGCTCCCGAGATAGGGGAACATCAACAGCTACATCATCATCATCTTCAACATCACCACAAAGCTCCCCCACAGACACAACCTTAGCCACTTGTTACACCACTTTAGCCTCGACAATTGACAACGTTCAACCTCCCTGCTGATATATCATTTTTCAATAACCAACAGACAATAACCTTCCATTGACCATTGTAAAGACATTTTTTCAAAACAGTAAAAGCATTTTGTGCTTCACTGCTCCATGTCTGTTAATGATGTTACATTTCTACTGCTATAATACTAATTCAGCCATCACTATTAAGCACATTAGCAGAAACATTAACACCTTTGATTCCTTCAACTCGTCTGAAATACCCAAGTGGCATTTCCCACGTAAAGAATGGTTTCAAACACACAGACAGACGAGACCGTTCTTGTCACATCGCATTACGTCAGGTGTCGGCTCTGGCTTTTATGCCAAGTACTGTTTAAAAATTTACCAATCCAATCACATTCTTCTGCTCTCTAATTATGAATATGAAGATTCTCAAAGTTTAATGAATGCTGATAGCTTGCACCAAATATCATGGGGTCTGCATCAGTGGGAATATAGTAGCACCTCATTAACTTCAGTTCCAAATTACACCACTGCATAATCATTATTCGTGCGAACACAACAGTAATCAAATTGTTTGAGTTCAGCTGATTAGCTTTGTTGGTCAATTTGCCTATTGATGATGGTATCTAGAAGAGCTTTGCCCTGTTTTACTGACATTTCTATACATATTAGCAGCTTCAACATCCTCTGGAACCTTAGAAGGAAGCACTTCAACAGAAGAAACTACAACTGTGATCTATTCCACAGCAACAACATCACCAGAATCAACAGGTATAATCGATTGCAATCTAGAAATCCAACATCATGGGGGAAATAATTATTAATGTTGATAATATTTCCTTTCATAAAACAAAAGCCACCACTGCTGTCCAGAGCTGGTGCTTCAAAAAGTCAAGAATGTCATTAAACCAGACAAATTGATACTCTGTGTAATGGTAAACTTTGTATAAGAAAAAAGCTCCAGTAACAGCATACTTGCAATTTAATGCATAGTGTTTAACATTGAGATCATGAAGATTCTGATATTAAGTATAAAAGCACACACCGTTTTTGCCATGTTTTTAATACATGACATTAAACTTACCTTCCTCATTTGACATGCTTCATTGAAACATAGAAAGTAGGTGCAGGAGTAGGCCATTCGGCCCTTCGAGCCAGCACCACCATTCAATATGATCATGGCTAATCATGCAACTTCAGTGTCCCATTCCTGCTTTCTCTCCCTACCCTTTATCCCGTTAGCCATAAGTGCCACATCTAACTCCCTTTTGAATATATCTAATGAATTGGCCTCAGCTACTTACCGTGGTTGAGAGTTGCACAGGTTCGCAATTCTCTGAGTGAAGAAATTACAAGTCATTTCGGTCCTAAATGGCTTACCCCTTAACCATCGACTGTGACCCCTGGTTCTGGACGTCCCCAACATCGGGAACATTCTTCCTGCATCTAACCTGTCCAGTCCCATCAGAATTTTACATGGTTCGATGAGATCCCCCCTCATTCTTCTAAATTCCACTGAATATAAGTCCAGCCAATCCAGTCTTTCTTCATATGTCAGTCCTGCCATCCCAGGAATCAGTCTGTTGAACCTTTGCTGCACTCCCTCAATAGCAAGAATGTCCTTCCTCAGATTAGGTGACCAAAACTGCAAACAATACTCAAAGTGTGGTCTCACCAAGGCCCTGTACAACTGCAATAAGAACTGCCTGCTCCCATACTCAAATCCCCTCGCTATGGAAGACCAACATGTCATTTGCTTTCTTTACTGCCTGCTGTACCTACATGCCTATCTTCAATGACTGATCTCCCATGACACCCAGGTCTCGTTGCACCTCCCATTTTACTAATCTTTCAACATTCAGGTAATAACCTGCTTTCCTGTTTTTGCCACCAAAGTGGATAACCTCCCATTTATACACATTATACTGCATCTGCCATGCATTTGCCCATTCACCTAACCTGTCCAAGTCCCCCTGCAGCCTCCTAGCATCCTCCTCGCAACTTGCCCTGCCACCCAGCTTCGTGTCATCTGCAAACTTGGAGATATTACATTCATTCCTTCATCGAAATCATTAATGTATATTGTAAATAGCTGGGGTCCCAGCACTGAACCTTGCGGCATCCCACTAGTCACTGCCTGCCATTCCGAAAAGGACCCGTTTATTCCCACTCTTTGCTTCCTGTCTGCCAACCAGTTCTCCATCCTCATCAGTACATTACCCCCAATACCATGTGCCTTAATTTTGCACACTGAACTCTTGTGTGGGACCTTGTCAAAAGCCTTTTGAAAGGCCAAATACACCACATCCACTGGTTCTCCCTTATCTAGAAGAGCTCTGCCCTGTTTTACTGACATTTCTATACATATTAGCAGCTTCAACATCATCTGGAACCTTAGAAGGAAGCACTTCAACAGAAGAAACTACAACTGTGATCTATTCCACAGCAACAACATCACCAGAATCAACAGGTATAATCGATTGCAATCTAGAATCCAACAACATGGGGGAAAAAATTACTAATGTTGATAATATCTACTTTGTTAAAACAAAAGCCACCACTGCTGTCCAGAGTGGTGCTTCAAAAGGTCAAGAATGTCATTAAACCAGACAACTTGATACTCTGTCCAATAGTAAACTTTGTATAAGAAAAAAGCTCCAGTAACAACATACTTGCAATTTAATGCATAGTGTTTAACATTGAGATCATGAAGATTCTGATATTAAGTATAAAAGCAACACACCATTTTTGCCATGTTTTTAATACATGACATTAAACTTACCTTCCTCATTTGACATGCTTCATGCTGCAATCAGCAGGAGCATTACTTTCTTTCACTGACATCTCTTTGAACATCATCATCATAGGCAGTCCCTCGGAATCGAGGAAGGCTTGCTTCCACTCTTAGCATGAGTTCTTAGGCGGCTGTACAGTTCAATATGAGAACCACAGTCTCTGTCACAGGTGGGACAGATAGTGGTTGAGGGAAAGGGTGGGCGGGGAGTCTGGTTTGCCGTATGCTCCTTCCACTGCCTGCATTTGATTTCTGCATGCTCTCGGCGACGATACACGAGGAGCTCAGCGCCCTCCCGGATGCACTTCCTCCACTTAGGGTGATCTGTTGCCAGGGACTCCCAGGTGTCAGTGGGGATGTCGCACTTTATCAGGGAGGCTTTGAAGGTGTCCTTCTAACGTTTCCTCTGCCCACCTTTGGCTCGTTTGCCCTGAAGGAAACACAGAAACATAGAAACATAGAAAATAAGTGCAGGAGTCAGCCATTCGGCCATTTCGAGACTGCACCGACATTCGATAAGATCATGGCTGATCATTCCCTCAGTACCCCTTTCCTGCTTTCTCTCCATACTCCTTGATCTCCTTAGCCATAAGTGCCATATCTAACTCCCTCTTGAATATATCCAATGAACTGGCATCAACAACTCTCTGCGGTAGGGAATTCCACAGGTTAACAACTCTCTGAGTGAAGAAGTTTCTCCTCATCTCAGTCCTAAACGGCCTACCCCTTATCCTAAGACTATGACCCCTGGTTCTGGACTTTCCCAACATCGGGAACATTCTACCCGCATCTAACCTGTCCAGTCCCGTCAGAATTTTATACGTTTCTATGAGATCCCCTCTCATTCTTCTAAACTCCAGTGAATAAAGGCCCAGTTGATCCAGTCTCTCTTCATATGACAGTCCAGCCATCCCTGGAATCAGTCTGGTGAACCTTCGTTGCACTCCCTCAATAGCAAGAATGTCCTTCCTCAGATTAGGAGACCAAAACTCCAAAACTGAACACAATATTCCAGGTGAGGCTTCACTAAGGCCCTGTACAACTGCAGTAAGACCTCCCTGCTCCTGCATTCAAATCCCCTAGCTATGAAGGCCAACATACCCTTTGCCTTCTTCATGACTGCTGTACCTGCATGCCCACTTTCAGTGACTGATGAACCATGACACCCAGGTCTCGTTGCACCTCCCCTTTTCCTAATCTACCGCCATTCAGATAATATTCTGCCTTCATGTTTTTGCCCCCAAAGTGGATAACCTCACATTTGTCCACATTAAACTGCATCTGCCATGTATTTGCCCACTCGCCTAACCTGTCCAAGTCACTTTGCAGCCTCTTAGCGTCCTCCTCACAGCTCACACTGCCACCCAGTTTAGTGTCATCAGCAAACTTGGAGATATTACACTCAATTTCTTCATCTAAATCATCAATATGTATTGCAAAGAGCTGGGGTCCCAGCACTGAGCCCTGCGGCACTCTATTAGTCACTGCCTGCCATTCTGAAAAGGACCCGTTTATCCCAACTCTCTGCTTCCTATCTGCCAACCAGCTCTCTATCCACGTCAGTTTATTACCCCCAATACCATGCGGTTTGATTTTGCGCACCAATCTCTTGTGTGGGACCTTGTCAAAAGTCTTTTGAAAATCCAAAGGAGTTCTGAGTAGAGCGCTTGCTTTGGGAGTCTCGTGTCTGGCATGTGAACTATGTGGCCTGCCCAGCGGAGCTCATCAAGTGTGGTCAGTGCTTCAATGCTGGGGATGTTGGCCTGGATGAGGACGCTAATGTTTGTGCGTCTGTTCTCCCAGGGGATATGCAGGATCTTGCAGAGACATCGTTGCTGGTATTTCTCCATTGACTTGAGGTGTCTGCTGTACATAGTCCACATCTTTGAGCCACACAGGAGGGCGGGTTTACTACAGCTCCGTAATCCATGAGCTTGATGACAGTTTTGAGGGACTGGTCTTCAAACACTCTTTTCCTCAGGCGGCCGAAGGTTGCACTGGAGCACTGGAGGTGGTGTTGGATCTTGTCGTCAATGCCTGCTCTTGTTGATAGGAGGCTCCCGAGATAGGGGAACATCAACAGTTACATCATCATCATCTTCAATATCAGAACAAAGCTCCCCCACAGGCACAACCTTAACCACTTCTTCAACCACTTTATCTTCAACAATTGACAATGTTCAACCTTCCTGCTGATATATCATTTTTCAATCAACCAACAGACAATAGTCTTCCATTAACAATTGTAAAGAACTTTTTTCAACAGAGTAAAAGCATTTTGTGTCCTCACAGTTCCATGCCTGTTAATGATGTGACATTTCTACTGCTATAATATTAATTGAGACAACCCTATTATCATAGGCAGTCCCTCGGAATTGAGGAAGACTTGCTTCCACTCTTAGCAGGAGTTCTTAGGTGGCTGTACAGTCCAATATGAGAACCACAGTCTCTGTCACAGGTGGGAGAGATAGTGGTTGAGGGAAAGGGGGGGACAGAGAACCTGGTTTGCCGTATGCTCCTTTCGCTGCCTGCGCTTGATTTCTGCATGCTCTCGGCGACGATACTCGAGGAGCTCAGCCCCCTCCCAGATGCACTTCCTCCACTTAGGGCGGTCTATGGCCAGGGACTCCCAGGTGTCAGTGGGGATGTTTCACTTTATCAGGGAGGTGTTGAGGGTGTCCTTGAACGTTTCCTCTGCCCGCCTTTGGCTCGTTTGCCGTGGACAAGTTCCGAGTAGAGCGCTTGCTTTGGGTCTCTCGTGTTTGGCATGCGAACTATGTGGCCTGCCCAGCGGAGCTGACCAAGTGTGGTCAGTGCTTCAATGCTTGGTATGTTGGCCTGGACAAAGCGCCAACGTTTGTGCGTCTGCTCTCCCAGGGGATTTGCAGGATCTTGCGGAGACATCGCTGGTAGAGGTCACTATTAAGCATTTCAGCAGAAACATTAACACCTTTGATTCATTCAACTCATCTGAAAAACCCAAGTGGCATTTCCTAAGTCAAAGAATGGTTTCAAAGACACAGACAGACCACAGATGAGACCGTTCTTGTCACATCGCATTACGTCAGGTGTCGGCTCTGGCTTTTATGCCAAGTACTATTTAAAAACTTACCAATCCAGTCACATTCTTCTTCTCTCTGATCATGAATATGAAGATTCTCAAAGTTTAATGAATGCTGATAGCTTGCACCAAATATCATGGGGTCTGCATCAGTGGGAAAATAGTAGCACCTCATTCACCTCAGTTCCAAATTACATGACTGCATAATCATTATTCGTGTGAACACAACGGTAATCAAATTGTTGGAGTTCAGCTGATTAGCTTTGTTGGTCAATTTGCACTATTGATGATGGTATCTAGAAGAGCTTTGCCCTGTTTTACTGACATTTCTATACATATTAGCAGCTTCAACATCATCTGGAACCTTCGAAGGAAGCACTTCAACAGAAGGAACTACAACTGTGATCTCTTCCTCAGCAACAACATCACCAGAATCAACAGGTATAATCGATTGCAATCTAGAAATCCAACATCATGGAGGAAAAAATTACTAATGTTGATAATACTTCCTTTCATAAAACAAAAGCCACCACTACTGTCCAGAGCTGGTGCTTCAAAAAGTCAAGAATGTCATTAAACCAGACAAATTGATACTGTGTAATGGTAAACTTTGTATAAGAAAAAAGCTCCAGTAACAACATACTTACAATTTAATGCAGTGTGTTTAACATTGAGATCATGAACAGTCTGATATGAAGTATCAAAACAACACACCATTTTTGCCATGGTTTTAATTCATTGCCTTAAACGTACCTTTCTTATTTGACATTTTTCATGCTGCATTCAGCAGAACAATTACTTTGTTTCACTGACATCTCTTTTAACATCAACAGCTACATTATAGAATCAAAGACACATAGAAAATAGGTGCAGGAGTAGGCCATTTGGCCTTTCGAGCCTGCACCACCATTCATTAAGATCATGGCTGATCATCAACCGCACTACCCCTTTCCTGCTTTCTCTCCATACCCCTTGATCCCTTTAGCCGTAAGGGCCATATCCAACTCCCTCTTGAATATATCCAATGAACTGGCATCAACAACTCTCTGCGGCAGAGAATTCCACAGGTTAACAACTCTCTGAGTGAAGAAGTTTCTCCTCATCTGAGTCCTAAATGGCTTACCCCTTATCCTTATACTGTGCCCCCTGGTTCTGGACTTCCCCAACATCGGGAACATTCTTCCAGCATCTAACCTCAATTCTGTCCAGTCCTGTCAGAATTTTATATGTTTCTATGGGATCCACTCACCTAACCAGTCCACATCACCCTGTAGCCTCTTCGGGTCCTCCTCACAGCTCACAGGTCCAGCCAGCTTAGTGTCATCTGCAAACTTGAAGATATTACACTCAATTCCTTCATCTAAATCATTAATGTTTATTGTAAATAGCTGGGGTCCCAGCACTGAGCCCTGCGGCACCTGACTCGTCACTGCCTGCCATTCAGAAAAGGACCCGTTTATCCCGACTCTCTGCTTCCTGTCTGCAACCAGTTCTCTATCCACGTCAGTACATTAGCCTCAATACCATGTACTTTAATTTTACACACCGATTTCTTGTGTGGGACCTTGTCAAAAGCCTTTTAAAAGTCCAAATACACCATATCCACTGGTTCTCCCTTGGCCACTCTACTAGTTATATCCTCAAAAGATTCTAGAAGATTTGTCAAGCATGATTTCCCTTTCATAAATCCATGCTGACTTGGACTGATCTTGTCACTGCCTTCCAAATGAGCTGCTATTTGATCTTTAGTAATTGATTCCAAAATTTTCCCCACTACTGATGTCAGGCTAACCGGTCTATAATTACCCATGTTCTCTCTCCCTCATTTTTTAAAAAGTGGTTTTACATTAGCTACCCTCCAGTCCATAGGAACTGATCCAGAGTCAATAGACTGTTGTAAAATGATCACCAATGCATCCACTATTTCTAGGGCCACTTCCTTAAGTATTCTGGGATGCAGACTATCAGGCCCCGGGGATTCATTATCATTTTCAACATCAGAACAAAGCTCTTCCACAGACTCAACATTAACCACTTCTTCTACCACTTTAGCCTCAACAAGTGAAACAACGGATATACACATTGCTATCCCAATTGACAACATTCAACCTCCCTGCTGATATATCATTTTTCAATCAACCAACAGACAATAGTCTTCCATTGACCAGTGAAGAATTTTTTTCAAAAGAGTAAAAGCATTTTGTATCTTCACAGTACCATGTCTGTTAATGATGTTACATTTCTACTGCTATAATACTAATTCAGCCATCACTATTAAGCACATCAGCAGAAACATTAACACCTTTGATTCATTCAACTCATCTGAAAAATCCAAGTGGCATTTCCTTAGTCAGAGAATGGTTTCAAAGACACAGACCACAGATGAGACCGTTCTTGTCACATCACATTAAGTCAGGTGTTGGCTCCGGCTTTTATGCCTAATACTATTTAAAAATCTACCAATCCAGTCACATTCTTCTCTTTAATTATGAATATGAAAATTCTCAAAGTTTAATGAATGCTGATAGCTTGCACCAAATATCATGGGGTCTGCATCAGTGGGAATATAGTAGCACCTCATTCACTTCAGTTCCAAATTACACTACTACATAATCATTATTCGTGCGAACACAACGGTAATCAAATTGTTGGAGTTCAGCTGATTAGCTTTGTTGGTCAGTTTGCACTGTTGATGATGGTATCTAGAAGAGCTTTGCCCTGGTTTACTGACATTTCAACATCATCTGGAACCTTAGAAGGAAGCACTTCAACAGAAGAAACTACAACTGTGATCTATTCCACAGCAACGACATCACCAGAATCAACAGGTATAATCGATTGCAATCTCGAAGTCCAACTTAATAGAATGGAAAAATTACTAATTTGTCTCGCACTGATACCCCTTCCACCTGCCCTGCTTTTTTTTCCTAAAACTTGATCGAGAACCGCCCCTTCTCTTGTTAGGCTTGCTACATACGGGCTATAAAAGTTCTCCTGAATGCATTTTAGGAATTCTACACACTGTACCTTTCACACTACTTCTATCCTAGTTAATATTTGATTTGTTGAAATCCCCTACTATTACTGCCCTACAGTTTTGCACTTTCCAGAACTCTGCCTACATATTTGCTCTTCTATCTCCCTCTGACTGTTTGGGGATCTATAGTGTGCTCCCAGCAGTGTGATTGTCCTTTTTCTGTTGTCCAATTCAACCCATATGGCCTCATTTGATGATCCTTCGAACATGTCATCAATCCTTTGATATGTCCTTACTACACAGTACAAATGCACGCGAGGCCCATACTTTAGAGAAGGTCAATCTCTGACCAGTTACCTTTATTCCAGCACTGAAGTGATGAAGCTTCCCCCTTTATACCTGAAAGTCCAGGTTAGGAGTGTCTCCCACAAGTTCACCACCTAGTGGTCAATGTACTCATGCTGTACAATTTAGGTCAGTTTCTACATGGGTTACAATGACAATTGAATACATGACATCACTTCCCCCCCAAAGTCTTATTGGGATCACAGGTTGAGTCTCTCTGGTGGTTTACGCTCCCTTGTAGAGCACCTGAGTTGGGGCTCCGGTTGTTGGGCGCTGGCCTGAGTGTCTGCTGTTTGTGGTGCCTCAGGCCTGTCCGGACTGCCCACAGTGACTGGGCTCTCCTCCCTTTGGTTCCGGTGTTCGGGCACCTGTGGTGGAGTGAATTCTACATCGTGTTCTTCCTCTGCTTCTTCTATGGGGTCGCTGAACCTCCTTTTTGTTTGATCCACGTGTTTGCGGCAGATTTGTCCATTGGTAAGTTTAACGACTAGAATCCTATTCCCCTCTTTGGCAACCACAGTGCCTGCGAGCCATTTGGGCCCTGCAGCATAGTTGAGGACAAAGACAGTGTCATTGACATCAATACATCGCGCCCTCGCATTCCTGTCATGGTAGTCACATTGGACCCAAGTTTCCACAAGAAAATAAACGGGCGCCCCTCCGAGCTGGGCGCCCGTTTTTTGCGCCTAAAACGGCGCCTAAAAAAATCCTCGGTATTCTCCACCTACTTACAGGTCCTGTGGCCCTCGGCGCAGCGCAGCACGAGCTGTGGGGGGGGGGCGGAGCCAGGTCCCGGCGCTGAAAACAGTGCCGGGACCTCTGCACATGCGCGCTACAGTCGGCACGCAAGTGCAGTAGCTCCAGGCGCCGAACTGTGTGGGAGGGGCCCGAAGCACGCAGCCCCTAGCCCTGGCCCAATGGCCTCACTGGGGCTGCGTGAATAAGGCTCCTCCCACGGCCAGCTCCTGCTCCCCGCCCGACCCGACCCGACACTCGCTCCCCCCCCCCCCCCCCCCTGCCTCTGGACCAGACCCGACACCTGCTCCCCCCCCCCCGCCGACCAGACCCGACCCGACACCCGTTCCCCCGCCCCCGACTGACCCGACCCGACACCCGTTCCCCCCCGCCCCCGACTGACCCGACCCGACACCCGTTCCCCCCCGCCCCCGACTGACCCGACCCGACACCCGTTCCCCCCCGCCCCCGACTGACCCGACCCGACACCCGTTCCCCCCCGCCCCCGACTGACCCGACCCGACACCCGCTCCCCCCCCCCCCCCCCGCCGACCAGACCCGACCCGACACCTGCTCCCCCCCCCGCCGACCAGACCCGACCCGACACCCGTTCCCCCCCGCCGACCAGACCCGACCCGACACCCGTTCCCCCCCGCCCCCGACTGACCCGACCCGACACCCGTTCCCCCCCGCCCCCGACTGACCCGACCCGACACCCGTTCCCCCGCCCCCGACTGACCCGACCCGACACCCGTTCCCCCCCGCCCCCGACTGACCCGACCCGACACCCGTTCCCCCCCGCCCCCGACTGACCCGACCCGACACCCGCTCCCCCCCCCCCCCCCCGCCGACCAGACCCGACCCGACACCCGTTCCCCCCCGCCCCCGACTGACCCGATCCGACACCCGTTCCCCCCCGCCCCCGACTGACCCGACCCGACACCCGTTCCCCCCCGCCCCCGACTGACCCGACCCGACACCCGTTCCCCCCCGCCCCCGACTGACCCGACCCGACACCCGTTCCCCCCCGCCCCCGACTGACCCGACCCGACACCCGTTCCCCCCCGCCCCCGACTGACCCGACCCGACACCCGTTCCCCCCCGCCCCCGACTGACCCGATCCGACACCCGTTCCCCCCCGCCCCCGACTGACCCGATCCGACACCCGTTCCCCCCCGCCCCCGACTGACCCGACCCGACCCGCCCCCCCCCCACTGGACCCGACTCCCGGACTGGATCCGATCCGACCTGACCTCTCCCTTCCCCACCCCACCCCCCCTCTCTCTCCCCCCATTCCCCCCATTCTCTCTCTCTCCCTCCCTCCCCCTCTCTCTCTCCCTCCCTCCCCCTCTCTCTCTCTCTCTCTCTCCCTCCCCCTCTCTCTCTCTCTCCCTCCCTCCCCCTCTCTCTCTCTCTCCCCCTCTCTCTCTCTCTCTCCCTCCCCCCCCCACTCTCCCTTCCTCCCCCTCTCTCTCTCTCTCTCTCCCTCCCCCTCTCCCTCCCTCCCCCCCCTCTCTCTCCCTCCCTCTCTCTCTCTCTCTCTCCCCCTCCCGCTCAGCGGCACGAACGGCTGCAGAATTCTCCCTGGCTGAAGCACTTTCACACAGGTAGGAAGATGGTTTATTTAATCTTTTCTTGGCTTATAAATGTTTATTCAGGTTGGATTTATTTGTATAATATTTGTAGAAGTATAAATAAGGATTTATTGTCGAATTTAATGACTTCCCTTCCTCCCCTCCCCCCACCTCGTTCTGGACGCCTAATTTGTAACCTGCGCCTGATTTTTTAATGTGTAGAACAGGTTTTTTCAGTTCTACAAAAATCTTCACTGGCTCCATTCTACTTTAGTTTGGAGTACGTTTTCACTGTGGAAACTTTCAAATCAGGCGTCAGTGGCCGGACACGCCCCCTTTTGAAGAAAAAATTCTGTTCTAAACTAGAACTGTTCTACCTGACTAGAACTGCAGAAAAAAAAATGTGGAGAATTGCGATTTCTAAAATAGTCCGTTCTCCACCAGTTGCTCCTAAAAATCAGGCGCGAATCATGTGGAAACTTGGGTCCATTGTGACCGGCGCCTGCTCTCAACAATTTCTTTCATGGAGGGGTGTATAAGGGATAACCTGGTTTTGAGCGTCCTTTTCATTAGCAGCTCTGCGGGTGGAACCCCTGTGAGCGAGTGTGGTCGGGATCTATTGGCTAACAGGAGGCGTGATAAGCGGCTTTGCAGGGAACCCCCTTGGATTCTGAGCATCCCCTGTTTGATTATCTGCACTGCTCATTCCACCTGGCCATTTGAGGCTGGCTTGGATGGGACCGTTCTGACATAAGAACATAAGAATTAGGAACAGGAGTAGGCCATCTAGCCCCTCGAGCCTGCTCCGCCATTCAATAAGATCATGGCTGATCTGGCCGTGGACTCAGCTCCACTTACCCGCCCGCTCCCCGTAACCCTTAATTCCCTTATTGGTTAAAAATCTATCTATCTGTGACTTGAATACATTCAATGAGCTAGCCTCAACTGCTTCCTTGGGCAGAGAATTCCACAGATTCACAACCCTCTGGGAGAAGAAATTCCTTCTCAACTCGGTTTTAAATTGGCTCCCCCATATTTTGAGGCTGTGCCCCCGAGTTCTAGTCTCCCCGACCAGTGGAAACAACCTCTCTCCCTCTATTAAGTCTATCCCTTTCATTATTTTCAATGTTTCTATAAGATCACCCCTCATCCTTCTGAACTCCAACAAGTAAAGACCCAGTCTACTCAATCTATCATCATAAGATAACCCCCTCATCTCCGGAATCAGCCTAGTGAATCGTCTCTGTACCCCCTCCAAAGCCAGTATATTCTTCCTTAAGTAAGGTGACCAAAACTGCACGCAGTACTCCAGGTGCGGCCTCACCAATACCCTGTACAGTTGCAGCAGGACCTCCCTGCTTTTGTACTCCATCCCTCTCGCAATGAAGGCCAACATTCCATTCGCCTTCCTGATTACCTGCTTCACCTGCAAACTAACTTTTTGGGATTCATGCACAAGGACCCCCAGGTCCCTCTGCACCGCAGCATGTTGTAATTTCTCCCCATTCAAATAATATTCCCTTTTACTGTTTTTTTTCCCCAAGGTGGATGACCTCACATTTTCCGACATTGTATTCCATCTGCCAAACCTTAGCCCATTCGCTTAACCTATCCAAATCTCTTTGCAGCCTCTCTGTGTCCTCTACACAACCCGCTTTCCCACTAATCTTTGTGTCATCTGCAAATTTTGTTACACGACACTCTGTCCCCTCTTCCAGGTCATCTATGTATATTGTAAACAGTTGTGGTCCCAGCACCGATCCCTGTGGCACACCACTAACTACCGATTTCCAACCCGAAAAGGACCCATTTATCCCGACTCTCTGCTTTCTGTTAGTCAGCCAATTCTCGATCCATGCTAATACATTTCCTCTGACTCCTTTATCTTCTGCAGTAACCTTTTGTGTGGCACCTTATCGAATACCTTTTGGAAATCTAAATACACCACATCCATCGGTACACCTCTATCCACCATGCTCGTTATATCCTCAAAGAATTCCAGTAAATTAGTTAAACATGATTTCCCCTTCATGAATCCATGTTGCGTCTGCTTGATTGCACTATTCCTATCTAAATGTCCCGCTATTTCTTCCTTAATGATAGCTTCAAGCATTTTCCCCACTACAGATGGTAAACTAACCGGCCTATAGTTACCTGCCTTTTGTCTGCCCCCTTTTTTAAACAGAGGCGTTACATTAGCTGCTTTCCAATCCGATGGTACCTCCCCAGAGTCCAGAGAATTTTGGTAGATTATAACGAATGCATCTGCTATAACTTCCGCCATCTCTTTTAATACCCTGGGATGCATTTCATCAGGACCAGGGGACTTGTCTACCTTGAGTCCCATTATCCTGTCCAGCACTACCCCCCTAGTGATAGTGATTATCTCAAGGTCCTCCCTTCCCACATTCCCGTGACCTGCAATTTCTGGCATGGTTTTTGTGTCTTCCACTGTGAAGACCGAAGCAAAATAATTGTTTAAGGTCTCAGACATTTCCACATTTCCCATTATTGAATCCCCCTTCTCGTCTTCTAAGGGACCAACATTTACTTCCGTTTTATATATCGATAAAAACTTTTACTATCTGTTTTTATGTTTTGCGCAAGTTTACTTTCGTAATCTATTTTTCCTTTCTTTATTGCTTTCTTAGTCATTCTTTGCTGTCGTTTAAAATTTTCCCAATCTTCTAGTTTCCCACTAACCTTGGCCACCTTATATGCATTGGTTTTTAATTTGATACTCTCCTTTATTTCCTTGATTATCCACGGCTGGTTATCCCTTCTCTTACTGCCCTTCTTTTTCACTGGAATATATTTTTGCTGAGGACTATGAAAGGGCTCCTTAAAAGTCCTCCACTGTTCCTCAGTTGTGCCACTGTTTAGTCTGTGTTTCCAGTCTACTTTAGCCAACTCTGCCCTCATCCGACTGTAGTCCCCTTTGTTGAGACACTACTTCCTCACCCTCAATCTGTATTACAAATTCAACCATACTGTGATCACTCATTCCGAGAGGATCTTTTATGAGGAGATCGTTTATTATTCCTGTCTCATTACACTGGACCAGATCTAAGATAGCTTGCTCCCTTGTAGGTTCTGTAACATACTGTTCTAAGAAACATTTGGTGGCCAGGGATAGATGCAGACCTGGAACTTTGTGTTCGCAGGTGCAACACGTGTGCTCAGCTGGGCAATGCGCCCAGGGAAGCCACCCTTAGCCCCTGGTCCTGGCCCGCCAAGCCATGGTCACGCATCCATGTGGACTACGCAGGTCCTTTCATGGGAAAATGTTTTTGGTTGCAGTAGACGCCTACTCCAAATGGATCGAGTGTGACATTCTGAATTCAAGCACATACGCTGCCACAGTAGAAAGTCTACGGGCAATGTTCGCCGCCCATGGTCTACCGGACGTCTTAAGAAACAATCCCGTATGCATTCTATGAATTCCTCCTCAAGGCTACCCCATGCGATTTGATTTGACCAATCGATATGTAGGTTAAAATCCCCCATGATTACTGCCGATCCTTTTTCACATGCCTCCATTATTCCCTGGATTATTGTCCGCCCCACTGTGAAGTTATTATTTGGGGGCCTATAAACTACGCCCACCAGTGACTTTTTCCCCTTACTATCTCTAATCTCCACCCACAATGATTCAACATTTTTTTCATTCGATCCAACATCGTCTCTCACAACTGCCCTGATATCATCCTTTATTTACAGAGCTTCCCCACCTCCTTTCCCTTCTTGTCTTTCTTTCCGAATTGTCAGATACCCCTGTATGTTTAATTCCCAGTCTTGGCCACCCTGCAACCACGTTTCTGTAATGGCCACCAAATCATACCCATTTGAATGATTTGATACCATTTCCTGCCATGAAGTCCTGGAATTCAATGCTTGTAAAGCATGGGCCATTGTCGCTGACCAAGACATCCGGTAGACCATGGGCCGCGAACATTGCCCGTAGACTTTCTACTGTGGCAGCGTATGTGCTTGAATTGAGAATGTCACACTCGATCCATTTGGAGTAGGCGTCTACTGCAACCAAAAACATTTTCCCATGAAAGGACCTGCGTAGTCCACATGGATGCGTGACCATGGCTTGGCGGGCCAGGACCAGGGGCTAAGGGGGGCTTCCCTGGGCGCATTGCCCAGCTGGGCACACGTGTTGCACCTGCGAACACAAAGTTCCAGGTCTGCGTCTATCCCTGGCCACCAAACGTGTGACCTGGCAATTGCCTTCATCATGTCAATGCCCGGGTGCTCATTGTGGAGTTCTCTGATGAACACTTCTCTGCCCATCTGGGGCATGACTACTTGGTTTCCCCATAGTGGACAATTGGCCTGAATCAAGAGTTCATCCTTGCACCTGTGAAATGGTTTAAATTCCTCAGGGCATGCCCCGTACATGGCTGCCCAGTCCCCATTCAGGACACATTTCTTGACTAGAGACAATAGTGGGTCTCTATTTGTCCAGGCTTTAACCTGACGGGCTGTCACGGGTGTGCCTTCGCTTTCGAAAGCTTCAACAGCCATGACCATCTCAGCACCATGCTCGGTTGCCCCCTCGGTGGTGGTTAGTGGGAGCCTGCTGAGTGCATCGGCGCAGTTTTCAGTGCCTGGTCTGTGCCGAATTGTATAATCATAGGCGGCTAACGTGAGTGCCCACCTCTGTATGCGGGCCAATTCATTTGCATTTATGGCCTTGTTGTTAGCCAAAAGGGACGTTAGGGTTTTGTGATCTGTCTCCAGCTCAAATTTCCTGCCAAACAGGTACTAGTGCATTTTTTTTACTGCATATACACACACAAGCGCGCTTCCTTTTCTACCATCCCGTAGCCCCTTTCTGCCTGGGACAGACTTCTGGAGGCATAAGCTATCGGCTGTAACTGACCATTGGCATTAACATGCTGCAACACACACACCCGACCCCATAGGACGACGCATCGCACGTTAAAACAAGTTTCTTACATGGGTCATATAGCGTTAACAGATTATTGGAGCATAACAAATTGCGTACTCTATCAAAAGCCCTTTCCTGGCTGTCCCCCCAGACCCATTCGTGACCTTTGCGTAGGAGCACATGTAGCGGCTCTAACAGCATGCTCAATTTGGGAAGAAAGTTACCAAAATAGTTCAGGAGCCCCAGGAACGAACGCAGCTCCGTCGTGTTATGGGGTCTGGGTGCTCTCTGGATCGCTTCCGTTTTGGATGCAGTCGGTCTGATCCCGTCTGCTGCTATCCTCATCCCCAGGAATTCTACCTCTGGAGCTAGGAAGATGCACTTCGCCTTTTTCAGTCACAGCCCTACCCGGTCCAGTCTGCGTAGCACCTCCTCCAGGTTGTGGAGGTGTTCTTCAGTATCGCGACCCGTGATGAAGATGTCATCTTGAAAAACCACCGTCCTTGGAATCAACTTGAGGAGGCTTTCCATATTTCGTTGAAAGATCGCGGCGGCCGAGCGAATCCCGAACGGACATCTGTTATACTCAAACAACCCCTTGTGATGGTGGTCAGCTTCTTTAACTCACTCGCCAGCTCCTGGGTCATGTAAGCTGAGGTCAGGTTCAATTTTGAAAAAAGTTTGCCACCGGATAACATCACAGAGGTCCTTCACTCTCGGTAGCGGGTACTGATCTTGGAGTGACACCCAATTGATGGTGGCCTTGTAATCACCACATATCCTGACCGACCCATCTGCCTTGAGCACCAGCACAATCGGGCTGGCCCAGTCACTGAATTCGACTGGCGAGATGAAGCCTTCCCTCAGCAGGCGGTCCAATTCGCCTTCTATCTTTTCCCGCATCACGTACAGCACCGCTCTGGCCTTGTGGTGTACTGGCCTGGCGTCCGGGTTTATGTGATTCACTACCTTGGTTCCCATGAAAGTGCCAATGCCGGGTTGAAATAATGAGTCAAATTTGTCCAGGGCCTGTGAGCATGATACTCGCTCCACAGAGGAAATTGCATTGACATCGCCCCATTTCCAGTTCATGACAGCAAGCCAACTCCTCCCCAGTAGTGCGGGACCATCCCCTGGGAAAATCCAGAGTGGCAATCTGTTCTCCGAATTTTTGTGGGTCACGATTACTGTGGTGCTGCCTAGCACCGGAAGAATCACCTTTGTATATGTCCGTAGCTGTTCGTCAAGCAGCAATAATTTTGGCCTCCTATCCTTGGACGCCCACAACTTGTCGAACTGTTTGATACTCATCAGGGACTGGCTGGTCCCCGTGTCTAGCTCCACTGATACTGGGATGCCATTGAGGAGCACTTTCATCATTATCGGTGGCGCCTGGTGTATGAACTGTATATGTGCTCCACGTGAACTCGCTGAACTTCAGCTTCCAGTGATTTCCCCCAGTGTCCATTTGGCCTCGTAGGGCTTACATCGGGCCCGTCCTCATTGTACATCAACCTAGCTGCAGGCTTCCTGCACATACGCCCCAAGTGACCGCTGACGTTGCAGTTTCTGCAGGTATATTGCTGATAACTGCAAGCTCTGGCTGGGTGTTTGCCTCCACACCTCCAGCATGAGCCGTTGTTGGAAACAAAAGGTCCATTACCAGTTGATTGTCTCTGACTGTCTCTGTAACTGTCCTTAAGCTCACCATTGACAGGTGATGATGGCCCCATTACTGGCCGCATTGTCCCTTACGATGGCATGAATCGGTGTTCAGCTAGCAATTGTCTCTGTTGAATTCCCCCTTTGGGTTCGACTACATGCTGAGGCATGTCCGATTGCCCCTGCCTGCCTGGAGAACTGTGTGTCACGTTAACAATGTTGACTCCCTGTCCATTTCTGCATTTAAGCCAAGATTTTTGTCAAACATCATTCTGGTCTCTTCCTCCCCTGAGATAAATGTCTCGGGCATCAAAGCCGCCGTTTCCAGGGTCAAGTCTTTGGTCTCAATCAGTTTCCTGAAAACCCCAGCGTGCCCGATGCCCTCAATAAAAAAGTCTCACAGCATCTCCGCTCTGCATGCATCTGGGAACTTACATAGGCTCGCCAGTCGCCGGAGGTCTGCCACGAAGTCTGGAACGCTTTGCCCTTCTCGCCGCCGGTGCGTGTAAAACCGGTGTCTCACCATGTGCATGCTGCTCGCCGGTTTAAAGTGTTCCCCGATCAACTTACTGAGCTCTTCAAAAGTCTTGTCCGTCGGCTTCTCTGGCGCTGGAAGGCCCTTCATCAGGGAGTATGTCCTGGATCCACAGACCGTCAGGAGATGAGCCCTGCGTTTGTCGGCCGAATCCTGTCCCAGCCATTCCTTAGTGACAAAACTTTGCTGTAGTCTCTCAATAAAATCGTCCCAATCATCACCAACACAGTACCTCTCGTCTGTGCTGCTAGTGGCCATGCTCGCGTGGTTTAAATCCCAGTTTCTCGTCGCCAATGACATGTCCTTACTATACACACGAGGCCCATACTTGAGAGAAGGTCACTCTGTGACCAGTAACCTTCATTCCAGCACTGAAGTGATGAAGGTGGGTGGAGCTTCCCCTTTTATACCTGAAAGTCCAGGTTAGGAGTGTCTCCCTAAGTTCACCACCTAGTGGTCAATGTTCTCACGGTGTACAACTTAGGTCAGTTTATACATGGGTTACAATGACAGTTGAATACATGACATCCTTAAAGCTGTAATTCTTTCTTTAATTAATACTGCGATCCTCCCACCCCGCCTCCTTTTTTAAACTCTCTCTATTCTGTCTGAAAACCCTGTAACCAGGAATGTTGAGCTGCCAGACCTGCCCTTCTTTCAACCATGTCTCAGTAATTGCTATAATATCATATTTCTAAGTGTCTATCTGTTCTCTCACTCGTATGCCTTATTCCCTAGAATCCTTGCCTTGAAGTATATGCCATTTAGCATGGCCAAAAACTCCCTTGTTGTCTAATTTCTCAACCTTGTTCCTTCTGCCTTCCAAACTCAATTTCTAATTTTCTGCTTTCCAATTCCAGCTTTGATTCTCTCCCTTCTGAATCCACTCTCAGATTCCCATTCCCCTGCCAAGTTAGTTTAAAAACTCCCCAACAGCACTAGCAAACGCCCCCGCGAGGATATTGGTCCAAGCTCTGTTGAGATGTAACGCGTCCGGCTTATACAGGTCCAATCTCCCCGAGAAACAATCCAAATGCCACAGGAATCTAAAGCCCTCCTTCCTGGACCATTTCTCCAGCCATGCATTCATCTGCTCTATCCTTCTATTTCTGTACTCACTCTTTGAGGTCTTATTTTTTAAATCTCTCTTAGCTCCCTAAAATCTGCCTGCAGGACCTCATCCCTCTTTCTAACTACATGGACCACGACCTCTGGCTGTTCACCCTCCCCGCTCAGAATGTCCTGCAGCCGCTCAGTAACATCCTTGACCCTGGCACCAAGGAGGCAACATACCATCCAGGAGTCACATGTGCGGCCGCAGAAATGCCCGTCTGCTCACCCAGCTATTGAATCCCCTCGCACTATTGTTCTTCTTCTGCACTTCTTCCTCCACACCACCGCGCCTCCCATGGTACCATGGACTTGGCTCTGGCTGCACACCAGAGGAAGCACCGCCCCCACCAGTGCTCAGAATAGAATACAGCTTGTTTCACTCACATCTCTTTTAACAACAACAGATACATTTTCATCAACTTCAACATCAGGACAAAGCACCTCAACAGAACCATTTACTAGTGTAACCACTTCTTCAACCATTTTAGCCTCAACAAGTGAATCAACAGGTATCCATATTGTTATCCCAATTGTCAATGTTCAACCATCCCACTGATAAATAATTTTTCAATCAAGCAACAGAAAATAGTCTTTCCTTGACCATTATAAAGAATTGTTTTCAAAAGAGTAAAAGTGTTTTGTGTCTTCAAAGTTCCATGTCTGTTAATAATGTTACATTTCTACTGCAATAACGCCAGTTGAGCCATCACTATTAAGCACATCATTATCATCACAGGCAGTCCCTTGAAATCGAGGAAGACTTGCTTCCATTCCAAAAGTGAGTTCTCAGGTGACTGAACTGTCCAATACGGGGATTACAGTCTCTGTCACAGGTGGGACAGACAGTGGTTGGAGGAAAGGGTGGGTGGGGAGTCTGGTTTGCTGCATACAGTGTTTAGCGCCCCCCCGGCTGCTCCTCCTCCACTTAGGGCAGTCGTTGACCGGGATCTCCCAGGTGTCGGTCAGGAGGTTGCACTTTATCAAGGAGGCTATGAAGGTTTTCATGAAATGTTTCCTCTGCCCACCTGGGGCTTGCCTGCCGTGTAGGAGTTCCGAGTAGAGCGCTTGGTTTGGGAGTCTTGTCTCCGGCATGCGGACAAATCACATCAGCAGAAATATTAACACCTTTGATTCCTTCAATATGTCTCAAAAATTCAAGTAGCGTTTTCCTAAGTCAGAGCATGGTTTCAGAGTTACAAAACATAGATGAGACCGTTCTTTTCCCAACTATTACTGCCCTATTGCTTTTGCACTTCCTGGAACTCTGCCTACATATTTGCTCTTCTATCTCCCTCTGACTGTTTGGGGATCTATAGTATACTCTCAGCAGTGTGATTGCCCTTTTTCTGTTCTTCAATTCAACCCATATGGCCTCATTTGATGATCCTTCTGACATATTAATCCTTAAAGCTGTAATTCTTTATTTAATTAATAATGCGACCCCCCCCCCTCCATTTTTATCCCCCGTTCTATTACATCTGTAACCAGGAATGTTGAGCTGCCATACCTGCCCTTCTTTCAGCCATGTCTCAGTAATTGCTATAATATCATATTCCTAAGAGTCTATCTGTTCTCTCACTCATCTGCCTTATTCCCTAGAATCCTTGCATTGAAGTATATACCATTTAGCACGACCAAACTCCCTTGTTGTCTATTTTCTAGACCTTGTACCTTCTGCCTTCCAAACTCACTTTCTAATTTTCTGCTTTCCAATTCCAGCTTTGACTGAATCTACTCTCAGGTACCCATCCCCTGCCAAGTTAGTTTAAAACCTCCCCAACAGCACTAGCAAACGCCCCCATGAGGATATTGCTCCCAGCTCTGTTGAAGTGTAACCTGCCCGGCTTGTACAGGTCCCACCTCCCCGAGAAACAATCCCAATGCTACAGCAATCTAAAGCCCTCCCTCCGAAGCCATCTCTCCAGCCACGCATTCATCTGCTCTATCCTTCTATTTCTGTATTCATTTGCATGTGACACAGGGAGTAATCCAGAGATAACTACCTTTGAGGTCCTTTTTTTAATCTCTCTCCAGCTCCCTAAAATCTGCCTGCAGGACCTCATCCCTCTTTCTAACTACATGGATCACGACCTCTCCCCCCTCAGAATGTCCTGCAGCCACTCAGTAACATCCCTGACCCTGACCCAGGGAGGCAACATACCATCCAGGAGTCACATCTGCGGCCGCAGAAACCCCTGTCTGCTCCCCTAACTATCGAATCCTCTAGCACTTTTGCTCTTCTACTCTTCTTCCTATAGCCCCCCATCCTCTGTGCAGCTGAGCCAACTGTGGTGCACACCACAGAGGAACCATTGCCCCCATCTGTACTCAGAATAGAATACAGGTTGTTTCACTTACATCTCTTAACATCAACAGCCACATTTTCATCAACTTCAACATCAGAACAAAGCACCTCAACAGAATCACCTACTACCATAACCACTTCTTCCACCACTTTAGCCTCAACAAGTGAATCAACAGGTATACACATTGCCATCCCAATTGTCAACGTTCAACCATCCCGCCGATAAATCATTTTTCAATCAAGCAACAGACAATAGTCTTTCCTTGAACATTGTAAAGAACTTTTTCAAAAGAGTAAAAGCGTTTTGTGCCTTCATAGTTCCATGTCTGTTAATAAGGTTACAATTCCACTGCTATAACACCAGTTGAGCCATCACTATTAAGCACATCAGCAGAAGCATTAACATTTTTGATTCCTTCAACATGTCTCAAAAATTCAAGTTGCATTTTCCTAAGTCAGAGAATGGTTTCAAAGTTACAAAACATCGATGAGACGGTTCTTTTCACATCACGTTAGGTCAGCTGTTGCCCCCAGATTTTATGCCAAGTACAATTTAAAAACGTACTAGACCAGCCACATTCTTATTCTCTCTAATTGTTGATATGACGAGTCTAAAAGGAGATAACACTGATAAGAATCTCAAAGTTTAATGAATGCTGATAGCTTGCACCATATAAACTGGGGGCTGCTTTAGTGGGAAAATAGTAGCACCTCATTCACTTCAGTTCCAAATTACACGACTGCATAATCATTATTCCTGCGAACACAACGGCAATCAAACAGTTTGAGTTCAGCTGATTAGCTTTGTTGGTCAATTTGCCTATTGATGATGGTATCTAGAAGAGCTTTGCCCTGTTTTCCTGACATTTCTATACATATTAGCAGCTTCAACATCATCTGGAACCTTAGAAGGAAGCACTTCAACAGAAGAAACTACAACTGTGATCTATTCCACAGCAACAACATCACCAGAATCAACAGGTATAATGTATTGCAATCTAGAAATCCAACATCATAGAGGAAAACATTACTAATGTTTATAATACTTCCTTTCATAAAACAAAAGCCACCACTGCTGTCCAGAGCTGGTGCTTGAAAAAGACAATAATGACATTAAACCAGACAAATTGATACTCTATGTAATAGTAAACTTTGTAGAAGGAAAAAACTCCATAACTACATACTTGCAATTTAATACATAGTGTTTAACATTGTGATCATGAAAATGGTGAAAATAAGAATCAAAGCATCTCACCATTTTCATATCGGTCATGTTTTTAATTCCTGTCATTAAACTTACCTTCCTCATTTGACGGGCTTTATGCTGCAATCAGCAGGAGCATTGTTTTCTTTCACTGACATCTCTTTTAACATCAACAGGTACATCATCATCGACTTCAACATCAGAACAAAGCACCTCAACAGAACCATCTACAACTGTAACGACTTCCTCAACCACTTTAGCCTCAACAAGTGAAACAACAGGTATCCACAATTCTATCCCAATTGTCAACATTCAACCTTCATCGCTGATAAATCATTTTACAATCACCCAACAGACAATAGCATTTACCTGACTTAGAAACAGAAATTGCTGAAAATCGCAACAGGTCAGGCAGCATCTGTGGAAAGAAAAACAGATTTAACGTTTCAGATCAACGACCTTTCATCAGAACTGCCGAATGTTTGAAAAGAACAGATTCTTAATACGCATTGAAAGGGGGAGGGGAAGAAAGAACAAAAGGGAAGGTCTGTGATAGGGTGGCAGGCAGGAGAGATTAGAGAGACAAAAGGGATGATGGGCCGAATTGAAATGATAATGGCCTGTGTTAGCAAAAGGTTAGTCTAGATCGGGCGTGAATGGCAGAATAATGACCAACTGCCATTGCAGACAAAGAGAGAAAAAAACATAAGGTCCGAGGGGTGGGGGGGGGGGGGGCGGCTAAAGGGAGCCAAAGATGGGCAGAGGTTACGCTCTGAAATTGTTGAACTCAATGTTGAGTCCAGAAGGCTGCAAAATGCCTAAAATAAATTAGGTGCTGTTCCTCGAGCTTGCGTTGTGCTTCATGCAACAGTGCAAGAGTCCGAGGACAGAGATATCAGAGTGGGAGTGGAGCGGAGAATTAAAGTGACAGGTGACCGGAAGCTCAGGGTCACATTCACGGACTGAACGGAGGTGTTCAGCAAAGCGGTCATCCAATCTACGCTTGGTCTCCCCAATGTAGAGGAGACCACATCGGGAGCAGTGAATACAGTACACTACATTGAAAAAAGTACAAGTAAGTCACTGTTTCACCTGGAAGGAGTGTTTGGGGCCCTTGATAGTGGGAAGGGAGGAGGTAAAAGGGCAGGTGTTGCATCTCCTGTGCTTGTACGGAATGTGCCGTGGGAAGGGGAGGGGTTGCTGGGGGTGACATAGAAACATAGAAACATAGAAAATAGGTGCAGGAGCAGGCCATTCAGCCCTTCTAGCCTGCACCGCCATTCAATGAGTTCATGGCTGAACATGAAACTTCAGTACCCCCTTCCTGCTTTCTCGCCATAACCCTTCATCCCCCGAGTAGTAAGGACTTCATCTAACTCCCTTTTGAATATATTTAGTGAATTGGCCTCAACTACTTTCTGTGGTAGAGAATTCCACAGGTTCACCACTCTCTGGGTGAAGAAGTTTCTCCTCATCTCGGTCCTAAATGGCTTACCCCTTATCCTCAGACTGTGACCCCTGGTTCTGGACTTCCCCAACATTGGGAACATTCTTTCTGCATCTAACCTGTCTAAACCCGTCAGAATTTTAAACGTTTCTATGAGGTCCCCTCTCATTCTTCTGAACTCCAGTGAATACAAGCCCAATTGATCCAATCTTTCTTGATAGGTCAGTCCCGCCATCCCGGGAATCAGTCTGGTGAACCTTCGCTGCACTCCCTCAATAGCAAGAATGTCCTTCCTCAAGTTAGGAGACCAAAACTGTACACAATACTCCAGGTGTGGCCTCACCAAGGCCCTGTACAACTGTAGCAACACCTCCCTGCCCCTGTATTCAAATCCCCTCGCTATGAAGGCCAACATGCCATTTGCTTTCTTAACCGCCTGCTGTACCTGCATGCCAACCTTCAATGACTGATGTACCATGACACCCAGGTCTCGTTGCACCTTCCCTTTTCCTAATCTGTCACCATTCAGATAATAGTCTGTCTCTCTGTTTTTACCACCAAAGTGGATAACCTCACATTTATCCACATTATACTTCATCTGCCATGCATTTGCCCACTCACCTAACCTATCCAAGTCACTCTGCAGCCTAATAGCATCCTCCTCGCAGCTCACACTGCCACCCAACTTAGTATCATCCGCAAATTTGGAGATACTGCATTTAATCCCCTCGTCTAAATCATTAATGTACAATGTAAACAGCTGGGGCCCCAGCACAGAACCTTGCGGCACTCCACTAGTCACTGCCTGCCATTCTGAAAAGTACCCGTTTACTCCTACTCTTTGCTTCCTGTCTGACAACCAGTTCTCAATCCACGTCAGCACACTACCCCCAATCCCATGTGCTTTAACTTTGCACATTAATCTCTTGTGTGGGACCTTGTCGAAAGCCTTCTGAAAGTCCAAATATACCACATCAACTGGTTCTCCTTTGTCCACTTTACTGGAAACATCCTCAAAAAATTCCAGAAGATTTGTCAAGCATGATTTCCCTTTCACAAATCCATGCTGACTTGGACCTATCATGTCACCATTTTCCAGATGCACTGCTATGACATCCTTAATAATTGATTCCATCATTTTACCCACTACTGAGGTCAGGCTGACCGGTCTATAATTCCCTGTTTTCTCTCTCCCTCCTTTTTTAAAAAGTGGGGTTACATTGGCTACCCTCCACTCCATAGGAACTGATCCAGAGTCAATGGAATGTTGGAAAATGACTGTCAATGCATCCGCTATTTCCAAGGCCACCTCCTTAAGTACTCTAGGATGCAGGCCATCAGGCCCTGGGGATTTATCTGCCTTCAATCCCATCAATTTCCCCAACACAATTTCCCGACTAATAAAGATTTCCCTCAGTTCCTCTTCCTTACTAGACCCTCTGACCCCTTTTATATCCGGAAGGTTGTTTGTATCCTCCTTAGTGAATACCGAACCAAAGTACTTGTTCAATTGATCCGCCATTTCTTTGTTCCCCGTTATGACTTCCCCTGATTCTGACTGCAGGGGACCTACATTTGTCTTCACCAACCTTTTTCTCTTTACATACCTATAGAAACTTTTGCAATCCGCCTTAATGTTCCCTGCAAGCTTCTTCTCGTACTCCATTTTCCCTGTCCTAATCAAACCCTTTGTCCTCCTCTGCTGAGTTCTAAATTTCTCCCAGTCCCCAGGTTCGCTGCTATTTCTGGCCAATTTGTATGCCACTTCCTTGGCTTTAATACTATCCCTGATTTCCCTAGATAGCCACGGTTGAGCCACCTTCCCCTTTTTATTTTTACGCCAGACAGGAATGTACAATTGTTGTACTTCATCCATGCGGTCTCTAAATGTCTGCCATTGCCCATCCACAGTCAACCCCCTAAGTATCATTCGCCAATCTATCCTAGCCAATTCTCGCCTCATACCTTCAAAGTTACCCTTCTTTAAGTTCTGGACCATGGTCTCTGAATTTACTGTTTCATTCTCCATCCTAATGCAGAATTCCACCATATTATGGTCACTCTTCCCCAAGGGGCCTCGCACAATGAGATTGCTAATTAATCCTCTCTCATTACACAACACCCAGTCTAAGATGGCCTCCCCCCTAGTTGGTTCCTCAACATATTGGTCTAGAAAACCATCCCTTATGCACTCCAGGAAATCCTCCTCCACCGTATTGCTTCCAGTTTGGCTAGCCCAATCTATGTGCATATTAAAGTCACCCATTATAACTGCTACACCTTTATTGCATGCACCCCTAATTTCCTGTTTGATGCCCTCCCCAACATCCCTATTACTGTTTGGAGGTCTGTACACAACTCCTACTAACGTTTTTTGCCCTTTGGTGTTCTGCAGCTCTACCCATATAGATTCCACATCATCCAAGCTAATGTCTTTCCTAACTATTGCATTAATCTCCTCTTTAACCAGCAATGCTACCCCACCTCCTTTTCCTTTTATTCTATCCTTCCTGAATGTTGAATACCCCTGAATGTTGAGTTCCCAGCCCTGATCATCCTGGAGCCACGTCTCCGTAATCCCAATCACATCATATTTGTTAACATCTATTTGCACAATTAATTCATCCACCTTATTGCGGATACTCCTTGCATTAAGACACAAAGCCTTCAGGCTTGTTTTATTAACACCCTTTGTCCTTTTAGAATTTTGCTGTACAGTGGCCCTTTTTGTTCTTTGCCTTGGGTTTCTCTGCCCTACACTTTTCCTCATCTCCTTTCTGTCTTTTGCTTTTGGCTCCTTTTTGTTTCCCTCTGTCTCCCTGCATTGGTTCCCATCCCCCTGCCATATTAGTTTAAATCCTCCCCAACAGCACTAGCAAACACTTCCCCGAGGACATTGGTTCCAGTCCTGCCCAGGTGCAGACCGTCCGGTTTGTACTGGTCCCACCTCCCCCAGAACCGGTCCCAATGCCCCAGGAATTTGAATCCCTCCCTGCTGCACCACTGCTCAAGCCACGTATTCATCTGCGCTATCCTGCGATTCCTACTCTGACTATCACGTGGCACTGGTAGCAATCCCGAGATTACTACTTTTGAGGTCCTACTTTTTAATTTAGCTCCTAGCTAACCCTAACTGCGGAATGGACCAGGGTGTCCCTTTGGAATGCTGAGAGGGGAGGGGAGGGGGTAGATGTGATTTGTGGTGGGATCACGCTGGAGGTGGCGGAAATGGCGGTGGATGATCCGTTAAACCTGGAGGCTGGTGGGGTGAAAGGTGAGGACAAGGGGAACCCTGTCGTGGATCTGAGAGGGAGGGGAAGGGGGGAGAGAGCGGGAAATAGAATGGATACGGTCGAGTTCCATGTTAACCACGGCGGAGGGGAATCCTCGATTGAGGAAAAAGGAAGACATGTCAGAGGCACTAGTGTGAAAGGTGGCATCGTCAGAGCAGATGCGACGGAGGCGGAGAAACTGGGAGAATGGGATGGAGTCCTTACAGGATGCGGGGTGGGTGGAAGTGTAGTCCAGGGAGCTGTGGGAGTCAGTGGGCTTATAGTGGATACTGGTCAAAAGCCTGTTCCCAGAAATGGAGACAGAGAAGTCGAGGAAGGGAAGAGAAGAGTTGGAGATGGACCATGTGAAGGTGAGAGAAGGGTGGAAATTGGATGCAAAGTGAATGAAATTTTCTAGTTCAGGGTGAAAGCAGGAAACGGCACCGATACAGTCATCAATGTACCGGAAAAAGAGGTGAGGGAGGGGACCCGAGTAGGACTGGAACAAAGAATGTTCCACATATTCCACAAAAAGGCAGGCATAGCTAGGACCCACGCAGGTTCCCATAGCAACACCTTTCATTTGGAGAAAGTGAGTGGAGTTAAAGGACACGTTGTTCAATGTGAGAACAAGTCCAGCCGGGCGGAGGAGGGTGGGGGATGGGGACTGGTTGGGCCTCTGCTCGAGGAAGAAGTGGAGCGCCCTCAGGCCACCCTGGTGGGGTATAGAAGTGTAGATGGATTGGACGTCTATGATGAAAAAGAGGTGGTTGGGGCCGGGAAACTGGAAACTGTTAAAGTGACGGAGGGCGTCGGAGGAGTCGTAAAAGTCGCAAGAGTAAAATGTTTTGTGCCTTCATAGTTCCATGTCTGTTAATAATGTTACAGTTCTACTCCAATAACACCACTCGAGCCATCACTATTAAGCACATCCGCAGGAACATTAACAGCTTTGATTCGTTCAATATGTCTCAAAAATTCAAGTTGCATTTTCCTAAGTCAGAGAATATTTTCAAAGTCACAAACCACAGATGAGACGGTTCTTTTCACATCGTGTTAAGTCAGGTGTTGGCTCCAGCTTTTATGCCGAGTACAATTTAAAAAGGAAGTGGCCCGAGAAATAATGGATGCATTGGTCATCATTTTCCAACATTCTATCGACTCTGGATCAGTTCCTATAGACTGGAGGGTAGCTAATGTAACACCACTTTTTAAAAAGGAGGGAGAGAGAAAACAGAGAATTATAGACCGGTTAGCCTGACATCGGTGGTGGGGAAAATGTTGGAATCAATTATTAAAGATGAAAAAGCAGCGCATTTGGAAAGCAGTGACAGGATCGGTCCAAGTCAGCATGGATATATGAAAGGGAAATCATGCTTGACAAATCTAGAATTTTTCGAGGATGTAACTAGTAGAGTGTACAAGGGAGAACCAATGGAAGTGGTGTATTTGGACTTTCAAAAGGCTTTTAACAAGGTCCCACACAAGAGATTAGTATGCAAAATTAAAGCACATGGTATTGGGGGTAATGTACTGACCTTCATAGCTCGAGGATAGAGAACTTGTTGGCAGATAGGAAGCAGAGAGTCGGAATAAACGGGTCCTTTTCGGAATGGCAGGCCCTGACCAGTGGGGTGCCGCAGGGTTCAGTGCTGGGACCCCAGCTATTTACAATATACATCAATGATTTAGATGAAGGAATTGAGTGTAATATCTCCAAGTTTGCAGATGACACTAGGCTGGGTGGCGGTGTGAGCTGTGAGGAGGACGCTAAGAGGCTGCAGGGTGATTTGGACAGGTTAGGTGAGTGGGCAAATGCATGGCAGATGCAGTATAATGTGGATAAATGTGAGGTTATCCACTTTGGTGGCAAAAACAGGAAGACAGAATATGATCTGAATGGTGACAGATTAGGAAAAGGGGAGGTGCAACGAGATCTGGGTGTCATGGTACATCAGTCATGGAAGTTTGGCATGCAGGTACAGCAGGCGGTGAAGAAGGCAAAAGGCATGTTGGCCTTCATAGCTAGAGGATTTGAGTATAGGAGCAAGGAGGTCTTACTGCAGTTGTACAGGGCCTTGGTGAGGCCACACCTGGAATATTGTGTACAGTTTTGGTCTCCTAATCTGAGGAAGGACATTCTTGCTATTGAGGGAGTGCAGCGAAGGTTCACTAGATTGATTCCTGGGATGGCAGGACTGACATATGAGGAGAGACTGGATCAACTGGGTTTGTATCCACTGGAGTTTAGAAGAATGAGAGGGGATCTCATAAAAACATATAAAATTCTGACAGGATTGGACAGGTTAGATGCAGGAAGAATGTTTCCAATGTTGGGGAAGTCCAGAACCAGGGGTCACAGTCTAAGGATAAGGGGTAAGCCATTTAGGACCGAGATGAGGAGAAACGTCTTCACTCAGCAAGTGATTAATCTGTGGAATTCTCTACCACAGAGAGTTGTTGAGGCCAGTTCGTTAGATATATTCAAAAGGGAGTTAGATATGGCCCTTACAGCCAAAGGGATCAAGCGGTATGGAGAGAAAGCAGGAAAGGGGTACTGAGGTTGAATGATCAGCCATGATCTTATTGAATGGCGGTGCAGGCTCGAAGGGTCGAATTGCCTAATCCTGCACCTAATTTCTATGTTTCTATGTTTCTAAAATTTACCAAACCAGTCACATTATTATTCCAATTATGGATATGACAAATCTAAGAGGAGATAACACTGATAAGAATCTCAAAGTTTAATGAATGCTCATAGCTTACACCAAATATCATGGGGGCTACGTCAGTGGGAAAATAGAAGCATCTCATTCACTTCAGTTCCAAATTACACTGTTGCATAATCATTATTCGTGGAAACACAACTGTAATGACATTGTTTGAGTTCAGCTGATTAGTTTTGTTAGTCAGTTTGCATTATTGATGATGGTATTTAGAAGTGCTTTCCCGTTTTACTGATATTTTTTTACATCATCTGTAACCTCAGGAGGAAACACTTCAACAGAAACAACTACATATGTGATCTACTGTACAGCAACAATATCTACAGAATCAACAGGTATAATCGATTGCAATCTAGAAATCCAATATCATAGAATGGAAAAATTACTAATGTTAATAATACTTCCTTTCATAAAACAAAATGACACTGTGCTCTCCAGAGCTGGTGCTTCGAAAAGTCAGAATGTCATTAAAACAGCCAAATTAATAAGCTGTGTAATGGTAAAGTTTGTACGAGATAAAAACTCCAGTATTAACATATTTGCAAATTAATACATCGTGCTTAACACTGAGATCATGAACACGGTGATAATAAGTATCAAAGCAACACACCATTTTCATGTTGATCATGTTTTTAGGTCATGATATTAAACTTACCTTCCTCGTTTGACGTGCTTTATGCTGCAATCAGCAGGAGCATTGTTTTCTTTCACTCACGTCTCTTTTAACATCAACAGGTACATCATCATCGACTTCAACATCAGAACAAAGCACCTCAACAGAACCATCTACAACAGTAACGACTTCCTCAACCACTTTAGCCTCAACCAGTGAAACAACAGGTATCCACAATTCTATCCCAATTGTCAACGTTCAACCTTCCCGTTGATAAATCATTTTTCAATCAAGCAACAGACAATAGTTTTTCCTTGACCATTGTAAAGAATTGTTTCCAAAAGAGTAAACGCATTTTGTGCCTTCATAGTTCCATGTCTGTTAATAATGTTACAGTTCTACTGCAATAACACCAGTTGAGCCATCAGTATTCAGCACATGGCCCACCATTGAAAGGCTGCATTAGTGACAGCAGCAGGTCAGGGCCATAAACGGAGCGGTGAGCAGCGGCCATGGACAGCGTGGCAGCGTACCACGACAAGGTACAGCGAGAGCTGGTGCAGGAGGGCAACGGCAGCGGAGAGGGATGTCATCAAGGTCAAGGTCGGTGATTGGAGCGTGGGCAGGTACAGCAGGAGTGGCGAGGTCGGGGCGAAGGAGCAGCGAGAGACGGTAGAGGGATGTGATCGGGGCCCAGGGGAGGCGTGAGTTCGTGGCCAGAAGAGGCGAGGGCCCAGGGGCAGCATGGCCCAGCCCATACTGCGATATGTTTGAGCACTAGGCCTGTGCAGCAGAGCTGGTCTCCAGCTGTCTTAGGTAAGCCTTGCCACTGGACCAAGACCTAGCTCTGTCAAGCCCGTGTGGTGGCTGGTGTGCAACGACCATCACACGTTAAAAAAAAACACCCACAGGCATCTTCCACCCTTCAGGATGCAGTTTGGGATCTGGAATACTAAGTCCTTCATTGAAACACCTGTGAACTCATCCTTTTTGGTGTGGAAGCAAGTCATCCTCGTTTCGAGGGACTGCCCATGATGATGATTAAGCACATCAGCAGAAACATTAACACCTTTGATTCCTTCAACAATTCTCAAAAATTCAAGTTGCATTTTCCTAAGTCAGAGAATGGTTTCAAAGTTACAAAACATCGATGAGACGGTTCTTTTCACATCACGTTAGGTCAGCTGTTGCCCCCAGATTTTATGCCAAGTACAATTTAAAAACGTACTAGACCAGCCACATTCTTATTCTCTCTAATTGTTGATATGACGAGTCTAAAAGGAGATTACACTGATAAGAATCTCAAAGTTTAATGAATGCTGATAGCTTGCACCATATACCATGGATTGCTTCAGTGGGAAAATAGTAGCACCTCATTCACCTCAGTTCCAAATTACACGACTGCATAATCATTATTCGTATGAACACAACGGTAATCAAATTGTTTGAGTTCAGCTGATTAGCTTTGTTGGTCAATTTGCCTATTGATGATGGTATCTAGAAGAGCTTTGCCCTGTTTTACTGACATTTCTATACATATTAGCAGCTTCAACATCATCTGGAACCTTAGAAGGAAGCACTGTGATCTATTCCACAGCAACAACATCACCAGAATCAACAGGTATAATGTATTGCAATCTAGAAATCCAACATCATGGGGGAAAAAATTACTAATGTTGATAAGACTTCCTTTCGTAAAAATAAATGCCACCACTGCTGTCCAGAGCTGGTTCATCGAAAATTCAATAGTGACATTAAACCAGCCAAATTGATACTCTATTTAACGGTAAACATTGTATAAGTAAAAGACACCAGTAACGCCATACTTACAATTTAGTGAATCGTGTTCAGCATTGTGATCATGAACACTCTGATAATAAGTATCAAAGCAACACACCATTTTCATGTTGATCATGTTTTTAATCCCGGTCATTAAACTTACCTTCCACATTTGACGTGCTTTCATCATCATAGGCTGTCCCTCGAAACGAGGATAACTTGCTTCCACACCAAAAACAAAGAACGAGCTCACAGGTGTTTCGAAAGAAGAATCCGAACTACATCCTCAAGGGTGGAAGATGCCTGTGCGTGTTTTTTTTTTAACGTGTGGTGACCGTTGCACACCAGCCACCACACGGGCTTGACAGAGCTAGGTATTGGACCAGTGGCAAGGATTATCCAAGACAACTGGAGACCAGCTCTGCTGCACGGACCCAGAACGCACACATATCGCAGTGTGGGCTGGTCCGTGCTGCCCCTGGGCCCCTGGCACCGAAATCATGCATCCCCAGGGCCCCGATCACAAACCTCCACAGTCTCTCACAGCTGCTTCACCCGACCTCGCCGCTCCTGCTGTACCTGCCCACGCTCCAATCACCGACCTGGGCCTTGCTGATGTCACTCTTCGCTGCTGTTGTCCTGCTGCACCAGCTCGCGCTGAACCTTGTAGTGGCCTGCCTCCACGCTGCCCACGGCCGCCACTCACCGCTCCTTTTATGTCCTCGACCTGCCGCTGATGGTCTCTCCTGATGGCCGCTGATGCAGCGAGGAGGTCCCAACCTGCGAGAGACAATCAGTGATGTGCTTTATGCAGCAAGCAGCAGGAGCATTGTTTTCTTTCACTGACAGCGCCTTTAACATCAACAGGTACATCATCATCGACTTCAACATCAGAACAAAGCACCTCAACAGAACCATCTACAACAGTAACGGCTTCCTCAACCACTTTAGCCTCAACAAGTGAAACAACAGGTATCCACATTGCTCTCTCAATAGTCAACTTTCAAATTTCATCGCTGATAAATCATTTTACAATCAAGCAACAGACAATAGTCTTACCTTGATCATCACAAAACAAAAATTCAGAAGAGTAAGAGCATTCTTTGCCACCACAGCTCCATGTCTGTTCATAATATTAGATTTCTACTGCCATAAAACCAGTTCAGGCATCACTATTGAGCCCATCAGTAGAACTTCCAAAATATTTGATTCCTTCGATATGTATCTAAAGTTCCAATCTCATTTTCCTCATTTACAGAATGATTTCAAAGACAAAGACCACAGATGTGACTGCGCTTTGTGTTACAGCATGTACAGACATGTTTTGGCACCAAATGTTGCACCTAGTACAACTTTAAAACTTACTAATCCAGCCACATTCTTATTCTCTCTAATCTGGTCCAGACTCACTGGTCCGGAAACATCCGTGGTTTGGCAGTAGTTATGCCGAAGGGAAAGGAGGGTTTATATATTTTTTTACAGTGCCAAGCTAGTGCGTTAACCACCACTGGGAGCGGCTCTCCGTCAGTGAGTGCGTGCACGGGTGCTGAGGGAACTGCCCACAGGCTGCGTGCACACACACACACACACACACACAGCATCCCGGGCACTGTCGATAGGTAAGCCTAGAGTAGGTGTGACCACCTGCGGTGCGTAAAATTCTCTGTTTTGGCACAGATCAAGTCCCGAGGGTGCTGGACAGCAGAGGTCCAACCTGTAGTTTAAAAAGAGATAACACTTATGAGAAGCTCAAAGGTCAATGAATGCTGATACCTTGCCTCAAATATCATTGTTAGATGTCTTAATTTCCAATGAAATACGAACTCCGATTGTAGCTTTAATTTCTTTATTTTTGGCAGAGAGTAACAACAAGTTCTTGGCTTTAAGCCAGGTCTTTGTCCTTCTGGGACCACATGGTCAAAATGGCTGTACTTATACCTGGATCAATTTACAGAAAAGAACTCGCCTTCTTTGACCTTATTGGCTCAATTAATAGTCTTTTAACCTTTTAATTGGCTCGCTACCCAAGGGTCCTAAAATGTCAAGTTGATTGATGCCTTAATGCAACATGCTGAACTGCATGTAGCATTGGAGTCTGTGTTTTCTCAACTTGTCTAAATGCAGTCTGTTTGAATTCTCTATCAATTAAGGTTACTTCATTGGGAAAATAGAAGTATTTAATTCACTTCAGTTCCAAATAACACTGTTGCGTAATCATTATTCATGTGAATGCCACTGTTTGATTTCAGCTGATGAGCTTTGTTGGTCAGTTTTCACAATTGATGATGGTATCTAGAAAAGCTTTCCCTGTTTTACTGACATTTCCATACACATTAGGAGCTTTGACATCATCTGGAACCTCAGAAGGAAGCACTTCAACAGAAGCAACGACAACTGTGATCTATTCCACAGCAACAACATCACCAGGTATAATCTATTACAGTCTAGGTATGCAACATCATAGAAGGGAAAAATTACTAATGTTGATAAGACTTCCTTTCCTAAAACTAAATGCCACCACAGCTGTTCAGAGCTGGTGCGTCGAAAAGTCAATAATAACATTAAACCAGGCAAGTTGATACTCTGTGTAATGGTAAACTTTGTATAAGAAATAACTCCAGTAACAACATACTTGCAATTTAATGCATACTGCTCAACATTGTGATCATGAACACTCTGATAATAAGTATCAAAGCAACACACTATTTTCATGTTGATCATGCTTTTAATTCCTGTCATTAAACTTAATATTGTGTTCCTAACACAGATGAGACTGCACACAGGGAGGTTAAAGTAACAGTGACCTCAGTCTTTATTAAGACATTCCAGAGTGTGGAACAGGCCTTAGGGGCTGGCTTATATACAGTGCTCCCAAGGGATGCTGGGATCCCTTGGGACTTCAGGGGATGCGCTCCCTGGTGGCGGAACATGAGAGTGCATGCTTTACAGATACACAACACTTACCTTCGTCATTTGATGTGCTTTATGATGCAATCAGTAGGAGCATTGTTTTCTTTCACTGACATCTCTTTTAACATCAACAGGTACATCATCATCGACTTCAACATCAGAACAAAGCACCTCAACAGAACCATCTACAACAGTAACGGCTTCCTCAACCACTTTAACATCAACCAGTGAAACAACAGGTATCCACAATTCTATCCCAATTAGAAACATAGAAACATAGAAAATAGGTGCAGGAGTAGGCCATTCGGCCCTTCTAGCCTGCACCACCATTCAATGAGTTCATGGCTGAACATGCAACTTCAGTACCCCATTCCTGCTATAGTCAATGTTCAACCTTAATCGCTGATAAATCATTTTACAATCAAGCAACAGACAATAGTCTTGCCTTGATCATTGCAAAACAAAAATTTAGAAGAGTAATAGCATTCTTTGCCATCATAGTGCCATGTCTGTTCATAATATTACATTTCTACTGCCATTGCACCAGTTGAGACATTACTAGTAAGCCCATCAGCACAACTACCAACATTGTTTATTCCATCGATGTGCATTAAAAGTTCCAATTTCATTTTCCTCACTCACAAAATGATATTAAAGTCAGCGACCACAGATGTGACTGTGGTTTGACTTACATCATGTACAGTCTGTTTTTAATGCCAAATTATGTGACTAGTACAATTATAAAACTTACTAACCCAGCGACATTCTTATTCTCTATAATCATGGATATGACTACAGGTTGGACCTCTCTGGTCCTGGACTCACTGCTTCGGAAACATCCATGGTTCGGCATTAGTTACGCCTGAGTGAAAGAAGGGTTTAAAAAAAATGTGACCCAGCATGTTAACCACCACTGGGAGCGGCTATCGGTCAGTGAGTGTGTGTGGTGATTGGCTGTAGCAGCTGTCAATCAGTGAGTGTGTGTGGTGATTGGCTGTAGCAGCTGTCGGTCAGTGAGTGTGTGTGGTGATTGGCTGTAGCAGCTGTCAGTCAGTGAGTGTGTGCATGTGTGCTGACAGAGCCACCCACAGGCTGACACCATACACACACACATAGGACTCCGGGCACTGTCGATAGGTAAGCCTAGGATAGGCATGACCTCCCATGGTCCGTACAATTCTCTGCTTTGGCACAGGTCAGGTCCCAAGGGTGCCAGACAGCAGAGGTCCAACCTGTAGTTTAAAAAGAGATAACAGTTATCAGAAGCTCAAATTTCAATGAATGCTGATACCTTGCCTCAAATATCATTAAGGCTACTGCAGTGGGAAAATAGAAGTATTTCATTCACTTCAGTTCCAAATTACACTGTTGCATAATCATTATTTGTGTGAACACCGCTGGAATCAAATTTATTTTGGAAGGGAAAATTATTAATGCTGATAATACTTCTTTTCATAAATCTAAATGCCTTCACTGCTGTCCAGAGCTGGTGCTTTTAAAATTCAATTATGATATTAAACTAGCCAAATTTATACTCTGCGTAATGGTAAACAATGTATAAGAAAAGAACGCCAGTAACAACATACTTACAATTTAATGAATAGTGCTCAACATTGAGATCATGTACACTCTGATAATAAGTATCAAAGCAACATACCATTTTCATGTCGATCACATTTTTAATTCCTGTCATTAAAATTACCTTCCTCATTTGACATGCTTTATGCTGCAATCAGCAGGAGCATTGTTTTCTTTCACTGACATCTCTTTTAACATCAACAGGTACATCATCATCGACTTCAACATCAGAACAAAGCAGCTCAACAGAACCATCTACAACAGCTTCCTCAACCACTTTAACATCAACCAGTGAAACAACAGGTATCCACAATTCTATCCCAATTATTAACGTTCACCCTTCATCGCTGATAAATCATTTTACAATCATGCAACAAACAATAGTCTGACTTTGATCATTGCAAAAATAGATTTATAAGAGTAAGAATGTTCTGTGCATTAACAGTTCCATGTCTGTTCATAATCTTACATTTCCACCGCCATAACACCAGTTGAGTCATCATCAATAAGCCCATGAGCAGAACATCCAACATCGATATCTATTGAAAGTTCCAATCACTTTTTCCTCACTCACAGAATGGTTCCAATGGCACACACCACAGATGTGACTGTGCTTCGTGTTACAGCATGTACAGACACACTTTGGCACCAGATGTTGTGCCTAGTACAATTATAAAACTTACTAACCCAGCCACATTCTTATTCTCTCTAATCATGGATGTGACTACAGGTTGGACCACTCTGGTCCTGGACTCATTGGTCCGGAAACATCCGTGGTTCTGCATTAGTTATGCCTGAGGGAGAGGAGGGTTTATAAAAATATGTGGCAAACCAGCGCGTTAACCACCACTGGGAGCGGCTGTCAGTCAGTGAATGTGTGTCTGCAGGTGCTGATGGAGCCACCCACAGGCTTCCAGCACACACACACTCAGGATCCCAGGCACTGTGGATCGGTAAACTTAGGGTAGGGGTGACCTCCCGTGGTCCGTAAAATTCTCTGTTTTGACACAGGTCAGGTCCCGAGGCTGCCAGACAACAAAGGTCCCACCTATAGTTTAAAAAGAGATAACACTGATAAGAAGCTCAAAATTTAATGAAAATGAAAGTTTCCCTCAATTATCATTACGGCCACTCAGAGGGAAAATGGAAGTATTTATTTCACTTCAGTTCCAAATTACACTGTTGCATAATCATTATTTGTGCGTACATCACTGTAATCAAATGGTTCAATTTCAGCTGATGAGCTTTGTTGGTCAGTTTTCACGATTGATGATGGTATCTAGAAAAGCTTTCCCTGTTTTACTGACATTTCCATACACATTAGGAGCTTTGACATCATCTGGAACCTTAGAAGGAAGCACTTCAACAGACACAACTACAACTGTGATCTATTCCACAGCAACAACATCAACAGGTATAATCTATTGTAATCTGATAATCCAATAACATCGAAGGGAAAAATTACTCATGTTGATAATACTTCATTTCATAACACAAAAGCCACCGTGTTGTCCAGAGCTGCAGCGTTGAAAAGTCAATACTGACATTAAACCAGCTAGATTTATTATCTGTGTAATGGTAAAGTTTGTCTGAGAAAAAACTCTACTTGCAATTTAATGAATATTGCTCAACATTGTGATCATGAACACTCTGATAATAAGTATCAAAGCAACATACCATTTTCATGTGGATCATATTTTTAATTCCTGTCATTAAACTTCCTTCCTCGTTTGACGGGCTTTATGCTGCAATCAGCAGGAGCATTGTTTTCTTTCACTGACATCTCTTTTAACATCAACAGGTACATCATCATCGACTTCAACATCAGAACAAAGCACCTCAACAGAACCATCTACAACAGTAACGGCTTCCTCAACCACTTTAACATCAACCAGTGAAACAACAGGTATCCACAATTCTATCCCAATTGTCAACGTTCAACCTTAATCGCTGATAAATCATTTTACAATCAAGCAACAGACAATAGTCTTACCTTCATCATTGCAAAACAAAAATTCAGAAGAGTAAGAGCATTCTTTGCCATCACAGTGCCTTGTCCGTTCATAATATTACATTTATACTGCCATTGCACCAGATGAGGCATTACTAGTAAGCCCATCAGCACAACTAACAACAATTTTTATTCCATCAACATGAATTAAAAGTTCCAATCTCATTTTCCTCACTTACAGAATGGTTTCAAAGACATAGACCACAGATGTGACTGTGGTTCGAGTTATATCAAGTACAATCTATTTCTTATGCCAAATTTTATGCCGAGTACAATTACTAACCCAGCCACATTCTTATTCTCTCTAATCATGAATATGACTACAGGTTGGACCTCTCTGGTCCTGGACTCACTGGTCCGGAAACATCCATGGTTCGGCATTAGTTATGCCTGAGTGAAAGGAGGGTTTATGAAAAAAAAAGTGTCCCAGCACGTTAACCACCACTGGGAGCGGCTATCGGTCAGTGAGTGTGTGTGCCAATTGGCTGTAGCAGCTGTCAGTCAGTGAGTGTGTGCTTGTGTGCTGACGGAGCCACCCACAGGCTGACACCGTACACACACACATAGGACTCCGGGCACTGTCGATAGGTAAGCCTAGGATAGGCATGACCTCCCATGGTCCGTACAATTCTCTGCTTCAGCACAGGTCAGGTCCCAAGGGTGCCAGACAGCAGAGGTCCAACCTGTAGTTTAAAAAGAGATAACACTTATCAGAAGCTCAAATTTCAATGAATGCTGATACCTTGCCTCAGATATCATTAAGGCTACTTCAGTGGGAAAATAGAAGTATTTCATTCACTTCAGTTCCAAGTTACACTGTTGCATAATCATTATTTGTGCGAACACCACTGGAATCAAATTTGTTTTGGAAGGGAAAATTGTTAATGCTGATAATACTTCCTTTCATAAATCTAAATGCCTTCACTGCTGTCCAGAGCTGGTGCTTGTAAAATTCAATGATGATATTAAACCAGCCAAATTTATACTCTGCGTAATGGTAAACAATGTAGAAGAAAAGAACGCCAGTAACAACATACTTACAATTTAATGAATAGTGCTCAACATTGAGATCATGAACACTCTGATAATAAGTATCAAAGCAACATACCATTTTCATGTCGATCACATTTTTAATTCCTGTTATTCCTGCATATAGATTGGGCTAACCAAACTGGAAACAATATGGTGGAGGAGGATTTCCTAGAATGCATAAGGGATGGTTTTCTGGACCAATATGTCGAGGAACCAACTAGGGGGGAGGACATCTTAGACTGGGTGTTGTGTAATGAGAGAGGATTAATTAGCAATCTCGTTGTGCAAGGCCCCTTGGGGAAGAGTGACCATAATATGGTGGAATTCTACATCAGGATGGAGAATGAAACTGTTAATTCAGAGACCATGGTCCAGAACTTAAAGAAGGGCAACTTTGAAGGTATGAGGCGTGAATTGGTTAGGATAGGTTGGCGAATGATACTTAAGGGGTTGACAGTGGATGGTCATTTAGAGACCTCATGGATGAACGACAACAATTGTACATCCCTGTCTGGCGTAAAAATAAAAAAGGGAGGGTGGCTCAACCGTGGTTATCAAGGGAAATCAGGAATAGTATTAAAGCCAAGGAAGTGGCATACAAATTGGCCAGAAATAGTGACGATCCCGGGGACTGGGAGAAATTTAGAACTCAGCAAAGGAAGACAAAGGGTTTGATTAGGGCAGGGAAAATAGAGTACAAGAGGAAGCTTGCAGGGAACATTAAAATGGACTGCAAAAGCGTCGATAGATATATAAAGAGAAAAAGGTTAGTAAAGACAAACGTAGGTCCCCTGCAGTCAGAATCAGGGGAAGTTATAACGTGGAACAAAGAAATGGCAGACCAATTGAACAAGTACTTTGGTTCGATATTCACTAAGGAGGACACAAACAACCTTCCGGATATAAAAGGGGTCAGAGGGTCCAGTAAGAAGGAGGAACTGAGCGAAATCCTTATTCGTTGAGAAATTGTGTTGGGGAAAATGATGGGATTGAAGGCCGATAAATCCACAGGGCCTGATGGTCTGCATCCCAGAGTACTTAAGAAGATGGCCTTGGGAATATCGGATGCATTGACAGTAATTTTCCAACATTCCATAGACTCTGGATCAATTCGTATGGAGTGGAGGGTAGCCAATGTAACCCCACTTTTTAAAAAAGGAGGGAGAGAGAAAACAAGGAATAATAGACCGGTCAGCCTGACATCGGTAATGGGTAAAATGATGGAATCAATTATTAAGGATTTCATAGCAGCGCATTTGGAAAGAGGTGACATGATAGGTCCAAGTCAGCATTGATTTGTGAAAGGGAAATCATGCTTGACAAATCTTCTGGAATTTTTTGAGGATGTTTCCAGTCGAGTGGACAAGGGAGAACCAGGTGATGTGGTATATTTGGACTTTCAGAAGGCTTTCGACAAGGTCCCACACAAGAGATTAATGTGCAAAGTTAAAGCTAGTGGGATTGGGGCTAGTGTGCTGACGTGGATTGAGAACTGGTTGGCAGACAGGAAGCAAAGAGTAGGAGTAAATGGGTACTTTTCAGAATGGCAGGCAGTGACTAGTGGGGTACCGCAAGGTTCTGTGCTGGGGCCCCAGCTGTTTGCATTGTACATTAATGATTTAGACGAGGGGATTAAATGTAGTATCTCCAAATTTGCGGATGACACTAAATTGGGTGGCAGTGTGAGCTACGAGGAGGATGCTATGAGGCTACAGAGTGACTTGGATAGGTTAGGTGAGTGGGCAAATGCATGGCAGATGAAGTATAATGTGGATAAATGTGAGGTTATCCACTTTGGTGGTAAAAACAGAGAGACAGACTATTATCTGAATGGTGACAGATTAGGAAAAGGGGAGGTGCAACGAGACCCGGGTGTCATGGTACATCAGTCATTGAAGGTTGGCATGCAGGTACAGCAGGCGGTTAAGAAAGCAAATGGCATGCTGGCCTTCATAGTGAGGGGATTTGAGTACAGGGGCAGGGAGGTGTTACTACAGTTGTACAGGGCCTTGGTGAGGCCACACCTGGAATATTGTGTACAGTTTTGGTCTCCTAACTTGAGGAAGGACATTCTTGCTATTGAGGGAGTGCAGCGAAGGTTCACCAGACTAATTCCTGGGATGGCGGGACTGACACATCAAGAAAGACTGGATCAATTGGGCTTGTATTCACTAGCGTTCAGAAAAATGAGAGGGGATCTCATAGAAACGTTTAAAATTCTGACGGGTTTGGACAGGTTAGATGCAGGAGGAAGGTTCCCAATGTTGGGGAAGTACAGAACCAGGAGTTACAGTCTAGAGAGAAGGGGTAAGCCATTTAGGACCGAGATGAGGAGAAACTTCTTCACCCAGAGAGTGGTGAACCTGTGGAATTCTCTACCACAGAAAGTTGTTGAGGCCAATTCACTAAATAGATTCAAAAAGGAGTTAGATGTTGTCCTTACTACTCGGGGGATCAAGGGGTATGGCAAGAAAGCAGGAATGGGGTCCTGAAGTTGCATGTTCAGCCATGAACTCATTGAATGGCGGTGCAGGCTCGAAGGGCCGAATGGCCTACTCCTGCACCTATTTTCTATGTTTCTATGTAAACTTACCTTCCTCATTTGATGTGGTTTATGCTGCAATCAGCAGGAGCATTGTTTTCTTTCACTGACATCTCTTTTAACATCAATAGGTACATCATCATCGACTTCAACATCAGAACAAAGCACCTCAACAGAACCATCTACAACAGTAACGGCTTCCTCAACCACTTTAACATCAACCAGTGAAACAACAGGTATCCACAATTCTATCCCAATTGTCAATGATCAATCTTCATCGCTGATAAGTCATTTTACAATCAAGCAACAGACATGTTACTTTGATCATAGTAAAAAAACATTCAGAAGAGTAAGAGTGTACTGACCCTTCACAGTTCCATGTCTGTTCATAATATTAGATTTCTGCTGTCATAAAACCAGTTCAGGCATCACTATTGAGCCCATCGGCAGAACTTCCAACATATTTGATTCCTTCAATATGTATCTAAAGTTCCAATCTCATTTTCCTCACTCACAGAATGGTTTCAAAGACAAAGACCACAGATGTGACTGTGCTTTGTGTTACATCATTTACAGACATGTTTTGGCACCAAATGTTGTGCCTAGTACAATTATTAAACTTACTAAAGCCCACATTCTTCTTCTCTCTCATCATGGATGTGACTACAGGTGGGACCTCTCTGGTCCTGGACTCACTGGTCCGGAAACATCCGTGGTTCTGCATTAGTTATGCCTGAGGGAGAGGAAGGTTTATAAAAAAATGTGGCAAACCTGCACGTTAACCAGCACTGGGAGCGGCTATCAGTCAGTGAGTGTGTGTGTGGGTGATGATGGAGCCAGCCACACGCTTCCACCTCACACACACAGGATCCCAGGCACTGTCGATAGGTAAGGGTAGGCGTGACCTCCCGTGGTCAGTAGCATTCTCTGTTTTGGCACAGGTCAGGTCCTGACGCTGCCGGACACAAGAGATCCAACCTGTAGTTAAAAAGAGATAACACTGATAAGAAACTCAAAGGTCAATGAAAATGAAAGTTTTCCTCAAATATCATTATAGCTATTTCAGTGGGAAAATAGATGTATTTAATTCACTTCAGTTCCAAATTACACTGTTGCATAATCATTAATCGTGCATACACCACTGTAATCAAACTGTTTGATTTCAGCTGATGAGCTTTGTTGTTCAGTTTGCACTATTGATGATAGTATCGAGAATAATTTCCCTGTTTTACTGACATTTCCATACACATTAGGAGCTTTGACCTCATCTGGAACCACAGAAGGAAGCACTTCAACAGATGCAACTACAACTGTGATCTATTCCACAGCAACAACATCACCTGCATCAACAGGTATAATCTATTGTAATCTGGTAATCTAACTACATCGAAGGGAAAAATTACTCATGTTGATAATACTTCATTTCATAAAACTAAAGCCACCGTGTTGTCCAGAGCTGCAGCTTCAAAAAGTCAATACTGACGTTAAACCAGCTTGATTTATAATTTGTGTAATGGTAAAGTTTGTCTGAGAAAAAACTCTACTTGCAATTTAATGAATAGTGCTCAACATTGTGATCATGTACACTCTGATAATAAGTATCAAAGCAACACATCATTTACATGTGAATCATGTTTTTAATTCCTGTCATTAAACTTACCTTCCTCATTTGACGGGCTTTATGCTGCAATCAGCAGGAGCATTGTTTTCTTTCACTGACATCTCTTTTAACATCAACAGGTACATCATCATCGACTTCAACATCAGAACAAAGCACCTCAACAGAACCATCTACAACTGTAACGACTTCCTCAACCACTTTAACATCAACCAGTGAAACAACAGGTATCCACAATTCCATCCCAATTGTCAACGTTCAACCTTAATCGCTGATAAATCATTTTACAATCAAGCAACAGACAATAGTCTTACCTTGATCATTGCAAAACAAAAATTCAGAAGAGTAAGAGCATTCTTTGCCATCACAGTGCCATGTCTGTTCATAATATTACATTTCTACTGCCATTGCACCAGTTGAGACATGACCAGTAAGCCCATCAGCACAACTACCAACATTGTTTATTCCATCGATGTGCATTAAAAGTTCCAATCTCATTTTCCTCACTCACAAAATGATATTAAAGTCAGCGACCACAGATGTGACTGTGGTTTGACTTACATCATGTAAAGTCTGTTTTTGGTGCCAAATTGTGTGACTAGTACAATTATAAAACTTACTAACCCAGCCACATTCTTATTCTCTCTAATCATGGATATGACTACAGGTTGGACCTCTCTGGTCCTGGACTCACTGGTCCGGAAACATCCATGGTTCGGCATTAGTTATGCCTGAGTGAAAGAAGGGTTTTGAAAAAAAATGTGTCCCAGCGCGTTAACCACCACTGGGAGCGGCTATCGGTCAGTGAGTGTGTGTGGCAATTGGCTGTAGCGGCTGTCAGTCAGTGAGTGTGTGCATGTGTGCTGACGGAGCCACCCACAGGCTGACACCATACACACAAACATAGGACTCCGGGCACTGTCGATATGTAAGCCTAGGATAGGCATGACCTCCCATGGTCCGTACAATTCTCTGCTTCAGCACAGGTCAGGTCCCAAGGGTGCCAAACAGCAGAGGTCCAACTTGTAGTTTAACAAGAGATAACACTTATCAGAAGCTCAAATTTAAATGAATGCTGATACCTTGCCTCAAATATCATTAAGGCTACTTCAGTGGGAAAATAGAAGCATTTCATTCACTTCAGTTCCAAATTACACTGTTGCATAATCATTATTTGTGCGAACACCGCTGGAATCAAATTTGTTTTGGAAGGGAAAATTATTAATGCTGATAATACTTCCTTTCATAAATCTAAATGACTTCACTGCTGTCCAGAGCTGGTGCTTGTAAAATTCAATGATGATATTAAATCAGTCAAATTTATACTCTGCGTACTGGTAAACAATGTATAAGAAAAGAACGCCAGTAACAACATACTTGCAATTTAATGAATAGTGCTCAACATTGAGATCATGTACACTCTGATAATAAGTATCAAAGCAACACATCATTTTCATGTCGATCACATTTTTAATTCCTGTCATTAAACTTACCTTCCTCATTTGACGTGCTTTATGCTGCAATCAGCAGGAGCATTGTTTTCTTTCACTGACATCTCTTTTAACATCAACAGGTACATCATCATCGACTTCAACATCAGAACAAAGCACCTCAACAGAACCATCTACAACAGTAACGGCTTCCTCAACCACTTTAACATCAACCAGTGAAACAACAGGTATCCACAATTCTATCCCAATTGTTAATGTTCAACCTTCATCGCTGATAAATCATTTTACAATCATGCAACAAACAATAGTCTGACTTTGATCATTGTAAAAATAGATTTATAAGAGTAAGAATGTTCTGTGCATTAACAGTTCCATGTCTGTTCATAATCTTACATTTCCACCGCCATAATACCAGTTGAGTCATCATCAATAAGCCCATGAGCAGAACATCCAACATCGATATCTATTGAAAGTTCCAATCACTTTTTCCTCACTCACAGAATGGTTCCAATGGCACACACCACAGATGTGACTGTGCTTCGTGTTACAGCATGTACAGACACACTTTGGCACCAGATGTTGTGCCTAGTACAATTATAAAACTTACTAACCCAGCCACATTCTTATTCTCTCTAATCATGGATGTGACTACAGGTTGGACCACTCTGGTCCTGGACTCATTGGTCCGGAAACATCCGTGGTTCTGCATTAGTTATGCCTGAGGGAGAGGAGGGTTTATAAAAATATGTGGCAAACCAGCGCGTTAACCACCACTGGGAGCGGCTATCAGTCAGTGAATGTGTGTCTGCAGGTGCTGATGGAGCCACCCACAGGCTTCCAGCATGCACACACTCAGGATCCCAGGCACTGTAGATCGGTAAACCTAGGGTAGGGGTGACCTCCCGTGGTCCGTAAAATTCTCTGTTTTGACACAGGTCAGGTCCCGAGGCTGCCAGACAACAAAGGTCCCACCTATAGTTTTAAAAGAGATAACACTGATAAGAAGCTCAAAATTTAATGAAAATGAAAGTTTCCCTCAATTATCATTACGGCCACTCAGTGGGAAAATGGAAGTATTTATTTCACTTCAGTTCCAAATGACACTGTTGCATAATCATTATTCGTGCGTACATCACTGTAATCAAATGGTTCGATTTCAGCTAATGAGCTTTGTTGGTCAGTTTTCACTATTGATGATGGTATCTAGAAAAGCTTTCCCTGTTTTACTGACATTTCCATACACATTAGGAGCTTTGACATCATCTGGAACCTTAGAAGGAAGCACTTCAACAGTCGCAACTACAACTGTGATCTATTCCACAGCAACAACATCAACAGGTATAATCTATTGTAATCTGGTAATCCAATTACATCGAAGGGAAAAATTACTCATGTTGATAATACTTCATTTCATAACACAAAAGCCACCGTGTTGTCCAGAGCTGCAGCTTTGAAAAGTCAATACTGATATTAAACAAGTTAGATTTATAATCTGTGTAATGGTAAAGTTTGTATGAGAAAAAATTCTACTTGCAATTTAATGAATAGTGCTCAACATTGAGATCATGAACACTCTGATAATAAGTATCAAAGCAACATACCATTTTCATGTGGATCATATTTTTAATTCCTGTTATTCCTGCGTATAGATTGGGCTAACCAAACCGGAAATACTACGGTGGAGGAGGATTTCCTGGAATGCATAAGGGATGGTTTTCTGGACCAATATGTCGAGGAACCAACTAGGGGGGAGGCCATCTTAGACTGGGTGTTGTGTAATGATAGAGGATTAATTAGCAATCTCGTTGTGCAAGGCCCCTTGGGGAAGAGTGACCATAATATGGTGGAATTCTACATCAGGATGGAGAATGAAACTGTTAATTCAGAGACCATGGTCCAGAACTTAAAGAAGGGTAACTTTGAAGGTATGAGGCGTGAATTGGTTAGGATAGGTTGGCGAATGATACTTAAGGGGTTGACAGTGGATGGTCATTTAGAGACCTCATGGATGAACTACAACAATTGTACATCCCTGTCTGGCGTAAAAATAAAAAAGGGAGGGTGGCTCAACCGTGGCTATCAAGGGAAATCAGAGATAGTATTAAAGCCAAGGAAGTGGCATACAAATTGGACAGAAATAGCGGTGAACCCGGGGACTGGGAGAAATTTAGAACTCAGCAAAGGAAGACAAAGGGTTTGATTAGGGCAGGGAAAATAGAGTACAAGAGGAAGCTTGCAGGGAACATTAAAATGGACTGCAAAAGCGTCTATAGATATATAAAGAGAAAAAGGTTAGTAAAGACAAACGGAGGTCCCCTGCAGTCAGAATCAGGGGAAGTCATAACGGGGAACAAAGAAATGGCAGACCAATTGAACAAGTACTTTAGTTCGATATTCACTAAGGAGGACACTAACAACCTTCCGGATATAAAAGGGGTCAGAGGGTCTAGTAAGAAGGAGGAACTGAGCGAAATCCTTATTAGTTGAGAAATTGTGTTGGGGAAAATGATGGGATTGAAGGCCGATAAATCCCCAGGGCTTGATGGTCTGCATCCCAGAGTACTTAAGAAGATGGCCTTGGAAATAACGGATGCATTGACAGTCATTTTCCAACATTCCATAGACTCTGGATCAATTCCTATGGAGTGAAGGGCAGCCAATGTAACCCCACTTTTTAAAAAAGGAGGGAGAGAGAAAACAGGGAATAATAGACCGGTCAGCCTGACATCGGTAGTGGGTAAAATGATGGAATCAATTATTAAGGATTTCATAGCAGCGCATTTGGAAAGAGGTGACATGATAGGTCCAAGTCAGCATGGATTTGTGAAAGGGAAATCATGCTTGACAAACCTTCTGGAATTTTTTGAGGATGTTTCCAGTTGAGTGGACAAGGGAGAACCAGTTGATGTGGTGTATTTGGACTTTCAGAAGGCTTTCGACAAGGTCCCACACAAGAGATTAGTGTGCAAAGTTAAAGCACATGGGATTGGGGCTAGTATGCTGACGTGGATTGAGAAGTGGTTGGCAAACAGGAAGCAAAGAGTAGGAGTAAATGGGTACTTTTCAGAATGGCAGGCAGTGACTAGTGGGGTACCGCAAGGTTCTGTGCTGGGGCCCCAGCTGTTTACATTGTACATTAATGATTTAGACGAGGGGATTAAATGTAGTATCTCCAAATTTGTGGATGACACTAAATTGGGTGGCAGTGTGAGCTACGAGGAGGATGCTATGAGGCTACAGAGTGACTTGGATAGGTTAGGTGAGTGGGCAAATGCATGGCAGATGAAGTATAATGTGGATAAATGTGAGGTTATCCACTTTGGTGGTAAAAACAGAGAGACAGACTATTATCTGAATGGTGACAAATAAGGAAAAGGGGAGGTGCAACGAGACCTGGGTGTCATGGTACATCAGTCATTGAAGGTTGGCATGCAGGGACAGTAGGCGGTTAAGAAAGCAAATGGCATGCTGGCCTTCATAGTGAGGGGATTTGAGTACAGGGGCAGGGAGGTGTTACTACAGTTGTACAGGGCCTTGGTGAGGCCACACCTGGAGTATTGTGTGCAGTTTTGGTCTCCTAACTTGAGGAAGGACATTCTTGCTATTGAGGGAGTGCAACGAAGGTTCACCAGACTAATTCCTGGGATGGCGGGACTGACACATCAAGAAAGACTGGATCAATTGGGCTTGTATTCACTGGCGTTCAGAAAAATGAGAGGGGATCTCATAGAAACGTTTAAAATTCTGACGGGTTTAGACAGGTTAGATGCAGGAGGAATGTTCCCAATGTTGGGGAAGTCCAGAACCAGGGGTTACAGTCTAAGGAGAAGGGGTAAGCCATTTAGGACTGAGATGAGGAGAAACTTCTTCACCCAGAGAGTGGTGAACCTGTGGAATTCTCTACCACAGAAAGTTGTTGAGGCCAATTCACTAAATAGATTCAGAAAGGAGTTAGATGTAGTCCTTACTACTAGGGGGATCAAGAGGTATGGCAAGAAAGCAGGAATGGGGTACTGAAGTTGCATGTTCAGCCATGAACTCATTGAATGGTGGTGCAGGCTCGAAGGGCCGAATGGCCTACTCCTGCACCTATTTTCTATGTTTCTATGTTTCTATGTGAACTTACCTTTCTCATTTCACGTGCTTTATGCTGCAATCAGTAGGAGCATTGTTTTCTTTCACTGACATCTCTTTTAACATCAACAGGTACATCATCATCGACTTCAACATCAGAACAAAGCACCTCAACAGAACCATCTACAACTGTAATGGCTTCCTCAACCACTTTAGCCTCAACCAGTGAAACAACAGGTATCCACAATTCTATCCCAATTGTCAACGTTCAACCTTAATCGCTGATAAATCATTTTACAACCAAGCAACAAACATGTTCCTTTGATCATAGTAAAAAAACATTCAGAAGAGTAAGAGTGTACTGACCCTTCACAGTTCCATGTCTGTTCATAATATTAGATTTCTGCTGTCATAAAACCAGTTCAGGCATCACTATTGAGCCCATCAGCAGAACTTCCAACATATTTGATTCCTTCAATATGTATCTAAAGTTCCAATCTCATTTTCCTCACTCACAGAATGGTTTCAAAGACAAAGACCACAGATGTGACTGTGCTTCGTGTTACATCATTTACAGACATGTTTTGGCACCAAATGTTGTGCCTAGTACAATTATAAAACTTACCAACCCCCACATTCTTATTCTCTCTCATCATGGATGTGACTACAGGTGGGACCTCTCTGGTCCTGGACTCACTGGTCCGGAAACATCCGTGGTTCTGCATTAGTTATGCCTGAGGGAGAGGAAGGTTTATAAAAAAATGTGGCAAACCTGCACGTTGACCACCACTGGGAGCGGCTATCAGTCAGTGAGTGTGTGTGTGGGTGATGATGGAGCCAGCCACACGCTTCCACCTCACACACACAGGATCCCAGGCACTGTCGATAGGTAAGGGTAGGCGTGACCTCCCGTGGTCCGTAGCATTCTCTGTTTTGGCACAGGTCAGGTCCCGACGCTGCCGGACACAAGAGATCCAACCTGTAGTTAAAAAGAGATAACACTGATAAGAAACTCAAAGGTCAATGAAAATGAAAGTTTTCCTCAAATATCATTATAGCTATTTCAGTGGGAAAATAGATGTATTTAATTCACTTCAGTTCCAAATTACACTGTTGCATAATCATTAATCGTGCATACACCACTGTAATCAAACTGTTTGATTTCAGCTGATGAGCTTTGTTGTTCAGTTTGCACTATTGATGATAGTATCGAGAAGAATTTCCCTGTTTTACTGACATTTCCATACACATTAGGAGCTTTGACCTCATCTGGAACCACAGAAGGAAGCACTTCAACAGATGCAACTACAACTGTGATCTATTCCACAGCAACAACATCACCTGCATCAACAGGTATAATCTATTGTAATCTGGTAATCTAACTACATCGAAGGGAAAAATTACTCATGTTGATAATACTTCATTTCATAAAACTAAAGCCACCGTGTTGTCCAGAGCTGCAGCTTCAAAAAGTCAATACTGACGTTAAACCAGCTTGATTTATAATTTGTGTAATGGTAAAGTTTGTCTGAGAAAAAACTCTACTTGCAATTTAATGAATAGTGCTCAACATTGTGATCATGTACACTCTGATAATAAGTATCAAAGCAACACATCATTTACATGTGAATCATGTTTTTAATTCCTGTCATTAAACTTACCTTCCTCATTTGACGGGCTTTATGCTGCAATCAGCAGGAGCATTGTTTTCTTTCACTGACATCTCTTTTAACATCAACAGGTACATCATCATCGACTTCAACATCAGAACAAAGCACCTCAACAGAACCATCTACAACTGTAACGACTTCCTCAACCACTTTAACATCAACCAGTGAAACAACAGGTATCCACAATTCCATCCCAATTGTCAACGTTCAACCTTAATCGCTGATAAATCATTTTACAATCAAGCAATAGTCTTACCTTGATCATTGCAAAACAAAAATTCAGAAGAGTAAGAGCATTCTTTGCCATCACAGTGCCATGTCTGTTCATAATATTACATTTCTACTGCCATTGCACCAGTTGAGACATGACCAGTAAGCCCATCAGCACAACTACCAACATTGTTTATTCCATCGATGTGCATTAAAAGTTCCAATCTCATTTTCCTCACTCACAAAATGATATTAAAGTCAGCGACCACAGATGTGACTGTGGTTTGACTTACATCATGTAAAGTCTGTTTTTGGTGCCAAATTGTGTGACTAGTACAATTATAAAACTTACTAACCCAGCCACATTCTTATTCTCTCTAATCATGGATATGACTACAGGTTGGACCTCTCTGGTCCTGGACTCACTGGTCCGGAAACATCCATGGTTCGGCATTAGTTATGCCTGAGTGAAAGAAGGGTTTTGAAAAAAAATGTGTCCCAGCGCGTTAACCACCACTGGGAGCGGCTATCGGTCAGTGAGTGTGTGTGCCAATTGGCTGTAGCGGCTGTCAGTCAGTGAGTGTGTGCTTGTGTGCTGACAGAGCCACCCACAGGCTGACACCATACACACACACATAGGACTCCGGGCACTGTCGATATGTAAGCCTAGGATAGGCATGACCTCCCATGGTCCGTACAATTCTCTGCTTCAGCACAGGTCAGGTCCCAAGGGTGCCAAACAGCAGAGGTCCAACTTGTAGTTTAACAAGAGATAACACTTATCAGAAGCTCAAATTTAAATGAATGCTGATACCTTGCCTCAAATATCATTAAGGCTACTTCAGTGGGAAAATAGAAGCATTTCATTCACTTCAGTTCCAAATTACACTGTTGCATAATCATTATTTGTGCGAACACCGCTGGAATCAAATTTGTTTTGGAAGGGAAAATTATTAATGCTGATAATACTTCCTTTCATAAATCTAAATGACTTCACTGCTGTCCAGAGCTGGTGCTTGTAAAATTCAATGATGATATTAAATCAGTCAAATTTATACTCTGCGTACTGGTAAACAATGTATAAGAAAAGAACGCCAGTAACAACATACTTGCAATTTAATGAATAGTGCTCAACATTGAGATCATGTACACTCTGATAATAAGTATCAAAGCAACACATCATTTTCATGTCGATCACATTTTTAATTCCTGTCATTAAACTTACCTTCCTCATTTGACGTGCTTTATGCTGCAATCAGCAGGAGCATTGTTTTCTTTCACTGACATCTCTTTTAACATCAACAGGTACATCATCATCGACTTCAACATCAGAACAAAGCACCTCAACAGAACCATCTACAACAGTAACGACTTCCTCAACCACTTTAGCCTCAACAAGTGAAACAACAGGTATCCACAATTCTATCCCAATTGTTAATGTTCAACCTTCATCGCTGATAAATCATTTTACAATCATGCAACAAACAATAGTCTGACTTTGATCATTGTAAAAATAGATTTATAAGAGTAAGAATGTTCTGTGCATTAACAGTTCCATGTCTGTTCATAATCTTACATTTCCACCGCCATAATACCAGTTGAGTCATCATCAATAAGCCCATGAGCAGAACATCCAACATTGATATCTATTGAAAGTTCCAATCACTTTTTCCTCACTCACAGAATGGTTCCAATGGCACACACCACAGATGTGACTGTGCTTCGTGTTACAGCATGTACAGACACACTTTGGCACCAGATGTTGTGCCTAGTACAATTATAAAACTTACTAACCCAGCCACATTCTTATTCTCTCTAATCATGGATGTGACTACAGGTTGGACCACTCTGGTCCTGGACTCATTGGTCCGGAAACATCCGTGGTTCTGCATTAGTTATGCCTGAGGGAGAGGAGGGTTTATAAAAATATGTGGCAAACCAGCGCGTTAACCACCACTGGGAGCGGCTATCAGTCAGTGAATGTGTGTCTGCAGGTGCTGATGGAGCCACCCACAGGCTTCCAGCATGCACACACTCAGGATCCCAGGCACTGTAGATCGGTAAACCTAGGGTAGGGGTGACCTCCCGTGGTCCGTAAAATTCTCTGTTTTGACACAGGTCAGGTCCCGAGGCTGCCAGACAACAAAGGTCCCACCTATAGTTTTAAAAGAGATAACACTGATAAGAAGCTCAAAATTTAATGAAAATGAAAGTTTCCCTCAATTATCATTACGGCCACTCAGTGGGAAAATGGAAGTATTTATTTCACTTCAGTTCCAAATGACACTGTTGCATAATCATTATTCGTGCGTACATCACTGTAATCAAATGGTTCGATTTCAGCTAATGAGCTTTGTTGGTCAGTTTTCACTATTGATGATGGTATCTAGAAAAGCTTTCCCTGTTTTACTGACATTTCCATACACATTAGGAGCTTTGACATCATCTGGAACCTTAGAAGGAAGCACTTCAACAGTCGCAACTACAACTGTGATCTATTCCACAGCAACAACATCAACAGGTATAATCTATTGTAATCTGGTAATCCAATTACATCGAAGGGAAAAATTACTCATGTTGATAATACTTCATTTCATAACACAAAAGCCACCGTGTTGTCCAGAGCTGCAGCTTTGAAAAGTCAATACTGATATTAAACAAGTTAGATTTATAATCTGTGTAATGGTAAAGTTTGTATGAGAAAAAATTCTACTTGCAATTTAATGAATAGTGCTCAACATTGAGATCATGAACACTCTGATAATAAGTATCAAAGCAACATACCATTTTCATGTGGATCATATTTTTAATTCCTGTTATTCCTGCGTATAGATTGGGCTAACCAAACCGGAAATACTACGGTGGAGGAGGATTTCCTGGAATGCATAAGGGATGGTTTTCTGGACCAATATGTCGAGGAACCAACTAGGGGGGAGGCCATCTTAGACTGGGTGTTGTGTAATGATAGAGGATTAATTAGCAATCTCGTTGTGCAAGGCCCCTTGGGGAAGAGTGACCATAATATGGTGGAATTCTACATCAGGATGGAGAATGAAACTGTTAATTCAGAGACCATGGTCCAGAACTTAAAGAAGGGTAACTTTGAAGGTATGAGGCGTGAATTGGTTAGGATAGGTTGGCGAATGATACTTAAGGGGTTGACAGTGGATGGTCATTTAGAGACCTCATGGATGAACTACAACAATTGTACATCCCTGTCTGGCGTAAAAATAAAAAAGGGAGGGTGGCTCAACCGTGGCTATCAAGGGAAATCAGAGATAGTATTAAAGCCAAGGAAGTGGCATACAAATTGGACAGAAATAGCGGTGAACCCGGGGACTGGGAGAAATTTAGAACTCAGCAAAGGAAGACAAAGGGTTTGATTAGGGCAGGGAAAATAGAGTACAAGAGGAAGCTTGCAGGGAACATTAAAATGGACTGCAAAAGCGTCTATAGATATATAAAGAGAAAAAGGTTAGTAAAGACAAACGGAGGTCCCCTGCAGTCAGAATCAGGGGAAGTCATAACGGGGAACAAAGAAATGGCAGACCAATTGAACAAGTACTTTAGTTCGATATTCACTAAGGAGGACACTAACAACCTTCCGGATATAAAAGGGGTCAGAGGGTCTAGTAAGAAGGAGGAACTGAGCGAAATCCTTATTAGTTGAGAAATTGTGTTGGGGAAAATGATGGGATTGAAGGCCGATAAATCCCCAGGGCCTGATGGTCTGCATCCCAGAGTACTTAAGAAGATGGCCTTGGAAATAACGGATGCATTGACAGTCATTTTCCAACATTCCATAGACTCTGGATCAATTCCTATGGAGTGAAGGGCAGCCAATGTAACCCCACTTTTTAAAAAAGGAGGGAGAGAGAAAACAGGGAATAATAGACCGGTCAGCCTGACATCGGTAGTGGGTAAAATGATGGAATCAATTATTAAGGATTTCATAGCAGCGCATTTGGAAAGAGGTGACATGATAGGTCCAAGTCAGCATGGATTTGTGAAAGGGAAATCATGCTTGACAAACCTTCTGGAATTTTTTGAGGATGTTTCCAGTTGAGTGGACAAGGGAGAACTAGTTGATGTGGTGTATTTGGACTTTCAGAAGGCTTTCGACAAGGTCCCACACAAGAGATTAGTGTGCAAAGTTAAAGCACATGGGATTGGGGCTAGTGTACTGACATGGATTGAGAACTGGTTGGCAAACAGGAAGCAAAGAGTAGGAGTAAATGGGTACTTTTCAGAATGGCAGGCAGTGACTAGTGGGGTACCGCAAGGTTCTGTGCTGGGGCCCCAGCTGTTTACATTGTACATTAATGATTTAGACGAGGGGATTAAATGTAGTATCTCCAAATTTGTGGATGACACTAAATTGGGTGGCAGTGTGAGCTACGAGGAGGATGCTATGAGGCTACAGAGTGACTTGGATAGGTTAGGTGAGTGGGCAAATGCATGGCAGATGAAGTATAATGTGGATAAATGTGAGGTTATCCACTTTGGTGGTAAAAACAGAGAGACAGACTATTATCTGAATGGTGACAAATAAGGAAAAGGGGAGGTGCAACGAGACCTGGGTGTCATGGTACATCAGTCATTGAAGGTTGGCATGCAGGTACAGTAGGCGGTTAAGAAAGCAAATGGCATGCTGGCCTTCATAGTGAGGGGATTTGAGTACAGGGGCAGGGAGGTGTTACTACAGTTGTACAGGGCCTTGGTGAGGCCACACCTGGAGTATTGTGTGCAGTTTTGGTCTCCTAACTTGAGGAAGGACATTCTTGCTATTGAGGGAGTGCAGCGAAGGTTCACCAGACTAATTCCTGGGATGGCGGGACTGACACATCAAGAAAGACTGGATCAATTGGGCTTGTATTCACTGGCGTTCAGAAAAATGAGAGGGGATCTCATAGAAACATTTAAAATTCTGACGGGTTTAGACAGGTTAGATGCAGGAGGAATGTTCCCAATGTTGGGAAAGTCCAGAACCAGGGGTTACAGTCTAAGGAGAAGGGGTAAGCCATTTAGGACTGAGATGAGGAGAAACTTCTTCACCCAGAGAGTGGTGAACCTGTGGAATTCTCTACCACAGAAAGTTGTTGAGGCCAATTCACTAAATAGATTCAGAAAGGAGTTAGATGTAGTCCTTACTACTAGGGGGATCAAGAGGTATGGCAAGAAAGCAGGAATGGGGTACTGAAGTTGCATGTTCAGCCATGAACTCATTGAATGGCGGTGCAGGCTCGAAGGGCCGAATGGCCTACTCCTGCACCTATTTTCTATGTTTCTATGTTTCTATGTGAACTTACCTTTCTCATTTCACGTGCTTTATGCTGCAATCAGTAGGAGCATTGTTTTCTTTCACTGACATCTCTTTTAACATCAACAGGTACATCATCATCGACTTCAACATCAGAACAAAGCACCTCAACAGAACCATCTACAACAGTAACGGCTTCCTCAACCACTTTAACATCAACCAGTGAAACAACAGGTATCCACAATTCTATCCCAATTGTTAATGATCAATCTTCATCGCTGATAAATCATTTTACAACCAAGCAACAAACATGTTCCTTTGATCATAGTAAAAAAACATTCAGAAGAGTAAGAGTGTACTGACCCTTCACAGTTCCATGTCTGTTCATAATATTAGATTTCTGCTGTCATAAAACCAGTTCAGGCATCACTATTGAGCCCATCAGCAGAACTTCCAACATATTTGATTCCTTCAATATGTATCTAAAGTTCCAATCTCATTTTCCTCACTCACAGAATGGTTTCAAAGACAAAGACCACAGATGTGACTGTGCTTTGTGTTACATCATTTACAGACATGTTTTGGCACCAAATGTTGTGCCTAGTACAATTATAAAACTTACCAACCCCCACATTCTTATTCTCTCTCATCATGGACGTAACTACAGGTGGGACCTCTCTGGTCCTGGACTCACTGGTCCGGAAACATCCGTGGTTCTGCATTAGTTATGCCTGAGGGAGAGGAAGGTTTATAAAAAAATGTGGCAAACCTGCACGTTAATCAGCACTGGGAGCGGCTATCAGTCAGTGAGTGTGTGTGTGGGTGATGATGGAGCCAGCCACACGCTTCCACCTCACACACACAGGATCCCAGGCACTGTCGATAGGTAAGGGTAGGCGTGACCTCCCGTGGTCCGTAGCATTCTCTGTTTTGGCACAGGTCAGGTCCCGACGCTGCCGGACACAAGAGATCCAACCTGTAGTTAAAAAGAGATAACACTGATAAGAAACTCAAAGGTCAATGAAAATGAAAGTTTTCCTCAAATATCATTATAGCTATTTCAGTGGGAAAATAGATGTATTTAATTCACTTCAGTTCCAAATTACACTGTTGCATAATCATTAATCGTGCATACACCACTGTAATCAAACTGTTTGATTTCAGCTGATGAGCTTTGTTGTTCAGTTTGCACTATTGATGATAGTATCGAGAAGAATTTCCCTGTTTTACTGACATTTCCATACACATTAGGAGCTTTGACCTCATCTGGAACCACAGAAGGAAGCACTTCAACAGATGCAACTACAACTGTGATCTATTCCACAGCAACAACATCACCTGCATCAACAGGTATAATCTATTGTAATCTGGTAATCTAACTACATCGAAGGGAAAAATTACTCATGTTGATAATACTTCATTTCATAAAACTAAAGCCACCGTGTTGTCCAGAGCTGCAGCTTCAAAAAGTCAATACTGACGTTAAACCAGCTTGATTTATAATTTGTGTAATGGTAAAGTTTGTCTGAGAAAAAACTCTACTTGCAATTTAATGAATAGTGCTCAACATTGTGATCATGTACACTCTGATAATAAGTATCAAAGCAACACATCATTTACATGTGAATCATGTTTTTAATTCCTGTCATTAAACTTACCTTCCTCATTTGACGGGCTTTATGCTGCAATCAGCAGGAGCATTGTTTTCTTTCACTGACATCTCTTTTAACATCAACAGGTACATCATCATCGACTTCAACATCAGAACAAAGCACCTCAACAGAACCATCTACAACTGTAACGACTTCCTCAACCACTTTAACATCAACCAGTGAAACAACAGGTATCCACAATTCCATCCCAATTGTCAACGTTCAACCTTAATCGCTGATAAATCATTTTACAATCAAGCAACAGACAATAGTCTTACCTTGATCATTGCAAAACAAAAATTCAGAAGAGTAAGAGCATTCTTTGCCATCACAGTGCCATGTCTGTTCATAATATTACATTTCTACTGCCATTGCACCAGTTGAGACATGACCAGTAAGCCCATCAGCACAACTACCAACATTGTTTATTCCATCGATGTGCATTAAAAGTTCCAATCTCATTTTCCTCACTCACAAAATGATATTAAAGTCAGCGACCACAGATGTGACTGTGGTTTGACTTACATCATGTAAAGTCTGTTTTTGGTGCCAAATTGTGTGACTAGTACAATTATAAAACTTACTAACCCAGCCACATTCTTATTCTCTCTAATCATGGATATGACTACAGGTTGGACCTCTCTGGTCCTGGACTCACTGGTCCGGAAACATCCATGGTTCGGCATTAGTTATGCCTGAGTGAAAGAAGGGTTTTGAAAAAAAATGTGTCCCAGCGCGTTAACCACCACTGGGAGCGGCTATCGGTCAGTGAGTGTGTGTGGCAATTGGCTGTAGCGGCTGTCAGTCAGTGAGTGTGTGCATGTGTGCTGACGGTGCCACCCACAGGCTGACACCATACACACAAACATAGGACTCCGGGCACTGTCGATATGTAAGCCTAGGATAGGCATGACCTCCCATGGTCCGTACAATTCTCTGCTTCAGCACAGGTCAGGTCTCAAGGGTGCCAAACAGCAGAGGTCCAACTTGTAGTTTAACAAGAGATAACAGTTATCAGAAGCTCAAATTTAAATGAATGCTGATACCTTGCCTCAAATATCATTAAGGCTACTTCAGTGGGAAAATAGAAGCATTTCATTCACTTCAGTTCCAAATTACACTGTTGCATAATCATTATTTGTGCGAACACCGCTGGAATCAAATTTGTTTTGGAAGGGAAAATTATTAATGCTGATAATACTTCCTTTCATAAATCTAAATGACTTCACTGCTGTCCAGAGCTGGTGCTTGTAAAATTCAATGATGATATTAAATCAGTCAAATTTATACTCTGCGTACTGGTAAACAATGTATAAGAAAAGAACGCCAGTAACAACATACTTGCAATTTAATGAATAGTGCTCAACATTGAGATCATGTACACTCTGATAAGTATCAAAGCAACACATCATTTTCATGTCGATCACATTTTTAATTCCTGTCATTAAACTTACCTTCCTCATTTGACGTGCTTTATGCTGCAATCAGCAGGAGCATTGTTTTCTTTCACTGACATCTCTTTTAACATCAACAGGTACATCATCATCGACTTCAACATCAGAACAAAGCACCTCAACAGAACCATCTACAACTGTAACGGCTTCCTCAACCACTTTAACATCAACCAGTGAAACAACAGGTATCCACAATTCTATCCCAATTGTTAATGTTCAACCTTCATCGCTGATAAATCATTTTACAATCATGCAACAAACAATAGTCTGACTTTGATCATTGTAAAAATAGATTTATAAGAGTAAGAATGTTCTGTGCATTAACAGTTCCATGTCTGTTCATAATCTTACATTTCCACCGCCATAATACCAGTTGAGTCATCATCAATAAGCCCATGAGCAGAACATCCAACATCGATATCTATTGAAAGTTCCAATCACTTTTTCCTCACTCACAGAATGGTTCCAATGGCACACACCACAGATGTGACTGTGCTTCGTGTTACAGCATGTACAGACACACTTTGGCACCAGATGTTGTGCCTAGTACAATTATAAAACTTACTAACCCAGCCACATTCTTATTCTCTCTAATCATGGATGTGACTACAGGTTGGACCACTCTGGTCCTGGACTCACTGGTCCGGAAACATCCGTGGTTCTGCATTAGTTATGCCTGAGGGAGAGGAGGGTTTATAAAAATATGTGGCAAACCAGCGCGTTAACCACCACTGGGAGCGGCTATCAGTCAGTGAATGTGTGTCTGCAGGTGCTGATGGAGCCACCCACAGGCTTCCAGCACACACACACTCAGGATCCCAGGCACTGTGGATCGGTAAACCTAGGGTAGGGGTGACCTCCCGTGGTCCGTAAAATTCTCTGTTTTGACACAGGTCAGGTCCCGAGGCTGCCAGACAACAAAGGTCCCACCTATAGTTTAAAAAGAGATAACACTGATAAGAAGCTCAAAATTTAATGAAAATGAAAGTTTTCCTCAATTATCATTACGGCCACTCAGTGGGAAAATGGAAGTATTTATTTCACTTCAGTTCCAAATAACACTGTTGCATAATCATTATTCGTGCGTACATCACTGTAATCAAATGGTTCGATTTCAGCTAATGAGCTTTGTTGGTCAGTTTTCACTATTGATGATGGTATCTAGAAAAGCTTTCCCTGTTTTACTGACATTTCCATACACATTAGGAGCTTTGACATCATCTGGAACCTTAGAAGGAAGCACTTCAACAGTCGCAACTACAACTGTGATCTATTCCACAGCAACAACATCAACAGGTATAATCTATTGTAATCTGGTAATCCAATTACATCGAAGGGAAAAATTACTCATGTTGATAATACTTCATTTCATAACACAAAAGCCACCGTGTTGTCCAGAGCTGCAGCTTTGAAAAGTCAATACTGATATTAAACCAGTTAGATTTATAATCTGTGTAATGGTAAAGTTTGTATGAGAAAAAATTCTACTTGCAATTTAATGAATAGTGCTCAACATTGAGATCATGAACACTCTGATAATAAGTATCAAAGCAACATACCATTTTCATGTGGATCATATTTTTAATTCCTGTTATTCCTGCGTATAGATTGGGCTAACCAAACCGGAAATACTACGGTGGAGGAGGATTTCCTGGAATGCATAAGGGATGGTTTTCTGGACCAATATGTCGAGGAACCAACTAGGGGGGAGGCCATCTTAGACTGGGTGTTGTGTAATGAGAGAGGATTAATTAGCAATCTCGTTGTGCAAGGCCCCTTGGGGAAGAGTGACCAGAATATGGTGGAATTCTACATCAGGATGGAGAATGAAACTGTTAATTCAGAGACCATGGTCCAGAACTTAAAGAAGGGTAACTTTGAAGGTATGAGGCGTGAATTGGTTAGGATAGGTTGGCGAATGATACTTAAGGGGTTGACAGTGGATGGTCATTTAGAGACCTCATGGATGAACTACAACAATTGTACATCCCTATCTGGCGTAAAAATAAAAAAGGGAGGGTGGCTCAACCGTGGCTATCAAGGGAAATCAGAGATAGTATTAAAGCCAAGGAAGTGGCATACAAATTGGACAGAAATAGCGGTGAACCCGGGGACTGGGAGAAATTTAGAACTCAGCAAAGGAAGACAAAGGGTTTGATTAGGGCAGGGAAAATAGAGTACAAGAGGAAGCTTGCAGGGAACATTAAAATGGACTGCAAAAGCGTCTATAGATATATAAAGAGAAAAAGGTTAGTAAAGACAAACGGAGGTCCCCTGCAGTCAGAATCAGGGGAAGTCATAACGGGGAACAAAGAAATGGCAGACCAATTGAACAAGTACTTTAGTTCGATATTCACTAAGGAGGACACTAACAACCTTCTGGATATAAAAGGGGTCAGAGGGTCTAGTAAGAAGGAGGAACTGAGCGAAATCCTTATTAGTTGAGAAATTGTGTTGGGGAAAATAATGGGATTGAAGGCCGATAAATCCCCAGGGCCTGATGGTCTGCATCCCAGAGTACTTAAGAAGATGGCCTTGGAAATAGCGAATGCATTGACAGTCATTTTCCAACATTCCATAGACTCTGGATCAATTCCTATGGAGTGAAGGGCAGCCAATGTAACCCCACTTTTTAAAAAAGGAGGGAGAGAGAAAACAGGGAATACTAGACCGGTCAGCCTGACATCGGTAGTGGGTAAAATGATGGAATCAATTATTAAGGATTTCATAGCAGCGCATTTGGAAAGAGGTGACATGATAGGTCCAAGTCAGCATGGATTTGTGAAAGGGAAATCATGCTTGACAAACCTTCTGGAATTTTTTGAGGATGTTTCCAGTTGAGTGGACAAGGGAGAACCAGTTGATGTGGTGTATTTGGACTTTCAGAAGGCTTTCGACAAGGTCCCACACAAGAGATTAGTGTGCAAAGTTAAAGCACATGGGATTGGGGCTAGTGTGCTGTCGTGGATTGAGAACTGGTTGGCAAACAGGAAGCAAAGAGTAGGAGTAAATGGGTACTTTTCAGAATGGCAGGCAGTGACTAGTGGGGTACCGCAAGGTTCTGTGCTGGGGCCCCAGCTGTTTACATTGTACATTAATGATTTAGACGAGGGGATTAAATGTAGTATCTCCAAATTTGTGGATGACACTAAATTGGGTGGCAGTGTGAGCTACGAGGAGGATGCTATGAGGCTACAGAGTGACTTGGATAGGTTAGGTGAGTGGGCAAATGCATGGCAGATGCAGTATAATGTGGATAAATGTGAGGTTATCCACTTTGGTGGTAAAAACAGAGAGACAGACTATTATCTGAATGGTGACAAATAAGGAAAAGGGGAGGTGCAACGAGACCTGGGTGTCATGGTACATCAGTCATTGAAGGTTGGCATGCAGGTACAGTAGGCGGTTAAGAAAGCAAATGGCATGCTGGCCTTCATAGTGAGGGGATTTGAGTACAGGGGCAGGGAGGTGTTACTACAGTTGTACAGGGCCTTGGTGAGGCCACACCTGGAGTATTGTGTGCAGTTTTGGTCTCCTAACTTGAGGAAGGACATTCTTGCTATTGAGGGAGTGCAGCGAAGGTTCACCAGACTAATTCCTGGGATGGCGGGACTGACACATCAAGAAAGACTGGATCAATTGGGCTTGTATTCACTGGCGTTCAGAAAAATGAGAGGGGATCTCATAGAAACGTTTAAAATTCTGACGGGTTTAGACAGGTTAGATGCAGGAGGAATGTTCCCAATGTTGGGGAAGTCCAGAACCAGGGGTTACAGTCTAAGGAGAAGGGGTAAGCCATTTAGGACTGAGATGAGGAGAAACTTCTTCACCCAGAGAGTGGTGAACCTGTGGAATTCTCTACCACAGAAAGTTGTTGAGGCCAATTCACTAAATAGATTCAGAAAGGAGTTAGATGTAGTCCTTACTACTAGGGGGATCAAGAGGTATGGCAAGAAAGCAGGAATGGGGTACTGAAGTTGCATGTTCAGCCATGAACTCATTGAATGGCGGTGCAGGCTCGAAGGGCCGAATGGCCTACTCCTGCACCTATTTTCTATGTTTCTATGTTTCTATGTGAACTTACCTTTCTCATTTGACGTGCTTTATGCTGCAATCAGTAGGAGCATTGTTTTCTTTCACTGACATCTCTTTTAACATCAACAGGTACATCATCATCGACTTCAACATCAGAACAAAGCACCTCAACAGAACCATCTACAACAGTAACGGCTTCCTCAACCACTTTAACATCAACCAGTGAAACAACAGGTATCCACAATTCTATCCCAATTGTTAATGTTCAACCTTCATCGCTGATAAATCATTTTACAACCAAGCAACAAACATGTTCCTTTGATCATAGTAAAAAAACATTCAGAAGAGTAAGAGTGTACTGACCCTTCACAGTTCCATGTCTGTTCATAATATTAGATTTCTGCTGTCATAAAACCAGTTCAGGCATCACTATTGAGCCCATCGGCAGAACTTCCAACATATTTGATTCCTTCAATATGTATCTAAAGTTCCAATCTCATTTTCCTCACTCACAGAATGGTTTCAAAGACAAAGACCACAGATGTGACTGTGCTTTGTGTTACATCATTTACAGACATGTTTTGGCACCAAATGTTGTGCCTAGTACAATTATTAAACTTACTAAAGCCCACATTCTTCTTCTCTCTCATCATGGATGTGACTACAGGTGGGACCTCTCTGGTCCTGGACTCACTGGTCCGGAAACATCCGTGGTTCTGCATTAGTTATGCCTGAGGGAGAGGAAGGTTTATAAAAAAATGTGGCAAACCTGCACGTTAACCAGCACTGGGAGCGGCTATCAGTCAGTGAGTGTGTGTGTGGGTGATGATGGAGCCAGCCACACGCTTCCACCTCACACACACAGGATCCCAGGCACTGCCGATAGGTAAGGGTAGGCGTGACCTCCCGTGGTCCGTAGCATTCTCTGTTTTGGCACAGGTCAGGTCCTGACGCTGCCGGACACAAGAGATCCAACCTGTAGTTAAAAAGAGATAACACTGATAAGAAACTCAAAGGTCAATGAAAATGAAAGTTTTCCTCAAATATCATTATAGCTATTTCAGTGGGAAAATAGATGTATTTAATTCACTTCAGTTCCAAATTACACTGTTGCATAATCATTAATCGTGCATACACCACTGTAATCAAACTGTTTGATTTCAGCTGATGAGCTTTGTTGTTCAGTTTGCACTATTGATGATAGTATCGAGAAGAATTTCCCTGTTTTACTGACATTTCCATACACATTAGGAGCTTTGACCTCATCTGGAACCACAGAAGGAAGCACTTCAACAGATGCAACTACAACTGTGATCTATTCCACAGCAACAACATCACCTGCATCAACAGGTATAATCTATTGTAATCTGGTAATCTAACTACATCGAAGGGAAAAATTACTCATGTTGATAATACTTCATTTCATAAAACTAAAGCCACCGTGTTGTCCAGAGCTGCAGCTTCAAAAAGTCAATACTGACGTTAAACCAGCTTGATTTATAATTTGTGTAATGGTAAAGTTTGTCTGAGAAAAAACTCTACTTGCAATTTAATGAATAGTGCTCAACATTGTGATCATGTACACTCTGATAATAAGTATCAAAGCAACACATCATTTACATGTGAATCATGTTTTTAATTCCTGTCATTAAACTTACCTTCCTCATTTGACGGGCTTTATGCTGCAATCAGCAGGAGCATTGTTTTCTTTCACTGACATCTCTTTTAACATCAACAGGTACATCATCATCGACTTCAACATCAGAACAAAGCACCTCAACAGAACCATCTACAACTGTAACGACTTCCTCAACCATTTTAACATCAACCAGTGAAACAACAGGTATCCACAATTCCATCCCAATTGTCAACGTTCAACCTTAATCGCTGATAAATCATTTTACAATCAAGCAACAGACAATAGTCTTACCTTGATCATTGCAAAACAAAAATTCAGAAGAGTAAGAGCATTCTTTGCCATCACAGTGCCATGTCTGTTCATAATATTACATTTCTACTGCCATTGCACCAGTTGAGACATGACCAGTAAGCCCATCAGCACAACTACCAACATTGTTTATTCCATCGATGTGCATTAAAAGTTCCAATCTCATTTTCCTCACTCACAAAATGATATTAAAGTCAGCGACCACAGATGTGACTGTGGTTTGACTTACATCATGTAAAGTCTGTTTTTGGTGCCAAATTGTGTGACTAGTACAATTATAAAACTTACTAACCCAGCCACATTCTTATTCTCTCTAATCATGGATATGACTACAGGTTGGACCTCTCTGGTCCTGGACTCACTGGTCCGGAAACATCCATGGTTCGGCATTAGTTATGCCTGAGTGAAAGAAGGGTTTTGAAAAAAAATGTGTCCCAGCGCGTTAACCACCACTGGGAGCGGCTATCGGTCAGTGAGTGTGTGTGGCAATTGGCTGTAGCGGATGTCGGTCAGTGAGTGTGTGCATGTGTGCTGACAGAGCCACCCACAGGCTGACACCATACACACACACATAGGACTCCGGGCACTGTCGATATGTAAGCCTAGGATAGGCATGACCTCCCATGGTCCGTACAATTCTCTGCTTCAGCACAGGTCAGGTCCCAAGGGTGCCAAACAGCAGAGGTCCAACTTGTAGTTTAACAAGAGATAACAGTTATCAGAAGCTCAAATTTAAATGAATGCTGATACCTTGCCTCAAATATCATTAAGGCTACTTCAGTGGGAAAATAGAAGCATTTCATTCACTTCAGTTCCAAATTACACTGTTGCATAATCATTATTTGTGCGAACACCGCTGGAATCAAATTTGTTTTGGAAGGGAAAATTATTAATGCTGATAATACTTCCTTTCATAAATCTAAATGACTTCACTGCTGTCCAGAGCTGGTGCTTGTAAAATTCAATGATGATATTAAATCAGTCAAATTTATACTCTGCGTACTGGTAAACAATGTATAAGAAAAGAACGCCAGTAACAACATACTTGCAATTTAATGAATAGTGCTCAACATTGAGATCATGTACACTCTGATAATAAGTATCAAAGCAACACATCATTTTCATGTCGATCACATTTTTAATTCCTGTCATTAAACTTACCTTCCTCATTTGACGTGCTTTATGCTGCAATCAGCAGGAGCATTGTTTTCTTTCACTGACATCTCTTTTAACATCAACAGGTACATCATCATCGACTTCAACATCAGAACAAAGCACCTCAACAGAACCATCTACAACTGTAACGGCTTCCTCAACCACTTTAGCCTCAACCAGTGAAACAACAGGTATCCACAATTCTATCCCAATTGTTAATGTTCAACCTTCATCGCTGATAAATCATTTTACAATCATGCAACAAACAATAGTCTGACTTTGATCATTGTAAAAATAGATTTATAAGAGTAAGAATGTTCTGTGCATTAACAGTTCCATGTCTGTTCATAATCTTACATTTCCACCGCCATAACACCAGTTGAGTCATCATCAATAAGCCCATGAGCAGAACATCCAACATCGATATCTATTGAAAGTTCCAATCACTTTTTCCTCACTCACAGAATGGTTCCAATGGCACACACCACAGATGTGACTGTGCTTCGTGTTACAGCATGTACAGACACACTTTGGCACCAGATGTTGTGCCTAGTACAATTATAAAACTTACTAACCCAGCCACATTCTTATTCTCTCTAATCATGGATGTGACTACAGGTTGGACCACTCTGGTCCTGGACTCATTGGTCCGGAAACATCCGTGGTTCTGCATTAGTTATGCCTGAGGGAGAGGAGGGTTTATAAAAATATGTGGCAAACCAGCGCGTTAACCACCACTGGGAGCGGCTGTCAGTCAGTGAATGTGTGTCTGCAGGTGCTGATGGAGCCACCCACAGGCTTCCAGCACACACACACTCAGGATCCCAGGCACTGTGGATCGGTAAACCTAGGGTAGGGGTGACCTCCCGTGGTCCGTAAAATTCTCTGTTTTGACACAGGTCAGGTCCCGAGGCTGCCAGACAACAAAGGTCCCACCTATAGTTTAAAAAGAGATAACACTGATAAGAAGCTCAAAATTTAATGAAAATGAAAGTTTTCCTCAATTATCATTACGGCCACTCAGTGGGAAAATGGAAGTATTTATTTCACTTCAGTTCCAAATAACACTGTTGCATAATCATTATTCGTGCGTACATCACTGTAATCAAATGGTTCGATTTCAGCTAATGAGCTTTGTTGGTCAGTTTTCACTATTGATGATGGTATCTAGAAAAGCTTTCCCTGTTTTACTGACATTTCCATACACATTAGGAGCTTTGACATCATCTGGAACCTTAGAAGGAAGCACTTCAACAGTCGCAACTACAACTGTGATCTATTCCACAGCAACAACATCAACAGGTATAATCTATTGTAATCTGGTAATCCAATTACATCGAAGGGAAAAATTACTCATGTTGATAATACTTCATTTCATAACACAAAAGCCACCGTGTTGTCCAGAGCTGCAGCTTTGAAAAGTCAATACTGATATTAAACCAGTTAGATTTATAATCTGTGTAATGGTAAAGTTTGTATGAGAAAAAATTCTACTTGCAATTTAATGAATAGTGCTCAACATTGAGATCATGAACACTCTGATAATAAGTATCAAAGCAACATACCATTTTCATGTGGATCATATTTTTAATTCCTGTTATTCCTGCGTATAGATTGGGCTAACCAAACCGGAAATACTACGGTGGAGGAGGATTTCCTGGAATGCATAAGGGATGGTTTTCTGGACCAATATGTCGAGGAACCAACTAGGGGGGAGGCCATCTTAGACTGGGTGTTGTGTAATGAGAGAGGATTAATTAGCAATCTCGTTGTGCAAGGCCCCTTGGGGAAGAGTGACCAGAATATGGTGGAATTCTACATCAGGATGGAGAATGAAACTGTTAATTCAGAGACCATGGTCCAGAACTTAAAGAAGGGTAACTTTGAAGGTATGAGGCGTGAATTGGTTAGGATAGGTTGGCGAATGATACTTAAGGGGTTGACAGTGGATGGTCATTTAGAGACCTCATGGATGAACTACAACAATTGTACATCCCTATCTGGCGTAAAAATAAAAAAGGGAGGGTGGCTCAACCGTGGCTATCAAGGGAAATCAGAGATAGTATTAAAGCCAAGGAAGTGGCATACAAATTGGACAGAAATAGCGGTGAACCCGGGGACTGGGAGAAATTTAGAACTCAGCAAAGGAAGACAAAGGGTTTGATTAGGGCAGGGAAAATAGAGTACAAGAGGAAGCTTGCAGGGAACATTAAAATGGACTGCAAAAGCGTCTATAGATATATAAAGAGAAAAAGGTTAGTAAAGACAAACGGAGGTCCCCTGCAGTCAGAATCAGGGGAAGTCATAACGGGGAACAAAGAAATGGCAGACCAATTGAACAAGTACTTTAGTTCGATATTCACTAAGGAGGACACTAACAACCTTCCGGATATAAAAGGGGTCAGAGGGTCTAGTAAGAAGGAGGAACTGAGCGAAATCCTTATTAGTTGAGAAATTGTGTTGGGGAAAATGATGGGATTGAAGGCCGATAAATCCCCAGGGCCTGATGGTCTGCATCCCAGAGTACTTAAGAAGATGGCCTTGGAAATAGCGGATGCATTGACAGTCATTTTCCAACATTCCATAGACTCTGGATCAATTCCTATGGAGTGAAGGGCAGCCAATGTAACCCCACTTTTTAAAAAAGGAGGGAGAGAGAAAACAGGGAATACTAGACCGGTCAGCCTGACATCGGTAGTGGGTAAAATGATGGAATCAATTATTAAGGATTTCATAGCAGCGCATTTGGAAAGAGGTGACATGATAGGTCCAAGTCAGCATGGATTTGTGAAAGGGAAATCATGCTTGACAAACCTTCTGGAATTTTTTGAGGATGTTTCCAGTTGAGTGGACAAGGGAGAACCAGTTGATGTGGTGTATTTGGACTTTCAGAAGGCTTTCGACAAGGTCCCACACAAGAGATTAGTGTGCAAAGTTAAAGCACATGGGATTGGGGCTAGTGTGCTGTCGTGGATTGAGAACTGGTTGGCAAACAGGAAGCAAAGAGTAGGAGTAAATGGGTACTTTTCAGAATGGCAGGCAGTGACTAGTGGGGTACCGCAAGGTTCTGTGCTGGGGCCCCAGCTGTTTACATTGTACATTAATGATTTAGACGAGGGGATTAAATGTAGTATCTCCAAATTTGTGGATGACACTAAATTGGGTGGCAGTGTGAGCTACGAGGAGGATGCTATGAGGCTACAGAGTGACTTGGATAGGTTAGGTGAGTGGGCAAATGCATGGCAGATGCAGTATAATGTGGATAAATGTGAGGTTATCCACTTTGGTGGTAAAAACAGAGAGACAGACTATTATCTGAATGGTGACAAATAAGGAAAAGGGGAGGTGCAACGAGACCTGGGTGTCATGGTACATCAGTCATTGAAGGTTGGCATGCAGGTACAGTAGGCGGTTAAGAAAGCAAATGGCATGCTGGCCTTCATAGTGAGGGGATTTGAGTACAGGGGCAGGGAGGTGTTACTACAGTTGTACAGGGCCTTGGTGAGGCCACACCTGGAGTATTGTGTGCAGTTTTGGTCTCCTAACTTGAGGAAGGACATTCTTGCTATTGAGGGAGTGCAGCGAAGGTTCACCAGACTAATTCCTGGGATGGCGGGACTGACACATCAAGAAAGACTGGATCAATTGGGCTTGTATTCACTGGCGTTCAGAAAAATGAGAGGGGATCTCATAGAAACGTTTAAAATTCTGACGGGTTTAGACAGGTTAGATGCAGGAGGAATGTTCCCAATGTTGGGGAAGTCCAGAACCAGGGGTTACAGTCTAAGGAGAAGGGGTAAGCCATTTAGGACTGAGATGAGGAGAAACTTCTTCACCCAGAGAGTGGTGAACCTGTGGAATTCTCTACCACAGAAAGTTGTTGAGGCCAATTCACTAAATAGATTCAGAAAGGAGTTAGATGTAGTCCTTACTACTAGGGGGATCAAGAGGTATGGCAAGAAAGCAGGAATGGGGTACTGAAGTTGCATGTTCAGCCATGAACTCATTGAATGGCGGTGCAGGCTCGAAGGGCCGAATGGCCTACTCCTGCACCTATTTTCTATGTTTCTATGTTTCTATGTGAACTTACCTTTCTCATTTGACGTGCTTTATGCTGCAATCAGTAGGAGCATTGTTTTCTTTCACTGACATCTCTTTTAACATCAACAGGTACATCATCATCGACTTCAACATCAGAACAAAGCACCTCAACAGAACCATCTACAACAGTAACGGCTTCCTCAACCACTTTAGCCTCAACAAGTGAAACAACAGGTATCCACAATTCTATCCCAATTGTTAATGTTCAACCTTCATCGCTGATAAATCATTTTACAACCAAGCAACAAACATGTTCCTTTGATCATAGTAAAAAAACATTCAGAAGAGTAAGAGTGTACTGACCCTTCACAGTTCCATGTCTGTTCATAATATTAGATTTCTGCTGTCATAAAACCAGTTCAGGCATCACTATTGAGCCCATCGGCAGAACTTCCAACATATTTGATTCCTTCAATATGTATCTAAAGTTCCAATCTCATTTTCCTCACTCACAGAATGGTTTCAAAGACAAAGACCACAGATGTGACTGTGCTTCGTGTTACATCATTTACAGACACATTTTGGCACCAAATGTTGTGCCTAGTACAATTATAAAACTTACCAACCCCCACATTCTTATTCTCTCTCATCATGGATGTGACTACAGGTGGGACCTCTCTGGTCCTGGACTCACTGGTCCGGAAACATCCGTGGTTCTGCATTAGTTATGCCTGAGGGAGAGGAAGGTTTATAAAAAAATGTGGCAAACCTGCACGTTGACCACCACTGGGAGCGGCTATCAGTCAGTGAGTGTGTGTGTGGGTGATGATGGAGCCAGCCACACGCTTCCACCTCACACACACAGGATCCCAGGCACTGTCGATAGGTAAGGGTAGGCGTGACCTCCCGTGGTCCGTAGCATTCTCTGTTTTGGCACAGGTCAGGTCCCGACGCTGCCGGACACAAGAGATCCAACCTGTAGTTAAAAAGAGATAACACTGATAAGAAACTCAAAGGTCAATGAAAATGAAAGTTTTCCTCAAATATCATTATAGCTATTTCAGTGGGAAAATAGATGTATTTAATTCACTTCAGTTCCAAATTACACTGTTGCATAATCATTAATCGTGCATACACCACTGTAATCAAACTGTTTGATTTCAGCTGATGAGCTTTGTTGTTCAGTTTGCACTATTGATGATAGTATCGAGAAGAATTTCCCTGTTTTACTGACATTTCCATACACATTAGGAGCTTTGACCTCATCTGGAACCACAGAAGGAAGCACTTCAACAGATGCAACTACAACTGTGATCTATTCCACAGCAACAACATCACCTGCATCAACAGGTATAATCTATTGTAATCTGGTAATCTAACGACATCGAAGGGAAAAATTACTCATGTTGATAATACTTCATTTCATAAAACTAAAGCCACCGTGTTGTCCAGAGCTGCAGCTTCAAAAAGTCAATACTGACGTTAAACCAGCTTGATTTATAATTTGTGTAATGGTAAAGTTTGTCTGAGAAAAAACTCTACTTGCAATTTAATGAATAGTGCTCAACATTGTGATCATGTACACTCTGATAATAAGTATCAAAGCAACACATCATTTACATGTGAATCATGTTTTTAATTCCTGTCATTAAACTTACCTTCCTCATTTGACGGGCTTTATGCTGCAATCAGCAGGAGCATTGTTTTCTTTCACTGACATCTCTTTTAACATCAACAGGTACATCATCATCGACTTCAACATCAGAACAAAGCACCTCAACAGAACCATCTACAACTGTAACGACTTCCTCAACCACTTTAACATCAACCAGTGAAACAACAGGTATCCACAATTCCATCCCAATTGTCAACGTTCAACCTTAATCGCTGATAAATCATTTTACAATCAAGCAACAGACAATAGTCTTACCTTGATCATTGCAAAACAAAAATTCAGAAGAGTAAGAGCATTCTTTGCCATCACAGTGCCATGTCTGTTCATAATATTACATTTCTACTGCCATTGCACCAGTTGAGACATGACCAGTAAGCCCATCAGCACAACTACCAACATTGTTTATTCCATCGATGTGCATTAAAAGTTCCAATCTCATTTTCCTCACTCACAAAATGATATTAAAGTCAGCGACCACAGATGTGACTGTGGTTTGACTTACATCATGTAAAGTCTGTTTTTGGTGCCAAATTGTGTGACTAGTACAATTATAAAACTTACTAACCCAGCCACATTCTTATTCTCTCTAATCATGGATATGACTACAGGTTGGACCTCTCTGGTCCTGGACTCACTGGTCCGGAAACATCCATGGTTCGGCATTAGTTATGCCTGAGTGAAAGAAGGGTTTTGAAAAAAAATGTGTCCCAGCGCGTTAACCACCACTGGGAGCGGCTATCGGTCAGTGAGTGTGTGTGGCAATTGGCTGTAGCGGCTGTCAGTCAGTGAGTGTGTGCATGTGTGCTGACGGAGCCACCCACAGGCTGACACCATACACACAAACATAGGACTCCGGGCACTGTCGATATGTAAGCCTAGGATAGGCATGACCTCCCATGGTCCGTACAATTCTCTGCTTCAGCACAGGTCAGGTCCCAAGGGTGCCAAACAGCAGAGGTCCAACTTGTAGTTTAACAAGAGATAACAGTTATCAGAAGCTCAAATTTAAATGAATGCTGATACCTTGCCTCAAATATCATTAAGGCTACTTCAGTGGGAAAATAGAAGCATTTCATTCACTTCAGTTCCAAATTACACTGTTGCATAATCATTATTTGTGCGAACACCGCTGGAATCAAATTTGTTTTGGAAGGGAAAATTATTAATGCTGATAATACTTCCTTTCATAAATCTAAATGACTTCACTGCTGTCCAGAGCTGGTGCTTGTAAAATTCAATGATGATATTAAATCAGTCAAATTTATACTCTGCGTACTGGTAAACAATGTATAAGAAAAGAACGCCAGTAACAACATACTTGCAATTTAATGAATAGTGCTCAACATTGAGATCATGTACACTCTGATAATAAGTATCAAAGCAACACATCATTTTCATGTCGATCACATTTTTAATTCCTGTCATTAAACTTACCTTCCTCATTTGACGTGCTTTATGCTGCAATCAGCAGGAGCATTGTTTTCTTTCACTGACATCTCTTTTAACATCAACAGGTACATCATCATCGACTTCAACATCAGAACAAAGCACCTCAACAGAACCATCTACAACTGTAACGGCTTCCTCAACCACTTTAACATCAACCAGTGAAACAACAGGTATCCACAATTCTATCCCAATTGTTAATGTTCACCCTTCATCGCTGATAAATCATTTTACAATCATGCAACAAACAATAGTCTGACTTTGATCATTGTAAAAATAGATTTATAAGAGTAAGAATGTTCTGTGCATTAACAGTTCCATGTCTGTTCATAATCTTACATTTCCACCGCCATAACACCAGTTGAGTCATCATCAATAAGCCCATGAGCAGAACATCCAACATCGATATCTATTGAAAGTTCCAATCACTTTTTCCTCACTCACAGAATGGTTCCAATGGCACACACCACAGATGTGACTGTGCTTCGTGTTACAGCATGTACAGACACACTTTGGCACCAGATGTTGTGCCTAGTACAATTATAAAACTTACTAACCCAGCCACATTCTTATTCTCTCTAATCATGGATGTGACTACAGGTTGGACCACTCTGGTCCTGGACTCATTGGTCCGGAAACATCCGTGGTTCTGCATTAGTTATGCCTGAGGGAGAGGAGGGTTTATAAAAATATGTGGCAAACCAGCGCGTTAACCACCACTGGGAGCGGCTGTCAGTCAGTGAATGTGTGTCTGCAGGTGCTGATGGAGCCACCCACAGGCTTCCAGCACACACACACTCAGGATCCCAGGCACTGTGGATCGGTAAACCTAGGGTAGGGGTGACCTCCCGTGGTCCGTAAAATTCTCTGTTTTGACACAGGTCAGGTCCCGAGGCTGCCAGACAACAAAGGTCCCACCTATAGTTTAAAAAGAGATAACACTGATAAGAAGCTCAAAATTTAATGAAAATGAAAGTTTTCCTCAATTATCATTACGGCCACTCAGTGGGAAAATGGAAGTATTTATTTCACTTCAGTTCCAAATAACACTGTTGCATAATCATTATTCGTGCGTACATCACTGTAATCAAATGGTTCGATTTCAGCTAATGAGCTTTGTTGGTCAGTTTTCACTATTGATGATGGTATCTAGAAAAGCTTTCCCTGTTTTACTGACATTTCCATACACATTAGGAGCTTTGACATCATCTGGAACCTTAGAAGGAAGCACTTCAACAGTCGCAACTACAACTGTGATCTATTCCACAGCAACAACATCAACAGGTATAATCTATTGTAATCTGGTAATCCAATTACATCGAAGGGAAAAATTACTCATGTTGATAATACTTCATTTCATAACACAAAAGCCACCGTGTTGTCCAGAGCTGCAGCTTTGAAAAGTCAATACTGATATTAAACCAGTTAGATTTATAATCTGTGTAATGGTAAAGTTTGTATGAGAAAAAATTCTACTTGCAATTTAATGAATAGTGCTCAACATTGAGATCATGAACACTCTGATAATAAGTATCAAAGCAACATACCATTTTCATGTGGATCATATTTTTAATTCCTGTTATTCCTGCGTATAGATTGGGCTAACCAAACCGGAAATACTACGGTGGAGGAGGATTTCCTGGAATGCATAAGGGATGGTTTTCTGGACCAATATGTCGAGGAACCAACTAGGGGGGAGGCCATCTTAGACTGGGTGTTGTGTAATGAGAGAGGATTAATTAGCAATCTCGTTGTGCAAGGCCCCTTGGGGAAGAGTGACCATAATATGGTGGAATTCTACATCAGGATGGAGAATGAAACTGTTAATTCAGAGACCATGGTCCAGAACTTAAAGAAGGGTAACTTTGAAGGTATGAGGCGTGAATTGGTTAGGATAGGTTGGCGAATGATACTTAAGGGGTTGACAGTGGATGGTCATTTAGAGACCTCATGGATGAACTACAACAATTGTACATCCCTATCTGGCGTAAAAATAAAAAAGGGAGGGTGGCTCAACCGTGGCTATCAAGGGAAATCAGAGATAGTATTAAAGCCAAGGAAGTGGCATACAAATTGGACAGAAATAGCGGTGAACCCGGGGACTGGGAGAAATTTAGAACTCAGCAAAGGAAGACAAAGGGTTTGATTAGGGCAGGGAAAATAGAGTACAAGAGGAAGCTTGCAGGGAACATTAAAATGGACTGCAAAAGCGTCTATAGATATATAAAGAGAAAAAGGTTAGTAAAGACAAACGGAGGTCCCCTGCAGTCAGAATCAGGGGAAGTCATAACGGGGAACAAAGAAATGGCAGACCAATTGAACAAGTACTTTAGTTCGATATTCACTAAGGAGGACACTAACAACCTTCCGGATATAAAAGGGGTCAGAGGGTCTAGTAAGAAGGAGGAACTGAGCGAAATCCTTATTAGTTGAGAAATTGTGTTGGGGAAAATGATGGGATTGAAGGCCGATAAATCCCCAGGGCCTGATGGTCTGCATCCCAGAGTACTTAAGAAGATGGCCTTGGAAATAACGGATGCATTGACAGTCATTTTCCAACATTCCATAGACTCTGGATCAATTCCTATGGAGTGAAGGGCAGCCAATGTAACCCCACTTTTTAAAAAAGGAGGGAGAGAGAAAACAGGGAATAATAGACCGGTCAGCCTGACATCGGTAGTGGGTAAAATTATGGAATCAATTATTAAGGATTTCATAGCAGCGCATTTGGAAAGAGGTGACATGATAGGTCCAAGTCAGCATGGATTTGTGAAAGGGAAATCATGCTTGACAAACCTTCTGGAATTTTTTGAGGATGTTTCCAGTTGAGTGGACAAGGGAGAACCAGTTGATGTGGTGTATTTGGACTTTCAGAAGGCTTTCGGCAAGGTCCCACACAAGAGATTAGTGTGCAAAGTTAAAGCACATGGGATTGGGGCTAGTATGCTGACGTGGATTGAGAACTGGTTGGCAAACAGGAAGCAAAGAGTAGGAGTAAATGGGTACTTTTCAGAATGGCAGGCAGTGACTAGTGGGGTACCGCAAGGTTCTGTGCTGGGGCCCCAGCTGTTTACATTGTACATTAATGATTTAGACGAGGGGATTAAATGTAGTATCTCCAAATTTGTGGATGACACTAAATTGGGTGGCAGTGTGAGCTACGAGGAGGATGCTATGAGGCTACAGAGTGACTTGGATAGGTTAGGTGAGTGGGCAAATGCATGGCAGATGAAGTATAATGTGGATAAATGTGAGGTTATCCACTTTGGTGGTAAAAACAGAGAGACAGACTATTATCTGAATGGTGACAAATAAGGAAAAGGGGAGGTGCAACGAGACCTGGGTGTCATGGTACATCAGTCATTGAAGGTTGGCATGCTGGCCTTCATAGTGAGGGGATTTGAGTACAGGGGCAGGGAGGTGTTACTACAGTTGTACAGGGCCTTGGTGAGGCCACACCTGGAGTATTGTGTGCAGTTTTGGTCTCCTAACTTGAGGAAGGACATTCTTCCTATTGAGGGAGTGCAGCGAAGGTTCACCAGACTAATTCCTGGGATGGCGGGACTGACACATCAAGAAAGACTGGATCAATTGGGCTTGTATTCACTGGCGTTCAGAAAAATGAGAGGGGATCTCATAGAAACGTTTAAAATTCTGACGGGTTTAGACAGGTTAGATGCAGGAGGAATGTTCCCAATGTTGGGGAAGTCCAGAACCAGGGGTTACAGTCTAAGGAGAAGGTGTAAGCCATTTAGGACTGAGATGAGGAGAAACTTCTTCACCCAGAGAGTGGTGAACCTGTGGAATTCTCTACCACAGAAAGTTGTTGAGGCCAATTAACTAAATAGATTCAGAAAGGAGTTAGATGTAGTCCTTACTACTAGGAGGATCAAGAGGTATGGCAAGAAAGCAGGAATGGGGTACTGAAGTTGCATGTTCAGCCATGAACTCATTGAATGGCGGTGCAGGCTCGAAGGGCCGAATGGCCTACTCCTGCACCTATTTTCTATGTTTCTATGTTTCTATGTGAACTTACCTTTCTCATTTGACGTGCTTTATGCTGCAATCAGCAGGAGCATTGTTTTCTTTCACTGACATCTCTTTTAACATCAACAGGTACATCATCATCGACTTCAACATCAGAACAAAGCACCTCAACAGAACCATCTACAACTGTAATGGCTTCCTCAACCACTTTAACATCAACCAGTGAAACAACAGGTATCCACAATTCTATCCCAATTGTTAATGATCAATCTTCATCGCTGATAAATCATTTTACAATCAAGCAACAGACATGTTACTTTGATCATAGTAAAAAAACATTCAGAAGAGTAAGAGTGTACTGACCCTTCACAGTTCCATGTCTGTTCATAATATTAGATTTCTGCTGTCATAAAACCAGTTCAGGCATCACTATTGAGCCCATCGGCAGAACTTCCAACATATTTGATTCCTTCAATATGTATCTAAAGTTCCAATCTCATTTTCCTCACTCACAGAATGGTTTCAAAGACAAAGACCACAGATGTGACTGTGCTTTGTGTTACATCATTTACAGACATGTTTTGGCACCAAATGTTGTGCCTAGTACAATTATTAAACTTACTAACCCCCACATTCTTCTTCTCTCTCATCATGGATGTGACTACAGGTGGGACCTCTCTGGTCCTGGACTCACTGGTCCGGAAACATCCGTGATTCTGCATTAGTTATGCCTAAGAGAGAGGAGGGTTTATAAAAAAATGTGGCAAACCTGCACGTTAACCAGCACTGGGAGCGGCTATCAGTCAGTGAGTGTGTGTGTGGGTGATGATGGAGCCAGCCACACGCTTCCACCTCACACACACAGGATCCCAGGCACTGTCGATAGGTAAGGGTAGGCGTGACCTCCCGTGGTCCGTAGCATTCTCTGTTTTGGCACAGGTCAGGTCCCGACGCTGCCGGACACAAGAGATCCAACCTGTAGTTAAAAAGAGATAACACTGATAAGAAACTCAAAGGTCAATGAAAATGAAAGTTTTCCTCAAATATCATTATAGCTATTTCAGTGGGAAAATAGATGTATTTAATTCACTTCAGTTCCAAATTACACTGTTGCATAATCATTAATCGTGCGTACACCACTGTAATCAAACTGTTTGATTTCAGCTGATGAGCTTTGTTGTTCAGTTTGCACTATTGATGATGGTATCTAGAAGAATTTCCCTGTTTTACTGACATTTCCATACACATTAGGAACTTTGACCTCATCTGGAGCCACAGAAGGAAGCACTTCAACAGATGCAACTACAACTGTGATCTATTCCACAGCAACAACATCACCTGCATCAACAGGTATAATCTATTGTAATCTGGTAATCTAACTACATCGAAGGGAAAAATTACTCATGTTGATAATACTTCATTTCATAAAACTAAAGCCACCGTGTTGTCCAGAGCTGCAGCTTCAAAAAGTCAATACTGACGTTAAACCAGCTTGATTTATAATTTGTGTAATGGTAAAGTTTGTCTGAGAAAAAACTCTACTTGCAATTTAATGAGTAATGCTCAACATTGAGATTATGAACACTGATAATAAGTATTAAAACAACACACCATTTACATGTGAATCATGTTTTTAATTCCTGTCATTAAACTTACCTTCCTCATTTGACGTGCTTTATGCTGCAATCAGCAGGAGCATTGTTTTCTTTCACTGACATCTCTTTTAACATCAACAGGTACATCATCATCGACTTCAACATCAGAACAAAGCACCTCAACAGAACCATCTACAACTGTAACGACTTCCTCAACCACTTTAACATCAACCAGTGAAACAACAGGTATCCACAATTCTATCCCAATTGTCAACGTTCAACCTTAATCGCCGATAAATCATTTTACAATCAAGCAACAGACAATAGTCTTACCTTGATCATTGCAAAACAAAAATTCAGAAGAGTAAGAGCATTCTTTGCCATCACAGTGCCATGTCCGTTCATAATATTACATTTCTACTGCCATTGCACCAGTTGAGACATTACGTTGAATTTAGGGAGCTCGGAGTTAAATTAAAAAGTCGGACCTCAAAAGTAGTAATCTCGGGATTGCTCCCAGTGCCACGTGCTAGTCAGAGTAGGAATCGCAGGATAGCTCAGATAAATACGTGGCTTGAGCAGTGGTGCAGAAGGGAGGGATTCAAATTCCTGGGGCATTGGAACCGGTTCTGGGGGAGGTGGGACTAGTACAAACCGGACGGTCTGCACCTGGGCAGGACCAAACCAAGGTCCCAGGGGGAGTGTTTGCTAGTGCTGTTGGGGAGGAGTTAAACTAATATGGCAGGGTGATGGGAACCTATGCAGGAAGACAGAGGGAAATAAAATGGAGTCAGAAGCAAAAGATAGAAAGGAGATGAGTAAAAGTGGAGGGCAGAGAAATCCAAGGCCAAAAGCAAAAAGGGCCATATTACAGCAAAATTCTAAACGGGCAAAGTGTGTTAAAAAGACAAGCCTGAAGGCTCTGTGCCTCAATGCGAGGAGTGTTCGGAATAAGGTGAATTAATTAACTGCGCAGATAGCAGTTCACGGATACGATGTGATTGGCATCACGGAGACATGACTCCAGGGTGACCAAGGCTGGGAACTCAACATCCAGGGGTATGCAGCATTTAGGAAGGATAGACAGAACGGAAAAGGAGGTGGGGTGGCGTTGCTGGTTAAAGAGGAAATTAATGCAATAGTAAGGAGGGACATTAGCCTGGATGATGTGGAATCGGTATTGGCAGAGCTACGGAATACCAATGGGCAGAAAACGCTAGTGGGAGTTGTGTACAGACCACCAAATAGTCGTTGTGAGGTTGGGGACAGCATCAAACAAGAAATAAGGGATGTGTGCAATAAAGGTACAGCAGTTATCATGGGCGACTTTAATCTACATATTGATTGGGCTAACCTAACTGGTAGCAATGCCTTGGAGGAGGATTTCCTGGAGTGTATTAGGGATGGTTTTCTGGATCAATATGTCGAGGAACCAACCAGAGAGCTGGCCATCCTAGACTGGGTGATATGTAATGAGAAGGGACTAATTAGCAATCTTGTTATGCAAGGCCCCTTGGGGAAAAGTGACCATAATATGGTAGAATTCTTCATTAAGATGGAGAGTGACAAAGTTAATTCGGAAACTAGGGTCCTGAACTTAAGGAAAGGTAACTTAGACGGTATGAGGTGTGAATTGGCATAAAAAGACTGGCAAAGGATACTCAAAGGGTTGACGGTGGATAAGCAATGGGAAACATTTAAAGATCACATGGATGAACTTCAGAAAATGTACATCCCTGTCTGGAGTAAAAATAAAATGGGGAAGTTGGCTCAACCGTGGCTAACAAGGATTAAGGATAGTGTTAAATCCAAGGAAGAGGCATATAAATTGGCTAAAAAAAGCAACAAACCTGAGGACTGGGAGAAATTTAGAATTCAACAGAGGAGGACGAAAGGTTTAGTTAAGAGGGGGAAAATAGAGTACGAGAGGAAGCTAGCAGGGAATATAAAAACTGACTGCAAAAGCTTCTATAAATATATGAAGAGAAAAGTATTAGTGAAGACAAACGTAGGTCCCTTATAGTCGGATTCAGGTGAATTTATAATGGGGAACAAAGAAATGGCAGACCAATTGAAGCAATACTTCGGTTCTGTCTTCACGAAGGAAGACCCAAATAACCTTCCGAATGTATTAGGGGACAGTGGTTCTAGTGAGAAGGAGAAACTGAAGAATATCCTTATTAGGCGGGAAATTGTGTTAGGGAAATTGATGGGATTGAAGGCCGATAAATACCTGGGGCCTGATAGTCTGCATCCCAGAGTACTTAAGGAAGTGGCCCTAGAAATAGTGGATGCATTGGTGATCATTTTCCAAAAGTCTATCAATTCTGGATCAGTTCCTATGTACTGGAGGGTAGCTAATGTAACACCACTTTTTAAAAAAGGAGGGAGAGAGAAAATGGGTTATTATAGACCGGTTAGCCTGACATCAGTAGTGGGGAAAATGTTGGAATCAATCATTAAGGATGAAATAGCAGCGCATTTGGAAAGCAGTGACAGGATCGGTCCAAGTCAGCATGGATTTATGAAAGGGAAATCATGCTTGATGAATCTTCTGGAATTTTTTGAGGATGTAACTAGCAAAGTGGACAAGAGAGAACCAGTGGATGTGGTGTATTTGGACTTTCAAAAGGCTTTTGACAAGGTCCCGCACAAGAGATTGGTGTGCAAAATCAAAGCACATGGTATTGGGGACAATGTACTGACGTGGATAGAGAACTGGTTGGCAGACAGGAAGCAGAGAGTCGGGATAAACGGGTCCTTTTCAGAATGGCAGGCAGTGACTAGTGGAGTGCCGCAGGGCTCAGTGCTGGGACCCCAGCTCTTTACAATATACATCAATGATTTGGATGAAGGAATTGAGTGTAACATCTCCAAGTTTGCAGATGACACTAAACTGGGTGGCAATGTGAGCTGTGAGGAGGACGCTAAGAGGCTGCAGGGTTACTTGGATAGGTTAAGTTAGTGGGCAAATGCATGGCAGATGCAGTATAATATGGATAAATGTGAGGTTATCCATTTTGGGTGCAAATACACGAAGGCAGAATATTATCTGAATGGTGGCAGATTAGGAATAGGGGAGGTGCAATGAGACCTGGGTGTCATGGTACACCAGTCACTGAAAGTGGGCATACAGGTACAGCGGGCGGTGAAGACGGCAAATGGTATGTTGGCCTTCATAGCTAGGGGATTTGAGTATAGGAGCAGGGAAGTCTTACTGCAGTTGTACAGGGCCTTAGTGAGGCCTCACCTGGAATATTGTGTTCAGTTTTGGTCTCCTAATCTGAGGAAGGACATTCTTGCTATTGAGGGAGTGCAGCGAAGATTCACCAGACTGATTCCAGGCCTGGCTGCACTGTCATATGAGGAGAGACTGGATCAACTGGGCCTTTATTCATTGGAGTTTAGAAGGATGAGAGGGGATCTCATAGAAACATAGAAGATCCTGACGGGACTGGACAGGTTAGATGCGGGAAGAATTTTCCCGATTTTGGGGAAGTCCAGAACCAGGGGACATAGTCTTAGGATAAGGGGTAGGCCATTTAGGACTGAGATGAGGAGAAACTTCTTCACTCAGAGAGTTGTTAACCTGTGAAATTGCCTGCCGCAGAGAGTTGTTGATGCCAGTTCACTGGATATATTTAAGAGGGAGTTAGATATGGCCCCTTATGGCTAAGGGGATCCAGGGGTTTGGAGAAAAAGCAGGAAAGAGGTACTGAAGGAATGATCAGCCATGATCTTGTTGAATGGAGGTGCCGGCTCGAAGTGCCAAATGGCCTACTCCTGCACCTATTTTCTATATTTCTATGTTTCTATGTTTCTATGTTTACTAGTAAGCCCATCAGCACAACTAACAGCATTGTTTATTCCATCAACGTGCATTAAAAGTTCCAATCTCATTTTCCTCACTCACAAAATGATATTAAAGTCAGCGACCACAGATGTGACTGTGGTTCGAGTTACATCATGTACAGTCTGTTTCTGATGCCAAATTTTCTGCCGAGTACAATTATAAAACTTACTAACCCAGCCACATTCTTATTCTCTCTAATCATGGATGTGACTACAGGTTGGACCTCTCTGGTCCTGGACTCACTGGTCCGGAAACATCCATGGTTCGGCATTAGTTATGCCTGAGGGAAAGGAAGGATTACAAAAAAAAGGTGCCCACCAGCAGGTTAACCACCACTGGGAGCGGTTGTCGGTCAGTGAGTGTGTGTGGTGATTGGCTGTAGTGGCTGTCGGTCAGTGAGTGTGTGTGGTGATTGGCTGTAGTGGCTGTCGGTCAGTGAGTGTGTGTGGTGATTGGCTGTAGTGGCTGTCGGTCAGTGAGTGTGTGTGGTGATTGGCTGTAGTGGCTGTCGGTCAGTGAGTGTGTGTGGCAATTGGCTGTAGCGGCTGTCGGTCAGTGAGTGTGTGTGGTGATTGGCTGTAGCGGCTGTCGGTCAGTGAGTGTGTGTGGTGATTGGCTGTAGCAGCTGTCAGTCAGTGAGTGTGTGCATGTGTGCTGACAGAGCCACCCACAGGCTGACACCATACACACACACATAGGACTCCGGGCACTGTCGATAGGTAAGCCTAGGATAGGCATGACCTCCCATGGTCTGTACAATTCTCTGCTTCAGCACAGGTCAGGTCCCAAGGGTGCCAGACAGCAGAGGTCCAACCTGTAGTTTAAAAAGAGATAACACTTATCAGAAGCTCAAATTTCAATGAATGCTGATACCTTGCCTCAAATATCATTAAGGCTACTTCAGTGGGAAAATAGAAGTATTTCATTCACTTCACTTCCAAATTACACTGTTGCATAATCATTATTTGTGCGAACACTGCTGGAATCAAATTTGTTTTGGAAGGGAAAATTATTAATGTTGATAATACTTCCTTTCATAAATCTAAATGCCTTCACTGCTGTCCAGAGCTGGTGCTTGTAAAATTTAATGATAATATTAAACTAGTCAAATTTATACTCTGCGTAATGGTAAACAATGTATAAGAAAAGAACGCCAGTAACAACATACTTACAATTTAATGAATAGTGCTCAACATTGAGATCATGTACACTCTGATAATAAGTATCAAAGCAACACATCATTTTCATGTCGATCACATTTTTAATTCCTGTCATTAAACTTACCTTCCTCATTTGACGGGCTTTATGCTGCAATCAGCAGGAGCATTGTTTTCTTTCACTGACATCTCTTTTAACATCAACAGGTACATCATCATCGACTTCAACATCAGAACAAAGCACCTCAACAGAACCATCTACAACTGTAACGGCTTCCTCAACCACTTTAGCCTCAACCAGTGAAACAACAGGTATCCACAATTCCATCCCAATTGTCAACGTTCAACCTTCATCGCTGATAAATCATTTTACAATCATGCAACAAAAAATAGTCTGACTTTGATCATTGTAAAAAAAGATTCAGAAGAGTAAGAATGTTCTGTGCCTTAACAGTTCCATGTCTGTTCATAATCTTACATTTCCACCGCCATAACACCAGTTGAGTCATCATCAGTAAGCCCATCAGCAAAACTTCCAACATCGATATGTATCTAAAGTTTCCAATCACTTTTTCCTCACTCACAGAATGGTTCCAATGGCACAAACCACAAATGTGACTGTGCTTCATGTTACAGCATGTACACACACATTTTGGCACCAAATGTTGTGCCTAGTACTATAAAAAAGCATACTACTCCAGCCACATTCTTAGTCTCTCAAATCATGTATATGACTACAGGTTGGACCTCTCTGGTCCGGAACTCTCTCTGGTCTGGAAACATCCATTGTTCAGCATTTGTTGTGCCTGAGGGAAAGGACGGTTTATAATTTTAAAAAGCCATGGGAGTAGCTGTCAGTCAATGAGTGTGAGCGGCGATTGGCTAGAGCAGCTGTCCATCAATGAGAGTGTGCGGCGATTGGCTGGAGCGGCTGTCAGTCAGTGAGTATGTGTGGCGATTGGCTGGAGCGGCTGTCAGTCAGTGAGTGTGTGCGGCGATTGGCTGGAGAGGCTGTTAGTCAGTGAGTGTGTGTGGCGATTGGCTGGAGCGGCTGTCAGTCAGTGAGTGTGTGCGGCGATTGGCTGGAGCGGCTGTCAGTCAGTGAGTGTGTGCGGCGATTGGCTGGAGCGGCTGTCAGTCAGTGAGTGTGTGCGGCGATTGGCTGGAGCGGCTGTCAGTCAGTGAGTGTGTGCACGAGTGCTGAGACTGCCAGTGCACACACACACAGGAATCCAGACGCTGTCGATAGATACGTCTAAGCTAGATGTGACCTCCCATTGTCTGGAAAATTCTCTCTTTCGGCACTGTTCAGGTCCCTAGGGTGCCGGACAAAAAGATGCAACCTGTAGTTTAAAAACAGATAACACTGATAAATAGCGCAAAGTTCACTGAAACTGATAGTTTGTCTCAAATATCATTAAGGCTAATTCAGTGGGAGAATAGAAGTATTTAATTCACTTCAGTTCAAAATTACAACGTTACGTAATCATTATTCGTGCGAACACAACTGTAATCAAACTGTTTGATTTCAGCTGATGAGCTTTGTTGGTCAGTTTTCACTATTGATAATGTTATGGAGAAAAGCTTTCCCTGGTTTACTGACATTTCGATACACATTAGGAGTTTTGACATCATCTGGAACTTCAGAAGGAAGCACTTCAACAGAAGCAACTACAACTGTGATCTATTCCACAGCAACAACATCACCAGGTATAATCTATTGTAATCTAGGCATTCAACATCATAGAAGGGAAAAATTACTAATGTTGATAAGACTTCCTTTCATAAAACTAAATGCCACCACAGCTGTCCAGAGCTGGTACGTCATTACATACAGTGTAATTAGTGACCACTTCAGGAGATTCGAGAAGTTTATCTATTTATATATACATTATGATTGCATGTTGCGGGGGGAAAAATCATAAAGACATGCATTTATATAGCGCCTTTCACGACCACTGGACGTTTCAATGCGCTTTACAGCCAATGAAGTATTTTTGAAGTGTAGTTACTGTTGTAATGTGGGAAACGCGGGAGACAACTTGCGCACAGCAAACACCCACAAACAGCGATGTGATTAATGACCAGATAACCTGTTTTTTTTTGTTACGTTGATTGAGGGATAAATATTGGCCAGGACACCGGGGCTAACTGCCCTGCTCTTCTTCAAAATAGTGCCATGGGATCTTTTACGTCCACCTGAGAGAGCAGATGGGGCCATGGTTGAACATCTCAGCCAAAAGACAGCACCTCTGCCACTGTAGTAGACCCTCAGCACTGCACTAGAGTGTCAACCTAGATTTATTTTTTGTGCTCAAATTCCTGGAGTGGGACTTGAACCCACAGACACGAGTGTGCTACCAACTGAGCCACAGCTGATAAACATAGGATATGTTACTCTATCAGGGAACAAATATGGAGTGAACTTTTTAATAAGTTATTCTGTTTCTGTCATTGCAGTTATTGTCACTTGCACCCTAAGCTGCACAAATGGAAAATGTTTTGTTGACACATTTTCCAATCAGCCTACATGCGAGTGTACTAAAGGATACATTTTGGATGAATCACCCACAATCTGCAAAGGTGGGACATTATTAATAGTAATTTTACTAATTTTAAATTTGTAATTATTTGGTGATACAAAACATGTATTCCTGGGTTTGTATAATATTGTGTTTGTGATTTGCTTTGGCACTGTACACATGTGCCTGAACAGCATTATGGGTGGATGTCAGTGATACTCTGGGCTTTGGGAAAAGCCCATAGTTTGGTGAATTGTGTTGCCCTACAAGCTGTGACAGCCACTAACTGGCTGTACTGATCTTACATGTTGTGAACATAAGAACATAAGAAATAGGAACAGGAGTAGGCCATACGGCCCCTTGAGCCTGCTCCGCCATTCAATAAGATCATGACTGATCTGATCATGGACTCAGCTCCACTTCCCCGCCCGCTCCCCATAACCCCTTATCGTTTAAGAGACGGTCTATATCTGTCTTAAATTTATTCAATGTCCCAGCTTCCACAGCTCTCTGAGGCAGCGAATTCCACAGATTTACAATTCCCTGAGAGAAGAAATTTCTCCTCATCTCTGTTTTAAATGGGTGGCCCCTTATTCTAAAACCATGCCCTCTAGTTCTAGTCTCCCCCATCAGTGAAAACATCCTCTCTGCATCCACCTTGTGAAGCCCCCTCATAATCTTATACGTTTCGATAAGATCACCTCTCATTCTTCTGAATTCCAATGAGTAGAGACCCAACCTACTCAACCTTTCCTCATAAGTCAACCCCCTCATCCCCGGATTCAGCCGAGTGAACCTTCTCTGAACTGCCTCCAAAGCAAGTATATCCTTTCATAAATATGGAAACCAAAACTGCACGCAGTATTCCAGGTGGGGCCTCACCAATACAGTAATAGTATAGTATTAGGCAATCCTTCCTATCGCTGATGACCTGCTTCCACACCAAAAAGGGATGAGTTCACAGGTGTTTCAACGTGGGACCTGACATTCTAGGTCTGAAACTCCATGCTGAAGGGTGGAAGATGCCTGGGCGTATATTCTTTTAACATGGGGAGGCCATTGCACACCAGCCATCAATACCTTATATAGCTATGGCAAGACTTCCCTGCTTTTATACTCCATCTCCTTTGCAATAAAAGCCAAGATACCATTGGCCTTCCTGATCACTTGCTGTACCTGCATACTATCATCATGTTTGTAACCACAATGTAACACCATTGTATTACTGTATACACTCAACCAAGATGCACACCTTGACCACAAGGGGTGAACTTGTGGGAGACACTCATTACCTGAACACACAGGTATAAAAGGGGAGGTCCCACGCAGGGTCATCATCTTTGGAATCCTGTGAATAAAGAGTTAAAGGAGTGACCTTGTCCACATTGTGCCTCGTGTGGTTTCATACTGTAGAGTAAGGACTTTACATTAGCGACGAGAAACAGGAATTCACGACCCACGAGAATGGCCACCGAGGAACGGTACTGTGTTGGGGAAGACTGGGGCGATTTTGTCGAGAGGCTTCAGCAAAGCTTCATTATGAAAGAATGGCTGGGGAATGCAGTGGCCGACAAGCGAAGGGCTCATGTTTTGGCCAGCTCCGGACCAAAGACTTATGCGCTCATGAAGGACTTACTAGCACCCGAAAAGCCGGCGGACAAAACCTTTGAAAAACTTAGTAAATTGATTGGGGAGCACCTCAAACTGGCGAGTAGCATACATATGGCCCGACACAGATTCTACACCCACCGACGTCGTGAAGGACAGAGCAGACCGGACTTCGTAGCGGACTTCCGGCATTTGGCCAGCCTCTGTAAGTTCACAGACGCCTCCAGGGGGGAGATGCTAAGGGACTTCTTTATCGAGGGCATCGGTCATGCGGAAATTTTCCGCAAATTAATTGAGACCAAGGATTTGACCTTGGAAGCGGCGGTGTTGATAGCTCAAACTTTCATGGTGGGGGAGGAAGAGATGAAAATAACATACGTCGCAATTCTGCCTCTAACGTGGTGATGGATCAGGGAGTCAACATCATCAATGCAACTCAGAACCCCGCAGGCAAGCAAGGGCAGTCCGACACTCCCCAGGCAGCAAGAGACCCCAGAGTAGGACTTCAACAGAGACAATGGCAGGCTGAACGGACATTCACGCCATCACAGTGGACAATGTGGCCCGGGATGGGGCCATTGACATCCACTAATAGGGTACTTATGAGCAGTCAAAGGGACAGTCAGTGCAGAATGCCTGGCCATAGTTCCTTTGTTCCCAACAATGGAAACTTTAACTCATGCTGGGGGAAAACATTCAGCTAGGTCATGCAGATTTCAACAGTTTGTCTGCAGGAATGCAATCTCAGTGGCCACTTAGCTCGAATGTGTATGAAACCTGCAACCAGATTAATATATGAGGCCGATGGACCAGAAGAGGGTTCTTTGAGGCCGGATGACTTTTGGGGCAAATTGATGGACGCCGAGGTTCAGCGGGTCCATGCGGCGAATATTCACAGTTCATACACCAAAACGCCACCAATGATGATGAGGGTTTTATTAAACGGTATCCCAGTACACATGGAGCTGGACACTGGGGCCAGCCAGTCACTCATGGGCGTTCAGCAATTCGAGAAACTATGGCCACTTAAAGCCAGTTGACCGAAATTAGCACGTATTGAGACACAATTACGGACTTACACTAAATAAATCATTCCGGTGCTAGGCAGTGCAATGTTGGCTGTCACACACAATGGGTTAGTGAATTGGCTGCCGCTCTGGATTGTCCCGGGCAATAGTCCCGCACTGTGGGGGAGGAGCTGGTTAGCCGAGATGAACTGGAAATGGGGGGATGTTCACGCAATGTCATCTGTGGAGCGAAGTTCGTGCTCACAAGTCCAACAACAATTAGATTCACTATTCCAACCTGGCGTCGGGACTTTCAAAGGCACTAAAGTAGTGATACACATCACCCAGGACGCCAGGCCAGTGCACCACAAAGCCAGAGCGGTGCCGTATGTGATGCGGGAAAAGATCGAGAGCGAATTGGACCGGCTGTTGAGAGAGGGCATCATCTCGCCTGTTGAATTCAGCGACTGGGCGAGCCCCATCGTTCCCGTCCTAAAAGCGGATGGCTGTGTCAGGATCTGTGGCGACTACAAGGCCACCATCAATCGGGTGTCGCTACAAGATCAATACCTGCTCCCGAGAGCGGAGGACCTCTTCGCCACACTGACAGGTGGCAAGCTGTTCACCAAGTTGGACCTCACTTCAGCCTATATGACCCAGGAACTGGCCGATGAATCTAAACTACTGATCGTTCCCCTCAGTACCCCTTTCCTGCCTTCTCTCCATACCCCTTGATCCCTTTAGCCGTAAAGGCCATATCTAACTCCCTCTTGAATATATCCAATGAACTGGCATCAACAACTCTCTGCGGTAGAGAATTCCACAGGTTAACAACTCTCTGAGTGAAGAAGTTTCCCCTCATCTCGGTCCTAAATGGCCTACCCCTTATCCTAAGTCTGTGTCCCCTGGTTCTGGACTTCCCCAATATCAGGAACATTCTTTCTGCATCTAACCTGTCCAGTCCCGTCAGAATTTTATATGTTTCCATGAGATCCCCTCTCATCCTTCTAAACTCTAGTGAATACAGGCCCAGTTGATCCAGTCTCTCCTCATATATCAGTCCTGCCATCCCGGGAATCAGTCTGGTGAACCTTCGCTGCACTCCCTCAATAGCAAGAATGCCCTTCCTCAGATTAGGAGACCAAAACTGAACACAATATTCCAAGTGAGGCCTCAACAAGGCCCTGTACAACTGCAGTAAGGCCTCCCTGCTCCTATATTCAAATTCCCTAGCTATGAAGGCCAACAAACCATTTGCCTCCTTCACCGCCTGCTGTACCTGCATGCCAACTTTCAATGAGTGATATACCATGACACCCAGGTCTTGTTGCATCTCCCTGTTCCTAATCTGCCGCCATTCAGATAATATACTGCCTTCGTATTTTTACCACCAAAATGGATAACCTTACATTTATCCACATTATGCTGCATCTGCCATGCATTTGCCCACTCACCCAACCTGTCCAAGTCACCCTGCAGCCTCCTAGCGCCCTCCTCACAGCTCACAACGCCACCCAGTTTAGTGTCATCTGCAAACTTGGAGATATTACACTCAATTCCTTCATCGAAATCATTCATGTATATTGTAAATAGCTGGGGTCCCAGCACTGAGCCCTTGCGGCACCCCACTAGTCACTGCCTGAAAAGGACCCATTTATCCCGACTCTCTGCTTCCTGTCTGCCAACCAGTTTAGAAGGATGAGACGGGATCTCATTGAAACATATAAAATTCCGACGGGACTGGACAGGTTAGATGTAGGAAGAATGTTCCCGATGTTGGGAAAGTCCAGAACCAGGAGACATCGTCTATGGATAAGGGGTAAGCCATTTAGGACTCAGATGAGGAGAAACTTCTTCACTCAGAGTGTTGTTAACCTGTGGAATTCACTACTGCAGAGAGTTGTTGATGCCAGTTCATTGGATATATTCAAGAGGGAGTTAGATATGGCCTTTATGGCTAAAGGGATCAAGGGCTATGGAGAGAAATCAGAAAAGGGGTACTGAGGTGAATGATCAGCCATGATCTTATTGAATGGTGGTGCAGGCTCGAAATGCCAAATGGCCTACTCCTATACCTATTTTATATGTTTCTATGTTTCTATGTTTTTCTATCCACCTCAGTACATTACCCCCAATACCATGAGCTTGAATCTCTTGTGTGGGACCTTGTTTAAAGCCTTTTGAAAGTCCAAATACACCACATCTACTGATTCTCCCTTGTCCACTCTACGAGTTACATCCTCAAAAAATTCTAGAAGATTTGTCAAGCATGATTTTCTTTTCATAAATCTATGCTGACTTGGACCAATCCTGTCACTGCTTTCCAAATGTGCTGCTATTTCATCTTTAATAATTGATTCCAACATTTTCCACACTAAATATGTCAGGCCAACTGATCTATAATTCCCAGTTTTCTCTCTCCCTCCTTTTTTAAAAAGTGGTGTTACATTAGCTACGCTCCAATCCATAGGAACTGAATGGATGTCTACAGAATGTTGGAAAATGACCACCAATGCATCCACTATTTCTCGGGCCACTTCCTTAAGTACTCTGGGATGCAGACTATCAGGCCCTGGGGATTTATCGGCCTTCAATCCCATCAATTTTCCGAACACAATTTCCCGCCTAATAAGGATTTCCTTCAGTTCCTCCTTCTCATTAGACCCTCGGTCGCTAGTATTTCCAGAAGGTTATTTGTGTCTTCCTTCGTGAAGACAGAACCGAAGTATTTGTTCAATTGGTCTGCCATTTCTTTGTTCCCCGTTATAAATTCACCTGAATCAGACTGCAAGGGACCTACACTTGTCTTCACTAATCTTTTTCTCTTCACATATCTATAGAAGCTTTTGCAGTCAGTTTTTATGTTCCCAGCAAGCTTCCTCTCATACTCTAGTTTCCCCCTCCTAATTAAACCCTTTGTCCTCCTCTGCTGAATTCTAAATTTCTCCCAGTCCTCAGGTTTGCTGCTTTTTCTGGCCAATTTGTATGCCTCTTCCTTGGTTTTAACACTATCCTTAATTTCCCTTGTTAGCCACAATTGAGCCACCTTCCCCGTTTTATTTTTACTCCAGACAGGGATGTACAATTGCTGAAGTTCATCCATGTGATCTTTAAATTTTTGCCATTGCTTATCCACTGTCAACCCTTTAAGTATCATTTGCCAGTCTATTCTAACCAATTCAGGTCTCATACCATCGAAGTTGTATAATTACAACTAGCGGAAAGTCTGTGTGGACGACAATTTCTAGGGGTTTGTCAACTTGCCAGTGCTAGCAGATTGTTCATGCATTGAGTTGCACTTCAACCACTTATAGCTGAGTTGGACCCTGTCCTCACGTCTGCACATACTTACTTTCCAGTAAGGGACAGTGGGTAGTGACCAGGAACATGAATTCTAGTTGATTTTTAACACTTCCTAACCCAGAGGCCTGATGACAGTTACACCACCCTTACTGCTAGCACAGCTGAGAATAGTCAACTCAATGATGATGGGATAGTTTTAACCTAACCTGTTCAACAGAAACTGACATAATCAGATCTGCTACCTGATTTACATGCTGCCTGATTTTGCTTTGCATTGACTTTAATGTAACCCAGTGCCACATTGTACCCGCTAGGGCATCCGGGGAACTTTTATAAAGGAATGTAATTTCATCATCTAGAAATAAGTATCAGAGGACAAAATGCATAAGTTATTAATTTATCATTTTTTATTCTACAATTATAATAATGACTGTTATGGGTGGAAAAATAAAGCTATATGATCTGACAACGCTATATAATAGCTCTCAAACCAGTATTTTTTGTTACCTTGTCCTAAAATTGGCCATTATGATCGTGTCAGATATGACTAAGTCAGGTCAAAACATCTATATCTTCATATGTAACGATTCTTCTAGCTAGCGACAATAACCATGTTAGTGTCACTGGATGAACCACCAATGCATAAATCTTAACAAATACTGGCTCAGTCAGAGGAAGCAAAAGATAACTGTACAGACGGCAGAGTGGAAGAAGGCAATCAGTGGGCTGCTTCAACCATCACTTTTATAACTATTAATGCCTATGTTATAAATAAATAATTTGGAAGTTAAGACAGAAATGAAACTACCGAAGTATGCTGATGATACAAAGCAGGGGTGAAGTGCTTGTGCTGGAACGAACTGGGATTAACAGACCAAACCCAGGGGGGTTCTAGATAAATTATGGATTGAGAAGGCGTGAAAACTATTGGCCCAAAAATTACTAGAAAAATAACAGCGAGTTTGCGGCGCGTGCCATTATTATTGCATAAAAAAAACATCAATTTGAGGTGAGGAAGAGATCACCTGTGAGTTATCAATTCAAATTTCCAGCAATTTCTCTCTCCACTGGTCAGCCATTCAAAGATTAAAATCAACGCCAGCACCTGCAATGTTATGAAAGATCAACCAATACTGTGTTTAACATAATTTACGTGAAAGAAAAGGTTCATTCATATTTTATCGAACGAAGGAAGAAAGTGGATATAGTGTGAAGTATGCAACGACTGCACAAAGGATCTGTGTCTAGCTAAATACAAGTGGAATATTGATTGTGAACAAATGAGCTTTCCTTTTTCCTAGTATTTAATGTAAATGAATGCAATGACTGTTTGTCTCTTCATCTCACTAAATTTTATATTGAACATATATGTATGAATGAAAGCGTATCCATGAACTTCCAATATTTAGCTGAATACCCATACAAGAATCTTAAAAAGCAACCTTACTCTATGCTGTCATCAGGTCTCAACTGGTATTGATTATTCCTCTCTTTACACAGATATCAATGAATGTAACTCACAATTAAACAATTGTAACCAAACTTGTGAAAATACTCCTGGAAATTTTCAATGTTCATGCCAGCCTGGTTACCTATTAGATCAAGACAAAAGAAGTTGCATTGGTGAGTCTGAATTTCACTAAAATATATAGAAAAGACAAACATCCATGGTAATTTATGAAAATGGTTTTGACATCAAGACTGAAGTATTTCTTAGAATCAGAATATAAGGTGGGGTGATTTCCCTAGAAATTATTTGATCAGGATAATGCAGTCTCTCTCTCCTTATCTCCTCTGGACTACGCTGGGAAGATTGATTTCCTTAGAGATTATTTGACACGGTAATGGAGTCACCCTATCTTCAGATACTCCCACTGTGTTTCCCACCTTCCTCTCAAGTCTAATGCTTAAAACAAACAGAACCTTAATTAATTATAAAAAAGCAGTATCATAAAGGGAATATCTCTCTAATGTGTGAGTAGAATCATAGAATCATAGAAATTTACAGCACGGAAGGAGGCCATGTCCGCACCGGCCGACCAGGAGCTATCCCGCCGAATCCCACTTTCCAGCTCTCGGTCCGTAGCCCTGTAGGTTACGGCACTTCAGGTGCACATCCAAGTACTTTTTAATTGTGGTGAGGGTTTCTGCCTCTACCACCCTTTCAGGCAGTGAGTTTCAGACCCCCACCACCCTCTAGGTGAAAACATTTCCCCTCATATCTCTTCTAAACCTCCCCCTAATTACTGTAAATCTATGTTCCCTCATTGTTGACCCCTCTGCCAAGGGAAATAGGTCCTTCCTATCCACTCTATCCAGGCCTCTCATAATTTTATACACCTCCATCAAGTCTCCCCTCAGCCTCCTCTGTTCCAAAGAAAACAGACCCAGTATCTCCAATCTTTCCTCATAGCCAAAACTCTCCAGTCAAGGCAACATTCTTGTAAATCTCCTCTGCACTCTCTCCAGTGCAATCACATTCTTCCTATAATGTGGTGACCAGAACTGCACACAGTACTCCAGCTGTGGCCTAACCAGTGTTTTATACAGTTCAAGCATAACCTCCTTGCTCTTGTATTCCATGCCTCGACTACTAAAGGCAAGTATTCCAGATGTCTTCTTAACCACCTTATCTACCTGGCCTGCTACCTTCAGGGATCTGTGGATCTGCACTCCAAAGTGTACTGGTATTCTTTCACATGTGTGTCCCAAATGACAGTGAGTTATCAAGATCATTAATATTTATCAAAGATATTTGGATGTTATAATATCTTTATTAATATTTCACATTCTATGGGAATATATAATCCCCAGAATCTAAAAACAGTTTAAAAATGCTATACATTTTCACCAACCATTTCAGTATTGCATTAAGATCCATTTGTCAAGTGCCTACAAGTTAATAAATAGCTCTCATTCTGATTAAGTATAATCATTGCTGGAATACAAAAAGCATGGCTGCAATTTTCTGGATCAATAAAAGGAAGATCAATATGTTAAAATGTTATGGCTGCGTCTATTTGTACTAACTGAAAGGCAGCCGTTTCTCTGATTGGCTCTCCATTTTCACATAACTTATTCCTGATTGGTCCCCTTGGAGGATAAGCCACACCCTGACGTTTCTCTGGAATGTGTAACTGGAACCGCCCAGCCCAGGCTCTCTTTCCCTGCCAAGTTTTCCCTTTCCCCCCGCCCCCCCAAGCTCTCTCTCTCCCCCCAGGCTCCCTCTCTCTCTCCCCCCAAGCTCTCTCTCTCCCCCCAGGCTCTCTCTCTCCCCCCAGGCTCTCTCTCTCTCTGCCCCTCCCCCCAAGCTCTCTCTCCCCCAGGCTCTCTCTCTCTCTCCCCCCAAGCTCTCTCTCCCCCAGGCTCTATCTCCCCCCCAAACTCTCTCTCTCCCCCCGGGCTCCCTCTCTCTCTCCCCCCAAGCTCTCTCTCTCCCCCCAGGCTCTCTCTCTCTCTCCCCCCAAGCTCTCTCTCCCCCAGGCTCTCTCTCTCCCCCAAGGCTCTCTCTCTCTCTCCCCCCAAGCTCTCTCTCCCCCAGGCTCTCTCTCTCTCTCCCCCCAAGCTCTCTCTCCCCCAGGCTCTCTCTCTCTCTCCCCCCAAGCTCTCTCTCCCCCAGGCTCTCTCTCTCTCACCCCCCAAGCTCTCTCTCCCCCAAGCTCTCTCTCTCCCCCCAGGCTCTCTCTCTCTCTCCCCCCAAGCTCTCTCTCCCCCAGGCTCTCTCTCTCTCTCCCCCCAAGCTCTCTCTCCCCCAGGCTCTCTCTCTCTCTCCCCCCAAACTCTCTCTCCCCCAAGCTCTCTCTCTCCCCCCAGGCTCTCTCTCTCTCTCCCCCCAAGCTCTCTCTCCCCCAGGCTCTCTCTCTCTCTCCCCCCAAGCTCTCTCTCCCCCAGGCTCTCTCTCTCTCTCCCCCCAAGCTCTCTCTCTCCCCCCAGGCTCTCTCTCTCTCTCCCCCCAAGCTCTCTCTCTCCCCCCAGGCTCTCTCTCTCTCTCCCCCCAAGCTCTCTCTCTCTGCCCCTCCCCCCAAGCTCTCTCTCTCCCCACAAGCTCTCTCTCTCTCTCCCCCTCGCCCTCCCCCAAGCTCTATCTCTCCCCCAGCTCTCTCACCCCCCCCCCGCCAGCTCTCTCTCTCACTCTTTCTCTCCCCAAGTTCTCGCTCTCTCTCTCCCCCCCAAGCTCTCACTCTCTCTCCCCCCCTCACTCTCTTTCTCTCCCCCGCCCCCCCCCCCAAGCTCGCTCTCTCTCTCTCTCCCCCTCCTCCCCAAGCTCTCTCTGTCTCTCCCCCCAAGTTCTCTCTCTCCCCACAAGCTCTCTCTCTCACTCTCTCTCTCTCTCTCTCCCCCAAGCTCTCTCTCTCCCCCCCCAACCCAGCTCTCTCTCTCTCTCTCTTTTTCCCCCTCCCCCAAGCTCTCTCTCTCCCCAAGCTCTCTCTCCCCCCTCCCACAAGCTCTCTCTCCCCCCACAAGCTCTCTCTCTCACTCTCTCTCTCTCTCCACCCGAAGCTCTCTCTCTCTCCCCCCCGCCCCCCCCCCACCGCCCCAGCTCTCTCTCTCTCTCTCTCTCTCTCCCCCTCCCCCAAGCTCTCTCCCTGGTGCTGTGGCAGGCTCGGGGCTTGGTGCTCGCCGGGGCTCGGTACTGCGGGAGGCTCAGAGGCTCGGTGGATGTGTTTGGCCGCTCGGGCCTCGGGGCTGTTGCTGGATAGATTGGTGGTGTTGGAGGCATGCACAGAAAAGGGTTAGTGGGAATTGTGCTGGGGGGGGTGGAGTCGGTGATTTTTGTCCTAACTATAGCTTCTGCGCATGTGTCGGGATACACATGCACAGAAGGGAGACTTAGTACAAATAGTTACTCTGAAAAATCGACAAAAAGACATACACAGGCTAAGTGAATGGGCAAAAATTTGGCAGACGGAGTATAATGTTGGAAAGTGTGAGGTCATGCACTTTGGCAGAAAAAAATCAAAGAGCAAGTTATTATTTAAATGGAGAAAGATTGCAAAGTGCCGCAGTACAGAGGGACCTGGGGGTACTTGTGCATGAAACACAAAAGGAGAGTATGCATGTACAGCAAGTGATCAGGAAGGCCAATGGAATCTTGGCCTTTATTGCAAAGGGGATGGAGTATAAAAACAGGGAAGTCTTGCTACAGTTATACAGGGTATTGGTGAGGTCACACCTGGAATATTGCATGCAGTTTTGATTTCCATATTTACGAAAGGATATACTTGCTTTGGAGACAGTTCAGAGATGGTTCACTAGATTGATTCCGGGGATGAGGGGTTTGACTTATGAGGAAAAGTTGAGGAGGTTGGGCCATTGGAATTCAGAAGAATGAGAGTTGATCTTATCGAAACGTATCAGATTATGAGGGGGCTTGACAAGGTGGATGCAGAGAGAATGTTTCCACTGATGGGGGAGACTAGAACTAGAGGGCGTGGTCTTAGAATAAGGGGCCACCCATTTAAAACTGAGATGAGGAGAATTTTTTTTTCTGAGGGTTGTAAATCTGTGGAATTCGCTGCCTCAGAGAGCTGTGGAAGCTGGGACATTGAATAAATTTAAGACAGAAATAGACAGTTTTTTAAACGATATGGGGATTAAGGGGTTATGGGGAGCGGGGGGGAAGGGAAGTGAAGTTGAGTCCGTGATCAGATCAGCCATGATCTTATTGAATGGTGGAGCAGGCTCGGGGAGCTGTCTGGCCTACTCCTGCTCCTGCTCCGATTTCTTATGTTCTTGCTATAGGGTGGAAATTCGGTCGGGCCTCAGATGGGGCGGTGTCCCGGGCAGAGCAATAAATTTTGCGCCGGCAAATGGTTTGTGTCTGCCGCGGCAAAATTCATCAGCTGGGCCCGGAGTTTGGAGCGGGGCGTTAAGGGAGGCGCTAGGCCAGCTGAGCAAGGGAAAATCCCGAGCTAAATAGCCGACCTTGAAGTTCCATAAGAAAGCCCTAGGGTGGAAAAAAAACATCAAAAACATTCCCAATACATGGCTCATGCCACCACAACATAAATCGTAACAACATTTTTCTTTAGAAACAATCACACTTGCCTGAGGTCAACATTACTCACCTCATTGCGGCCGCTACTGCTTGAAATGCCTGCTTTCACAGGCGTTTTCACCAAGGCATGATACGGGACGCTAATGGGTGGCAGGCAGCCAAAAAAGAGTGTTCGAAGACCAGGCCCTTAAACCTACCACCAAGCTCATGGTCTACAGGGCTGTAGTAATTCCAGCCCTCCTGTATGGATCAGAGGAATGGACGATGTACAGAAGACAGCTCAAGTCGCTGGAGATGTATCACCAACGACGTCTCCGTAAGATCCTGTAAATCCCCTGGGAGGACAGACGCATCAACATCAGCGTCCCTCATCCAGGCCAACATCCCCAGCATTGAAGCACTGACCACACGCGATCAGCTCCGCTGGGCAGGCCATTTAGTTTGCATGCCAGACACAAGACTCCTCAAGCAATTGCTCTACGTGGAGCTCCTTCATGGCAACCGAGCCAAATGTGGACAGCGGCAACGTTACAAGGACACCCTCAAAGCCTCCCTGGTGAAGGGCAACATCCCCACTGACACCTGGGAGTCCCTGGCCAGAGACCGCCCGAGGTGGAGAAAGTGCATCCGGGAGGGTGCTGAGCACTTCGAGTCTCAACACTGCGAGCGTGAAGAGGCCAAGCGCAGGCAGCGGAAGGAGCGTGTGGTAAATCAGCCCCATCCCCCCCCCGCTTCCTCTGACAAATATCTGTCCCACCTGTGACAGGGTCTGTGGCTCTCGTGTTGGACTGTTCGGCCACCAAAGGACTCACTTTAGTAGTGGAAGCAAGCCTTCCTCGACTCTGAGGGACTGCCTATGATGATGATGATGATTATCAGAAAATGTAAAACTAAGTGCCTACAAATATTGTTAATGTGCAGAAAAAATTGTTATAATTTATGGGAAAATTTCTGAATTGTGTGATGTGGTGTGTTGCGGATCTCAGAATCAGTCCACAATGGAACTTATCCCTCAACCACAGCATGCTGTGTGACTGGGTTCTGTACTGATCTGTATTCTGAAACATTATAATAAAGTGACATTTTTGCATTGTTATTTATGTAATCTCAAACAAATATGTTGAATATTGTTTTTTTTCCTTTAGGTATTGATCAGTGTGAAAGCTCTCCCTGTGTCAACGGCGAATGTATTAATGCTAATACTGATTACACATGTAATTGTCAGACTGGTTGGATAGGAAGACAGTGTGATAAAGGTTAGTTTATGCACAGAAGAAGATAACAAGAATAAAGAGATATAAAGAAATGTAATTTGTCAAGCCCTTACCTTCAACACTTCCATGTATGATTTCTCCAATTATATAATCTATCCTTTTTGTTTAACCTCCCACAAGAGAGTTGAATAATCATGTATAAACCTTCCAAGAAACTAAAAGCTTAAAATAATCAAGCAAAACTCTAAGACATCAATGTAACCTACATTTCTCTGCACAATAGCACAGTTCCACACTGAGGGCCCAAGTTTCAGCCTCAGTTGCTCCTGATTTTTTGGAGCAAATGGTATAGAACGGAGTATCTTTAAAAATTCAAATTCTCGCCATTTAGTTTGCTCCACTTCTAGTCAGTTAGAACAGTTTCACTTTGGAACAGAAATTTCTTTTCAAAAGGGGGCGTGTCCGGCCACTTACGCCTGTTTTCAAAGTTTAGGCAGTGAAAACTTACTCCAAACTAACTTAGAATGGAGTAAGTGAAGATTTTTGTACGCTCGAAAAAACCTTGTCTACACTTTAGAAAATCAGGCGTAGGTTACAAATCAGGCGTAGGGAATGGGGGGGGGGGGGGTTTAAAGGGAAGTTTACAAACATTACACACTTCAGTTTTACAAATAAAGAGCCATCGTCAATAATAAATGATAAATACATCAATAAATCAACCAATAAATCAATCAAAAAAAATTAATAAAAAATAAAATGTTTAAAAAAAATCAATAAATAAAACATTTTCTACTTACCGACTGCAGCACCGGGAGTCCTCCAACAGCGTGCTGGGATGCCCCCCTCAGTGTGTCTCTGTCAGTGTCTCTATCTCTCTATCTGTCTGTGTGTGTCTCTCACTCTATGTCTGTCAGTGTCTGTGTTTCTGACAGCGAGGGGAGGGGGAGAAGTGGGGGAGGGGGAGAAGGGAGGGGGGGAGGGGGAGAAGGGGGGTGGGAGGGGGAGGGGAGGGGGAGAAGGGAGGTGGGGGGGGAGAAGGGAGGGGGGAGGGGGAGAAGGGGGGTGGGAGGGGGAGGGGAGGGGGAGAAGGGAGAGGGGGAGGGGGAGAAAGGGGAGAGGGGGAGAGGGGGGAAGGGGGGAAGGAGGCTAGAGGGGGAGAAGGAGAGAGGATGTAGGGAGGGAGGGAAGGAGAGAGGATGTATGGAGGGAGGGAAGGAGAGAGGATGTAGGGAGGGAGGGAAGGAGAGAGGATGTAGGGAGGGAGGGAAGGAAGGAGGGAGAGAGAGAGGAGGGAGGGAAGGAGAGAGGAGGGAGGGAGGGAAGGAGAGAGGGAGGGAAGGAGAGGGTGGGGGGGCGGGAGGGAGAGAAGGAGGCTGAACGGCCGGGCCCAAGATCTCGGGCTAGATTTACAGGTAGGTGGCGTCGGGTCTCGGGTGGGGGGGGGGGTCGCGGAGGTCCGGGGAGGGGGGGGCGGTGGGTGAGAGAGAGCCGCGGAAGTCCGAGGGGGGTGGGGGGAGAGAGAGTCGCGGAGGTCGGGTCGCCGGGAGGGGGTGGGGGGGTTAAGCGGGAGTCAAGTCGGGTCGGGAGGAAGCAGGAGCTGGCCATGGGAGGAGCCTTATTCACGCAGCCCCAGTGAGGCCATTGGGCCAGGGCTAGGGGCTGCGTGCTTCGGGCCCCTCCCATACAGTTTTGGACGCCTGTAGCTACTGCACATGCGCGCCCACTGTAGTGTGCATGTGCAGAGGTCCCGGCACTGTTTTCAGTGCAGGGACCTGGCTCCGCCCCCTACAGCTCGTGCTGCGCTGCGCCGAGGGCCAGAGGACCTGCAGGGAGCCGGTGAATCTGGAAGTTTTTTTTAGGCGCACTTTCTGGCGCGAAAAACGGGCGTCCAGGTCCGGGCTGCGCTGTTTTAGGCGCGTCCCGAAACTTGGGCCCACTATTTCATCAGGATGTTTTTATTTACCCTTATTGTTTAAAACTTAAGACAGCACTAAAAACTACAAAATATGCTTTATGTACTATACAATAACATTGTGACTCAGCAGGTGTATCCAATGAGTATTTCGACCTTACAGGAACATTACACCTTTGATCCTCAGTCTGTACAAGCTCATTTTAGTCAGAGTGCTGGTAGGGTTGCAATGACTTATTTCAACGTCTCCAGCAAGGACAAAGTTGACGAGAGTTCCTGCTCCTGTCCACTATCCAGCAACATTTACTGGAAGGAAGGTAGTAAGTGCATTTTTGTGGATGTCAATTAAGGCCAAGATCAGGCTTGACTCTGATGCCGTGCCTTTAGCTTGCCAACATTGTCAAGCCTCAAACATGATTAGCCACATGGACTTTGTTCTGGCGTGACCAATATATGAGTTTAAGTAAGAATGAGCAGGGAGAAAATAGGAGTTGAAAATTAGCAAGAATTTAATTTTTTTAAATGTCATATTTTTCATTGTACTGAAATATTTGGGGGTATTTCTCCCAGATATCAATGAGTGCTCCTCCAATCCATGCAACAGGAGAGGTGACTGCAACAACACACAGGGTTCCTTCAACTGCAAATGTGCAACTGGTTGGACTGGGAAAACGTGTTCAGAAGGTAATTTATTCCATTAAAGAGATTGTACATCAACAACAGATTTTCACATGTTTTGTTCAGTGCCTCAGAATGTGCTTATGGTAATAAGGATTTAAAAAAACATTTTGAAATACTAGCAAAAGATAGGTTTCCACTGTTAATAATCCTACGGAACATGAAAGCTCGGGATGGCTGGATGGTTCTTTTGTTAGGATATTTATCGAAGAAAATTTACAACTTAATGTATCGCGATTATACAAGATATCAATCATTAACATTGCCTAACTCAGCACAAAATGCTGGCTTCCTGATCAGAATCACTGATGCGCGGTGCATTATTAGCATCTACCCAACATGCTAATCCTGCTTCATTTAGTGGGGCCAGTTTCATTTAAATAGCACAGGCAAGTTTCCAGTCCACATTGGGCCTGGTAGTAGAAGCTGCTCACAAGATGTGATGGGTAAAATTCAACACTTGCGACCACGTTAATACAAATGGCTGCTCATGTGGGGACAAAAATGTTAATAGCTTTTGTTAATGCTTCTACTATTTATTCCCCACTCTCCAGATCACCCCCTTTCCCTCCTGATTGGGTCTCCCTTTCTGTTTACATGTATAAAATCCACATCTAGCACATAAGTATAGTCATATTAGACTCCCTGTTTTACATCTGATATTTTCATTCAATTTAAAAATTAAATATCCATTTGATTGATATTTTCGGCATGTAAAAATGAACATGAAATTCTATGTCATTTTTAATTAAGTTTCAGTTTCAGTATGATGTGTTGTTCACTTAATAAAAATACATAGATCATTTAATTGACATAACATGTAAAAGTATTGTATTATTGTTGAGTCAATTTATAATCATTATATGTAATGTAGATTTTTAATTTTTAACTAGTAATGCAGTCAATAAATGGACATTAATCGTGACTCTTGTTTTCAGATGTAGATGAATGTTTCTCTAATCCATGCATGAATGGAAGCTGTTTGAATACACGAGGAAGTTTCCGTTGCCAATGCAACAGGGGCTTCACAGGTCAACTCTGTGAAACTGGTATGCAGCACAGTCTGAATTCTGTTCTTTTTTTTTAAATTCATGGATACTGCCATATTACAAACATACTCAGATTTTGCACTACTATACACCAAACATTTGAGAACAGTGTGAGTCGTAGTTAAAACAAATGATCTATACCTGAGATGTGCCGAGAAAGAAAGAAAGACTTGGATTTGTATAATGTCTTTTACAACCACCGGATGTTTCAAAGTGCTGTACAGCCAATTAAGTACTTTTGGAGTGGAGTCACTGTTGTAATGTAGGAAATGGGGTCGCCAATTTTTTTTTTTTTGTTATGTTGATTGAGAGATAACGATTGGCCAGGACACCGGGGATAACTCCCCTGCTCTTCTTCGAAATAGTGCCATGGGATCTTTAACGCAATAGTAAGGAAGGACATTAGCTTGGATGATGTGGAATCTATATGGGTAGAGCTGCGGAACACCAAAGGGCAGAAAACGCTAGAGGGAGTTGTGTACAGACCACCAAACAGTAGTAGTGAGGTTGGGGATGGCATCAAACAGGAAATTAGGGATGCGTGCAATAAAGGTACAGCAGTTATCATGGGTGACTTTAATCTACATATAGATTGGGCTAACCAAACTGGTAGCAATACGGTGGAGGAGAATTTCCTGGAGTGTATAAGGGATGGTTTTCTATACCAATATGTCGAGGAACCAACTAGAGAGCAGGCCATCCTAGACTTGGTCTTGTGTAATGAGAGAGGATTACTTAGCAACCTTGTTGTGCGAGGTCCCTTGGGGAAGAGTGACCATAATATGGTAGAACTCTTCATTTAGATGGAGAGTGACACAGTTAGTTCAGAGACTAGGGTCCTGAACTTAAAGAAAGGTAACTTCGATGATATGAGATGTGAATTGGCTAGGATAGACTGGCGAATGATACTTAAAGGGTTGACGGTGGATAGGCAATGGCAGACATTTAAAGATCACATGAATGAACTTCAACAATTGTACATCCCTGTGTGGCGTAAGAATAAAATGGGGAAGATGGCTCAACCGTGGCTAACAAGGGAAATTGGGATAGTGTTAAATCCGAGGAAGAGGCATATAAATTGGCCAGAAAAAGCATCACACCTGAGGACTGGGAGATATTTAGAATTCAGCACAGGGGGACAAAGGATTTAATTAGGAGTGGGAAAATAGAGTATGAGAGTAAGTTTGCAGGGAATATAAAAACTGACAGCAAAAGCTTCTATAGCTATGTGAAGAGAAAAAAATTAGCGAAGACAAATATAGGTCCCTTGCAGTCAGAATCAGGTGAATTTATAATGGGGAACAAAGAAATGGCAAACCAATTGAACAAATACATTGGTTCTGTCTTCACTAAGAAAGACACAAATAACCTTCCGGAAATACTAGGGGACCGAGGGTCTAGCGAGAAGGAGGAACTGAAGGAAATCCTTATTAGTCAGGAAACTGTGTTAGGGAAATTGATGGGATTGAAGGCCGATAAATCTCCAGTGCCTAATAGTCTGCATCCCAGAGTACTTAAGGGAGTGGCCCTAGAAATAGTGGATGCATTGGTGGTCATTTTCCAACATTCTGTAGACTCTGGATCAGTTCCTATGGATTGGAGGGTTGCTAATGTAACATCACTTTTTAAAAAAGGAGGGAGAGAGAAAACTTGGAATTATAGATCGGTCAGCCTGACATCGGTAGTGGGATGTCAGGCTAACCGATGTTGGAATCAATTATTGAAGATGTAATAGCAGCACATTTGGAAAGCAGTGATAGGATCGGTCCAAGTCAGCATAGATTTATGAAAGGGAAATCATGCTTGACAAATCTTCTAGAATTTTTTGAGAATGTAACTAGTAGAGTGGACAAGGGAGAACCAGTGGATGTGGTGTATTTGGCCTTTCAAAAGGCTTTTGACAAGGTCCCACACAAGAGATTGGTGTGCAAAATTAAGGCACATGGTATTGGGGTGATGTATTGACATGTATAGAGAACTGGTTGGCAGACAGAAAGCAGAGTGTGGGAATAAACGGGTCCTTTTCAGAATGGCAGGTAGTGACTAGTGGGGTACTACAAGGTTCAGTGCTGGGACCCCAGCTATTTACACTATACATTAATGATTTGGACGAAGGAATTGAATGTAATATCTCCAGGTTTGCAGATGACACTAAGCTGGGTGGCAGTGTGAGCTGTGAGGAGGATGCTTGGAGGCTGCAGGGTGACTTGGACAGATTCGGTGAGTGGGCAAATGCATGGCAGATGCAGTATAATGTGGATAAATGTGAGATTATCCACTTTGGTGGCAAAAACAGGAAGACAGAATATTATCTGAATGGTGACAGATTCGGAAAAGGGGAGGTGCAACGAGACCTGGGTGTCATGGTACATCAGTCATTGAAAGTTGGCATGCAGGTACAGCAGGCGGTGAAGAAGGCAAATGGCATGTTGGCCTTCATAGCTAGGGGATTTGTGTATAGGAGCAGGGAGGTCTTACTGCAGTTGTACAGAACCTTGGTGAGGCCTCACCTGGAATATTGTGTTCAGTTTTGGTCTCCTAATCTGAGGAAGGACATTCTTGCTATTGAGGGAGTGCAGCGAAGGTTCACCAGACTGATTACAGGGATGATAGGACTGACATATGAAGAAAGACTGGATCAACTAGGCTTATATTCAGTGGAATTTAGAAGAATGAGAGGGAATCTCATAGAAGGATTTAAAATTCTGACTAGGTTGGACAAGTTAGATGCAGGAAGAATGTTCCCGATGTTGGGCAAGTCCAGAACCAGGGTTCACAGTCGAAGGATAATAGGTAAGCCATTTAGGACCAAGATGAGGAGAAACATCTTCACTCAGAGAATTGTGAACCTGTGGAATTCTCTACTACAGAAAGTTGTTGAGGAAAGTTCGTTAGATATATTCAAAAGGGAGTCAGATGTGGCCCTTACCATTAAAGATATATGGAGAGAAAGCAGGAATGGGATATTAAAGTTGCATGATCAGCCATGATCATATTGAATGGTGGTGCAGGCTCGAAGGGCCAAATGGCCTACTCCTGCACCTATTTTCTTTGTTTACGTCCACTTGAGAGAGCAGATGGGACCTTGGTTTAACGTCTCATCCGAAAGACGGCACCTCTGACAGTGCAGGCTTCCGCAGCACTGCACTGGAGTTTCAGCCTAGATTTTTTGGTGCTCATGTCCCGGGAGTGGGATTTGAACCCACAACCTTCTGACTCAGAGGTGAGTGTGCGATCCACTGAACCACAGCTGACACACATACAAATAGATGAATCTATTTAAAGATTTGAACAACTTATAATCACATTGCTTTTACTGTTCTTAATTTTTTTGTCTTTTTATGTAGAAAAAAAAATTCTGAATTTATTTCATTGAAATGAATAATTTAATATTTTAATTTTATTTTGCCTATCTTATCAGATATTGATGAATGTTCCAGCCAACCTTGTAGGAATGGAGCCACCTGCAGAGATTTCATAAATCAATTTGCCTGTGACTGTTTACCTGGATATACTGGCCGATTCTGTCAAAACCGTGGGTTATATATTGAATTTCAGTACAGTGGATTAAATAAACAGTTTGTTACTATATAGTGAATGAAAATAATACGTTATTATACAATTTGATCAAGAGTTTCGTAAAATAACTTTTTCCTGACTATAGCTGTCATTTTTATTTGACCTCCGTGTCATTTTCTTACCTTTCTCTGTCCTCAAAGCTTAATATTTATAGCCTTCTCTTCTGTCTCTTGAAGGACCTTCACCCCAGTGGTAACATTAGCTTGCATCATCTGACTTCAGGAATCCACTTAAGTTAAAATATACCAAATCTTATTTCTGCAATGCTGCTTATTGTTCTACATAATGTAATTATTGGGCCCACTTTGTCCCCCATGTACTGAGCATTCGGGACAGTTTCCGAGAACAATACTTCATGGAACCAACCAGGGAACAGGCTATTTGAGATCATGTATTGTGTAATGATACAGGGTTAATTAGCAATCTCATAGTAAAGTATCCTCTGGGGCAGCGTGATCATAATATGATAGAATTTGAGAGTGACTTGCCTACGTCGGAAACTTGCCTAAGTCTTAAACTTAAATAAAGCCAATTACATGGGTATGAGGGCCGAGTTGGCTAAGGTAGATTGGAAAAATAGATTAAAAGGTATGGCGGTAGATAAGCAGTGGCTAGCATTTAAAGAAATATTTCATAATTATCAACAAAAATACATTCCATTGAGAAATAAAAACTCCACGGGAAAAGTGATCCCTCTGTGACTAAGTAAAGAAGTTAAGGGTAGCACTAGATTGAAAGAAGAAGTTTATAATGTTGCGAAGTATAGCAGTCAGACTGAGGATTGGGAGAGTTTCAGAAACCAGCAAAGGATGACCAAAAAATTGATAAAAAGGAAAAAAATAGAACAAGAGAAAACTCGCAAGAAATATAAAAACAGATTGTAACAGCTTCCACACCTATGTAAAAAGTAAGAGAGTACCAAAAGTAAATGTTGGTCTCTTAGAAGCAGAGATAGGAGAAATCATTATGAGGAATAAGGAAATGGCAGAAACATTAAACAAATATTTTGTATCTGTCTTCACAGAAACAAACGCACACCAAAACGTGGTGGGAAACGAAGGGTCTAATGAGGGGGGGAAATTAACATAATTAATATAAATAGAGAAAAAGTACGAGCAAAACTAATGGGACTAAAAGCTGACAAATCCCCTGGACCTGACGGCCAACATCCTGGGGTTTTAAAAGAGTTGGTTACAGAGATAGTGGATGCATTGGTTTTGATTTTCCAAAATACCCTAGATTCTAGAACGGTCCCAGTGGATTGGAAGGTAACAAATGGAACACCACTGTTCAAGAAAGGAGGGAGAGAGAAAACAGGGAACTAGAGGCCAGTTAGCCTGACATCAGTTGTCGGGAAAATGCTGGAATCCATAGTTAAGGAAGTGGTATCAGGGCACTTAAAAAATCATAACATGATTAGACAGAGTCAACATGGTTTTATGAAAGGGAAATCGTGTTTGACAAATTTATTAGAGTTTTTTGAGGATGTAACTAGCAGGATAGATAAAGGGGGACCAGTGGATGTAGTATATTTGGATTTCAAAAAAGGCATTCGATAAGGTGCCACATAAAAGGTCATTATACAAGATAAGGGCTCATGGGGTTGGGGGTGATGATTGTTTAATGGACAGAAAACAGAGAGTGTGCATAAACGGTTCTCTTTCAGGTTGGCAGGCTGTAGCTAGTGGGGTGCCACAAGGATCAGTGCTGGGATCCTAGCTCTTTACAATCTATATTAATGAACTAGATGAAAGGATCGAGTGTAATGTATCCAAGTTTGTTGATGATACAAAGCTAGCTGGGACAGTAAACTGTGAGGAGACCACAAAATGTCTCCAAAGAGATATAGATAGACTAAGTGAGTGGGCAATAAGGTGGCAGATGGAGTATAATGTGGGAAAATGTGAGGTTATTCACTTTGATAGGAAGAATAGAAAAACAGAATATTTTTTAAATGGTGAGAAACTTTTAATTGGTGTTCAGAGAGATGTGGGTGTTCTTGTACAAGAAACACAGAAAGCTAACATGCAGGTACAGCAAGCAAGAAGTAAGGCAAATGGCCTATATTGCAAGAGGATTGGAGTATAAGAGTAAGGGGCTGAAATTCAGCCTCTCAAAAATGCCTCTTATCGCCATAAAGCACCGGCCACACACTGGAGTCGAATGGCCGCCAATTTGGAGTCAAATGGCCACTGCTCGTAAAATTCTCCTAAATGTTGTCCCGGCGGTCCCCATTCCGTATCACTGCTGCCAACCCCTCCTAAGTGCGTCATCAAAGCACGCACCACTACTCTCTCACACCTCAAGCTAAAGTCAGGGGAAAAAATCTTCGGGCCGCTGAGCGGTGCCCCTGACAGTTGTTTGTGTCAGTGCACTGTATTTGCAGTGTGTGCAACATGGCTGTGCGGCGGCCATTCAAGGGGAGGGCACACTGCCCTGGCCGGCATTTTATTTTTTTTGTCGGCCGATTGTCAGGTCGGCCGGACAATTATGCCCATGGGTTCGGCCGGGCCACCAAAAGGCAACCTGTCACCCCCTCTTGGATGCCAGGCCACTGGCCCAACCGAAACCCTCTCTGGTGGCCCAGTGGATCTAAGTAAGATCATTGTAGAGCGCGCAGTGGCTCTCCCCTTTAAGTGAAGGGGAGAGACGTGTTAACGAACAAGTGTCATGACATCATCAGCATACATTGATGACTGACAGTGGCAGAACATCCGTTCCACTTCCACTTCCGCCCCTCTTGTCATTGATCTTCTACTCTCCGCCCCACTTCTGCCCCCATTATAAGTGACTTCCGGTCCGCTCGGAAAAAAATGACAAAGAGGTGAATTTTGTGCAAGAGGCCACCTCATCCACCGCAGCGGTGAAAACACAACAAAAGCAGTAGGTGCAACCCGTTTCGGACGGTGGTGAGCTTTGGCCCCAGGAAGTCTTGCTATAATTGTACAGGGCCTTGGTGAGACCACACCTGGAGTACTGTGCACAGTTTTGGTTCACTCGATTGATTCCTGGGATGAAAAGGCTGTCCTATGATGAGAGATTGTGTAGAATGGTCCTATACTCTCTGGAGTTTAGAAGACTGAGAGGTGATCTCATTGAAACATGCAATATTCTGAAGTGAATTGACAGGGAAGATGCTGATAGGTTGTTTCCACTGGCTGGAGTGTCTCGAACGAGGGGGCATTTAAAACAAAATTCATTCTCAGGATATGGGCATCGCTGGCAAGGCCTGCATTTATTGCCCATCTCTAGTTGCCCTTGAGTGGCTTGCTAGGCCATTTCAGAAGGCAGTTAAGAATTAACCACATTGCTGTGGGTCTGGAGTCACATATAGGCCAGACCGGGTAAGGACAGCTCCTTCCCTAAAGGACATTAGTGAAGCAGATTGGTTTATTATGACAATACGGTAGTTTCATGGGACTCAAAATTGGCCATGACTTGCTCCAAATTTTTTGGAGTAAGTTGGTTTTTCTGGCGTAGGTTAAAAAAACGACACTTTCCCCAATCAGCAGTATGTCGGCGGTATGCACCGTTTTTTGATGAAACTTGTGTTTTTGGGCGGTAAGCGGGTGGTAGTGGGCGGTATGTCGATGAATTTCAGGCTCTTTGTACCTTGTTATTCCTCTGTTCAGGTCTAGATGACTAAAGGTCTCCAGTCCTATCAACAATACCCTGCAAACAAAGTTATTAATTGTCCTGAATAAGAATTTTTAAACATTTCCATTATCAGCAATATATTTACACATGCTTCTAGTATTTTAAGTTATACTTATCTTGGAATCAAAACTGCAAAATTTTAGTTAATAAACCTAAAGAAACAATAAGAAGGTAGAAATAAGAAACGCCTGTTCAGCACATTCAATTTGTTTTGTCCTCCAGCACCAGTTTCAGGATCTGATCTGACCCTTTTTCAATATTTTACTCAAATAAAAGCAAATTACTGTGGATGCCATAAATCTGAAATTAAAAACAGAAAAAAAAACTTGCATTTATATAGCGCCTTTCATGACCACCGGATGTCCCAAAGCGCTTTACAGCCAATGAAATACTTCTGAAGTGTAGTCACTGTTGTAATGTAGGAAACACGGTAGCCAGCTCCTACAAACAGCCAGCTCCTACAAACAGCAATGAAATAAATGGCCAGATGTTGATTGATGGATAAATATTTGGCCAACACATCAGGAATAACTCCCATTCTCTTCTTCGAAATCTTTTACATCCACTTGAGAAAGCAGAGGGGGCCTCAGTTTAACATCTCATCCGAAAGACTGCTCCTCCGATAGTGCAGCACTGCACTCGAGTGTCAACCTAGATTTTTGTGCTCAGGTTTCTGGAGTGGGACTTGAACCCACGACCTTGTGACTTAGAGGCAAAGGTGCTACCAATGGACCCACGGCTGACACGTCTATCATATCATATCATAGAAACATAGAAACATAGAAAATAGGTGCAGGAGTAGGCCATTCGGCCCTTCTAGCCTGCACCGCCATTCAATGAGTTCATGGCTGAACATTCAACTTCAGGACCCCATTCCTGCTTTCTCGCCATACCCCTTGATCCCCCTAGTAGTAAGGACCTCATCTAACTCCTTTTTGAATATATTTAGTGAATTGGCCTCAACAACTTTCTGTGGTAGAGAATTCCACAGGTTCACCACTCTCTGGGTGAAGAAGTTCCTCCGCATCTCGGTCCTAAATGGCTTACCCCTTATCCTCAGACTGTGACCTCTGGTTCTGGACTTCCCCAACATTGGGAACATTCTTCCTGCATCTAACCTGTCTAACCCCGTCAGAATTTTAAATGTTTCTATGAGGTCCCCTCTCATTCTTCTGAACTCCAGTGAATACAAGCCCAGTTGATCCAGTCTTTCTTGATAGGTCAGTCCCGCCATCCCGGGAATCAGTCTGGTGAACCTTCGCTGCACTCCCTCAATAGCAAGAATGTCCTTCCTCAGGTTAGGAGACCAAAACTGTACACAATACTCCAGGTGTGGCCTCACCAATGCCCTGTACAACTGTAGCAACACCTCCCTGCCCCTGTACTCAAATCCCCTTGCTATGAAGGCCAACATGCCATTTGCTTTCTTAACCGCCTGCTGCACCTGCATGCCAACCTTCAATGACTGATGTACCATGACACCCAGGTCTCTTTGCACCTCCCCTTTTCCTAATCTGTCACCATTCAGATAATAGTCTGTTTCTCTGTTTTTACCACCAAAGTGGATAACCTCACATTTATCCACATTATACTTCATCTGCCATGCATTTGCCCACTCACCTAACCTATCCAAGTCGCTCTGCAGCCTCACAGCATCCTCCTCGCAGCTCACACTGCCACCCAACTTAGTGTCATCCGCAAATTTGGAGATACTACATTTAATCCCCTCATCTAAATCATTAATGTACAGTGTAAACAGCTGGGGCCCCAGCACAGAACCTTGCGGTACCCCACTAGTCACTGTCTACCATTCTGAAAAGTACCCATTTACTCCTACTCTTTGCTTCCTGTTTGACAACCAGTTCTCAATCCATGTCAGTACACTACCCCCAATCCCATGTGCTCTAACTTTGCACATCAATCTCTTGTGTGGGACCTTGTCGAACGCCTTCTGAAAGTCCAAATATACCACATCATATAATAGGCAGTCCCTCGAAATCAAGGAAGACTTGTTTCCAAGTGAGTTCTCAAGTGACTGTACAGTCCAATATGGGAATTACAGTTTCTGACACAGGTGGGACAGACAGTCCTTGAAGGAAAGGGTGGGTGGGGAGTCGGCTTGCTGCATGCTCCTTCTGCTGTCTACGTTTGGCTTATGCATGCTCTCGGCGACGAGACACAAGGTGCTCAGCGCCCTCCTGGATGCTCTTCCTCCACTTAGGGTGGTCGTGGGCCAGGGATTCCCAGGTGCCAGTGGGGATGTTGCACTTGGTCAAGGAGGCTTTGAGGGTGTCATTGAAACGTTTCCTCTGCCCATCTGGGGATCGCTTGCCATGTAGGAGTTCCGAGTAGAGCGCTTGGTTTGGGAGTCTCGTGTGGGGCATGCGGACGATGTGGCCTGCCCAACAGAGCTGGTCGAGTGTGGCCAGTGCTTCGATGCTGGGAATGTTGGCACGATCGAGAATACTGACGTTGGTGCATCTATCCTCCCAGTGGATTTTAGGATCTTGCGGAGGCAGCGCTGGTGGTATTTCTCCAGCACTTTGAGGTGTCTGCTGTATTTGGTCCACATCTCTGAGCCATAAAGGAGGGTGAGTATCAGATTTGAGGTCCTGGTCTTCAAGCACTCTCTTCCTCAGGCGACCGAAGACTGTGCTGGCGCAGTGGAGGCAGTGTTGGACCTCGTTGTCAACATTTGCCCTTCCTGATAGTAGGCTCCCGAGGTATGGAAAGTGGTCCACGTTATCCAAGGCTGCGCCATGGATTTTGGTGATCAGAGGGCAGTGCTGTGAGGTGGGGTCAGGTTGGTGGAGGACCTTTGTCTGATGGATGTTTAGTGTAAGGCCCATGCTTCAGTAAAGATGTTGACGATGGCTTGGAGTTCGGCCTCTGAATGTGTGTAGACACAAGCGTCGTCGGCGTACTGTAGTTCGATGACAGAGGATGGGACGGCCTTGGATCTAGCCTGGAGACGACGAAGGTTGAACAGGTTCCCATTGGTTCTATAGTTTAGTTTCACTCCAGCGGGGAGCTTATTGAGAGTGAGATGAAGCATTGCAGCGAGGAGATTCGAGAAGAGCGTTGGTGCAATGACACAGCCCAGCTTGACCCCAGTCTGGATGTGGATTGGGTCTGTGGTGGATCTGTTGGTCAGGATCACGGCCTGCATGTCATCATGGAGCAGGCGGAGGATGGTGACAAGCTTTTGGGGGCAGCCGAAACGGAGGAGGATGCTCCATAATCCCTCGCGGTTGACAGTGTCAAAGGCCTTTGTGAGGTCAAAGAAGGCCATGTACAAGGCTGTTCCCTACATTTCTCTTGTAGTTGTCGCGTGGTGAAGATCATGTCCGTTGTACCCCTTAGTGGACGGAATCCGCATTGTGACTCTGGGAGGAGCTCCTCAGGCAAAGGGAGAAGACGTTTGAGGAGGATTCTTGCAATGATTTTCCCAGTGGCCGACAACAGGGAGTTGTCACAGTCAGATTTTTCCCTTCTTTGAAAATGATCACGATTACGGCATCTCTGAGATCTCCCGGCATGCTCTCCTCCTTCCAGATAAGAGAGATCAGGTCTTGCATTCGCGCCAATAGTGCTTCTCCGCCATACTTTAGTGCCTCAGCGGGGATTTCATCTGTTCCTGATGTCTGTTGTTCTTGAGTTGACTGATGGCCTTTTCTACCTCGTGCAGGGCTGGGGTTGTGCTGAGATGGGGGCGGGTCGCATGCTGCGGGATGGAGTTGAGGACACTCATGTCAAAGGCAGAGTTTCGATTAAGGAGATCTTCGGAGTGCTCCTTCCAGCAGGCCCTGACTGCCTCAGTGTCTCCTCATTCTTGGCCAGCAGTGGGGTGGGACCTTGGGTGGTTGGGCCGTAGGTGAACTTAACTGCGGTGAAGAATCCTCGCACGTCATGGCTGTCAGCCAACTGCTGAATCTCCTGTGCTTTCTCCACCCACCATCTATTCTTTAGGTCGCGGGTTTTTTGTTGGATCTCGGCCTTCAGCCGCCTGTAGAGCTGCTTTGCTGCTCCCGAATTGGGTTGCTGCTTTAAGTTCAGAAATGAACTGTGCTTGCGGTTTATTAGCTCCTGGATCTCCTGGTCTTTCTTGTCAAACCAGTCTTAGGGGTTTCCTGGTTGAGTGACCGAGCGTCTCTTCGCAGACGCTGGTTATGGTGGCCTTGAGGGCAGGCCAGGCGCTGTGGGCACTCTGTCCATGCCTAACAAATGCTACAAACACTCAGCAGGTCAGACACAAGAGTTAACACTTCAGGTCGATGGCCGTTCATCAGAACTGGAAAATGCTCAAGATGAATATCTTTTAAGCAAATACAGAGCCATAGAAAAGAGGATGGTGGGGAGACAGGGACAGGGAATGGAGAAAAGGGATAAGGCCTGTGATCGGGGTGAGGACAGGAGTGATTACATGACAATGGGATGATGGTGCAAGGCAAAAGGAGGTGATATTGTAACAAACATGGGATCAAAAGATGGGTCCAGAAGAGGTGTAAATGGTTTCACACAAGAGGAATTTCAAGTAAACACTTCAAGTATTCATGTACCAGATTTCCCAGTCACTGAAAAAATAGTTTGTTGGCAAATTAATTGTAACAAATCCTTTACTGTATTACAACAGTCTGATTATTTTTTATTTTGTTTAAATACAGTAATTAATAACTGTGGTCGCAGGCCATGCCAAAATAATGGGTTCTGCCAGAACCTCATTAATGACTATAGTTGCAGATGTCCTAACAATTGGGAAGGCAAAGACTGCAATCAAGGTACAGTAGGAGAAATATTTTACTTCATTCACATCTGGTTTAATAATATAAGCAAAGATAATGTTTATGGAAGGCAAAGGAAAAAATAAATGAGAATTATATTAAAGCAATTTAGTAAATGGTTGATATGTATTGTTACCATGTATGACAATTGTTTTTGCTATTTATAAACAATCAAATTGTACATTTTTTAAATTATCATTGGCACTCCTAAACATCATTAAACCAATAACTGTACAAATGGAACTTGTTGTAAGGCCCATCCATCAATTGGTGTCCTAATACATTGGCCTGGAGATTCGTAGGTTTACACTCCACTAGTGTAAATGCAGCAGAGCAGAACCCCTGTTCACTTTCACCCCAGGCCGGTGACCCCATCCCAAATCCTATGGATGAGGTGCTTTGCATAGCTGGGAATTGCCACTGGTGACTGCAGGAGCGCCTCAGTGCAGCCACCCAGGCCCAAGCCAATCCACCCTGCAAGTGCAGAGTGGAGCCATCCAGAGGCCCAAATTGGCCGAGGATTTAAAAATAATTCAAAGTCTACAGCTCCCTCTGGAGCCACTCCAACTAGAGAAGGTAATTAAATCTCTCCAGGATCAATTAGCTGATTTTTCTGAAGGTTTGGGGCCTTCAGAAGGCCTCAAAGGAATTCCAGGGTCAACCACTGCAAGTTCTACTGAGGCTTTACAAGGGCTTAAAGGGAGGGAGGAAGTTCCAGGGGCAGATTGGTATCCCCGACATTCCTCCTTGATGGAGGAGGCAGGCGCAAGATCCACCTATGGTTCCTCGTCCAGAATTTTAAAGATTCAGTCTAAATGGGGCAGAATCCCAGTGGAGCTGGGGAGAAATGGGACATTCGCCTTCTCTACCCCAATGGGGCTATTATGTCACAGAGTTTTTTTAAATGGTTTAGTGGCCAGGATTTTGAATGGGTGAGTCCCTAAATCTAGCTCCATCATTTGGGGCAGGAAAGAGGCCAGCGAGAAAGGTAATTGTATTTATTCCGCACACAGACAAAGAGAAGGGAATGGTAGCTTAATGTATTTGTCATTCATGCATCTATTTGGCACCTACTCCTACCACAAACAATAATGCACAGTGTGAATAAATCTGAAGGGAAGGGAAAGAAATAGGGAACTGGAACTTTGGGAATATTTCTATTCTAAAAGCATCTTATCACATATGCTAACGAATGTGATTGCTTTGACATTTTGCACATTAACTTAATATAAACTAACAATTGCTACCCTCAATCTCTCTACGCAAGCTTTATATGAATAGTTATGATATAGAACAAGTATTTTTAGATAGTTGCCTTTTGTAGCTTCTTACTAATTAGTACAGAGCTAGATTAAGCAGACAGATAAATTAAGGTGTTTTATTTTAACATTTTAAAATTTCTAAAACTTTTCTTTCTGATTCAGATGTGGACGAATGTTCCCGTAACTTTCATGAATGCGACCGGAATGCTGGAATATGTACAAATACGGAGGGATTCTACAGATGCTCCTGTAGTCAAGGGTATCAAGGTGATGGCTTCACTTGCAAAGGTACAGTTTAATTAGTAAATTAATGTGATCAATATAGTACTGTACACAACTCAGAACTTAACCCTGTGATGGTAGATCTTTGTCCATACATTGTAATGACTATACTTAAAAAAATTAATACATGCAATTTATTATTTTTTAATAGTAATCTTTGGTATTGATCATTTGAATCATGAATTTTAAAGTTGTATGTCCTAAAAAAATACTCTAAAATATACTGCAATAATGGAAGAGGAAAGTAAAAGTTCTGATTAAAATATTTAAGTTTATTTTCATGTACTAATCTTTGTTAATTCTTTTTAAAATTTGATGTGTTGTGCAATCATCTGCTATTATTTTAATAGTTTAATAACATTCCTATATTAATCCTAAAGTGAAATATGGTGTCCTTTTACTTCTTGCTGCTTGCTTATTTAAATGATCTGAGTCCAGATAGCTGAAATGCAGCTAGCACAGGGGACTGCTGCAGAATAACAAGCATTGACCTGTATGATGTGCTGCCTATGGTCACACACCAGCTGGACATTGAGGGAGTGGAATCCCTTTCGGTTCCGGTATAGGGCAGAGTTGACATGCGGCAAAGTGATGTGCATGCAAACAATGGCACCCTGCACTATGGGGAAACCTGCTATCCTAGTGAAGCTGTGTGCTAACTCCGCCTGCTTGTCTCTGGCAGAGAATGAAATATAGTCAGCTCTCTTTGAATAGACAGCCTCAGTGACCCTGACGTAACAGTGGAAGGCAAACTGTGAGATGTTGCAAATATCTCCAACTGCAGCCTGGAAGAAGCCAGACGTATAAAAGCTAATCGCCATGGTCACCTTCACAGCCAATGACAATGCGGTCCTCGCCCTGCTCGGAGGTTGCAGTTGTGGCTGCAGCAGGTGGCAGATTTCAGTGAGGACGTCCTTACTGAAGCGCAGACGTCTCACACATTGTTCCTCGCTGAGGTTCAGGTAGGAGTGTTGCTCCCTGAACATCCTGGGTAGATTTGGCCTCCTGCTGAGAGCCCTTCTTCCCCCGTCCTCCTCCTTCCACTGCTCGCAGCTTGTCCTGCTCTGCAGGCCCCTATTCATTCTCCCAGTCATGCTGTGTTTTAAGTGGGATATTTACTAGTGCGCCCATGTCTGTCAGCAACCGGGTTGTGCAGAAAACCTTGAATTCAGCAAAAGGTCCTTCAGCACCAGCCATACCACTCCCTGTAGACCTTTTCAACTTGAAACAACTATAGAAAGCAACAAATCCTTGTAGAATCGTAGCAAGAGCCAGAAGAAATCAACCAACAACTAGCCTGCGAGTAGCTGATGACCCTTTAAAAAGTACTGTTGGGGGGGTCCTTCCCTCTGCTGACTGCGTGTTCAGCTGCTTAAGCTGATCGACATCATGATCTGCCTGCTCTGTATACTTCCGGCGGACATTGGCTGCACGTGCGCGCTAATGTCATCACCAATATAGCGTCTGGCACAATTCGCCCCGTCACTGTGCATACCGGATGCTATTTTGTTACCCAAACGGCACGAGCGCTACTGATCCCAATTTCACGCCATATGTTGTCAACAATTAAAAAGGTGTTAACGTAAAATTAAGTTTACTGATCAATGTGACAATTGTATAACTGCATTTGATTTTAAATTACATAGTTATGCAATTTTTTTTGATGTAGAGAAACGGCTATTTAACTATGGAACAGAGTTTGGAGATAGGAAACTCTTCAGAACAGCACGTGACTTTAACTCTCCAATCATCAACATCCAATTTGGCTTTCCCTTTGATAATGCATTTTACTACAGATTATACGTATGTTTAAGATTTCTCTTTATAACAGTTACTTTTACAGTAAAACCTGCATTAGCATTAACTAGCATAAGTCTTTCTATGATGTTTATTTGAACCTTACTCAGTGAACATATTCTACAATTTCAATGAAAATCAAATTTATTGACGAAACAGTTGTAAAAATTAATTTCACGGCATAATTACTACTTTCCCTTTTAATCCATGAGTTTAGCGATGTTCCATAGTAAAAATGTAGAGGATCACTTGTGCAGAGGGTGGCGATAGAGACACGAATCATTGGTTTGAGCACCACCGGGGCTATAGAAAAGAAAAATATGCCAGGGCTCCCAATCCTAAACATTATCTAGTGGCTTTTGCTTAGAAGTGCATGCTTGTGGACACTGAGTAAGAACACATTGGGCTCAGCCTACCGACACTCACTGTGTAATCTGTCATAGAATGATATAGCACAGAAGGAAGCCATTCGGCCCATCATGCCTGTGCCAGCTCTTTGAAAGAGCGATCCTATTCATCCCACTTCCCTGTTTTCCACATAGTCCTGCCAATTTCGCCTTTTCAAGTTATATCTATTTCCCTTTTGAAAGTTATATTGAATTTGGTTCCATCACATTTTTATGCAATGCATTCCAGATCACAAAAACTCGCTGCGTTAAAAGAATTCTCCTCAATTACCCCCCAAAATTGTTTGTCAATTATTTTAAATATGTGTCCTCTGGTTACCGACCCTCCTGCCAGCGGAAGCAGGTTCTCCGTTCTACTCTAGCAAAACCCCACATCATTTTTAACACCTCTATTAAATCTTCCAAATCTCTCACATCTGAGAATTGGACACTTAGAGGTAAGGTTTCATCTTTTGGAGGCAGTATCTTTGGATTTGTAGCACCTTGCTATCAGAGGATTAGATGAGGAGAGTAAATTGAAAGGAGAAAAAAAAAACAAAGCGGCAGATTTTAGCTGGGAGTGGGCTTCCTGATTTTAACCTATGGGCTTCATTCAAAAGCCATTGGTCATGTTCCCATCCAGAACAGGCGTGAAAAGGGCACAAAGCAGTTTCCAAGTAAGCAGCGGGGAGAGGGTTTCTGGAGACATCTCATGGCACCGTAGGTGGTTCTGCTGCACAGGAGGGCAGGAAAAAGAATGGGAGCGCGATAGTGATAGGGGACTCGATGGTGAGGAGAATAGATAGGCGTTTCTGCGGACGCAACCGAGACTCCAGGATGGTATGTTGCCTCCCTGGTGCAAGGGTCAAGGATGTCTCGGAGCGGGTGCAGGACATTCTGAAATGGGAGGGAGAACAGCCAGTTGTTGTGGTGCACATTGGTACCAACGACATAGGTAAAAAAAGGGATGAGGTCCTACGAAAAGAATTTAAGGAGCTAGGAGCTAAATTAAAAAGTAGGACCTCAAAAGTAGTAATCTCGGGATTGCTACCAGTGCCACGTGCTAGTCAGAGTAGGAATCGCAGGATAGCGCAGATGAATACATGGCTTGAGCAGTGGTGCAGCAGGGAGGGATTCAAATTCTTGGGGCATTGGAACCGGTTCTGGGGGAGGTGGGACCAGTACAAACCGGACGGTCTGCACCTGGGCAGGACCGGAACCAATGTCCTGGGGGAGTGTTTGCTAGTGCTGTTGTGGAGGAGTTAAACTAATATTGCAGGGGGATGGGAACCTATGCAGGGAGACAGAGGGAGACAAAAATGAGGCAAAAGCAAAAGACAGAAAGGAGATGAGGAAAAGTGGAGGGCAGAGAAACCCAAGGCAAAGAACAAAAAGGGCCACTGTACAGCAAAATTCTAGAAGGAGAAAGGGTGTTAAAAAAGCAAGCCTGAAGGCTTTGTGTCTTAATGCAAGGAGTATCCGCAATAAGGTGGATGAATTAACTGTGCAAATAGATGTTTACAAATATGATGTGATTGGGATTACGGAGACGTGGCTCCAGGATGATCAGGGCTGGGAACTCAACATCCAGGGGTATTCAACATTCAGGAAGGATAGAATAAAAGGAAAAGGAGGTGGGGTAGCATTGCTGGTTAAAGAGAAGATTAATGCAATAGTTAGGAAAGACATTAGCTTGGATGATGTGGAATCTATATGGGTAGAGCTGCAGAACACTAAAGGGTAAAAATCGTTAGTGGGAGTTGTGTACAGACCTCCAAACAGTAGTATTGATGTTGGGGAGGGCATCAAACAGGAAATTAGGAGTGCATGCAATAAAGGTGCAGCAGTTATAATGGGTGACTTTAATATGCACATAGATTGGGCTAGCCAAACTGGAAGCAATACGGTGGAGGAGGATTTCCTGGAGTGCATAAGGGATGGTTTTCTAGACCAATATGTCGAGGAACCAACTAGGGGGGAGGCCATCTTAGACTGGGTGTTGTGTAATGAGAGAGGATTAATTAGCAATCTCATTGTGCGAGGCCCCTTGGGGAAGAGTGACCATAATATGGTGGAATTCTGCATTAGGATGGACAATGAAACAGTTAATTCAGAGACCATGGTCCAGAACTTAAAGAAGGGTAACTTTGAAGGTATGAGGCATGAATTGGCTAAGATAGATTGGCTAATGATACTTAAGGGGTTGACTGTGGATGGGCAATGGCAGCCATTTAGAGACCGCATGGATGAATTACAACAATTGTACATTCCTGTCTGGCGTAAAAATAAAAAAGGGAAGGTGGCTCAACCGTGGCTATCTAGGAAAATCAGGGATAGTATTAAAGCCAAGGAAATGGCATACAAATTGGCCAGAAATAGCAGCGAACCTGGGGACTGGGAGAAATTTAGAACTCAGCAGAGGAGGACAAAGGGTTTGATTAGGGCAGGGAAAATGGAGTACGAGAAGAAGCTTGCAGGGAACATTAAGGCGGATTGCAAAAGTTTCTATAGGTATGTAAAGAGAAAAAGGTTAGTAAAGACAAACGTAGGTCCCCTGCAGTCAGAATCAGGGGAAGTCATAACGGGGAACAAAGAAATGGCAGACCAATTGAACAAGTACTTTGGTTCAGTATTCACTAAGGAGGACACAAACAACCTTCCGGATATAAAAGTGGTCAGAGGGTCTAGTAAGGAGGAGGAACTGAGGGAAATCTTTATTAGTCGGGAAATTGTGTTGGGGAAAATGATGGGATTGAAGGCCGATAAATCCCCAGGGCCTGATGGACTGCATCCCAGAGTACTTAAGGAGGTGGCCTTGGAAATAGCGGATGCATTGACAGTCATTTTCTAACATTCCATTGACTCTGGATCAGTTCCTATCGAGTGGAGGGTAGCCAATGCAACCCCACTTTTTAAAAAAGGAGGGAGAGAGAAAGCAGGGAATTATAGACCGGTCAGCCTGACCTCAGTAGTGGGTAAAATGATGGAATCAATTATTAAGGATGTCATAGCAGCGCATTTGGAAAATGGTGACATGATAGGTCCAAGTCAGCATGGATTTGTGAAAGGGAGATCATGCTTGACAAATCTTCTGGAATTTTTTGAGGATGTTTCCAATAAAGTGGACAAAGGAGTACCAGTTGATGTGGTATATTTGGACTTTCAGAAGGCTTTCGACAAGGTCCCACACAGGAGATTAATGTGCAAAGTTAAAGCACATGGGATTGGGTGTAGTGTGCTGACGTGGATTGAGAACTGGTTGTCAGACAGGAAGCAAAGAGTAGGAGTAAATGGGTACTTTTCAGAATGGCAGGCAGTGACTAGTGGGGTACCGCAGGGTTCTGTGCTGGGGCCCCAGTTGTTTACATTGTACATTAATGATTTAGACGAGGGGGTTAAATGTAGTATCTCCAAATTTGCGGATGACACTAAGTTGGGTGGCAGTGTGAGCTGCGAGGAGGATGCTATGAGGCTGCAGAGTGACTTGGATAGGTTAGGTGAGTGGGCAAATGCGTGGCAGATGAAGTATAATGTGGATAAATGTGAGGTTATCCACTTTGGTGGTAAAAACAGAGAGACAGACTATTATCTGAATGGTGACAGATTAGGAAAAGGGAAGGTGCAACGAGACCTGGGTGTCATGGTACATCAGTCATTGAAGGTTGGCATGCAGGTACAGCAGGCGGTTAAGAAAGCAAGTGGCATGTTGGCCTTCATAGCGAGGGGATTTGAGTACAGGGGCAGGGAGGTGTTGCTACAGTTGTACAGGGCCTTGGTGAGGCCACACCTGGAGTATTGAGTACAGTTTTGGTCTCCTAACTTGAGGAAGGACATTCTTGCTATTGAGGGAGTGCAGCGAAGATTCACCAGACTGATTCCCGGGATGGTGGGACTGACCTATCAAGAAAGACTGGATCAACTGGGCTTGTATTCACTGGAGTTCAGAAGAGTGAGAGGGGACCTCATAGAAACGTTTAAAATTCTGACGGGTTTGGACAGGTTGGATGCAGGAAGAATGTTCCCAATGTTCGGGAAGTCCAGAACCAGGGGTCACAGTCTAAGGATAAGGGGTAAGCCATATAGGACCGAGATAAGGAGAAACTTCTTCACCCAGAGAGTGGTGAACCTGTGGAATTCTCTGCCACAGAAAGTAGTTGAGGCCAATTCACTAAATATATTCAAAAGGGAGTTAGATGAAGTCCTTACTACTCGGGGGATCAAGGGGTATGGCGTGAAAGCAGGAAGGGGGTACTGAAGTTTCATGTTCAGCCATGAACTCATTGAATGGCGGTGCAGACTAGAAGGGCTGAATGGCCTGCTCCTCCACCTATTTTCTATGTTTCTATGTTTCTATGGGAGAGAAGCAGGGATGGGGGAGCGGGGCAGATCTGGGGCAGGGGAGGCCTGCTCCTCCTGGCCCCTCCCAGGAAAGTTGTAAGCTGACCTGCAGGGCTTCTTTGTTCAGCACCAGCTGCAAACTTGCTTGTGCCTAGCGGGAAAGCTGCAATGGTTTCCTCACTCAGGCCCCGGTTAAAGTTATTGATCTAATAGGACCTCAATTTGCAGAAATGTATGAGGCGAGCGTCTCATCTGCTTGCAAAACCATTCGTGTCAAAAATGGTTGGATCAGAGCGGGTAAATAACCTGCTCGTTTTTTAACTGTCTCCCGCCTGGTTTCTGCTGGACGGCAAGGTTAAAATTTACTTCAAATTCTTCAAAGCAAAGATTTATTATAAGTGACTTCATTTTAATTTTATGATTAACAGTTAGCTTTTTACAAAAGTCAAGCCAACTATTGCAAAGAAATCTACCTTTAGTTTGAGGAAGCCCTCTGTGTAAACCACCGTAATATTGTTTAGAAAAAAATGATGAGATAATGGGATCAATGTCTTGGCTATTTTGTATGCTAATTATGACCCCAAATTTCTGGCCTGGACCAATGGTAAAGAGGGCATGGAACATTCAGAATTTGTGACAGACTTTGGGACAGAACCCAGTTCTGCTAAGATTCTATTCCACTTTATCTGTGCAGCCATTTTTCAGGTGGAGAGCTAGAGGCGATTAATTATCTTGTCTGGAGGCAGAAGCTGAAGACTTCAAAAAATGTTCAGCTGAGAAGTCTGCATCAAGGGGGGGGCACCACTAATGTATTCCTACAGGTACCAAGGGCCCACTCTGGCTTTGCAAATGACTGTCCCCATGATTTAGAAACATAGAAAATAGGTGCAGGAGCAGACCATTCGGCCCTTCGAGCCTGCACCTTGAATTCAATAAGATCATGGCTGATCATGCAATTTCAGTACACCACTCCTGCCTTCTCTCCATATCCCTGATCCCTTTAGCCATAAGGACCACATCTAATTCCCTTTTGAATATATCCAACGAACTGAACTCCACAACTTTCTGTGGTAGTGAATTCCACAGGTTCACCACTCTCTGAGTGAAAAAGTTTCTCCTCAGCTCGGTCCTAAATGGCTTACTCCTTATCCTTAGACTGTGACCCCTGGTTCTGGACTTCCCCAACATCGGGAACATTCTTTCTGCATCTAACCTGTCCAATCCCGTCAGAATTTTATATGCTTCTATGAGATCCTCTCTGATTCTTCTAAATTCCAGTGAACATAAGCTTAGTCGATCCAATCTTCACATGTCAGTCCTGCCATCCCAGGAATCAGTCTGATGAACCTTCGCTGCACTCCCTCAATAGCAAGAATGTCCTTCCTCAGATTAGGAGACCAAAACTGTACACAATGCTCAAGGTGTGGTCTCACCAAGGCCCTGTACAACTGTAGAAACACCTCCCTGTTCCTATACTCAAATCCTCTCGCTATGAAGGCCAACATGCCATTTGCTTTCTTAACTGCCTGCTGTACCTGCATGCCAACCTTCAATGACTGATGTACCATGACACCCAGGTCTCGTTGCACCTCCCCTTTTACTAATCTGACACCATTCAGATAATAATCTGCCTTCCTGTTTTTACCACCAAAGTGGATAACCTCACACTTATCCACATTATACTGCATCTGCCATGCATTTGCCCACTCACCTAACCTGTCCAAGTCACCCTGCAGCCTCTTAGCATCCTCCTGACAGTTCACACCGCCACCCAGCTTAGTGTCATCTGCAAACTTGGAGATATTGCATTCAATTCCTTCGTCTAAATCATTAATGTATATTGTAAATAGCTGGGGTCCCAGCACTGAACCCTGTGGCACCCCACTAGTCACTGCCTGCCATTCTGAAAAGGACCCGTTTATTCCCACTCTTTGCTTTCTGTCTGCCAACCAGTTCTCTATCCACGTCAATACATTACCCCAATACCATGTGCCTTAATTTTGCACACCAATTTCTTGTGTGGGACCTTGTCAAAAGCCTTTTGAAAGTCCAAATACACCACATCCACTGGTTCGCCCTTGTCCATTCTACTGGTTACACCCTCAAAAAATAGGATGGAGTCTCTAGCCTGGGGCTAAGTGGGCATGCAACCTGGGGCCTATGAGTTAAGGTTTATTAGTACAGTATTTTTAAAGAATATTCTATGAGCTCCATTTACTTTTGGATCTTTCTAATTCAGTGTTATATCTTGTAAGATAACCCTAACAAATATAAACTCCGATTTTAACTCTGAGCTAATTTTCGGTGGGGAAGAAACTAACCCACAGCTGCAAAAATGAGGCCCGGCATTTTAACTACTGGGTTTCGGTTAAATCCCACCGGACGAATTCCCAACCCTTGCAGACAGGAATTAGCGGGAAGCATAGTTAGAGGCCACCTGACCACAGCGAGCAAGTGGTGGAATCGGCTGCCTTTTTGGGCCTCTTCTGGCCACAATCCGCTTCCTCACTGGGTTGACCTTGCGTGAAACTCACAGCCACTTTCCACTTAGCTCGGCAAGTAAAAATGGCATTTGGGCCTCAATGATGTCATCAGAGTCAAATATGCAGATGTTAAAAAGAAACTCCAGCCAGCTTTGGGTGGGTGTCCTTACCCGAGTGGGTGGAAATTGGAACCTGTTGGCTCCCGGTGGCTCCAGGGTGAATAATTAATGTGAAGGGTTTTAACTGCCCATCCATAAGGTTAAAATTGCTCCCATAATAATTTAAGATATCCTTGTCATTACTTCAGGCAGCAGCATTGCCAATAATTCTGCAGGAAACGCATCTCGAGAAATCACAAGCATGTAGCCAATGGTTTTCCTTCTGTTAAAACTGTAACAATATAATTGTATAATGAACAATCTTTTTATAGTTTTCAGACAATGGACTAATTCTGTTTCAAAGAAACAATGAGTACTTGCAGTATACTTACTCCAATCCATTCGGGTCATTCAGTCGCTACTATTATCGACGGACTCCGCCAATGATTGCTGTTTTCTGGGATGATGCAGACTTAACACGAGGAATAGGATCCATTTACTACCAGGTACGAAGGATCAGACTTCATCTTTGTCGCAACAATTGCTTTTAGAACCATTTGAGGAAATATGAATAAATAAAGCCGTTATGAATTGAAACTTATTACAGCTTTCCATTGCTTTTCAAATTGTGTATATTTGCTTGAGAAAAGTTACCATTACGAAAACTAATAAAGCTCTTTTGGTTGAAATTCAAAGCTTTTGCTAGTATAAGATAATTTCAACAACGTATTTCTACTCAATGGGAAATTTAGATTTTTTTTCCAGGCCAAGCTTGAAACAAAAGCTTCCTTACCTGCTCACCTGTTCAGCCTGCCCTTCATAAACCCTCAAAGTGTCAGCAGAGGTCGGGTAGAAACCAGTCCACAATAAGGTTGGCACAATCCAGAGCCCTGACTAGCCAAGGAACTCGAAGAATCCCTCACCTAGAGTAGATTTGCCACCTGGCAGGATGGGGTCCTTATCACAAAAAGCCAGCCTCTTCATAAGAGTCGAGTATTCACCATTCAACAACTGACTGAAAATTTCCACTTACACAGTCCAACCTGTTCCACTACCTTCAAATTGACAGTAACGTCCAGTGCAAACTGACCCCCTCACTTGCAAGAGTTCAGCTTTCACAAACTAGAAACTTGCACACTAAATACACAGTAGGGTAGATTTTACAGATTTGCACTCTTGGCAAAATTGAAAGGATGGATATCCTGTCAGCCTGCTGACCTCACTGCTGAAACTCTGGGTAATTGCTCCCAGTATGTGAGGTTTTACGTCGGGAGTACAAATTCATGAAAGAGTGCCCTCCTCTTTACTTTCGAGGCAGAAAATAGTACAGGGAGCACGAGAGAAACCTGAGAACAAAATCTTCGGATCGGTTATCTGATCGGTTGTGCCGGCATGGATCGGGTCATAGTGAAATCAGGAAAACAACTGTGCAGACTTTAGTCCTGTTTCTCAACTGATTCTAATTTATTGCAATTTCCTTAGCAGCGGGACCTGTGGGCTAAGAGTCATCTTGTAAAAAGATTAAGGCCCTGAACATTATCCAAATTAATTATGATTGCCAGGTGTGACTTTCTGTATTTCTTGACAGGAATGTTGACAGTTTTTTAAGCCCATATAAAATGGGCACTGCTAGAAAGACCTGAAGGTCAATTTTCCAAGCACACACTGCCAGTGGGAAACCTCATCCACCTTGTTGCCTCTTCCTGCCCATTCACAGCCACACCTCCGACGTTCCCCATTCATACTGGCAACCTTTTCCTTCGGTAACCTCAATTCTATCTGGAACACCGCTCTCCTCAGTTTCTTCCCTCCGCAGTTCCCACTGGCATTTCTCTGCCCCCCCACCCCAGCTATCCTATTCTAGCTGGTACTCTTCCTCCCCCACCAGTTCAGCTGACACTCTTCCACTACCCATTCACATTGGCATTTGTTTATTGGTCATAATTTTAAAGAGTTAAATGTGACAATCGCTATATATTTCAATACCTGCTACGAAGTTTATCCTACAACATTCTGGGTATTCATGTGCATGAGTACAACAGCTGAGAAGTTGCCTGAGTGCTTTGCATGTAGTCTCAGTTAAGCTGCATCAGGGTGAGAGGGATAAAAGGAGCATGCATGCTGTGCCCATGTACTTTGGACAGCTTACTTTGTTATTGTTTGTGACATTGCCAAACCTCTGTCATTGCTCTCATACCCACAAATTAGAAGCTAGCATAGCCTTAGGGAGTACAGTAGCATAGTGGTTATGTTACTGGACTGGACTAGTAATCCAGAGGCCTGGACTAATGATCCAGAGTTCAAATCCCAGCACAGCAGCTGTGGAACTTAAAATTCAGTTAAATAAATCTGGAATTTAAAAAAACTCAGTAATGGTGACTACGAAACTATCGGATTGTCGTAAAAACCCATCTGGTTCACTAATGTCCTTCAGGGAAGGAAATCTTCTGGCCGATATGTGACTCCAGACCCACAGCAATGTGGTTGTCTCTTAATTGCCCTCTGAAATGACCCAGCAAGACACTCAGTTATACCAAAACACCACGACAAAGTCAGCACTGTGGGAGTAACTTCACACGGACTGCAGCGATTCAAGAAGGTAGCGCAACACCATATTCCCGAGGGCAATTAGGGACAGGCAATAAATCCCTGAACTCATTTTTTTTTTAAACTTGTTTGGCTACTTCCACTCATACAATGTGGACTGCTGTGCTGTGAGGACCATGATTCTTTGCCACTGTTGTTACAGAATTACTTCAAGTACTGTATCTTCAAAAGGAGCAATTCCTAGGTGGACTTTTATTGGTTCCATTGTCAGAATTCCAAAGTAGGAACTTGCAACAGCACAAGTTGCTTCCTTTTAAATAGCAGCTGCTGTTGCACAGTATATCTCACCTTGCAATCGGTGAGCCCTGGGCCTAATCCACTTAGTGAGTTTGCAGGTCACATGCAAGTGAGTTCACTTTGCAAAATCACACAACAACTTGTATTTATGTAGCACTTTTAACAAAGTAAAAAGTCCCTGGGCATTTACAGGACTTTTATAAGACAAAACATTTGACACCAAAAAATTTCAGAAGGAGAAATTAGGGCAGATGACCAAAAGCTTGTTCACAGAGGTAGGCTTTAAGGAACATCTTTAAGGAGGAAAGAGAGGCAGAGTGGTTTATGGAGAGAATTCCAGAGCTTGGGGCCTAGGCAACAGAAGACATGGCCACCAATGGTTGAGCGATTATAATCAGTGATGCTCAAGAGGGCAGAATTAGAGGAGCACAGATGTCTCAGGGGCTTGTGGGACTACAGAGATGTGGAGCGGCAAGTTCATGGAGGGATTTAAAAACAAGGATGAGAATTTTGAAATCGAGGCGTTGCTTAACCGGAAGACAATGTAGGTCAGTGAGCACAGGGGTGATGGGTGAGTGGCACTTGGTGCGAGTTAGGACATGGGCTGCCGAGTTTTGGATCACCTTTAGTTTGCATAGGGTAAAATGTGGGAGGCCAACCAGGAGTGCGTTGGAATAGTCAAGTTTAAAGGTAACAAAGGCATGGCTGAGAGTTTCAGCAACGGATGAGCTGAGGCAAGGGCGGAGATAGGGCGATGTTACGGAGGTGGAAATAGGCAGTTTTAGTTATGTTGCAGATATGTGGTCTGAAGCTCATTTCAGGGTCAGATCAATCTGGTTCAGCCTCAGACAGATGCTAAGGAGAGGGATGGAGTCAGTGGCAAGGGAAGGGAGTTTGTGGCAGGGATAAAAAACAATGGCTTCAATCATCCCAATATACAATTGGAGAACATTTCCGCTCATCCAGAACTGGATGTCAGACAAGCAGTCTGACAATTTAGAGACCATGGCGGGGTCAAGAGAAATGGTGTTGAGGTAGAGCTGCGTGTCATCAGCGTATTTTCAGATGATGTCGCCAAGGAGCAGCATGTAGATGAGAAATAGGAGGGGGCCAAGGATAGGCCAGAGGTAACGATGTGGGAGTGGGAAGAGAAGCCATTGCAGGTGATTTTCTGGCTTCGATTAGATAGATAAGAATGGAACCAGGCAAGTGCAGTCCCACCCAGATGGACAATGGTGGAGAGGCATTAGAGGAGGATGGAGTGGTCAGCTGTGTCAAAGGCTGCAGACAAGTCCAGAAGGATGAGGAGGGGTAGTTTACCTTTGTCACAGTCTCAAAGGATGTCATTTTTGGCTTTGACGAGAGCCGTTTTGGTCCTGTGGCAGGGGCGGATACCTGATTGGAGAGATTCAAACATGGAATTGCGGGAAGGATGGGCACGGATTTGGGGGGCGATAACACATTCAAGGACTTTGGAGAGGAAAGGGAGGTTGGAGATGGGGCGGTAATTTGCAAGGATGGAGGGGTCAAGGATTGTTTTTTTGAGGAGAGGGGTGATGACGGCAGATTTGAAGAGAGGGGGACTGTCATGTATTTCACCATCTTGCAATGACTAAGTATGTAACTGTAACTCATGCATACAGTACCTGTACCCTTGTAATGCACACCCTGACCACAGGGAGTGAGCTCCTCACCTGGGCTTCCAGATATAAAAGGGGAGGTCCCACCCAGGATCAGCACTCTTCAGTCCTGGAAATAAAGTGAAGGTCACAGAGTGACCGTGTCTGATATATCCATGCCTCGTGTGAGTTTGTAACAAGGTGCAGAGACATTACAGGGACAGTATCTGAGGGGAGAGAACTGTTAACAATATCAGTTAACATGGGAGCTGGGTGGTCAGCTGTTTGGTCAGAATAGGGTCGTCGAGGGAACAGGAAGTGGGTCTCATGAACAAGGTGAGTGCAGAGAGGTCATGAGGGAAGCTGAAGATGTGAGTTCAGAGCTAGTGCACGGGTAAATCTGAGAGGAAGTTTGACTCTGTGGGCTTGGGAAAGGAAGGGAAGTAGAAGAGGGCATTGAACATATGATGTTAATCAGAGACAAAGAAGACCATCAGCTCCTCACACTTATTGTCGGAGGTGAGGGTGGAGGAGAGAGTTTTAAGATGGTTAGTAGTAGAGAATAGAAACAGGGGTTTATCTTTGCATTTTCAGAATGATTCTGGAATAGTGAGCAATTTTGTCAGACGAGAGCAGGACCTGATAATGCTTTATATGGTCCAGCCTGATCTGACGGTGAACGGCTAAACCAGTTATCCACTAAATTTGTTCAAGTCTACGTCCCTTTGACTTAAAGGAGCAAAGATCAGGGCCGTACCGGGGGAACTGCCAGAGTGAGAGAGAGTCATTATTTTAATCGGGTCTGGGAATCAAAGGTTGTGATGAGGGTGTGATTGAGCAGAAAGGTCGTAGTGAACAGAGGGCCAAAGGCGGGACGTTTGGGATCTCATAAGTGCTATTGGAGAGAGTTTTTTCCAAGGGTGGACACAGAAGGAAGTAGGATTGCAGGGGGTGGGGGTGGAGGGGAGGGCAAAGAGGGGATGTGGGTGGAGAGTGATACGAGGAAGTGGTCAGAAATGGCCTTATCTGCGATTAACACGACGGGAGTAGCGAGGCCACGAGAGATGGCAAGGCCTTGAATATGGGTTGAGGAGTTTACATGGAGGGAGAGAATAAAGGAGGATAAGAGGCTAGTGAACTCCAAGCAGAGGGACCATGATGATTTGAGATGGAGGTTAAAATCACCGAGAATGAGAAGTCGCTCAGTGGAGAGGCTGGGGAAGGAAAGCAGAAAAGATATCTCAGTGATAACATTGTTATTATACTTGGGTGAGCGGTAGAGAACAAGAATTTTAAATGAGAGTTGAGAGGGGTGTAATAAGGCGAGCTGCTCAAAGGAGGAGAATATGCTGAGGAGTAAGGGGACAGAGCAAGGTATGATTTGCTGATGAGAGTCACACTGCCACCACTGCGGTCTGAGCGGGGCAAGTGTTGGAAGGTATAGCCAGGCAGGGAGTTTTCATTTAAGGATAAGATGTCATCATCCCTCAGCCAAGTTTCCATCAGGGCCATGATGTCAATGCAATTGTTCATGATGCTCTCATGAATGGCAAGGGCCTTGTTCGCAAGTAAATGGACATTTTGGAGGGAGATGCGGAGAGGGTCAGTGATGGCTGCCCCACTGCCAGTGTCCATAGAGTCAGCACTGGGAGGGGTGAGTTTACGGGCAAGAGATTGGCAAGATTAGCACCCAGCGGACACACTGGACGGGAAGATCAGTGAGAGAGTAGGCTGGGACAGTTGTGGTTGCTGCTGGTAAGGAGGCAGTGATAAGTGTCTTGATAGGTCCTTCATAGGAAGCCAAGAGAGCACAGAGGGAATCTGTCGGCTTACCTGAGAGGGAGTCAAACCAGGGACAGCCACAGGACAGTAGGAAGGCCGAAGAACAATGAAGAATTGGGGTAGGGATTTGGGCGGGCAGAGTGTCCGAGAGAGGAGAGATGAAAGGAGGCATAAAGACAGGCGAGAGTGGTCAGAGAGGGATAGAGAGAAAAGAAAAAGGAGTGAGTAAAAAGTGGAAATAGAAGTGAATTAGCTTGGGTCCGGAGCAGAAGTCAAAGTGTGCATACGAGTGGACACAGGGAAAAGCTCAGGTCAGCCTTTAAACTGCACTGCAGGATGAACAGGGAGGGTTATGGAGGCAAATACTCAGAACTGATAAGAGAATAAGGGATTATGGACATTCTGGAGGAAAGTGGACCTGAGTCCATGATCGGATCAGCCATGATCGTATTAAATGGCGGAGCAGGCTCGAGGGGCCGTATCACCCACTCCTGCTCCTATTTCTTATGTTCTTATGTTCTAACATTTATGAAAGATAGTGATCTCAGAATCATCTATTGGGTGCATTATTTGCTCTACAATGTTGACGAGTGTTGGAGGAGTTACAGCCCAAAGGCAATCTTCTACATATTTTTCTCCAACGCCCAGTATCCAACCATTCTAGGCAGCAATTCAGGTGAGGACTGACTCATAACTGGCTTTGTCACTTCTCCAGAAAAAATAAATGAATTACCTTCCCAAAGTTTCATAGTGGCCAATCAATTGAAAAAATAGAAATGGCAATTATTGAACCACAGTTGTTATAGTTACTGAAAAAGCAAAATATGACTAGTTGTGACGAAAGGTCATCAACCTGAAACATTAACTCTGTTTCTCTCTCCACAATTGCTGCCTGACGTGCTGAGTGTTTTGCAGCATTTTCTGCTGTTATACTTACTGTGTTTACTGACCCACATTTGCTGCTCCATATATGAGTTGTTGTTCATAACAGATTCCAAATAGTTAGCAGCTTTACACAACTAAGTTCAGAAAAACATTCTGTATGTGTACAAAACAAAGGTAAACTAACAACAGCAATTTTTTTTAAAATGACCATTTCAGGTGTTTGATTTCCAAGTCAGGACAAATGCTTATAGTCAGAATTTCCAGGCTGACCTTAAAACACAGGTCAATGATTACTATCAATCAGAACTTGACATTTCAAGCTTTACACCAAAATGGGCACTCAAGATCACCTGGGAAGATGTCCTCCCCTACACTGGATATAGCAACATGGATCGCCAAGCTGTATGTATTTATTAATTTCCCATTGCTGGCTCCAAGTTCTCCTTGGCCGCCACTTTACACGTTGATGTTGATAAAGAAAATGGTTCTGAAATTCCTTTTGTCATGATCCCTACAATGCTGGAAAGTCTGACACCTGCCCCCCCCCCCCGCTGCCCAGAACCCTGCTCAACCCCAGTCACATTCTCCTAAGCACGGAGTTTGTCTGGTTAAATTTGAAAGGCTGACATCTTTAGTGGGGCCCACATATGCCCTTGTGGAGGCCTGCGCTGCTCCACTCAACACACCAGCTTACTATCACCATCATAGGCAGTCCCTCGAAATCGAGGAAGACTTCCACTCTAAAAGTGAGTTCTCAGGTGACTGTACAATACGAGAATTACAGTCTCTGTCACAGGTGGGACAAACAGTGGTTGAAGGAAAGGGTGGGTGGAGAGTCTGGTTTGCCGCACGCGTCTTCTACTGTCTGCTCTCGGTGACGAGACTCAAAGTGCTCAACGCCCTCCCGGATGCTCTTCCTCCACGTAGGGCGGTCTTGGACCAGGGATTCCCAGGTGCAGGTGGGGATGTTGCACTTTATCAAGGAGGCTTTGAGGGAAACGTCAGATCCCCTTCCAGTTAACTGTGGGGGCCAATGGCTGATACTGTAATGATATGATATATGTGAAATTTTTCACACACACAAATGAATTCTTACATCTATGATTCCGGATTAAAATACATTCAGCTTAACTCTGTCTAGTTAGTTTATGTGTTTCTCATTTCTGCATAGATCAATAAGCCATACACTCCATACTGCTCTTACAGGGTGGTCCAAAGAGGCAAACATAAAACTAACCAAAGTTAAAAGGAAACTAGACCATGTTTAGACACTTTATTCATTAATTCATTAATCATAATGTCAGTGCAGGTAAGGGTCATGGTACACAGAGTGGAAAGATACATTCTGATCTAATAATATGGAACTGCTTTTAATCTAAACACTGGTTTATTTCCTTCAATGTGCACAAGCTTGGCTCAATACCTGTTTCTGCTGATTGTTCTTTATTCTTCTCTGAAATTTGGAGTGTGCCTTTCGGCCTTAATTCTACATTCATGGAATGACAAATCTGTCTGTTTTCTTTTCAGACCAATACGTACCAAGCAGTTCTAACAACTGATGGTATATTTTCCTTCTGTTTAATTCAATTCAAAGATGGTGGAATGAACTGGAGATATTACACAAGGCCTAGCCACAGAAATTACGCACTCATGGGATATGATAGGTATTTATAACTTGCAGTCTGTACTGTATATTAAAACAGAGATTACCAAGACACTGGTTGCAAATATTATTTTATTAATACCAGAATAGAAGATTTTTTTAGCAACTGGTAAAGGCATTTGGTGCAATAAGCTTTTGGCTCTTTTATAGATCTCAACTCCACCGACATGCCTTTGTTTTATATTTCTTCATCCCTAGTCTTTCTTGCACTCATTTATACAGTCTGATGAATGGCCTTCCCTGGCCATTTATTCCACAAGTGTATTAGCCTTGCGGCAAAATAAAGTTCCAACTGGAATCCCTTCTTAGTTCAAACTTGTAACGTGTGTCTCCTGGTATTTGAATTCTTCACCATAAGGAATTATCTGTCTGGAATTGTTGCAATGTTTATTCAGTGCAGCTTTTGTTTCCTCAAACTTCACTGCTCAGCCCAGGTACCACTGTTGAATTCCAGTTCAGTTTTACAAGTTGATACTATTTCATATTTGTTTTCATTTACAGTGGGTCTACAAATTCATTATTTGCTTCAAACAAATTTCCAGTCTTTGATGACCCTCACACCAGATTTTATGTGTCACCTGAAAGGATCTACCACCCAGATCAATACCCAGGCTTTAAAACAGGTTGGTCATGTGAATAGTAATATGAAAATACAACAAAATCTATTAAAATCTAGTCGTGTTATAATGGACCTTTCTTCCATAGACAATATCCCCTTGAATAGTATCATTTAAATTTGAAAAAAATGTTAAATAGAAAATTAAGATTTTCAGCATATAATCCATTTTGGTTTTAGTGACTAATGCTTGCAGTGATCATTGATCTGTTCTGTCAAACATTGCAACCCATTGTATCTGTGTGGGATTTGGTTACATTAATCAGATAAGTGGTTCTGTACCTCTAATTATGGTCTATTGTTTCATCATAACTTACAGCTTTTTGTTTGCTCCACTCCCATTCTGATCTCTCCGTCCTGTCTCCTACACTGTTCAAATGAAATTTAACGCAAGCTTGAGGAACAGCATTTTATCTTTATAGCCTTCTGGACTCGACATCGAGTTCAACAATTTCAAATCATAATCTCTGCCCATATTTTTTTCCCTTTTTTTTTAAACACTCCCCTTTTTTTTCTTGACCTGTTGAGAGTTCCAGCATTTTCTCTTTTCACAAAATAGTGTAAGTGCAGCAATTTCTCGAAACTCATGAGGGGGTTGATGGCAAGCTCTGGTTTTTGTGAAGCTAATGGCGGAGTGGCACAAATTGTCCAGCAAGTTATGGTGATTCGCACCTCACGGTGTATCCCTACCTCAGCACAAAATGTTGGATTTTATACACACAAATAATACTGTGCACCTTTAAGTCACCGTTATTTTGCCAGCAAATTCTGGCCCATTCGGTGCTTTACTATCAGGTGAGCAGAGTGCATGGCCAATCCAAATCTTCAACAACAACCTAAATGTGTTAAATATGTAATGCCATCATTCAGGTGAATTGAATGTGATTTTCTTTTGAGGGTGGTAGCTTTTTGTTTTAATCTCTGTAATCTTTTGCCTTATTATTTATAGGCAAAAATGGACGGTGGGCTTACCGCTTGGAAAGAAATAATCAATTTACAAGAAATCCAAGACAAAAGTGCATTGATTGGTATATAAGGGAACCTGTGCCATTCTGGAGCTACTTCACTTCTCCTTGTCCCTGCTCACTTTGGCAGGCTATATTTGATAATGGCTATATATGGGGAGACGAAATATTTTATTATGGATTTGATGTTAAAGAACCTCAAGGTAATGGATAATTTTTTATTTTATAATTGTGTAATCAGAAATAATAATATTAGAAATACTGAACATCAACAAGCCTCCAAAATCAGGGTCTTTGTTACACGAGATGTTGTTGTTCAAGTCACTTCAGAATGTTCCAAACCTTTGTAGTGTGCATACATGAATGCTGAGACTCAATGGTGTGGAAATCACGGCCTCCCCCCAGGTCCGTACGATGTTTCTATGGATCCGGGAAGGCTTCAGAAAAGCCGGTTTTCAGCGCGCAATGCGCATGCACTGAAAACCGGCTTTTCCGATCTGTCAAGTTTCTGGCTTGACAGATCTCATGCATATCGGGAGCGAGGACATTTGCAAGGGCAAGATTGCGGGATTTGCCCACATCTTGCCCAGCAAATGTCCTCAAAACTCTTGCGCCTGATAAAAGCAGGCGCAGAGCCTACTTCTACAGGCGTAAGAGTTTTAAAACATACAAAAAATAATTAAATTAAATTAAAAAAAACACATTTTATTGTTAAAAACCTTGCCCACTAAAGTAAATTTATTTTAACCCTAATTACAAAACTTTAAAAAAAATCGTAAAAATATTTTTTTTCTAAGTTTTTTATTAACTTTAATTTTAATTAATTTTAATTATGTGAAGTGTTTTATTTATTTTTTATTATGGTGTTTAGTGTGTTTGGTTTTTCTTTCTCATTAATAGCAATGAAAACTCGTAGATACAGAGTTCTCATTGCTATTAATGAGAATGCTGTGGAATACTTTACCTGATTGGTGGAGCAGTCACACGTGACTGCATCTTCTGCCTGGGAACCTGGAGGATGGGAGCGCGCTTCACAGCAGAATCCCACGCTCCTCTGGGACCACCAGATACTTTTGTTAAAATTCTCCGGTCAGAGGCGTTCGTCCGAAAGAAGCCTCCAGCCGGAATTTCAGGGCCAATGACTTATGCATAAGTGCAAAGCCCCACATGTATGCAAGTTATTGGCATGCCTCCATGTACAAATTGACCAGGAATCCATACACATTGGACCCACACTTACTCAGCAGCAGACATAGAATCATAGAATGGTGCACCACAGAAGGAGACCATTCAGCCCATTTTGCCTGTGCCACCTCCTTGAAAGACCTATGAAATTAGCCACATTCCCCTCCTTTTTCCCTATAGCCCTGCAATTTTTTTCCCCTTCAATTATTTATCCTATTCCCTTTTGAAAGTTATAATTGAATCTGCTTCCATTGCCCTTTCAGGATTCCAGATCATCTAAACTTGCTGCGTAATTTTCCTTCTTCATGTTGCCTCTTTTTTTTGCCAATTACCTTAAATTTGTGTCCTCTGATTCTTGACCCTTCTGCCACTAGAAACAGATTCTCCTTATTTACTTTATCAAACCCTGCATGATTTTGAACATCTTTATCAAATCTCCCTTTAACCTTCTCTGCTCTGAGGAGAAGGTTATGGGGAGGAATATAGATGAGGGACTTGCAATTTAAGATGGAAACGAGCTTTTAACTGCACATTAACTGCTGTACTTCTCATTTTCAGGATATGTTCCAAAAAATGAAATTTGATTTTGTACTTATGCAAGTGTAGTACAAACAGAAGTTGATGTCCCAAATTAACTGTAGAATTGTAACATGAAAAAGTTAAATCTGTTCTGTGTTTTATTTATTTTTATTGTAATTTATTTTCTAATGAAATATTGAAATTTGATGTTTTTAACGCATACTGTTTTATCAATGAACACGAAGTAAACCATGGTACCGTACAGCTTCTGTGGTTCAGTGTCAGTCCCATGTAGAATACACATTGGATAAAAGGGATGATTTACTCAGGCCTAGTACATACATGCAGAGTGTTTGATGCTCAGGGTCAGCATTTCACCATCCTTGTCAGAATTTGTTTACAAAATTTTTTTCTGCCCTAATAAGTCACTCCAAAAGTTCCTTGTCTGCATGTATAAAGTTGCATACAAATATAAAGTTCAAGCAATTGTGACATTTTTACCAGTATGCATTGCTTCTGGGAACATGTGGGTCTCAAACTGGCTCAGGAGACTGATAACAGATTAAGAATGTTTCTGCCTCAAACTCAAACAGCTGGATAACTAAGTTCGGAACGATTTCTTCTAATAACTTACAGTTCGGCCCTCTAAATGATTGAGTTGATAGCTTTCAATCAGTGCAAAAAGCATTTTTCTTCTCAAATACTGAAAATTGACACATGGGCTGAAATGCTAAATGTCAACTTAAAAAGTTGATGGGACTGAATTTGCGGTGGAGGATTCCCGCAGGCGGATGCCTCTGACCTGCAAAAAATCTACGTACTTACCTTCTACTTCGAGATCCACCGAGACTTGCGCTCCTGGGCCTCTATACGTAGGCCTGCGTAAAAGCCCACATATCCCAGGGCACATGCAGTTCGCAAGCACCCTTGGGATCAGGTAGGCCGGCCCAACCAATGAAAGAAGGGAATTCCCATTCATACTTATGGGGATGTCGTATGCATCGTAAGCCCATAAGTATGAATGGGGATCACATAAAAAATACATCTACTAATCAAATAAACAAAAAAAAATCACATATTTAAAATTAATTAAAAGGGTATTTAATTCAATATTTTTTTAAAATATAATTTAAAAATTTTTTTTTTACATGTTTTAATGGGGCTAAAAATAAACTTATTTTATTGCATAGGGGTTTTTAATGTATAAATGATAATTAACATTTTATTTTTATGTTTTAAAAAAATTCTTACACTGGTGAAAGCAGGCCTTACGCCTGCTTTTATCAGGCATAAGAATTTCATGGGCATTCGCTGGGCCAAAGTTGGGCAAATAGCCCAACTCTCTGCCCATAAATGCCCTTTTCCCTGCGATCTGCCGAGAGTTATCACAGATCGCAAGTTCCGGATTTCAGTGTATGTGCAGTGCTTGCCTAAACCTGGAACTTGCGTGGCTCCTATGGGTGTGGGTGCACCTTGTACACGCCCCCGGGGCTGCAAATTATGGCCCGATGTTTGGCATGTAGGCCGACTGCACACTCAGCATGACCATTTCATTTCCCATCACAGGTAAGGCCTTTAGATTTTGGTTTTCACAGAAACTCTGACAAAAATCCTGGCCATTTAAAGATAATTCTGTGGGCAAAGTTTGAATGTGTGGTGCGCTGTCTCCTGGGACAGGGCGGATTATACAAAGGAGTGAATGTTGAGAAGAAAACAAGTCTGGAGATACAATTTTGATGCACGTGGACTCTATGACATTAAGACAGCATTTGGTGTGGTGGGTTGGAGTGACATAGACAGAAAATAAATGTGAAAAGTTTATTTTGTTGAATTGGAGATTTTGTTAAGGAGTAAAATATTTGAAAATGCAGATTTATATTGGGGATTGCACCCTTATGTAGTGGGAAGGCTTGCATGCTCCTATGACCTGAGAGCTATGCTGGCGGCAGTGTAACTCCCCAGACAAATTGAAAGGTAGGAGCCAGACTAAAGGTAGTCTGTCAGTTCTCCTGGTAGGGGGTAGTGAGTCAGGTCTAACGACATGTCCATGTTAAAATGCCTTTCGTTATGGAAACAACCCAGAGGCAAGATGAGTCTGTTGCAGACTTGCAAATATAACCGTGGAGAACCACCATAGGAGACAGAGAATAGAGATAAAGGGAATGTATTCTGTGTTGTGACAAGTGGTGTTCCCCAGGGATCTGCACTGGGGCCTCAGCTTTTAGCCGGTGACTTGGATGAAGTATATCCAAGTTTGCAGATGGCACTAAGTTAGGAGGTGCAGCAAGTTGTATTGACGGGGCAAGAACGTTACAAAGGGACATAGAGAGGTGGGTAAAATTGTGGCAGGTGAAGTTCAGTGAGGAGAAGTGTGATGTCATCCACTTTGGATTCAGGAAAGACAAATTGGGATATTTTATTAATAGCAAGAGGAACTCTGGAGGAACAAAGAGATTTGGGTTCCCATGTATGTACAGAGCCTTGGTCAGATGCCATCTGGAGTACTGCGTTCAGTATTGGGTGCCGCACCTCAGGGAGGATATACTGGTCTTGGAGAGGATACAGCAATCAGTCACCAGAATGAAACCGGGACTTAAAGGATTAAATTATGAGAACAGGTTTCATAAACATGGCTTGTATCCCCATAAGATTAGAATGTTGAGGGGTGATTATAAATGGATTTGATAGGTTAGATACAGAGAAACTATTTCCTCTGGTGGGAGAACTGAGAATAAGGGGGCACAATCTTAAAATGAGAACTAGACCATTTAGGAGTGAAATCAGGAAGCATATTTTTACACAAAGGGTAGTAGAAATTAGGAACTCTCTCCCACAAAAGGCTGTGGATGTTGGGTCAATTGAAATTTTCAAGACCGAGGTGGATAGATTTTTGTTAGATGAGATTATCAAGGAACATGGAGCAAATTTGGATAAATGGAATTGAGATACAGATCAGCAATGATCAGATTGAATGGCGGAACGTGCACGAGGGGCTGATGGACTACCTCTGTTCCAATATTCCTATGATCTGTTGGGCATAAGGTAAGATGATCCTCTGATGCAGTCAAATATCTTTACCTGGACAGACAGCAGTGAAATGAATGGGTTTTCTCATGTGTCAGTCGGCACTGGAGACTCGAACTCACGAATTTGGGTTTGGAGGTAGAAAAATTGGAGAAAATAGTAACAAAAATTTCCATTGATTATAATGCCTTCAGTTAGGGTGTATAAAAAACAGGAAAAAATAAATTAGGATTGTTACAAAAGGTTGGTTGAAGAGATAGGTTTTGAGGAGGTTTTTAAAGAAGGTGAGAAAGGTGGAATGGAAGTGGGGTTTAGGCAGGAAGTGCCAAAGCATAGTTCCCAGACAGTTGAAGGTTCTACCACCAATGGGGCCCAAGCCAGAGGAATGGGGGGGTGTGTACATACAGGACTGGAGGACAGTGATGGAGAAGGAGGATAAGACCATGGAGGGATTTAAAAGTTAGGATGAGAATTTTAAACTTGAGGCATTGACGAATCAGAAATCAATGAAAATCAGTGAAGACTGGGTTGATGGACAAGCCAGACTTAATATGGGACAGATTATGTGCAGCAGATTTTTGGAAGTGGATTTTTTGTAGGGTAAAGGATTGTGGGACAAATGAGGAGATTGTTTGAACAATTGAGTGCAAATTAAATGTGGAAAAACAATTATATTTTCCCAGAATTATATTTCACGATGCAAAGCAGATTCCCGAACTGGCTAGGTTCTGGAGTGAGATGTTACTATTCGCGGAATGGTGCTTTAATCTACGGTGACAAGGAAAGATTCTTCCCAACACCGTGGATTTACTACAATCGGTGGGTTTGGTGGTGGGGAGGATTCTTCTTTTATAGAAACCAGCTGAACAATTTTTTCAACAATGTTTTACCACAGCTGAGAACCGAATACAAAGGTAAGAATAAAATAGGTGTTGCTTTAAGTAATGTTTTCAAATACTAACAAAAAGACCAAGGAAATGTATTGTAGTTTTGGTACATTTTTCAGCTATATGGACATATTTAATTATTTCCTCAGCAAATATCTTATGAATAAAACCGCTGTCTAAAATGTCATTCTTTACGTTTATCAAGTTTATCTTTTCATTAACAAAGGGTGAATTATCCTGAAACTACTCAGCAATTCAGGCAGCATCTGTGAAGAGAGAAACAGAGTTAACGTATCAGGTCGACGACCTTTTGTCAGAACTGGAAAAAGAGATGTAACAGATTTTAAGCAAGTGCAGAGGCAGAGAAAGGGGGAGGGGAGGAGAGAACTGAGAAGGTCTGTGAAAGGGTGGAAGGCAGGAGAGATTAAATGACAAAAGGGTTGATTGTACAAGTCAAAAGTAGAAAAGTAGATGGTAATAGGGCAAGTAAAGAAACAAAAGATGGGCCTGGAAGAGGTGTAAATGGGAATAGCAGAATCATAAACAGCTGCAGTCTGAAAAAATGGGGGCAAGGGTAATGGTCTGAAATTGTTGAACGATGTTGAGTCTGGATGGCTGTACAGTGCCTAATCGAAAGATGAGGTGCTGTTTCTTGAGCTAATGTTGAGCTTCGTTGCAACAGTGTAGAAAACTGAGGACAGAGAGATCAGAGTGGCTGTTGAGAATTAAAGTGACAGGCAGCCGGAAGCTCTGAGTCACACTTGCGGACTGAACGGAGGTGTTCTGCAAAGTGATCACCCAGTCTACATTTGGTCTCCCCAATATAGAGGAGACCGCATTGTGAGCAGCGAATACAGTATACTAAATTGAAAGAAGTACAAGTAAATCGCTGTTTTACCTGGAAGGAGTGCTTGGGGCCCTGGATGGTGGGAAAGGAGGAGGTAAAAGGGCAGGTGTTGCATTTCCTGTGCTTGACTGGAAAGATGATGTGGGAAGGGGAGGGGTGTTGGGGTAATTGAGGACTGGATCAGGGTGTCGCGGAGGGAGCAGTCCCTTCGGAATTCTGAAAGGGAAGGGGAAGGGAAGATGTGTTTGGTGGTGGCATCACGCTGGAGGTGGTGGAAATGGTGGAAGATGACACGTTGAACGTGGAGGCTGGTGGGGTGAAAGGAGAGGACCAGGGGAACCCTATTGCGATTCTGGGAGGGAGAGGGAGGGGTGAGAGCAGAACTGCGGGACATTGAATGGACTCGGTCGAAGGCCATGTCAACCATGGCAGAGGGACTCCTTGGTTGAGGAAAAAAGAAGACATATCAGAAGCACTGGTATGCAAGGTGGCGCTGTCAGAATAGATGCAACAGAGACTGAAAAACTGGGAGAATGGATTGGATTTCTTACAGGATGCCGGGTGGAAGGAAGTGTAGTCTAGGTAGCTGTGGGAGTCAGTGGGCTTATAGTGAATGTTTGTCAATAGCCTATCCCCAGAAATGGAGATAGTGAAGTCAATGAAGGGAAGGGCGGAGTCAAAGATGGACTATGTGAAGGTTAGGGAAGGGTGGAAAATGGAAGCAAAGTTAATGAACTTTTCCATTTCAGGGCAAGTGCAGGAAACGGCACTGATATGGTCATCAATGTACTGGAAATAGAGGTGAGGGAGGATCACTGAGTAGGACTGGAACAAAGAATGTTCCACATATCCCATGAAAAACCAGGCATAGCTAGGACCCATGTGGCTTCCCATAACAACACCTTTAATTTAGAGGAACTGAGTGGAGTCAAAGGAGAAATTGTTCAATGTGAGAACAAGTTCAGCCAGGCAGAGGATGATGGTGGATAGGGACTACTTGGGCCTTTAGTCAAGGACGGCCAGGAAGGCTCGTGCTTCCAATATGTCTTCCTTTTTCCTCAACGGAGCTCAAATGCAGATTGAGTGATCACTTTGCAGAATGCTTCCATTTAGTCCGCAATGACCTCGAGCTTCCAGCCGCCTGTCACTTGAATTTTTTGCTCCATTCCAATTGTGACCTCTCCGTCCTCAGCCTCCTCCACTGTTGCAATTAATCTCAATGTAAGCTCAAGGAACAGCACCTCATCTTTCGATTAGGCACCTTACAACCTTCCGGACTCAACACTGAGTTTAATAATTTCAGATCATAACTTCTGCCCCCATTTTTTCAGATGGTAGCTGTTGATGATTCTGTTGTTCCCATTTACACCTCTTCTGGGCCCATCTTTTGTTTATTTACTTGTTCTGTGATATATTCTTTACGACCACACAAAACTTTACGAACACACAAAACTTCACGAGATGGCTCTCAACATAGGAACTTGTCAGGTGACCTGTCACCTGATGTCTTTATTGCATTTACAACAATGGCTGCATTACCACAGTAGTCCACTAGATGGTGCAGTATTCCACTAGATGGAACCTATATTACACTTCTCCCTCCTTAATGAAGAAGTAATTATAACAAACAATCGTCATACATAACTTACATGATTATGCATAACAAAAGGTATGGAGCGATTTTGGAGACCTATATGTGTTGTGATGTTGCATAGAAAATATCACATTGGCAATGAAGGATAGGATTCTTGGATTCCCTCGCTGAAATTTTTATTGGTGGATGATTCCAGCCAAACAACAGAGAGACTAGAGAGGTCCTTTGTTTGCAGAACAGCCAAAAAGTCAAGGTAAACTACAAACACACTTAGCTGAACTGCCAGAGTCCAGATGGCTGCACCTATGTGAATAATATGGTGCTTGGGTGAATTCCATCATGACCATGAAACTTTCAGAGATTATGTGGAGCAGCTAGAAATGTTTTTTACCGCGAATAGTATCATCAAAGTCCTCAATGATGAAAACCATAACTGGGTGATGTTGGAAAGAAAATGGGCTATTTTCTTGACTGTAGCTATGGCCTCGAGGTGTATGAAACCTTGAAAAATGTGCTTGTTCCTAGCAAGCCAAAGGACACATCACTTACAGAAATTCTAAGCAAGTTAGAACAGCACTACAGTTCCTAGCCCCTGGAAATTGCTTAAAGTTATCGTTTTGGAACACGAGATCAGTTAATTGACGAAAGTATCAGTGAGTACAAAGAAACTATCTATTCACTGTCATTTCGGAAACTTTCAGGACCGAGAATTGTGTGACCGCTTTGTTTGTGGGATGAAAAATGAAGCAATCAGAAGAAAGTTGCTGACAACTCCTAATTTGACTTTTGATTTAGCTTGTCAGACAGCTATGTCGATCGACATGGCCGACCATTATTCCCAAGAATTTTGTACCATTTCCAGTCATCAGACATCTGAGGTGAATCGCCTGCAGGTTAAAAGTAAAAGGCAGTTGGACCCTAAGGTCTCAGCAACTGGCAATGGTAACAGAACATTGAAGTCATGCTGGGACTGGGACAACACATTGCTCAAATTTCTCCGTAGGTGAAGGCAGAGTGTTTCTTCTGCAGAAAAACTGGGCGTCTTGTGAAGGCAAGCCGACTGAAGAGTAAACCAACTTTCAAGGCTGTAAGTAGAAATCCCCAGAGATTACATAGCATGGAAGAAAAGCAACAGGATGAAGAGGTACACGTCATCAGGAGCACGAGAGTATCTAACAGCGATTCAGGGAGTATCATGCATGTTGATATTGCAGGAACCAGGATACCCATGGAAATCGACACTGGTGCATCCGTGAGCATAGTACCGGACGCCATATCTCGACAAGTTGCGTGATTTCCCATTGGAGAAACTGCGAGGCTACTCAGGAGAGAAAATTCCTGTGGTAGGTCGTATCACCATAACCGTGAAATACAAGGATCAATTTCAGAGCTTGCCTCTCTTAGTAATGGCAGGAGACAAGCCTGCCTTACTAGGAAGAAATTGGTTGGGATCACTGAAGCTGGATTAGAATGAGATTTTTTATGTTGAAATGAGGTTTGCATCGAAGGATGATGTCATCAAGATGAATCCGAAGGTGTTCTGTGAAACAGACTCCGATCCAAGGCTTCAAGGCAAGTGTCAGAGTACAGAAGGACACTAGACCAGTTTACTGCAAGCCACATCCCGCACCATATGCACCCAAGGGGAAAGTTGAGCAAGAACTCAAAAGAATAGAGACTGGGAACATTATCTCTAAAATAGATCTATGTAATTGGGCTACACTCATTGTTCTTGTACCCAAGTCAGATGGTAAGATAAGGTTGTGTGGTGATTATAAAGTGACTGTAAACCAAGTTCGACAGGGTAATCTCCCCAATACATTGCTAAATGTAGAAGATTTGTTCACAACCTGACAAGTTATCAGATTTTCTCAAAGTTGGATCTTACAAATACCATTTACAACTTGAACTAGATGAGGAGTCCAAGGCATGCTTGACTATAAATACTCATCTAGACCTATATCAATTTAATAGGCTACCATTTGGAATGTCTTCTGCCCCTGCCATATTCCAAGGGGTGATGAACCAGATCTTGCAAGCATTGAAGGGGTAGTATATTATTTAGATGACATACTCATTTCAGCACCAAACAGGCAAATCCATAATAACATATTGAATGAAATGCTCAAACGGTTAGAGAAGCACAGAGTATGTATGAGTGACTGCTCGCAAGTGTGAGTTATTTCAAAACTCAGTGGAGTACTTAGGGCACAGAGTAGACAAAGATGGTTTACATCCAACCAAGGGAAAGCTGGATGCAATTAGAAATGCACCCACTCCCAAGAATGTCAATGAACTTCGATCATTTTTGGGTCTTTTGAACAATTATGGGAAGTTCCTACCAAATTTGGCTACAGTGTTACATCCACTGAATGAGCTATTAAAAAAACAGGTCCATTGGAAGTGATCAGAAGAATGCAATGCAGCATTCAGGAAGTGTAAAAACCAATTGTTAGACAGCACCATGTTAGTTCATGAGAGAGTTCAGGGCCAGGGGCCCAGGGGCAGCACGGGCCAGCCCACACTGCGATATGTGTGCGCACTGGGTCCATGCAGCAGAGCAGGTCTCCAGTCGTCTTGGGTAATCCTGGACCAAGACCTAGCTCTGTCGAGCCCGTGTGGTGGCTGGAGTGCAACGTTCAGCACACGTTAAAAAAATCCACGCACAGGCATCTTCCACCCTTCAGGATGTAGTTCAGGATCTGGAATTTTAGGTCCTTCATTGTAACACCTGTGAACTTAGCCTTTTTTGGCGTGGAAGCAAGTCATCCTCATTTTGAGGGATTGCCTATGATGATGAGTTCACTATGACATATCTAAAGAGAATCATGATAGAGGTAGAGTAAAAGAGAGAAGTGTGAAATTGAATCAGAAGGTGAGAGTGAAGAACCATCACCATAAATGGTTAAAGTGGTTACCAGGAAGAATGGTAAAGGTATGTGGTCCTCGCATATATTTGGTCAAGATGTTTGATCATTGACAGGTTAGGTTTGTTCACATTGATCATATTTTACCTACAGATGTGGAAAGAGTTGAAAGTTGGAATGATTTAATTATTCCTGACTCATCCGATAGTCTTATTACAAGTAAAGTCCCAGTAGCATATCCTACATCAAATGTACTAGAATCAAGTCCAAGAGAAAGTCAGAATTTAAGTCTGAGTCCGAGTCAGGCAGACAAACAGTCTGAAGTTATAAAGAGTTTAAATGTAGATCAATGGTATCCCTTGGAGGGAAACTTTCCTCAGGATCAGCCTAAAATGAGTCTAAGTTCGACACCATGTTTGGAAGGTTCTGTTCGAGAGTGAAGGTATCCTCTTTGAAACAGAAAATCAGTGATTAAGTTTGATTTGTAAATATGGCAAAATAAGTCCATATCTTTTGTTGTGTGTAACCATGCAAGTTATGTATGCTGATTGTTTGTTATAATTATTCTTCATTAAGGAGGGAGAAGTATAATATAGGTTCCACCTAGTGGACTACTGTGGTAATGCAGCCTCTGTTGTTTACAACAAGAATAAAAAAAAGGAATGGAGCCATCTTGTAGTCCTGTGTGTGATATGAGGTCATAGAGAAAATATCACACGTCCCATTATCAACTCCTTTTCCTTTGTAAAGTCATATCTTTTGTTATTTAATCTCTCCTGCCTTCCACCTTATCACATAGCTTCTCTTTTGTTATTTCCTCCCCTTCCCCTGTTCCCTCTCCCGCTCCTCCTGGCTCACAAGCAGTGCTGCAAAGACACTTACCTGTTCCATCCAGCAGTCCCCACCTTTTAGCTACCTTGTTTCCCGAGGCCTTAGAAACCCGGACGGTCAGTGTTAAAGCTGGAACAGAGATAAAAACTTAGGCATTAAGCCTCATTAAAATATTTAAATGAGGTTGGTCGCCAGTCCCCCGTCACGCCTCCAATTAAAATGGAAGTGGGCGGGTTTGAGGCCGGTTGGGATGGGGTCTGCTATTTTTTTTAATTTTATCTTCCCAAACAACCCATTTTTGAGAGTTAACATTACCCCCATTGGTAAAGTGCTTGGATCATTCCACAGTCTGACTAGAGATTGGCCAGTAAAGGTAAACTCCTGATAATCAGGGAGGCAGAGTCTGCTTTGGGGATCATCGATTATCAATGGGATTATGAGACCAAATACCCACTGACCGTCTATAAATTTCTAGCAATTGTTTTTAATTTGAGAGCACAAAACATTTCCCGTTATCTGTGGACATTAACATGATAAAACATAAATGGTGTTATTTTTATATTTGTGTTTAATTTTAGGATAAGGCAACCTTTTTATGAACAATTTGCCTTACTTACCAGGACCAAAACTAGAAATGATACCGGCCAGGAAATTTCAGGATTATTCCCCATATCTAATGCTCGTGTGGAACATGTTTTTTATTAATCCTGATCAGGTCTTTTCAGCAGATTATTTTTCTCTGTCATTGTTTAGAAATGGAACTTGATCCGTACAATGACTGCTGCAGAGACTCCGGTGATGCTGCTTTCTGCTACCTTTACCGAACAAAGAGACCCCTGGACTTCTGCTTTGGATACATTCCTCCAAGGATAGGTATTTCATTTAAAGAATGTGGGCATTTTGGGTTTATTTTTCCTTTTAACAAAAATTCTTTAAAAAAATTTCATCTACCTGGCCTTATTGGTTCTATTCTCATCGTAAATTTTTCAAATTAAAATACCATCACAAAGAAAGAATAATCTCTTTTCACAATAAAATAGATTTTCAAAGAGTTCAGAAGATGTCCTACTTGATTCCAAATATGCATGTCACAATTTCATTTTCTTCAATTGTCTTTAAGTAGTTTATAAGCAAAGTATTTAACCTCAACCACCAGTTGCCAGCCTGGTTCAGCCTAGTGGGAAAGATATAGCAGCTTCCTCACTTAGACCCCAGTTAAAATGCAATCAAGATTCTATTGACCTCACAAGACTTTGAGTGGCATTTATTTATACAGGAGGCCCCTATTTGAGTGCAGCGGGTTCTTCATCCACCAAAACTGACAGCATTAAAATCGGCGGAAAATGAGCAAGAAATAGAGCCCCTTCATTTTAACAGCTCACCGACTCCGTTCACGCCCAACAAGGAGAGTTAAACTTTTCCCCCAATGGTTTCCATTTTAACTTTAATAAAAGCTTCACCAGGTACATTTTTTTAATAACTTACCAGGTTTATTCTTTGGAGATCCTCACGTGGTGACCCTGGATGATGTAAAATACACCTTCAATGGTCTGGGAGAATTCATTCTATTAAATGTGAAAGATGACAATGATACAATGACGTTCAGCTTACAGGGACGGACGCTCAGAGCTGGAGAAAATAGAACATCACAGGCGACCAGCTTTGTAGCATTGGCAGCACAAGGATCAAATGGAACAAAGGTGATTAGTGTTGGTAATAAGAGATTCGCAGTAAATTGTGCACTAAATAATCTACCTTACTCTAACGCATTAACCTGTTTAAGTGCCATCTTGGCTCGATGGTAACACTCACGCTTCAGAGTTAGAAGATCATTGGTTCAAGCCCCATTCCATGATTTTAGCACTTAATCTAAGTTGGCACTTCAGTGCAATACTGTTGGAGCTGCTATCTTTTGGATGAGACATTAAACTAACAGACGTCTGCTGTTCAGACGAACATAAAAGATCTCAAGGCACTATTTGAAGAAGGACAGGGGAGTCCATCTGATGTCCTAACCAACATTCATCTCAACCAACACCATAAAAAAAAGCAGGTTAACTGGCCATTTAGTTCATTGCTGTTTGTGGGACCTTGTGAGAAAATCGGCTGCCAGATTTGTCTGTGACTACATTTCAAAAGTAATTGTTTGGTTGTGAAGCATTTGAGATGTCCTGAGGAAGTAAAAGGTGCTATATAAATGCAGTGCTTTCTTTTTTGACTGTCTTTACTAACCCTAAATTTAATCCTTAAATGCAAATGTGACCTTGCCTGTATCACCCACATCCTGAAAACAAATAACAAAAAAAATAACTGAGTGATCCTAACTCTAGAAGCAATGTTCTATCTTATGTTGTTTAATACAATAATGTGCATTTCCAATATTTTAAGTGGCTACTTTACTTCTGTTGCCTCTAATTCACAACTTACATAGGCATGTGCAGAAACATTGGAATATCCAGCACCAATAAATACCATTGCAGCCCACCTGGTCCATCCCAGCTCAGTGATACCAGTAAGCTGCAGTTGAGGAAATCTTTATCTGGTGCTTAATTGTTAGAAACACAGTAACAATAGCAGGAAGAGTTTCTCTTTTTGCTGTTACTAAAAATCGTAGGTATTTTAGTTCAAAATTAAGTTACAATTTCAGTGATAATAGTATGCATAGGAAATCTTCCTGCTCTGATTAGAAGTTGAATTACATACAGTGACAAGAATGCATTCTCCTGATTGTCATCTAACTTTATTCTAAATCTAGCACTGATATCCCTGATCAGGGGGCCTTTGATCCTGCCACTAGAGTCTAACATTTCTGAGTACATGTTGGCAGCAAGTATCCCTGTCCCACCGCAAATCGTCCTCAATCCAGCTCTCCAATCCAGCAGGTTTAGTCTGACGAGAAAAGCCATCATTGCTTCCCCGCACTAGGCCTCAGATGAAAATGGTAAATTGAATCATGATGAAGTCATCGGAGCCCGACCTGAATATTTAAAGAGGCCCTTGCCAGCTTGGGGCAAGTATCATTTCCATCTGCATGATAAAATTATATTCAGGCAGATCGACATGGGAAAGGAGTGGGTAAGTCCCCCGTTCCATCACCCCGCTGCCACCCACCTACTTTCTGCCGGATAGGGATGGTCAAAACCAAGGCCTTAGCGTACACTCAGAAAATTTACTCCAAAGAGGAATTTTTTCTTAATCCTTCAGCACTCGCATGACCACAAGTTTTACCCACAAAATTATTTTAAAAAGCAACAAAACGCACATGACTGTATTTGCAAACATTTGGTATCATTGGTTAAGCACAGGCAGTAAAATTATATTCTTTTTACAGGTTCAGTGGAATCTCATTGGTGATGATGAAATAAGTCTCATGGTCGATGGAAATATTGTAAACGTTACAGGTTAGAGCGAATAATTGAACTTTGCCTTCATTCATTCCCATCTGCGGCAGCCACAAGTCAAGTCCAAAACTTTTAAGAAAGCTGATAAGAAAAATCAAAACAGATATGAAGTAGAATTTATGGGGCACACACTCAGTTTGGGCACCACATAGGCGTGATGTTGGCGACATACCCTCAGCACCTGCCCAACATGTCAGTTGGGAGGCCCAGACCACTTTTAGGTTTGGGCCTCATCTAAATTTGTTCACAAGCTGCAGGCACCAAACAGATTGCTGCTTTCTCGAGTCAGAAAATCAGCCACTGTATGGCCTGCCAGTGGAAGGGCGGTGGGGTGGTTGGGTTGAGAATGGCAAGCAGCAGGCCAGAAGATTTTTATGGGGCCCAGAGGAACACTCTTGCTCCTCCTGCCCTCACAAAAAGCTTTGATGATTACCCCATAAAACAAACCTTTTTGGAGAGGCCTCCAGCAATCCCGTTAAGGATTGCCCAGTTAGGCCTTTCAGCACATAAAGAAATGGGATTGGAATGTGCTCTGCATGCTCCATCCATTTCTCTTTGAAGGTTGTAATCAGGGTCTGACAACAGGGATAGGACCCTAATCTGCATACGTAAACAATCCTCTTTATGGTTTGGACCTAGTGCTGCGTGTCCATTTAATGACCTGTCTGAAAGTTGATTCAGGCAGGCAAATGGATGCACAATGTCCCCATCAGACTTTCAACTGCTGGTCGCCCATGTTTTAGTTGAGAAATGGGACGCCTCCAATTGCAATTTTCAGGCCAATATGGTTTCCAGAGATCTTGACTCTACTCGTAGAAAAATAATCGGCAGCAGGATTTGATTTTGATATATTGGGCCGAAAATTGTGATCAGAGGCTTCCTTCATACGAATGCCTCAGACCCTAAAAAAATCTACGAAACTACCTGTTGGTCCTGGAGGAAAGTAGGATTCCAGTCTGAGGCCTTCATTAGCTGTGCAGCATACGGGGATCTGTCTTTCACGTACAAATGCATCGGCTGGAATCACGTGGGCCTGGATCATCAATCACTATGTAGTATTCTCATTGATAAAACTGGGAGCTCTGTTTGTACGGGCTCCCATCATTGTCAATGAGAATATCCCCTCCTAAAACAAGAAACACAGCATAATTTAAAAAAGCACCTCACATATTTAAAATTAATTGTAATTACATTTAATTAAATGTTTTAGAAAAAAAAATATTTGGGGGAACATTTTTTAACTGCGTTTTATTATTATTAATAATAATTTTTCTTTATCTAGTACTTTTTAATGTAGTGAAACATCCCAAGGCACTTAATAGGGTTAAAAATAATGGACAGGATTTTTAATATAAGAATGAATGATTAAATTTAATTTTTCTATGTTTCAAAAGTGTTATGCTGGTAAAAGTAAGCTATGCGCCTGTTTTTACCAGGCGTACAAGTTTGAAGGACTATCACTGAGCATGAGTTGGGCAAACAGCCCGATCCCTGCGCGCGAATGTCCTTCTCCCAGTGATGCGTAGAATCTCTTGAAAGAAATTTTGTCAGATCGGAAAAGCTGGAGGTCGGTGCATGTGCAGTGTGCCCCGAGAAGTGGCCTCGCCGGGTGGGTGTGCACTTCGTATGGACCCGACAAGGTCACAATTTCCAGCCCATTGATTACAATATACATTGATAATTTTCATTGTCTTTTTAAAAAATGCTTTGATAGTAAGTGGCATTGGATACAAACAGAATGCATCCCTTAAGAAGGCCTTGCTATTAAATTTATTCACAAAACAGTAAATATTTAATTAACTGAACAGGCCAATAGAATTTTAGATGTAACATTAGTTAAATTTGATTTTTATGATCATTCTTCTGTACAGAGAATTCTACCTTTATAAATCAAGTGACCTTACAGAAGACAAGCATCAGCGAAATAGTGGCTACTTTTGAAGGTGGAACCTCGGTTACTGTTTCAGGAAAAAAGGGAGCTTTGACTTTCACTACTTCATTAGATAATTCTTTAAAAAATAAAACCGAAGGTCTCTTGGGTGAGTAATGACACCACTTTTAAAAATGTGTCCTTATTATAACTTAAATAATGAGCAGTCTACAAAATAGTCCGATTGTTACATTTCTCAATTCAAAGATTTCTTTCTAGTCTTGTTGCAACCTTGTCTGTCCGTGATTAGAGTGGAGCAGGGACCTTTTTCCCAGCACTGTTTCCAAATAGAGAATATGATTAACTAGTTAGTGAGAGGACAGTAACAGTGACTATTCCAGCCCTACCACTGCATAAGCAGCACTCACTGGAGGGGATTTTAAATATTGTGATGGTGTAAAACAGGCGATATCGGGGTGCCCTTTATACACCCCGGCCGATTTCGTATCGTGGATAGTTGATCCAACATCACCTGTCTTACACCATCACTGAAAACTAAAATTGCCCTATGATGGATAAATGTAATTTTTATCTCTGGGTGGAAAACAGGCAATAGTGAATTGGATGCCCGTTTCACACCGTGGCCAATTTTCAAAACTAGGCGCAGTGTAAACCGAGCAGTCGATTCACTATCGCTCATTTTTCACCTGTCAACAAAAGTTAAAATTATCCCCACTGAATTTTCACCAGCTGCAACGACTGCTAGATCAGCCGGTAATCTCATCTGCAATATTCCTAACCTCAGTGGTGGGAAAATTATTGGAAACAATCCTGAAGGACAGGATAAATCTTCATTTGGAAAGACATGATTAATCAAGGACAGTCAGCATGGATTTGTTAAGGGAAGGTCGTATCTGACTAACTTGATTGAATTTTTTGAGGAGGTAACCAGGAGGGTCGATGAGGGCAGTGTGTATGATGTAATGTATATGGATTTTAGCAAAGCTTTTGATAAGCTCCCACATGGCAGACTGGTCACGAAAGTAATAGCCCATAGGATCCAGGGCAAAGTGGCAAGTTGGATCCAAAATTGGCTCAAAGGCAGGAAGCAAAGGGTAATGGTTGATAGGTGTTTTTGTGACTTGAATGCTATATCTAGTGGGGTTCCTCAGGGCTCAGTGCTGGGTCCCTTGGTTTTTGTGGTATATATCAATAACTTGGACCTAAATGTTGGGGGTATGATTAAGAAGTTTGCAGATGACACTAAAATCGGCTGAGTGGTTGATAATGAAGAAGAAAGCTGCGGATTGCAGGAAGATATCAATGTACTGGTCAGGTGGGCAGAACAGTGGCAAATAGAATTCAGTCCGGATAAGTGAGAGGTAATGCATTTGGGGAGGTCTAACAAGGCAAGGGAAAACACATTAAATGGTACAACACTGAAAAGTGTAGAGGAACAAATGGACCTGGGAGTGCAGGTCCACAGATCCCTAAAGGTAGCAGGCCAGGTAGATAAGGTGGTTAAGAAGGCATACAGAATACTTGCCTTTATAGTCGAGGCATGGAATACAAGAGCAAAGACGTTATGCTTGAACTGTATAAATACTGCTTAGGCCACAGCTGGAGTACTGCGTGCAGTTCTGGTCACCACATTACAGGAAAAATGTGATTGTACTGGAAAGGATGCAGAGGAGATTTACAAGCATGTTGCCTGGACTTGAGAGTTTTGGCTATGAGGAAAGATTGGAGAAGCTGGGTCTGTTTTCTTTGGAACAGAGGAGACTGAGGTGAGACCTGATTGAGGTGTATAAAATTATGAGGGACCTGGATAGAGTGGATAGGAAGGACCTGTTTCTCTTGGCAGAGGGGTCAACCAGGGGGCATAGATTTAAATAATTGGGGGGAGGTATTGAGGAGATATGAGGGGAAACATCTTTACCCAGAGGGTGGTGGGGGTCTGGAACTCACTGCCTAAAAGGGTGGTAGAGGCAGAAAGTCTCACCGCATTTTAAAAATACTTGGATGTGCACTTAAAGTGCCGTAACCCACAGGGCTACAGACCAAGAGCTGGAAAGTGGGATTAGGCTGGGTAACTCTTGGTCGGCTGGCGTGGACACGATGGGCTGAAATGGCCTCCTTCTGTGCTGTAAATTTCTATAATTTTATGATATTGTCCTAGTCAGGCCTGTACTGTGGAGCTATATGGACAAAGTGGATTTATTGTGCAGACAAGTTTATATTGAAGGAACCACAGTTCAGCAACTCTCTTAATTTGCGCGATTGAACAGCCAATACAGACTAAGGCAGAAATGTTCTAATAATTAGTAACAAATCCACGTATCTTGTGCCATTTAATATGGCATATGAACAATCATATATCATACAAACACTTACAATTGTGATATATTCACAGTGCACAGCACACACAGCTTTCTATAAAGGCAGACAGCATCTCAGAAGTTCCGGACGCTTCTGGTCAGCTGACTCATTTATTCACATTTAGTTGCAGTAGCACAATACGTCCACATCCACAGTGTGGAGCTACAACATTACAAGCTTACAGACATTACACTTCTCCCTCCTTAATGAAGAAGTTATTACAACAAACATCATACATAACTTGCATGTTTATACATAACAAAAGATATGGAATTATTTTGCCATATTTACAAATTTAACGGAACCACTTGTTTTCTGTTTCGAAGAGGATACCTTCGCTCTCCAAACATGGTGTTGAATTTAAACTCATTCGGGCTGATCCTGAGGAACGTTTTCCTCCAAGGGATTTCCTTGATTTTCATTTGAACTCACTCTAACTTCAGACTGTTTATTTCCCTGACTCGGACTCAGACTTACATTCTGATTCTCTCTTGGATTTGTTTCCAGTACATTGGATTTAGGATTTGCTACTGGTGTATCAATACTATCTGATGAGTCAGAAATAATTGAATCATTCTTACCTTCGACTCCTTCCATGTCTGTAGGTAAAATATGATCAATATGAACAAACCTAACCTGTCCATTATCAAACATCTTTACCAAATATGTGCGAGGACCACATATCTTCACCACTCTTCCGAGTAACCACTTTACCCATTTATGGTGATGGTTCTTCACTCTCACCTTCTGATTTAATTTCACACTTCTCTCTTTTACTCTACCTCTATCATGATTTCTGTTGTTGTTCTTCCATGCTATGTAGTCTCTGGGGATTTCTACTCATAGCTTTGAAAACTGGACTCATAGTCAGCATGCCTTCGCAAGATGCCCAATCTTTCTGCAGAAGAAACACTCTGCCTTCACAACTTTGAGCAATGTGTTGTCCCAGGCACCGATAGCACGACTTCGATGCACTGGTAGAATTTCCAGTTTCTGAGACTTTGGGCCCCCACCGTCTTTTACTTTGAATCTGTAGGCGATTCACCTCAGTTCACTGACAACCGTAATTATTATGAAATTCTTGGGAATATTGATCAGCCATGCCCATCGACCTCACTGTTTGACAAGCGATATTAAAAGTCAAGTCAGGCGTTGTCAATAACGTTCTTCTGATCGCATCATTTATAATCCCACAAACAAAACGGTCCCGCAACGCTCGGTTTGAAAAGTTCAGAAATTACAATGAATAGATAGCTTTTTTAATGCTACAATGTACTCGCTCAGATTTTCATCAGTCTTTTGATTCCGCATACCGAAACGATAGCTTTCAGCAATATCTAACGGTATCGGGTTGTAGTGCAATTCCAGCTTCATTAAAATCTCTTTAAGCATTGTGTCCTTTGGCTCGTCAGGCACAAGCAGATTTACCAGCGTTTCATACAATTCTGGACCTGCTTCAGATAAGAAAATCGCTCTCTTACATTCCAACACAGCCCGGTTCTGCCCAGAATTCTCTGGAAATTCGATTATATTATTTGCAGTAAAATACATTTCTAGCGAGTCCACATATGCCTTAAACCTTTTCTGGTCACATTTATATTCACCTAAATGTTCCATTACTGCTATGGGTGCAGCCATTTTGACTTTGCAGTTTAAACTAGTGTGCTTGTTTTTTTCCCCTCAGATTTTGTAGCTATTTCCAAAGACAGAGAAGCTTCCAAAGTCTCTGTCGACTGGCTGAATCCTTCACCAACAAAATTTCAGCTTTATATCATCCGAAAAATCCCATCTCGTCGCCAAATGTGATATATTCACAGAGCACAGCACACACAGCTTTCTATAATGGCAGACAGCAGAGAAACATAGAAATATAGAAAATAGGTGCAGGAGCAGGCCATTCGGCCCTTCGAGCCTGCACCACCATTCAATAAGATCATGGCTGATCATTCACCTCAGTACCCCTTTCCTGCTTTCTTTCCATACCCCTTGATCCCTTTAGCCGTAAGGGCCATATCTAACTCCCTTTTGAATATATCTAATGAATTGGCCTCAACAATTTTCTGCGATTGAGAATTCCACAGGGTAACAACTCTCTGAGTGAAGAAGCTTCTCCTCATCTCGGTCCTAAATGGCTTACCCCTTATCATTAGACTGTGATCCCTGTTTCTGGACTACCCCAGTATCGGGAACATTCTTCCTACATCTAACCTGTCCAATCCTGTCAGAATTTTATATGTTTCTATGAGATCCCCTCTCATTCTTCTAAACTCCAGTGACTACAGACCCAGTCGATCCAATTTCTCCTCATATGTCAGTCCTGCCATCCCGGGATTCAGTCTGGTGAACTTTCACTGCACTTCCTCAATAGCACAAATGTCCTTCCTCAGATTAGGAGACTAAAACTGAACACAATATTCCAGGTGAGGCCTCAACAAGGCCCTGTACAACTGCAGTAAGACCGCCCTGCTCCTATACTCAAATCCCCTAGCTATGAAGGCCAACATGCCATTTACCTTCTTCACCACCTGCTGTACCTGCATGCCAACTTTCAATGATTGATGAACCATGACACCCAGTTCTCGTTGCACTTCCCCTTTTCCTAATATGCCGCCATTCAGATAATATTCTGCCTTCCTGTTTGTGCCACCAAAATTGGATAACTTCACATTTATCCACATTTACTGTGTCTGCCATGCATTTGCCCACTCACCTAACGTGTCCAAGTCACCCTGCATCCTCTTTGCATCCTCCTCACAGCTCACACTGCCACCCAGCTTGGTGTCATCTGCAAACTTGGAGATATTACACTCAATTCCTTCATCTAAATCATTAATGTATATTGTAAATAGCTGGGGTCCCAGCACTGAACCCTGAGGCACCCCACTAGTCACTGCCTGCCATTCTGAAAAGGACCAGTTTATCCCGACTCTCTGCTTCCTGTCTGCCAACCAGTTCTCTATCCACGTCAATACATTACCCCCAATACCATGTGCTTTAATTTTGCACACTAATCTCTTATGTGGGACCTTGTCAAAAGCCTTTTGAAAGTCCAAATACACCACATCCACTGGTTTTCCCTTGTCCACTCTACTAGTTACATCCTCAAAAAATTCCAGAAGATTTGTCAAGCATGATTTCCCTTTCATAAATCCATGCTGACTTGGACCAATCCTGTCACTGCTTTCTAAATGCGCTGCTATTTCATCTTTGCTAATTGATTCCAACATTTTCCCCACTACCGATGTCAGGCTAACCGGTCTATAATTCCCTGTTTTCTCTCTCCCTCCTTTCTGAAAAAGTGGTGTTACATTAGCTACCCTCCAGTGCATAGGAACTGATCCAGAGTCGATAGACTGTTGTAAAATGATCACCAATGCATCCACTATTTCTAGGGCCACTTCCTTAAGTACTCTGGGATGCAGACTATCAGGTCCCGGGGATTTATTGGCCTTCAATACCATCAATTTCCCTAACACAATTTCCTGACTAATAAGGATTTCCTTCAGTTCCTCCTTCTCGCTAGACACTCGGTCCCCGAGTATTTCCAGAAGGTTATTTGTGTCTCCCTTCGTGAAGACAGAACCAAAGTATTTGTTCAATTGGTCTGCCATTTCTTTGTTCCCCATTATAAATTCACCTGATTCTGACCGCATGGGACCTATATTTGTCTTCACTAATCTTTTTCTCTTCACATATCTATAGAAGCTTTTGCAGTCAGTTTTTATGTTCCCGGCAAGCTTCCTCTCGTACTCTATTTTCCCCCTCCTAATTAAACCCTTTGTCCTGCTCTGCCGAATTCTAAATTTCTCCCAGTCCTCAGGTTTGCTGCTTTTTCTGGCCAATTGATTTGCCTCTTCCTTGGATTTAACACTATCCCTAATTTCCCTTGTTAGCCACGGTTGAGCTACCTTCCCCGTTTTATTTTTACTCCAAACAGGAATGTACAATTCTTGAAGTTCATAGAAACATAGAAGCATAGAAAATAGGTGCAGGGGTAGGCCATTCGGCCCTTCGAGCCTGCACCGCCATTCAATAAGATCATGGCTGATCATTCCTTCAGTACCCCGTTCCTGTTTTCTCTCCATACCTCTTGATCCCCTTAACCGTAAAAGCCATATCTAACTCCCTCTTGAATATATCCAGTGAACTGACAACACACAACTCTCTGCGGCAGGGAATTCCACACGTTAACAACTCTCTGAGTGAAGAAGTTTCTCCTCATCTCAATCCTAAATGGCCTACCCCATATCCTAAGACTATGTCCCCTGGTTCTGGACTTCCCCAACATCGGGAACATTCTTCCTGCATCTAACCTGTCCAGTCCCGTCAGAATCTTAGATGTTTCTATGAGATTCCCTCTCATCCTTCTAAACTCCAGTGAATAAAGGCCCAGTTGATCCAGTCTCTCCTCATATGACAGCCCAGCCATCCTTGGAATCAGTTTGGTGAACCTTCGCTGCACTCCCTCAATAGCAAGAACATCCTTCCTCAGACTAGGAGACCAAAACTGAACACAATATTCCAGGTGAGGCCTAACTAAGGCCCTGTACAGCTGCATTAAGACCTCCCTGCTTCTGTATTCAAATCCCCTAGCTATGAAGGCCAACATACCATTTGCCTTCTCTACCGCCTGCTGTACCTGCATGCCCACTTTCAGTGACTGATGAACCATGACACCCAGGTCTCGTTGCACCTCTCCTTTTCCTAGTCTGCCACCATTCAGATAATACTCTGCCTTTGTGTTTTTGCTCCCAAAATGGATAACCTCACATTTATCCAAATTATACTGCATCTGCCATGCATTTGCCCACATATCTAACCTGTCCAAGTCACCCTGCAGCCTCTTAGCGTCATCCTCACAGCTCACACTGTCACCCAGTTTAGTGTCATCTGCAAACTTGGAGATATTACACTCTATTCCTTCATCCAAATCGTTAATGTATATTGTAAAGAGCTGAGCCCTGCGGCACTCCACTAGTCACTGCCTGCCATTCTGAAAAGGACCCGTTTATCCCGACTCTCTGCTTCCTGTCTGCCAACCAGTTCTCTATCCACGTCAGTATATTACCCCCAAGACCATGTGCTTTTATTTTGTACAATATTCTCTTGTTTGGGACCTTGTCAAAAGCCTTTTGAAAGTCCAAATACACCACATCCACTGGTTCTCCCTTGTCCACTCTGCTCGTTACATCCTCAAAAAATTCCAGAAGATTTGTCAAGCATGATTTCCCTTTCACAAATCCATGCTGACTTGGTCCGATCCTGTCACTGCTTTCCAAATGCGCTGCTATTTCAACCTTCATGATTGATTCCAATATTTTCCCCACTGATGTCAAGCTAACCGATCTATAATTACCCGTTTTCTCTCCCTCCTTTTTTAAAAAGTTGTGTTGCATTAGCTACCCTCCAGTCCATGGGAACAGATCCAATGCATCCACTATTTCTAGAGCCACTTCCTTGAGCACTCTGGGATGCAGACTATCAGGCCCCGGGGATTTATCGGCCTTCAATCCCATCAATTTCCCTAACACAATTTCCCGCCTAATAAGGATATCCTTCAGTTCCTGCTTCTCACTAGACCCACTGTCCCCTAGTACCTTCGGAAGGTTATTTGTATCTTCCTTCGTGAAGACAGAACTGAAGTATTGCTTCATTTGGTCTGCCATTTCTTTGTTCCCCATTATAATTTCACCTGAATCCGACTGCAAGGGACCTACGTTTGTCTTTACTAATCTTTTTCTCTTCACATATTTATTGAAGCTTTTGAAGTCAGTTTTTATATTCCCTGCAAGCTTCCTCTCGTACTCTATTTTCCCCCTCTTAATTAAACCCTTTGTCCTCCTCTGTTGAATTCCAAACTTCTCCCAGTCCTCAGGTTTGTTGCTTTTTCTAGCCAATTTATATGCCTCTTCCTTGGCTTTAACACTATCCTTAATTTCCTTTGATAGCCATGGTTGAGCCACCTTCCCAGTTTTGTTTTTACTACAGACAGGGATGTACATTTGCTCAAGTTCATCCATGTGATCTTTAAATGTTTGCCATTGCTTATCCACTGTCAACCCTTTAAGTATCATTTGCCAGTCTATTCTAGCCAATTCACGCCTCATACCGTCGAAGTTACCTTTCCTTAAGTTCAGGACCCTAGTTTCTGAATTAACTTTGTCACTCTCCATCTTAATCAGGAATTCTACCATATTATGGTCATTCTTCCCCAAGGGGCCTCGCACAACAAGATTGCTAATTAGTCCCTTCTTATTGCACATCACCCAGTCTAGGATGGCCAGCTCCCTGGTTGGTTCCTCGATATATTGGTCTAGAAAACCATCCCTAATACACTCCAGGAAATCCTCCTCCATCGCATTGCTACCAGTTAGGTTAGCCCAATCAATTTGTAGATTAAAGTCGCCCATATGATCTTTAAATGTCTGCCATTGCCTATCCACCGTCAACCCTTTAAGTATCATTCGCCAGTCTATTCTAGCCAATTCACGCCTCATACCATCGAAATTACCTTTCCTTAGGTTCATGATCCTCGTCTCTGAATTAACTGTGTCACTCTCCATCTTAATAAAGAATTCTGCCATATTATGGTCACTCCTCCCTTAGGGCCTCACACAACAAGATTGCTAATTAGTCCTCTCTCATTATACATCACCCAGTCTAGGATGGCCAGCATCTCAGAAGTTCCGGATGCTTCTGGTCAGCTGACTCATTTATTCACCTTTAGTTGCAGTAACACAATAGGTCCACATCCACAGTGTGGAGCTACAACATTACAAGCTTACAGACATTACAACAATGATATGTCGACACAGAGACAGTGGCCGGAGTTTTACCGGCGCAGAGAGGACAGGATCGCTGTCAACCCATCTCCGCGCTCTTCTCCCAGGTGTCGGGTCTGTCAGCGCTGAACAGAACCGACACCAAGTGGCGGGGGAGGCAAGTTAAATTATTAAGAGCTTGTTAACAGGCACTTAAAAACTACTTTATGCTCGCCTTTAGATTTTAAGAGTTCGCTAATGGCTTTCCCGCTGCTCGGTGATCACATCAGGTAAGGAGGGCGGGTGTTGTCGGGTCAGCATGGGCTGATTTCTTAACCTGACAGCTGCAAATGGTCGATAACAGCTCCCATTCCATAGGTGTTCACTTTTTAAGGTAAGAAGTTGTTGCTTACTGCATTTGGAAGACAGATTGAGCTTTATGCAACTTGAAAGTGTTTGGAGCAAACTCTCTATCCAGTGTCGCTTCATTGGAACAACCTCTCTCACCATTGACAGATCGCTTCTATCACCTCAACCTCACCTGGCATCTATTCCATTAGCATCAGTGCCCTTGAAAAAATTTCACCGTGGTCCTCAGAATCCCAACATGATCAGCCCCAACACCAGCATCACCAGTCACATCAGCAGCACCAACAACAACACCAACCTTGTCCGCAATCAACTGATGCTGCACTGGACAGGGGGCATCAGCACCCGGCCACATTGCTGCCTGGGATGCAAGGGATGGCCTCACCATGGACTGATTTACTCCACGATGCTGTACACCCTGGCTGTCACATGATGTGCCAGGTTAACACCAGCCCATACCAACACCATAAAGCATCTCTGTAATGACCAAGCCATTCATTTTACACTCATCACCATTGTGTAGGGTACCATTATGTCTCACCATTCACTGGAACTCACTAAGCCACTTCCAAAGGTACACGCAAATCTGTCCAAGAACACAAAGTGTTCAAAATAAAGGTTTTAATGTTTGACAACACATTAACAAAAACTTTACATGAACATTGGCTAAAACACGCTTGTTTGTTGTTAGTTGGTATGATTGGACAAGAATGAGGGTTTGTGTGAGGGGAGCGGCTAGTGAGATAGGGATGTGATAATGTAGATAGAGAGAGAGAGGGATGGCTGGAGGTGCAAGGTAAGTTGGTGTGAGTAAGGATGTGCAGGAGTAGGGTAGGGAAGGCAGAGTGATGGGGATGTGATGAATGGCACAGCAGGATGAGGTTGAGTGTGGCTTCGCAGTAACGTTTCGAGATCTACTGAGATCATTGAAAGGTTTGCGCACTGCAGCCAGGTCCTCCTGATGACATCCTTATTTGTGCCCTCCTGTGCAATGTGGCACCAGGCTGCATTGGTTTCCTGGGGAAGTCTCTTCCGCCCATTGGAAGTGAAGAGAACCTCCTTGTGTGTTGTGACTCACTCCAGAAGTATATGGAGGGAGTCATGGGAGAGCCTGGGTGCAGCCATGCCCCTCTGTGCAGTGCTTGTCAGTGTTTGCAGCATCTTAATGCTGTAGAACACTGACATCACAACTGTTAAAAAATAAATTTGGACATGGTCCCTTTCAGGAATCCGGCTGATGACACATCATCAAATTATGCTATCAGTCTCGCTTCCTCTTAATTATCCGGGAACCTCGCTGGGCAGGCTTAATAAGACCAATCATTGTAAAACCACATCAACAGAGCGGGATGGACCTCACTACAGACCTTGGCCACAGCAAACCCGCCTTGAAATTGTGGCCAGTATTTCCACTTGTGGGGAAGAACAAAACTATAGGCCATCAATATAAAATAAGATAGTCACCAAGAAGTCAGATAGGGAATTCAGAAGAAATTTATTTTCCCAGCGAGGGTGAGAATATGGAACTTACTACCACAGGGAATATTTGAGGCAGGCAGGCAAGCAAGTGGAGCTGCGTCCATGATCAGATCAGCCATGATCTTATTAAATGACGGAGCAGGCTCGAGGGGCCAAATGGCCAACTCCTGCTCCTATTTTTCATGTTATAGCATTGGTGCATTTTAAGGGGAAGCTAGATAAGCATATGAGTTGAGAAGGGAATAGAGGGGTATGCTGATAAAGTTAGATGAGGACAGAATGGAGGAGGCTCAAGTGGAGCATAAACGCTGGCATGGACTCTTTGGGCCGAACGTCCGGTTTCTGTGCTGCATATTCTATTAATTCTATGTCATTATAAATCATAAGTACAGATGTAGATTTTTGTCACTAAATAATATTAATATGCTGTTTGTAAAATAATATTATTATCGATTTATATTGTAGACTAATTGCTTAACATGTTTGAAACAGAACTGAGCAATCCAGATATTTCAACAGAGCGAAGGCAAGGCCAAGTTAAGGCTTTGTTTTAGTCCTTTGGATGAGGCACTGGCTGCCCTCTCAGGTGGATGTAAAAACACTATGGATTAAAAGCAAGGGGGTTCTCCCTGGTGTCTCTCATCCAGCATCACTAAAAACAGATTCGCAGTTATTATCACACTGCTGTTTGTGGGCCCTTGCTGTGCACAAATTGGCTGCTGCATTTCCGACATTACAGCAGTGACTACACTCCAAAAGTACTTCATTGGGTGCAAAGTTCTTTGGAGCTTCCTGAGGTCATGAAAAGCACTATGCAAATGCAATTTCTTTCTTTTAGTCTCTGAGCCAAAACTCTGGATGAGTTAGCTGAGATGCATCAGTTTAAAAATTCCATCCCAAGGTTGGCTCGAGTATTACTTTACTTTTCCTGCATATTTTTCTCTTCTTATTTTGAATAATAGTATAAAGTAAGAATGAAAATAGTTCAGAAGCAGAATAATGTGTAGAAATCAGTCCTAGCTTTCCATGTACTACGAGATTATTTCCCAATTCTGTGTCTAGGTGTCTGGAATGATGATAAAACAGACGACTTTAAAGCTGCCAATGGAACATACCTTGACTTTGATGGGACACATTTGCCCAATGAAACAGAGATATTCTTTGATTTTGGCCTGACCTGTAAGCACAGCTTTCACATATTTCAAAATATTATTCTTAGGTTATAAGTAATGGATAATTGGCCCAGCATCGGACTAATTATGTGACAATGACAATATGATTCTTATTACATTTATCTGTGTGTGTGTGTGTGTGTGTTTTCAGGGAAAACGACTGTGAAAGACAGTGTATTCACATACAACACGACCCCAGGAGAGACTTGGTACACCTATAACAACAATAGTTTTGTACCTAAATTTTATGATGAGCTTTTGAAAACCACGGAAAACGAGAAAATTGACAAAGCTAATGAAACTTGCCAAGGAAACGACGACTGCATTTTTGACGTTTTAAGTACAGATGATTTATCTTTTGGAGCAGCAACATTACAAAGTCTGACATCATTTGCAGCACAGAACAGTACAATGAGTATGTATGCACATCTGTTGACACACTCACAATGTTAGATAGAGGATTGCTGATGAGGAATTATTAGCCTAGATTTTGCTGTAGCAGGGCATCTAACAGCATCTGCCAATAGTTAGACTTGCCCTTGCACATTTTAGGTTTTTAATTTTTTTCTGTGGCAAGTTGCTGAAAGTGCGAACTGGTAACAGTACAGCGAGGGAGACAGGGCATCTGGGATCTGAGTGAACAGGAAAAGCAACTGTGCATCTCCTTAACCAATTAAATTGAAGGATTGCAAAATAAACAGTGCAACGATTGAGAAGAAAGTGTAAAATAGAGTGGGTGAATTCAATGTCAAATCAGGTAGAGAAAGAAAAATAAAGAGGGAAAGAAAGAGTGCATTAAGAGCGAGAGAAGAGACAGAAACAAATATTAAAAATTATTTCTTAAATTTGATATTTGACAGTTTTTACAGCTCCAACAATAATAGCTGTGGTTGAGGTCGGCTTTTGAGCGAAATTCTGCTCTTTATTGTTTTTTTTTATTCGGATCTGGAAGTCACTCTTAATGGGGACAGTGACTACATGAAAGGGGCGGATACTCGGTGGCAACACCTGAGGGACACCTGGGCAGTGCAGAGTGACCGCAGCGATGACGTCATCACCACAGCTCCTCCCTTCACTTAAAGGGGAGAACCTTCGCGATTTTAAAACTTAGGCCCACCGGGGAGGCTTTCAGCCGGGCCAGCGACCTGGCACTCAGGACAGGAAAAAACAGGTTTTGGCACCACCAGGCAGGCCAAAAATTTTCAAAGGGGAATGTCACCGTTGGGGGTTGGGGGGGGGAGATAGATCGGCGGTGGGGGGGATAGATCGGTGGTGGGGGAGATAGATCGGCGGTGGGGGGGATAGATCGGTGGTGGGGGAGATAGATCGGCGGTGGGGGGGATAGATCGGCGGTGGGGGGGATAGATCGGTGGTGGGGGGTATAGATCGGTGGTGGGGGGGATAGATCGGCGGTGGGGGGTATAGATCGGCGGTGGGGGGTATAGATCGGTGGTGGGGGGGATAGATCGGCGGTGGGGGGTATAGATCTGCGGTGGGGGGGTATAGATCGGCGGTGGGGGAGATAGATCGGTGGGGGGGATAGATCGGCGGTGGGGGGTATAGATCTGCGGTGGGGGGGTATAGATCGGCGGTGGGGGAGATAGATCGGTGGGGGGGATAGATCGGCGGTGGGGGGTATAGATCTGCGGTGGGGGGGTATAGATCGGCGGTGGGGGAGATAGATCGGCGGTGGGGGGGATAGATCGGCGGTGGGGGGGATAGATCGGCGGTGGGGGGAGATAGATCGGCGGTGGGGGGTATAGATCGGCGGTGGGGGAGATAGATCGGTGGGGGGGATAGATCGGCGGTGGGGGAGATAGATCGGTGGGGGGGATAGATTGGCGGTGGGGGAGATAGATCGGCGGTGGGGGGGATAGATCGGCGGTGGGGGGGATAGATCGGCGGTGGGGGGAGATAGATCGGCGGTGGGGGGGATAGATCGGTGATGGGGGGATAGATCGGTGATGGGGGAGATAGATCGGCGGTGGGGGGGATAGATCGGCGGTGGGGGGAGATAGATCGGTGGTGGGGGGAGATAGATCGGTGGTGGGGGGGATAGATCGGTGATGGGGGGATAGATCGGTGATGGGGGAGATAGATCGGCGGTGGGGGGAGATAGATCGGCGGTGGGGGAGATAGATCGGTGGTGGGGGAGATAGATCGGCGGTGGGGGGAGATAGATCGGCGGTGGGGGAGATAGATCGGTGGTGGGGGAGATAGATCGGTGGTGGGGGGGATAGATCGGTGGTGGGGGAGATAGATCGGTGATGGGGGGATAGATCGGCGGTGGGGGAGATAGATCGGTGGGGGGGATAGATCGGTGGTGGGGGGGATAGATCGGTGATGGGGGGATAGATCGGTGGTGGGGGAGATAGATCGGTGGTGGGGGGGATAGATCGGCGGTGGGGGGGATAGATCGGTGGTGGGGGAGATAGATCGGTGGTGGGGGGGATAGATCGGTGGTGGGGGGGATAGATCGGTGATGGGGGGATAGATCGGTGATGGGGGAGATAGATCGGTGGTGGGGGGGATAGATCGGTGGTGGGGGAGATAGATCGGTGGTGGGGGGGATAGATCGGTGGTGGGGGAGATAGATCGGTGATGGGGGGAGATAGATCGGCGGTGGGGGAGATAGATCGGTGGTGGGGGAGATAGATCGGTGGTGGGGGGGATAGATCGGTGGTGGGGGAGATAGATCGGTGATGGGGGGATAGATCGGCGGTGGGGGAGATAGATCGGTGGGGGGGATAGATCGGTGGTGGGGGGGATAGATCGGCGGTGGGGGAGATAGATCGGTGGGGGGGATAGATCGGTGGTGGGGGGGATAGATCGGTGGTGGGGGGGATAGATCGGTGGGGGAGATAGATCGGTGGTGGGGGGGATAGATCGGCGGTGGGGGAGATAGATCGGTGGTGGGGGGGATAGATCGGTGGTGGGGGGGATAGATCGGTGGTGGGGGGGATAGATCGGCGGTGGGGGGATAGATCGGTGGTGGGGGGGATAGATCGGTGGTGGGGGGGATAGATCGGTGGTGGGGGGGATAGATCGGTGGTGGGGGGGATAGATCGGCGGTGGGGGGGATAGATCGGTGGTGGGGGGGATAGATCGGCGGGGGGATAGATCGGTGGTGGGGGGGATAGATCGGCGGTGGGGGGGGATAGATCGGCGGGGGGGGATAGATCGGCGGTGGGGGGGATAGATCGGTGGGGGGGATAGATCGGTGGGGGGGATAGATCGGTGGTGGGGGGGATAGATCGGTGGTGGGGGGGATAGATCGGTGGGGGGGGGGATAGATCGGCGGTGGGGGATAGATCGGTGGGGGAGATAGATCGGTGGGGGGGATAGATCGGTGGGGGGGATAGATCGGTGGGGGAGATAGATTGGTGGGGGGGATAGATCGGTGGGGGGGATAGATCGGTGGGGGGGATAGATCGGTGGGGGGGATAGATCGGTGGTGGGGGAGATAGATTGGTGGGGGGGATAGATCGGTGGGGGGAGATAGATCGGTGGGGGGGATAGATCGGTGGTGGGGGAGATAGATTGGTGGGGGGGATAGATCGGTGGGGGGAGATAGATCGGTGGGGGGGATAGATCGGCGGTGGGGGAGATAGATCGGTGGGGGAGATAGATCGGTGGGGGAGATAGATCGGTGGGGGGGATAGATCGGTGGTGGGGGATAGATCGGTGGGGGAGATAGATCGGTGGGGGGGATAGATCGGTGGGGGGGATAGATCGGTGGGGGAGATAGATTGGTGGGGGGGATAGATCGGTGGGGGGGATAGATCGGTGGGGGGGATAGATCGGTGGGGGGGATAGATCGGTGGTGGGGGAGATAGATTGGTGGGGGGGATAGATCGGTGGGGGGAGATAGATCGGTGGGGGGGATAGATCGGTGGTGGGGGAGATAGATTGGTGGGGGGGATAGATCGGTGGTGGGGGAGATAGATTGGTGGTGGGGGAGATAGATTGGTGGGGGGGATAGATCGGTGGGGGGAGATAGATCGGTGGGGGGGATAGATCGGTGGGGGGAGATAGATCGGTGGGGGGGATAGATCGGCGGTGGGGATAGATCGGTGGGGGGGATAGATCGGCGGTGGGGGGGATAGATCGGCGGTGGGGGGAGATAGATCGGTGGGGGGGATAGATCGGTGGGGGGGATAGATCGGTGGGGGGAGATAGATCGGTGGTGGGGGGAGATAGATCGGTGGTGGGGGGAGATAGATCGGTGGTGGGGGGAGATAGATCGGTGGGGGGGATAGATCGGTGGGGGAGATAGATCGGTGGGGGGGATAGATCGGTGGGGGGAGATAGATCGGTGGGGGGGATAGATCGGTGGGGGGAGATAGATCGGTGGTGGGGGGAGATAGATCGGTGGTGGGGGGAGATAGATCGGTGGTGGGGGGAGATAGATCGGTGGGGGGGATAGATCGGTGGGGGAGATAGATCGGTGGGGGGAGATAGATCGGTGGGGGAGATAGATCGGCGGTGGGGGAGATAGATTGGTGGGGGGGATAGATCGGTGGGGGGCATAGATCGGCGGTGGGGGAGATAGATCGGTGGGGGGGATAGATCGGTGGGGGGAGATAGATCGGTGGTGGGGGGAGATAGATCGGTGGTGGGGGGAGATAGATCGGTGGTGGGGGGGATAGATCGGTGGGGGGGATAGATCGGTGGGGGGGATAGATCGGTGGGGGGGATAGATCGGCGGTGGGGGGGATAGATCGGTGGTGGGGGAGATAGATCGGTGGGGGGGATAGATCGGTGGGGGGATAGATCGGTGGGGGGGATAGATCGGTGGGGGGATAGATCGGTGGTGGGGGGAGATAGATCGGTGGTGGGGGGGATAGATCGGCGGTGGGGGGGATAGATCGGTGGGGGGGATAGATCGGTGGTGGGGGGAGATAGATCGGTGGTGGGGGGGATAGATCGGTGGGGGGGATAGATCGTGGGGGGGATAGATCGGTGGGGGGGATAGATCGGTGGGGGGGATAGATCGGTGGGGGGGGGGATAGATCGGTGGTGGGGGGGATAGATCGGTGGGGGGATAGATCGGTGGGGGGATAGATCGGTGGGGGGGATAGATCGGCGGTGGGGGGATAGATCGGTGGGGGGGATAGATCGGTGGGGGGATAGATCGGTGGGGGGGATAGATCGGTGGGGGGATAGATCGGTGGGGGGGATAGATCGGCGGTGGGGGGGATAGATCGGCGGTGGGGGGGATAGATCGGTGGGGGGGATAGATCGGTGGTGGGGGGAGATAGATCGGTGGTGGGGGGGATAGATCGGTGGGGGGGATAGATCGTGGGGGGGATAGATCGGTGGGGGGGATAGATCGGTGGGGGGGATAGATCGGTGGGGGGGGGGATAGATCGGTGGTGGGGGGGATAGATCGGTGGGGGGATAGATCGGTGGGGGGGGGGATAGATCGGTGGGGGGATAGATCGGTGGGGGGATAGATCGGTGGGGGGGATAGATCGGCGGTGGGGGGATAGATCGGTGGGGGGGATAGATCGGTGGGGGGATAGATCGGTGGGGGGGATAGATCGGTGGGGGGATAGATCGGTGGGGGGGATAGATCGGCGGTGGGGGGGATAGATCGGTGGGGGGGATAGATCGGTGGTGGGGGGGATAGATCGGTGGGGGGTATAGATCGGTGGTGGGGGGGATAGATCGGTGGTGGGGGATAGATCGGTGGGGGGGATAGATCGGTGGGGGAGATAGATCGGTGGTGGGGGGATAGATCGGTGGGGGGGGGGATAGATCGGTGGTGGGGGGATAGATCGGCGGTGGGGGGGATAGATCGGTGGGGGGGATAGATCGGTGGGGGGGATAGATCGGTGGTGGGGGGGATAGATCGGTGGGGGGGATAGATCGGTGGGGGGGATAGATCGGTGGTGGGGGGGATAGATCGGTGGGGGGGATAGATCGGTGGGGGGGATAGATCGGTGGGGGGGATAGATCGGTGGGGGGGATAGATCGGTGGTGCGCACAGTGATGATGTACTTAAAATGGATCGGCAGCAGTGGAGCGGTGGGGGGGATTGGGACACCACCGGGAAACCTCGGAATGGCAATTGGGCTATCAGCGGTCATGCCACGAAAAGTCAGCGGCCACTCCACTCCACAGCGTGGTCACCAATTTGCGATGGTAACAGGCCTTAAAGAGAGCGGCAATTTCAACCCCCTAATGTTGGAACAAGAATATACAGTATCACGTTTATTTTGTGTAAAATATCTTAAGCGTGTTTAAAAGTGACTTTAGACTTGAAGGCTTCCAATAACATTAATGTAATATTCACAGATAATTTCCCACCTAACATCACTGGAGATTCAATTATTCAAACTCGTCTTGATGAATCAGTGTTCGTTCTTTTTACTGCAACTGATGCCAATAATGATGAAGTGACGTTTTCGGTTTTGACTGATTCTCCAGATATCACAATGACAGGTAAAGTTGGATGAACAATGGTTTTCTCAGGTGCATTTACAGCTCTAGTCAATTACTATTTTGGCATTCAGTTTGGATCAAAAATGATATTTTGAATATGTATTGGTGTTTTAATGGGCACATTAGTAGTAAGAGGATAATCGAGAAAGGGTAGGGTCTCCAAGACATGAAGGTAAACTTGTAATGAGAAATGAGGGAACAGGAAAGACACTAAATAAATGTTTTGCCTCAGTTTCACAGAGTAATTGGATACTGAGATTGTAGAACTGCCAAAGGTGGGGGGTAGAACATTTATTATTCAAAGATAAATGTTATGACAGAAATTATTCAAACTAAGGATAGGCAAATCACCAGGATCTGATAGTTTTCCTATTCTTTTCCATATAAAACCTGTTATAAGGTAATCCTTGGCCCTGAATTTGCGGCCCCTATGGGCGGATATGAGCTGTGCACATGTCCGTAGGGTCCCCACACGTTCCAGGTTTAGGCATGAGAAGTACAAGAAACCTCTTGACAGATCGCACATATCCGGAAGTCTTTTGAAGGACCGAAAAATATATTTTTTTCAATAATTTAAACATTTAAAATCCTGTTAAATAAGGTGAGTTTATTTTTAGACGCTTTAATAGATGATAGCCTCCACTGGATAGAGGATGGGGAATTCCCAGACAGTTCTTTGACAAGAACAAATGGAGTGCTGGGCTGCACGATGGCAGCCTGGACCACGCTAAAGAAGCACAAGATTATCTAAACTGCTGGGATCATTACTAAAGCTGTGAACTTATCAGCAATAAGATGAACTAACTATTATTTCAGCTATGTACAGAGTCTGGTTTAAACTAACCTTGCTGACTTTGTGTCCTGGCCAATATATAGCCATCAACCAACATCACTGAAATGATTATTTTGTCATTGATTTCATTGCTGTTTGTGGGACCTTGCTGTGCACAAATTGACTCAAGCGTTTCCCTACATTATTACAGTGACCAGTCTTAAAATGTACTTAATTGGCTGTAAAGTGCTTTGGGATGCCCTGAGGTCATCAAAGGTGCTATATAAATGCAGGTTCTATTTTTGTTTGTCAAACCTGGACATGGAGAATAATATCAATTTGTTTTATGTAGAGCCCAGCTGATGCTAAGTTACTGTAATGTATTTAAAACTGACATTGTAACCTCATATATTAATTCATTCAGTTAATAATATCTTCCTCAGTTCCTTATGTACTCTTCTTAACATTAAGATGCTTCTAATTGTATTATCATTTGTGTGTTAATTAAAAAAATTGTTAGCTTGTAATTTCATGGTCTTTGATAATTATGGCAAGACGAGGTTAGCCCATTCCTTCCATAGCCTATACATATCCTAATTTGGAATGGGGAAGTGGTAGTGTAAGCGTTAATATATACTGAACTAATTGATTTAAAAGAGAGTTTGATTCGCCAAAATCACGGATCTGGTACCTCCCTAGATGGAGGATGGAGAATTTCAAGACAGTTCTTTGACAAGGATTAAAGGTGAAGGGTTTAATGTTTCATCTGGTACAGTTCAATTAATATCCTTTACAAGATTAATTGGTCTACTGATTCCAGTGATCTTATATTGTTCAGATTATTTTTGTCTTTGGGAAGTGACATTTTGTAATGTGAATAAATATATCTAAATATGGATGCACAGACTTTCTAACAAACATGCATGAATTCTTTCTTTTATGCCTCTAGAAAATGGAAACTTTTCTTGGCATCCAACAAGCTCCACTCCAGTGTTTGCCATAATACAAGCGAATGATTCCAAGGCTCTCTCTGAGTTAGGACTGACACTTACATTGTGCAACTGCAGCATCAATTCAAGTTGTGATTATTCAAGATCAGTTTTAAGCATAGAAAGAAACAATACAGTGTTTAAGGTACGTTAAATCAAAGGCATGGTTCATAATATGTGATTAGAATGGATTGTTACTGAAGTCCAAAAATAACTACAGTTTGCCTAGTCTCTTAAAGTTTGTGGTGTTCTGTTCTGTTGTTGGGATAGTTGGGTGTGGTGGTGAGGGGTGAGGTGGGTGGTGATGGGGGAGGTATAATGATCAGAAAAGAAGAGCTCTCCACATAAATCATATATATATATCTAAACCGCGTCTGTTCATAATTTAGGCCCCAGCATGTAACTGCACCCCTGCCTACACGGGCGATTACTGCACTGATGATTTTGATGCTTGTGAAGACAACCAATGTTTCCTGAATGACACTTGCAAAGACCAACCTGCGCCACTGGAGGGCTATACCTGTGCCCCATGTCCAAACAATCTAAGAGGAAATGGGATAAAATGTTATGGTAAGGAACATCTCCCTTTCCTTCTTGTGTACTTAAAATATGTATGCAACAATAATAATCTTCCTTCAGTAAAAAACACAATTCTAAATAGCTATTGTATTGATTATTCAAAATTCTGTTGACAGAACAAAGGTACATTGGCACTAGAACCTCATCTTGTGGAATGTTCTAAATATTCTATTATTGAATGTACTGTTAATATTTGTTGAATTTGTGAGATATAAAATATTAATTTTTGAAGTATGCTCATTAAGGTCGAATAGATAGAAGCTGAAATTTACAGTGTCCATGTACGGCTAATAAAGTCCTTCTTTGATCTTCATAAACACTGAAATTTCTCTCTTGTCTATTGGTGTACTTATTCAGATCATTGAATATACTCCAATTCAAAAGATTTTTTGCTTCCATGCTCCAGATGCTATTTGTTTTTGCTCAGTATTTGGCTTTATATCTGGAGCGAGCAATGTTTTGTACTATGATCTGTATTCAGTGAACTATTGCAGATCTATAAATTTAATTTTATCATAATTTGAACAAATGATCTGAAAAAGCCATTTTCTGAGATTTAAAGAAAACCATTGAGAATTGTTGAGTACAATCATGCATTTAAACAGAGGGCAACCATGCAAGTTATTATACAGACGTTATTAAATGTTGATAATGTACACTGTGTAGAAAATCTATTTAAAGAAGCTTTGTCCTTCTATTACTAGCCCATTAATGATAAATCAGCACAAATATTCTACTTATGAATCTTGCATACATCAAAATAGAATCAGAAATTAGTTTTAGATGTAAACATTTGTTACATAGTTTACTATTATTGGAATATTAATTCCTCAAGGATATTCATTCTCATCTTTTGGCAAATCAGCTCATTCAAAATAGCAGTGTTAACATAGAAATATAGAAAATAGGTGCAGGAGTAGGCCATTCGGCCCTTCGAGCCTGCACCACCATTCAATAAGATCATGGCTGATCATTCACCTCAGTACCCCTTTCCTGCTTTCTCTCCATACCCCTTGATCCCTTTAGCTGTAAGGGCCATATCTAACTCCCTCTTGAATATATCCAATGAACTGTCATCAACAACTCACTGCGGCAGGGAATTCCACAGGTTAACAACTCTCTGAGTGAAGAAGTTTCTCCTCATCTCAGTCCTAAATGGTTTACCCCTTATCCTTCGACTATGTCAGTTAGATATAGTCCTTACTACTAGGGGGATCAAGGGGTATGGCGAGAAAGCAGGAATGGGGTACTGAGGTTGCATGTTCAGCCATGAACTCATTGAATGGCGGTGCAGGCTCAAAGGGCCGAATGGCCTACTCCTGCACCTATTTTCTATGTTTCTATATTTCTATGTCCCCTGGTTCTGGACTTCCACAACATCGGGAACATTCTTTCTGCATCTAACCTGTACAGTCCTGTCAGAATTTTATATGTTTCTATGAGATTCCCTCTCATCCTTCTAAATACCAGTGAATACAGGCCCAGTCGATCCAGTCTCTCCTCATATGTCAGTCCTGCCATCCCGAGAATCAGTCTGGTGAACCTTCGCTGCACTCTCTCAATAGCAATAACGTCCTTCCTCAGATTAAGAGACCAAAACTGAATACAATATTCCAGATGAGGCCTCACTAAGGCCCTGTACAACTGCAGCAAGACCTCCCTGCTCCTATACTCAAATCCCCTAGCTATTAAGGCAAACATACCATTTGCCTTCTTCACCGCCTGCTGTACCTGCATGCCAACCTTCAATGACTGATGAACCATGACACCCAGGTCTCATTGCACCTCACCTTTTCCTAATCAATCGCATTCAGATAATATTCTGCCTTCATGTTTTTGCCACCAAAGTGGATAACCTCACATTTATCCGCATTATACTGCATCTGCCACTCGTTTGCCCACTCACCTAACCTGTTCAAGTCACCCTGTAGCCTCTTAGCGTCCTCCTCACAGCTTACGCTGCCACCCAGCTTAGTGTCATCTGCAAACTTGGAGATATTACACTCAATTTCTTCATCTAAATCATTAATGTATATTGTAAAGAGCTGGGGTGCGAGCACTGAGCCCTGCGGTACACCACTAGTCACTGCCTGCCATTCTGAAAAGGACCCGTTTATCCCGACTCTCTGCTTCCTGTCTGCCAACAATTTCTCGATCCACCTCAGTACATTACCCCCAATACCATGTGCTTTAATTTTGCACACCAATCTCTTGTGTGGGACCTTGTCAAAAGCCTTTTGAAAGTCCAAATACACCACATCCACTGGTTCTCCCTTGTCCACTCTACCAGTTACATCCTCAAAAAATTCCAGAAGATTTGTCAAGCATGATTTCCCTTTTATAAATCCATGCTGACTTGAACCGATCCTGTCACTGCTGTCCAAATGCGTTGCTATTTCATCTTTAATAATTGATTTCAACATTTTCCCCACTACTGATGTCAGGCTAACCGGTCTATAATTACCCATTTTCTCCCTCCCTCCTTTCTGAAAAAGTGGTGTTACATTAACTACCTTCCAGTCCATAGGAACTGATCCAGTGTCGATAGACTGTTGGAAAATGATCACCAATGCATCTACTATTTCTAGGGCTACTTCCTCAAGTACTCTGGGATGCAGACTATCAGACCCCGGGGATTTATCAGCCTTCAATCCCATCAATTTCCCGAACACAATTTCCCGCCTAATAAGGATATCCTTCAGTTCCTCCTTCTCACTAGACCCTCGGTCCCCTAGTATTTCCAGAAGGTTATTTGTGTCTTCCTTCGTGAAGTCAGAACCAAAGTATTTGTTTAACTGGTCCGCCATTTCTTTGTTCCCCATTATAAATTCACCTGAATCTGACTGCAAGGGACCTACGTTTGTCTTCACTAATCTTTTTCTCTTCACATATCTATAGAAGCTTTTGCAGTCAGTTTTTATGTTCCCAGCAAGCTTCCTCTCGTACTCTATTTTCCCCCTCCTAATTAAACCCTTTGTCCTCCTCTGCTGTATTATAAAATTCTCCCAGTCCTCAGGTTTGTGCTTTTTCTGGCCAATTTATATGCCTCTTCCTTGGTTTTAACACTATCCTTAATTTCCCTTGTTAGCCACGGTTGAGCCACCTTCCCCATTTTATTTTTACTCCAGACAGGGATGCACAATTGTTGAAGTTCATCCATGTGATCTTTAAATGTTTGCCATTGCCTATCCACCATCAACCCTTTAAGTATCATTCGCCAGTCTATTCTAGCCAATTCACATCTCATACCATTGAAGTTACCTTTCCTTAAGTTCAGGACCCGAGTTCTGAATTAACTGTCCATCTTAATAAAGAATTCTACCATATTATGGTCACTCTTCCCCAAGAGGCCTCGCACAACAAGATTGCTAATTAGTCCTTTCTCATTCCACATCACCCAGTCTAGGATGGCCAACCCTCTTGTTGGTTCCTCGACATATTGGTCTGGAAAACCATCCCTAATACTCTCCAGGAAATCCTCCTCCACCGCATTGCTACCAGTTTGGTTAGCCCAATCAATATGTAGATTAAAGTCGCCCATGATAATTGCTGTACCTTTATTGCACGCATCCCTAATTTCTTGTTTGATGCTGTCCCCAACCTCACTACTAGGTCTGTACACAACTCCTACTAGCATTTTCTGCCTTTTGGTATTCCGCAGCTCCACCCATACCATTTCCACATCATCCAAGCTAATGTCCTCCCTTACTATTGCGTTAATTACCTCTTTAACCAGCAATGTCACCCCACCTCCTTTTCCTTTCTGTCTATCCTTCCTGAATGTTGAATACACCTGGATGTTGAGTTCCCAGCCTTGGTTACCCTAGAGCCATGTCTCCGTGATGCCAATTATATCATATTCGTTAACTGCTATCTGCGCAGTTAATTCATCCACCTTATTACGAATACTCCTCGCATTGAGGCACAGAGCCTTCAGGCTTGTCTTTTTAACACACTTTGCCCCTTTAGAATGTTCCTGTAATGTGACTCTTTTTGCTTTTTGCCTTGGGTTTCTCTACCCTCCACTTTTACTTTTCTTCTTTCTATCTTTTGCTTCTGCTCCCATTCTACTTCCCTCTGTCTCCCTGCATAGATTCCCATCCCCCTGCCATATTAGTTAATGAATGTCTAGTGAAAAAGGTTTATTGTAATTCATGCATATATTTATGCCCCCAATGGATCAACTATGGTGTTGCTCAGTGAGTCAGTGGATCCAATTATTCACTGTGAACGACACCACACGAGATCTACTGTTCTTCCCCCCTCCTCGCTGCTGGATTTTCCCTCACAGCAGCAGGGTTTCTCTTTTCTCCCCTCTTTTGTTCTCTACCAAACAGTATCATTCTCTATCTCTTCCCTGCTTAAAAAGGATCTGCTCCCATTCAGCAAGTTCCTTTTTTTTCTGATAAAGATTCTGCCATCCTGGTTTTTCTGCCTAAGGGAAGTGAGCACAAGAAAATCTACCCTGAATATGGCATCAATTTTATTTTAGGTGTATACAGTGTTAGTAGATGAGAAATTGTCCTCGTAATTATTATTTTAGTGGAACTTGATTCGGGAGAAAACTTAACTTGGTGAGAAATGTTTTACATAACATGATCAATAAATAATGACGGTAGAAAATCGGCAGTTAGAAAGGAGAAAAGCAAAGAGACGTAAACTCTTAATGTCGAAGTACAATATGAACAGATTCAATGTTATGATGTAGATAACAATCATAAAGGTGCAAGGAATTTTGTAATGAAGATATATGAAACCTCAAAACTCTGCTCCTTGGAATATTTCAAATACTGGTATGATTGTCAGTGCTTCCAGTGTGAAATTATCTCTATTTTGCATTATTCCTGGTAGGGAAGAGGTTGTTTTCAGGTCAGTCTGGTTTTTAAAATAGTCTGCAATTCAACCCGTTCTTAAATTGTGGGGTTATGACTACATTGGATTCTGCTACAACCATAAGGAATTTGCAAAATTATAATTGTAAAAAATATCGTCATATATCACATTACATGGGAATTGTGCATAGTAGGGACAAACTTCAACGAGTAATTTTGTGGAACTGTAGAAGTTTTGAAGAGAAGGATTGTGACGTATTCCCCCACTAAAAGAGACTAAGAAAAAGCTCTAATTAATGGATTTTTGTTCAGGTGCAATGCAAGTGTCTGACTTTTTAACAATTGATTTGTGTATTTTTGTTTGGCATTCTAGACATAGATGAGTGCCAAGAAAACAATGACTCCTGTGAACAGATCTGCACAAATGTGTTTGGAGGATATAACTGCAGCTGCAACAAGGGTTATACAATAAACACATCGAACAGCTCCCTGTGCACTGGTAAGGTACCAACATTTATATCTGAACAAAAATGACATTTTGTCGAAGAAAGGAATGGAGAAAGGAAGAAAACCCTACTGTGTTATTTAAACACCTGGAAATGCTTCTTATTCAATTTTACAATGTTAGAATTCGTTTTATTCAAATTAACTGTAGCAGTTACTTCTAAAAGTCAATAGATTTGGTTTGTTATTTGATTGCACCATGAAGATTGCACCATTTATTTTGTTTTTAATTATGATGTGGTGTAATGCAATAAACTCATTGCATAAACCATTTCAGAAAATAGCCAGGGACAGGAAAATTGCACCTTAAGTACATTGTCTGGCACCCAACAGAGAAACACAGAGCAAAATCTACTCTTCGCTCTGCTTGATTTGTGTAACAAAATCACAAGTTATTTTGCTAGCATTTAATGAACAGAGGAACTCTTCCACTCTGGTTGAAATTAGGGATTTGCCATGTGGGGAAATCACACATCCAAAGCGCCACCCTTATTCTCCTCCACAGTGTACTCATTTGTAAATCAATACTGTACCAGCAAACTCTCCTAATATAACTGTTGAAATCAATATTGTATTCCATTAAAATTGAAATGAGTCTCTTATAAATCCTGCATGTGAAAATATCAAAATGGGAAATTTATCCTATACCATGATGATGTATGTATCACTTCTAATAATGGATTTTAGGGAGGAACAAGAGACTATAAAAGTGAACAATGTGATAGTTACTATTTTAATCCTTCTCTTTCAGACATTGATGAATGCAGTAATAATTCTACATGTCCCCAAAATGCAGACTGTATCAATTTATTCGGAAACTACTCATGTATGTGCAAGTCTGGATATGAGGGAGAGCCATACAAGTTCTGTGTTGGTATGATTTTCATTTCTTTTTCACTACTTAAAAGCAAGCAATAAATCTTATTTAAATATATAAGTATTAATGTACAAATATAATAACATTAAAACAAAATGCATGTGAAATTTGTTACCACCACATTTTTTCACACCTTAACCAACAGCATGAAATTCTGTCCATTATATAGGAACATAGGAAGTAGGAGCAGGAGTAGGCCATACGGCCATTCGTGTCTGCTCCGCCACTCAATAAGATCACGGCTGATCTTCGAGCTCCACTCCACTTACCCGCCCGATCCCCATATCCCTTGATTCCCCTAGGGCTAGAAATTCGGTGCATTTGCGCCTCCCGTTAGCACCCCTGGGGTGGCCGCTAACAAGGCGCAAATGCCTTACTGCCAGGGAACGATGCTGACATTGACTCTCACCATATTGGAGCAAACATTAAAGGCTAGGTGGCCAGGAATTTCCCGCTCCTGCTCAGTTTTCTTTCCGGGATCCTGGCCGCGATTGCTCAGCCTGGCACTCTGCTTTAGTGCTGGAACGATCACACAGCAATCCCGCTCTCTGGTGGTCCAGGTAGCTTCGTTTTCCTTCTGCACAGTCGGCAGCGTGGGCTGTTCCCTTTAATTGTGAGAAGAGCCGCTCGCACATGGCACTGCTGCGTGTCCCCAGTGTGCAGCCCTGCTGAGGCATCCTCCCCATTACTGCCCCCAGGAGGAAGTGGAGCACTTGACTTAGCGCTCCACTTCCTTTCAGGGAGGTAACCTCAATTTCGCGAGAGGGGCTGATCTTCCGCACCTGGCCCCAAGTCTCGCACCTCCCGAATGTTACCGCTCCTAAACAGCTGATAATGAATTTCACCCCCCTAGTGTCCAAAAATCTAGCAACAATTCAGCATTCACAGCCCTTTGGGGTAGAGAATTCAAAAGATTCACAACCCTCTGAATGAAGAAATTCCTTTTCATTTCAGTCTAAAATAGCCAACCCCTTATCTTGAGGCTATGCCCTCCAGTTCTCGAAACTCCAGCCCGGGGACACAGCCTCTCCTCCTCCTCAGAATCTTAGATGTTTCGATAAGATCACCTCTCATTCTTCTGAACTCCAGAGACGATAAGCCCAATCTACTCAATCTCTCCTCATAGGACAACCCTTTCATCCCAGCGAATCTAGTGAACCTTCATTGCACTGCCTCTAAGGCATGTATATCCTTTCCCAGATAAGACCAAAACTGTGCATAATACTGCAGATGTGGTCTCACCAAAGCCCTGTACAATTGTATTAAGACATCCTTACTCTTGTACTCCAACCCCCTTGCATAGAAACATAGAAACATAGAAAATAGGTGCAGGAGTAGGCTATTCGGCCCTTCTAGCCTGCACCGCCATTCAATGAGTTCATGGCTGAACATGCAACTTCAGTACCCCATTCCTGCTTTCTCACCATACCCCTTGATTCCCCTAGTAGTAAGGACTTCATCTAACTCCTTTTTGAATATATTTAGTGAATTGGCCTCAACAACTTTCTGTGGTAGAGAATTCCACAGGTTCACCACTCTCTGGGTGAAGAAATTCCTCCTCATCTCGGTCCTAAATGGCTTCCCCCTTATCCTTAGACTGTGTCCCCTGGTTCTGGACTTCCCCAACATTGGGAACATTCTTCCTGCATCTAACCTGTCTAACCCCGTCAGAATTTTAAACGTTTCTATGAGGTCCCCTCACATTCTTCTGAACTCCAGTGAATACAAGCCCAGTTGATCCAGTCTTTCTTGATATGTCAGTCCCGCCATCCCGGGAATCAGTCTGGTGAACCTTCGCTGCACTCCCTCAATAGCAAGAATGTCCTTCCTCAGGTTAGGAGACCAAAACTGTCCACAATACTCCAGGTGTGGCCTCACCAAGGCCCTGTACAATTGTAGCAACACCTCCCTGCCCCTGTACTCAAATCCCCTCGCAATGAAGGCCAACATGCCATTTGCTTTCTTAACCGCCTGCTGTACCTGCTTTCAATAAAGGCCAACGTGCCATTTACCTTCCCAATTGCTTGCTGTACCTACATGCTCATTTTCTGTGTTTCCTATATGAGGACACTTATTTGAACACCAAAATGTAATAGTTTCTCACCATTCTCACATAGCCCCAAGCACTCTAAGAGATTGCAGGGCTGATCAATTGCGGGCTGGAAAAAATCAAAATACAGCAATCTGGAGAGATAATTACATTTTGGCCTATCTGACCACCACTGCCTTTAATTAGCACTCTGCAAGTAGCCAGCCGAAATATCAATGCCTCCTCATCATAGGCAGTCCCTCGGAAACGAGGAAGACTTGCTTCCACTCCTGAAGTGAGTTCTTTGGTGGCTGAACAGTCCAATACGAGAGCCACAGACTCTGTCACAGGTGGGACAGATAGTGGTTGAGGGAAGGGGTGGGTGGGATTGGTTTGCCGCACGCTCCTTCCGCTGTCTGCGCTTGATTTCTGCATGCTCTCGGCGATGAGACTCGAGGAGCTCAGCGTCCTCTCGGATGCACTTCCTCCACTTAGGGCGGCCTTTGGCCAGGGATTCCCAGGTGTCAGTGGGGATGTCGCACTTTATCAGAGAGGCTTTGAGGATGTCCTTATAGCGTTTCCGCTGCCCACATTTGGCTCGTTTGCCGTGAAGGAGTTCCGAGTAGAGCACTTGCTTTGGGAGTCTCGAGTCTGGTATGTGGCCTGCCCAGCAGAGCTGATCAAGTGTGGTCAGTGCTTCAATGCTGGGGATGTTGGCCTGGTCGAGGACGCTGATGTTGGTGCGCCTGTCCTCCCAGGGGTTTGTAGGATCTTGCGGAGACATCGTTGGTGATATTTCTCCAGCAACTTGAGGTGTCTACTGTACATGGTCCATGACTCTGAGCCATACAGGAGGGCGGGTATTACTACAGCCCTGTAGACCATGAGCTTGGTGGCAGTTTTGAGGGCCTGGTCTTCAAACACTCTTTTCCTCAGGCGGCCAAAGTCTGCACTGGCGCACTGGAGGCGATGTTGGATCTCGTCGTCGATGATAGGAGGCTCCCGAGATATGGGAAGTGGTCCACGGTGTCCAGGGCCGCGCCGTGGATCTTGATGACTGGGGAGCAGTGCTGTGCGGTGAGGACAGGCTGGTGGAGGACCTTTGTCTTACTGATGTTTAGAGTAAGGCCCATGCTTTCATATGCCTCAGTAAATACGTCGACTATGTCCTGGAGTGCAGCCTCTGTATGTGCACAGACGCAGGCATCGTCCGCATACTGTAGCTCGACGACAGAGGTTGGGGTGGTCTTGGACCTGGCCTGGAGACAGCGAAGGTTGAACAGGTTCCCACTGGTTCTGTAGTTTAGTTCCACTCCAGCGGGGAGCTTGTTGACTGTGAGGTGGAGTATGGCAGTGAGAAAAATTAAGAAGGTTGGGGCGATGACGCAGCCCTATTTGACCCCTGTCCGGACGGGAATTGGGTCTGTGAAGGATCCGTTGGTAAGGATCACGGCCTGCATGTCGTCGTGGAGCAGGCGGAGGATGATGACGAACTTTTGGGGGCATCCGAAACGGAGGAGGACGCTCCATAGACCCTCGCGGTTGACAGTGTCAAAGGCCTTTGTAAGGTCAAAGAAGACCATGTATAAGGGCTGGCTCTGTTCCCTGCAGTTTTCCTGCAGCTGTCACGCTGCAAAAATCATGTCCGTTGTGCCCCGTAGGGGACAAAATCCGTACTGTGACTCCGGGAGGAGGTCCTCGGCCACAGGGAGAAGGCGGTTGAGGAGGACTCTAGCGACGACTTTCCCAGTGGCTGATAGCCGGGAGATTCCTCTGTAGTTGCTGCAGTCGGACTTGTCCCCTTTTTAAAGATGGTCACGATCACTGCATCTCTGAGATCCCCCGGCAGGCTCTCCTCCCTCCAGATGAGAGCGATGAGGTCATGTATTCGCTCCAGCAGTGCCTCTCTGCCATACCTCAATGCCTCAGCAGCGATTCCATCCGCACCCGTACCCTTGTTGTTTTTAAACTGTCTTATGGCTTTTTCTACCTTGTGCAGTGTTGGGGTTTTACTGAGGTGGTGGCGGGTCGCATGCTGCGGGATGGAGTCGAGAACACTCGAGTCAAAGGTAGAGTCTCAATTGAGGAGATCTTCAAAGTGCTCATTCCAGTGGGCCCTGACTGCCTCGGTGTCCTTGATGAGTGTTTCCCCGTTCTTGGCCAGCAGTGGGGTGGGGTCTTGGGTGTTTGGATCGTAGGTGGCCTTGACTGCGATGAAGAATCCTCACACATCATGGTTGTCGGCCAGCTGCTGTATCTCCTATGCTTTCTCCATCCACCACCTGTTCTTTAGGTCCAGGGTTTTTTGTTGGATCTCAGCCATGAGCCGTCTGTAATGCTGCTTTGCTGCTCCCGAGTTGGGTTGTTTTTTAAGGCTCAGAAATGCTCTGCGCTTGCAATCTATTAGCTCTTGGATCTCCTGATCATTCTCATCAAACCAGTCCTGGTGTTTCCTGGTCGAGTGACCGAGTGTTTCTTCGCAGGCACAGGTCATGGAGGCTTGGAGGGCAGACCAAGTGCTGTGGGCATTCTGTGTCTCGGGATCGACAAGGCACACCAGGTTAGCTGTGAGGTGCTGACTGTAAAGGAATCTCTTAGTTGGGTCCTTAAGTGCTCCAACTTGACTTTTTTGCGACACTGCTTCTGCTGCCCCCTCCACTTTGGGGCTATGTTAATGTTGATGATGGATCGGATTAGGTGGTGGTCTGTCCAGCAGTCGTTGGCCTATCATGGCGCGGGTGATGCACACATCCTTGCGATCCCTGGCTCGGATGATGATATAGTCGAGCTGGTGCCAGTGTTTGGAGCGAGGGTGTTGCCACGATGCCTTGTATTTGTCCCTCTGGCGGAACAAGGTGTTGGTGATGAGGAGTTCATGCTCTTGACATTTTGTCAGGAGTAGGGTACCACTGGAATTGGCTTTCCCTACCCCCTCTCTGCCAATCACGCCCCCCCCCCAGAGGTCTGTGTCCTTGCTAACCCTGGTGTTGAAGTCACCGAGGAGGATCAGTTTGTCGCCCGCGAAGATGCAGGACAGGGATTTTTTGAGGTTGGTGTAAAAACCCTCCTTGGCCTCATCAGTTGCATCGAGTGTCGGGGCGCACGCACTGATGACTGTGGCGCACTGGTTCCGGGATAGGGTGAGTCGAAGAGTCATGAGGCATTCGTTCGCTCCACAAGGGGAGTCTTTAAGGCGGTCGACCAGCTCGTTTTTGATGGTGAAGACGGCTCCATGGAGGCGGTGTTCTTCCTCTGGTTTCCCTTTCCAGAAGAAGGTGTAACCTCCACCTTGTTCCTTGAGCTGACCTTCCCCTGCCCGCCGGGTCTCGCTTAGGGCAGCGATGTCAATATCAAAGCGTCTAAGATCCCGGGCAACTATGGCGATGTGGTGTTCCGGCCTGTCACTGTTGGGTTTGTCGATGGGGGTCCTGATGTTCCAGGTCCCGAACTTCATGTTAACGGAGTGGGAAATGCCTGTGTGTGAGTTCTTTTAACGTGGGGTGGTCATTGCACACCGGTTACCACACGGGCTTAGCTGAGAAGGTCTTGGTCCAGTGGCAAGGGGTCCAAGACGACTGGAGACCAGGCACTGCTATATCGGCCTAGTTGCCTACGGTGAGATGTTGGCCGCAGGCTCAGTGCTGGGTAGCGCCCTTGGTGGTAGGTGATCAGAGGCCTGGTTGGGGACAGGCATTGGGAGGGTCAGTGGTCCACCGGAGTTCAAGGTGGGAAGGCAGGGGGATCACAGCCATGGAACTCACCACGTGCTGGAGATGGAGAAGAGGTCAGGTCGCCAGTGGGGAAGGGGAGCTCCAGTCGTCGCTGAAGGAGGAGGGGAGTACAGTCGCCGATGTGGGAGAGGGGGACCCGTTCGTCCTTGAGGAGGAGGTCGTCTGTCGCCATGGGAGGTCCAGCTGTCATCAAGGAGGCCCAGACTCTGTCGTGGAGAAGAGGCCCATCTGCCGGGGGCAGTGGTGGAGGCCCAATAGCCAGGACCAGGTCGCGGGTGCTGCCTCCAGAGGTCGCCGGGGGACGTCGGAGGTCGCTGGAGGTCGCTGGAGGTCGTCGGAGGTCGCCACAGGACGTCGGAGGTCGCCGCAGGACATCGGAGGTCGTCGGACGTCGTTGGAGGTCACCGGGGGACATCGGAGGTCGCTGGAGGTTGCCGGAGGTCGCCGGAGGTTGCCAGGGGTTATCAATGGGTAATGTGGTGGGAAGTCTGCGGTAGGCCCGTCTGCCGTTGTTGACACCCGGTGACGCTGCAGGGGGCGAAAGTGAATTTTACATCCAGGGCGGTAATGGGGGGTTGCGCACCGGATAACATCATGATCTCCGGAGCACGAGAGATCGATGCGGTAAGTTTTAGCGATAGTGCTAACCCACCGTGGGAGTTCACAGGGGTTGGTGATTTCGCCCTTAGCGCCCCATTATCGTCCCTCATAGTCGCTCACGGGAGGGGCAAAGGAGGCCATTTTCTCCTCACAGTTTATTTTTCCACCTGGCTTTGAATCATCAGCAAACTTGGATACATTACACTCGGCACCTTCATCTAAGTCATTAATAATGATTGTAAATAACTGAGGCTCAACCGCTGATACTTGTGGCACTCCACTAGTTACAGCCTGTGTTGTGTATGCAATAACTGTTAGACTGAGTATTGTTTAACTACAAGAGGTATGGTCTTGGCTCTGCTTTATTAAGGCCCAAAGTGACTAATATACAAAATGGCTGGCCTTTTATACTTGAATGGCCTCCAACAGTGACGTCGTCTAGTGGCTAGTGATCCCAAAAGTACATACATGAGATATTAACACAGTCTTTTACAAATTGAGACTGTCCAGTGTTTTACGCTCCTGGGTTGACCGTCTCAGTTCAACTCCAGCCTTGGGTGAGTGTTCAGAGTCTGTTGTGACTGGTGGCTGGGTGGCTGACCTGGTGGGAGTGGCAATCATTGAACATGTCAGTGATTGAAAGTCCCGATTCACTGAAGACCATTGAGTCCTCTGATGACTGGGGGTAGGTTGGTTGGTCGTCGATTGTCTCGTCCTCTGACTATTCCGGCTCGTCTGTTTACTGCAGCTTTGTCTGATACATATGTTTCCTGCACGTTTGCCCATTTTTGAGCTTGACAATAAATACTCTGTTGCCCTCCTTGGCCATGACAGTACCAGAGATCCACTTGAGACCCTGACCATAATTCAGAACATATACAGAATCATTTACAGAAATATCGCGTGACACAGCTGCGCGATTGTGATACACTTGCTGACTTTGTCTTCTATATTCAACATGATTATTCAAGTCAGGGCGTACAAGAGATAACTTGGTCTTAAGACCTCTCTTCATCATTAGTTCAGCAGGTAAGACCCCGGTAAGCGTTTGTGGTCTTGTCCTGTAACTAAGTAGTATGCATGACAGACGGGTCTGCAGTGACCCTTGGGTTACTCGCTTCATACTCTGCTTTATAATTTGGACAGCACGTTCTGCTTGCTCATTGGATGCAGGTTTGAACGGTGCTGACCTTACATAAGAACATAATAACATAAGAATTAGGAACAGGAGTAGGCCATCTAGCCCCTCGAGCCTGCTCCGCCATTCAACAAGATCATGGCTGATCTGGCCGTGGACTCAGCTCCACTTACCCGCCCACTCCCCGTAACCCTTAATTCCCTTATTGGTTAAAAATCTATCTATCTGTGACTTGAATACATTCAATGAGCTAGCCTCAACTGCTTCCTTGAGCAGAGAATTCCACAGATTCACAACCCTCTGGGAGAAGAAATTCCTTCTCAACTCGGTTTTAAATTGGCTCCCCCGTATTTTGAGGCTGTGCCCCCGAGTTCTAGTCTCCTCTCTGCCTCTATCTTGTCTATCCCTTTCATTATTTTAAATGTTTCTATAAGATCACCCTTCATCCTTCTGAACTCCCAACAAGTAAAGACCCAGTCTACTCAATCTATCATCATAAGGTAACCCCCTCATCTCCGGAATCAGCCCAGTGAATCGTCTCTGTACCCCTTCCAAAGCTAGTATATCCTTCCTTACGTAAGGTGACCAAAACTGCACGCAGTACTCCAGGTGCGGCCTCACCAATACCCTGTACAGTTGCAGCAGGATCTCCCTGCTTTTGTACTCCATCCCTCTCGCAATGAAGGCCAACATTCCATTCGCCTTCCTGATTACCTGCTGCACCTGCAAACTAACTTTTTCGGATTCATGCACAAGGACTCCCAGGTCCCTCTGCACCGCAGCATGTTGTAATTTCTCTCCATTCAAATAATATTCCCTTTTACTGTTTTTTTTCCCAAGGTGGATGACCTCACATTTTCCGACATTATATTCCATCTGCCAAACCTTAGCCCATTCGCTTAACCTATCTAAATCTCTTTGCAGCCTTTCTGTGTCCTCTACACAACCTGCTTTCCCACTAATCTTTGTGTCATCTGCAAATTTTGTTACACTACACTCTGTCCCCTCTTCCAGGTCATCTATGTATATTGTAAACAGTTGTGGTCCCAGCAAAGATCCCTGTGGCACACCACTAACCACCAATTTCCAACCCAAAAGGGACCCATTTATCCCGACTCTCTGCTTTCTGTTAGCCAGCCAATTCTCGATCCATGCTAATACATTTCCTCTGACTCCGCGTACCTCTATCTTCTGCAGTAACCTTTTGTGTGGAACCTTATCGAATGCCTTTTGGAAATCTAAATACACCACATCCATTGGTACACCTCTATCCACCATGCTCGTTATATCCTCAAAGAATTCCAGTAAATTAGTTTGACATGATTTCCCCTTCATGAATCCATGTTGCGTCTGCTTGATTGCACTATTCCTATCTAGATGTCCCGCTATTTCTTCCTTAATGATAGCTTCAAGCATTTTCCCCACTACAGATGTTAAACTAACCGGCCTATAGTTATCTGCCTTTTGTCTGCCCCCTTTTTTAAACAGAGGCGTTACATTAGCTGCTTTCCAATCCGCTGGTACACCCCCAGAGTCCAGAGAATTTTGGTAGATTATAACGAATGCATCTGCTATAACTTCCGCCATCTCTTTTAATACCCTGGGATGCATTTCATCAGAACCAGGGGACTTGTCTACCTTGAGTCCCATTATCCTGTCCAGCACTACCCCCCAAGTGATAATGATTATCTCAAGGTCCTCCCTTCCCACATTCCTTTGACCAGCAATTTTTGGCATGGTTTTTGTGTCTTCCACTGTGAAGACCGAAGCAAAATAATTGTTTAAGGTCTCAGCCATTTCCACATTTCCCATTATTAAATCCCCCTTCTCATCTTCAAAGGGACCAACATTAACTTTAGTCACTCTTTTCCGTTTTATATGTCGGTAAAAGCTTTTACGATCTGTTTTTATGTTTTGCGCAAGTTTACCTTCGTAATCTATCTTTCCTTTCTTTATTGCTTTCTTCGTCATTCTTTGCTGTCGTTTAAAATTTTCCCAATCTTCTAGTTTCCCACTAACCTTGGCCACCTTATACGCATTGATTTTTAATTTGATACTCTCCTTTATTTCTTAATTTGATACTCTCCTTTATACGCTCCTGGAATATGTGGGCCTCTGTGCTGGGCTGTGCATCGAGCCCTCGGAGCAGGAGTCTTCATTTCTCCAGGACCACCAGGTATATTCGTAAATATTTTTGTGGTCAGCTGCATCCGCCCGCGGGAAGCCTTCAACTGCAATTTCAGGGCCATTATGATTTTTCTACGTGCCCTGTTACCACTTCCTTAATAATGGACTCCTGCATTTTCCTGAAGGCTGATGTCAGGCTAACTGGCCTGTAGTTCCTTATTTTTTCTCCTTCCTTCTTGAATAGAAGGGTTACATTTGCATTCTGTTCATTGGAACCACAACCCATTCCCATTTATTTAGCTTTCGGGTAAAATCTATTCTCTGTAAAATGGACAGAGCGATATACTGCCATTGGTTGAGCTGTTTAATTACATTTTTCTTACAATACAAATACTGTTAGCAGGACTGGGCTACAATTTGCACTGGCTCACCGCCCAGTTTCTCAGTGTTATTGGCCATTTTGGGCGAGAGCCAGGTCAGCGAGAATTGCCCAGCTGAGTTACGCCGGCGGTTTCGAAGTCCCGCCGGCGTGCGCTCTCTATAAATCGCCATGGCGTGTTATTTGGCTCAGCGGGGACCCGTAGGTAAGTATTAAAAAAACGGCCATGAGAATCAGCGGACCTGGCCGGTAGATAAGTAGCTCTACAAGAAAAAGGCCAGTAATTGGTTTTTTACTAATTATTTTAAAATTCTGTTGTAGCGATTTAAATTAAAAGGTCCTGAGAATGTTTTTATGATTTTTTTTTTATGTTATGTTTTTTGAAAAAATATTTTTAGTGTTTTTCTCCTCCTAGGCCCAACCCGCAGCCTTGGGGTAAATTTTTTAGAACATTTATTAATTACTGCCCATTTTCTTTAAGAACCACCCAATTGACCCAAAATTCCACATTTTCGCCAAGAATCGGGGTGCAATGCCCATTTTTTTCGCTGGCCGGATTTTTTTTCTTTTTTTGGGGTAAAGTTTTCGCCGGCGATAATCTTAGCGGTCTTTTCAGCGGCAATCGGGCGGGCGGGTTGTTAGGAAATTCTAGCCCAGTATGTTTTCTTATAATTTAGTACAATTTAGCCCTGTACAAACTATTATACTGCAGTACTTTTTGTTAATCTACTTATTCTTTCAGATGTGAATGAATGTTTTGAGCATAATGTCTGTTCAGGGAATAATTCCATCTGTACTAATACTGAGAGCTCTTTCAACTGTACATGTATAAAGGGCTATGAAGGACCCAACTGCATAGGTAAGGAATATATTTCTATACAAGAATGTACCCCTGAAAGAATTGGTTTTGTAACAGCAGTTGTTCACGTTGTCTTTCTGCTCTAAATAAAATCACTAGTTTAGTCACTCTTTAATCAAAATTTATTCATACAAACAATGATTTAGACATAATGGGGAAAATGTTCAATTTGTCACCTGGGTGTAAGACTGGAAATAAAAATTGTGTGTTTTCTATAACAGACAGTTGAAAACCTACCCAATGTGTTCTCAGTGGGACAGCTCATTTGTTTTCACTCATGCCTACTCCATGCAACCTGCGCTCTGTCTCGGAGGTTCCTCTATTTGACTCTATCCATGTTTCTGAAGATTCCTTCCCCTGCTCCATTTGTGATATAACATTGCCAACAATAATTTCTATGAACCTTAGCATGACTGTACCAAAGTTCTCTGTCTGCTATTTTAATAAAAGCACTTATTCATTTAAAGTAAATGAATTAATGCTTCTTTTAAAGTAGTGCTGCAGGAGTTTGACACATGCACACTAACCTGGCAGACAATTATTTATATTCTCATATCTTTTAACCTCTCTGTTATTTCTACGGTGGGGCAGGGTACGGGGAGGGATTTTAAATTTCAATGGATTTCGGATGAGAAGCTACCGTTAGATTCCCACCACCGGCAACAGAATGAGCTCATACCAATTTAAGCCACAGGGCCTCATTAACCTGCTGCCAGCAGACCCATCGCCTGGTAGAGGTGAGAATCGGCTGCTGGCTGTGGCATTTCCAGCACCAGCACTCGGGTAAGTGTGGGGCCCAGTGTTCTCGGGGGTCGCACAGTACGGAAGGTGGGAGGACTCCAGGGCAGGAGACACCTACATTTTCTTTGCGAGGCTTGGAAAAATGCTTACCTTGCATGGCCACTTATACTTCCGATCCTCTTCTTACTTGACTTACCTGTCGGGAAAGCCACAGCAATTTCCCCACTAAAATCGGAGTTAAAATTGCGGTCGGGTTCTGATGATATAATTGGACACTGATTTGTATATTTCAAAAAGTAACCACCTGCTCAGAAGAGTTAAAGTTGGCAGGATCTAGGCAGCATGTCAGTGGGTAAGTCACTCAGTTAATTTTAACTGCCTACTGTCCTGATCTCCAGTGGACAGATAAGGTTAAAACCAGATTCCAAGTCTCAGAGACACCCCCACTTATTCTGGGTCCATTAAATTTTCCCCTCATAAGAACATAACAACAGAAGAAATAAGAACAGGAGTAGGCCATACGGCCCCTCGAGCCTTCTCTGCCATTCAATAAGATCATGGCTGATCTGATCATGGACTCAGCTCTACTTCCCTGCCTGCTCCCCATAACACCTTATCCCCTTATTGTTTAAGAAACTGTCTATTTCTGTCTTAAATTTATTCAATGTCCCAGCTTCCACAGCTCTCTGAGGCAGGGAATTCCACAGATTTACAACCCTCTGAGAGAAGAAATTTCTTCACATCTCTGTTTTAAATGGGTGGCCCCTTATTCTAAGATCATGCCCTCTAGTTCTAGTCTCCCCCATCAGTGGAAACATCCTCTCTGCATCCACCTTGTCGAGCCCCCTCATAATCTTATACGTTTTGATAAGATCACCTCTCATTCTTCTGAATTCCAATGAGTAGAGGCCCAACCTACTCAACCTTTCCTCATAAGTCAACCCCCCTCATCTCCGGAATCAACCTAGTGAACCTTCTCTGAACTGCTTCCAAAGCAAGTATATCCTTTCGTAAATATGGAAACCAAAACTGCATGCAGTATTCCAGGTGTGGCCTCACCAACACCCTGTATAGCTGCAGCAAGACTTCCCTGCTTTTATACTCCATCCCCTTTGCAATAAAGGCCAAGATACCATTGGCCTTCCTGATCACTTCTTGTACCTACAGGGTATCCTTTTGTGTTTCATGCACAAGTACCTCCAGGTCCTGCTCTACTGCAGCACTTTGCAATCTTTCTCCATTTAAATAATAACTTGCTCTTTGATTTTTTTTCTGCCAAAGTGCATGACCTCACACTTTCCAACATTATACTCCATCTGTCAAATTTTTGCCCACTCACTTAGCCTGTCTATGTCCTTTTGCAAATTTTGTGTGTCCTCCTCACACATTGCTTTTCCTCCCATCTTTGTATCATCAGCAAACTTGGCTACGTTACACTCAGTCCCTTCTTCCAAGTCGTTAATATAGATTGTAAATAATTGGGGTCCCAGCACTGATCGCCAACCAGAGAATGAACCATTTATCCCGACTCTCTGTTTTCTGTTAGTTACCAATCCTATATCCATGCTAATATATTACCCCCAACCCCTTGAACTTTTATCTTGTGCAATAACCTTTTATATGGCACCTTGTCAAATGCCTTCTGGAAGTCCAAATACACCACATCCACTGGTTCCCCATTATCCATCCTGTTCGTTACATCCTCAAAGAATTCAAGCAAATTTGTCAAACATGACTCATGTAGCGAATATCTACGCCCAATATTTCTGAGATTCCCAAGCACATCTACAATTCCACCCCATCCCGCCCCACCCCCACCCCCACCATCATTCATGCATCTCCAAGGTTTTTTCCTCCTTTCCATTCCATGTTTCCTGAGAACTCTGCCTTCTAGATATCTAAAGGCTTTGCCCTCTGCTCCACTCTTCCTGTCTCAAGCTCTCCATGTGTATGAATCCTCTTCCTTATCTCTAAGAACCATCACTACCCCCTCCTTGTCTTCAAGGTCTCCTCTCTATCATTCATGTCTTTGAAATGCTCTTCCCCACTCTGATATTTTTGCTTTTCTCCATAAATTTCAAATCCTTCCTAAACATCTTTAGTGTCATTTCTGAGATGGTCTCTGTCACAAGCCATTTGCACTTGCGAACCCAATTTCAAATCCACCCCTATTCACTTCAAGCCACTTTCTTTTTGGTTGCCATGATCTCTCTCTCACATTTTTACTGCCATAACATTAGCATTAATGCTTTCTGTCCAATCCCATCACTGGCATGCACAATGCTGGGCTATCCCTCCCCCCATAATATTTCAATATAACTGAAGGAGCAAGGTCATTATGGGGCATAAATAGTGGCCATGGAGAGAAAGGCTGTGGTATGAGGTAGGATGACGGGGCTGATCAAAATTAACCAGATCTTCTTGAAATCTATTACTAATGTGCTTTAATTTGGTATCATACTTTTATTTCATTTTGCAAGATTTAATATTTGTTATTTTCCTTTTTTAAATGAATACAGATATTGATGAATGTGCACAAAATCGGAGCAATTGTGCCTTGAATTCTGTGTGCCTCAATACCGATGGCTCCTACTCATGTCAGTGTAATGAAGGATATGAAGGTTCTAACTGCACTGATATTGATGAATGTACCAAACTTCAGGATAACTGTCATAATGACGCTACCTGTCACAATGCACCAAGTTCATTCTCGTGCTCCTGCTTGCTCGGATTTAACGGAACTGGAATATTTTGTGAAGGTACTGACTGCTTCACTGTTACCACAGAGCAGGCTAAAGTAACAAATCACATTTTTTTTTTAAAGAAGCTAACACGTCCTTTCAAAAACTGTAATGGATATCGGAATATTACATTGGTGCGTTCTGAATTAAGTCATCGTGTCTTCAAAGTCTTTTTATTTAAATGTAACCAACTAGAAATTTGAAACACGACTCCGTTAAGTACAGATCTACCAATCGGGACCCAACATTGATTTTATTGTTAAATGAACTCTATAATGCCCACATTAAGATAATTCCAATAAACAATTTATCCAATAGACAAAATATACAGCGGTCTCTTCATAATGGAAGATAGATTTAAATGCCTTGAGAATTAGGGATAGATTTTCCTTCCATTAGCTTAAATGGATGGAAAATCAGACAGGGTCACTTCTGGGCCATGTGTTCCTCCCCACACGATTTTTCTGTAGGCATTGCAGCCAGTCAATATAATAGCTGCAGGCACAATATCAGGAACATCTACCCCTGAATCGCCTCAAAGTAGCTAGATTATTAATTTAATATCGGTAAAAGATTTTTTATAAGTGATTCAATATCTGAACCTAACTGAATCTCCTTGTGTTGCAGATATTGATGAGTGTGCAGATGGCACTGGAAAGTGTCTTTCAAATGAGACCTGTGCAAACACCTTTGGAAATTATACTTGCAATTGCCTCACTGGATATGAAAGGGTAAACGGTACTTGCCAAGGTAAATAACAAAAGGTCTGTTCATTTGTATCTTACATAAACATGTAGCATAGGTATCTAACATCTACAAAGATTCTGAGGGGAATTTTTACTTCAAAAACAGGTGGGTCTGGAGCCTTGGGATAGTTAAATTGTTAAAAATCGGAATCCTAACCTGAACCTGTCGCCAACAGTGGCCACTTCCGGTGTTAACGGAGAAGGGATGAGGGCGGGAACCCAACCCACTGCCAGGAGGCGGGTGGTCTATTTAAATATTATAATGAGGCTGGAACCACCATTTTGTGTTTAACTGTAGCTGGCAGTTGCAGCAAGGCAAGGACTGCTGCATTCAGGAGGTAAATGCCTTTACATTTACCTCTTGGATCCAGGATCCCTACCTAACCCATCCCACGTGATGGGACACCTTCTCATGAGGCCTCCAATCACCTTTGTGGATCCTTCACCAATCATCCTGAGGGCAGCCACAATCCTCTGATGTCCAGTCATGATTGTCCTCTCCTGAACTGCCCACAACCCTGACCCCTGGAGGCTGCAATCATCCTCACCTCCCCCCCGCCCCCCACCCCGGTCTCTCGACGACCATGATTGTCCTCGTTCTCCCAGGTTTCCCACCCACATCAGAGCCCCCCCCACCACCGCCAACCCGCCTTACCCCAGAAAAATCCAGCCCCCTGTGTGGGACATCATTTAGCATGAGTAACACCTGCACCAGTTCTCTAAATATACTGGGACAACACCTTAACTGGAACTTCCTGTCTTATTAATTTTATATTTTCGTTTCCTTGGGGTAAATTTTCATTTTTACCGTTATGCCGGAGAGGGAGGGGAGTGGATCAGCTGCCTATTTTGCACACCACCCGGTTTTCATTTTCATTGGGAACGAAAAGTGTGTGGGGAGAAATCCGATGATCGATCTGCTCCTGCTTGGCAATAAAATTCTCCCCGTTGTAGCTAGTAGGTACAGTTATGAGGTGGAAATTCGGTGCCGCCCACATTGAGCCTGGTCGCTAACTTTAGAGCCGGGCTGTGTCTCCCGCCCCCAAGTATGAAATTCAGTTGTTTTGTCCAAAGAGTGGAGTGTGCAGAGAAGCATTCCACACTTGTCCTCGGGCGCCAGGAGTATAGCGCAGGAGCCTACTCAATGTTTTGCCGTGAGGATGCTGGCATCCTGGCGCCTGAAGATGAGAAAAAAAATGTTAGTGAAAATTTCAATGACCTACACCCACACTTCCCCACTGCTGCCATAAATTAATAGAAGTTAAATAAATTAAATGTCACCACTTACCTCACTCTCCGGACAATACCGCCCCGGGATCACTGCTGTACCGACTGCTTTCCCTGTCGGAATTAGTGCCAGGCGCTATGGCAGGTGCAAGTAATCAAGTTCGCAACCGCGGCGCTATGGGGGTGTTGCACACTCAGTGACATCACCAAGTGGGCGGGGCTAGTAAGCGCAGCACAAACTGTCAGCACCGCCGCTAAAGCTTCACTGAAGTTCGCGGCAGGCGCTGACAGCTTGCTGCTCGGGTGCGGGTAACACTCCTCTGGGGCGCTAACCCACTAAATTTCCGCCCCCCATGTGTTTAATATCTTTAAAATTTGATAAATAATAGTGCTAATTTAATACTTTTGTCATTTACAATTTTTTCAGTTTTCCATTTCATAGCTATTGACAGTAACGTGCATGCTTTGTGTAATTGTCACTTTATAAAGATCTCTGCTGAGCATTGAGGGACCCTAACTGATAAACTAATTGTTATCTCTCAATACATTCCTGTCACTTTATAATTAACACATGCAGTGATGCACTTCTTGAAAATGTCCATATGAGCTGCTCACCTTTTAAGCATTTCACCTTACATCCCATGATGCTGAACAAACATCAATATTATATAATACAAAACTGATCTAACAAACACTAAAGAATTCTAAGGAATTAAGTATTTGAGCATTATTACTGTAATATTATCCTCATGCAACTAAGGCTGCTATTTTGCTGCCATTTTCATGTAACTGTAAAGGTGGCAATAAACCTTGGGGGTTAGGTCAGTGACCTGACTCCTAAATGTAGTAAAGGAAGACACATGAGACAATCTCCAATAGGAAACATAGAAACATAGAAACATAGAAAATAGGTGCAGGAGTAGGCCATTGGCCCTTCGAGCCTGCACCGCCATTCAATGAATTCATGGCTGAACATGCAACTTCAGTACCCCATTCCTGCTTTCTCGCCATACCCCTTGATCCCCCTGGTAGTAAGGACTACATCTAACTCCTTTTTTAATATATTTAGTGAATTGGCCTCAACAACTTTCTGTGGTAGAGAATTCCACAGGTTCACCACTCTCTGGGTGAAGAAGTTTCTCCACATCTTGGTCCTAAATGGCTTACCCCTTATCCTTAGACTGTGACCCCTGATTCTGGACTTCCCCAACATTGGGAACATTCTTCCTGCATCGAACCTGTCTAAACCTGTCAGAATTTTAAACGTTTCTATGAGATCCCCTCTCATTCTTCTGAACTCCAGTGAATACAAGCCCAGTTGATCCAGTCTTTCTTGATATGTCAGTCCCGCCATCCCGGAAGAATGGTACTGCTTAGAGTTTGTACTGGCTGTAATATCATTAAAGCCCACACTTTAAACTGCACTTTAAAAGTACCAGACAGTCCATTGGACATCCCATGGACTCAATTAATTACTTTTCAGTGCGTTTAATGTTATAAGTTGGTTAATAGTCCCAGCTACATATTTCTAACACAGATTCGCCACCTGGGGGCAAAGCGCTGCATGTGTCCAAGTATGCAGGTGCGGAGTTCCTTCTTGCAATTGCCATTGACAATGTAATTCGGATCTGACAGCTGAATATAACATTCTATACATTGCAGTTTGAGACTAGTTGTCTACAGTAAAACGGAGCTAAATTAAATTATATTTTCAAAATACCGCTCTGCTCTAATTTCCCTATCATACTTCTAATAACATCCCCCAAAGTGAGACAGCAGCACATCACCATTACCAGTGTGTTTTTTTATGCCCTTATTCTCCATGAGTTCAGCATCACTGCAAGCAGATCTCATGTCCCATACGAACCAGAATGTGCCTTTGCATGATCAATATTTAGGTAAGTATAGTGAGCTCCAGTTATTGAACTAAAAACCCTTGTCATTGCATTCCAGCTTCTTGGAATATATCATGTGTTGCACTTGACCTTCTTGACTTCAGAAGACAGAAAATTAAACACTTTATCAAATTATGGCTGTTTAGTATTTGCTTCATGGATTCTTTGCTTAAGAATTCATAGCAATACATTGCTATTAAGAATTTGTTTATTGGTTTATTAACAAAAGGTTTAACAATCACACTACACATGACTAGTTCATCCACCAGGCTCACAACCACCTGCCTAATTGTTGATCCCCCAAACCCAACGGGCTGGCGTTTTATTGAGTCTTGTGAACATCACATGACTGGTTAAGCCACACCCAACTCAACAGCTCTACAACTATTTTAAGTAGAACTTTAAATCAAGTGCCCCCTTATTAAAGGGGCACTAGAACTGACAAATTAACAAATATAACTTTTGAACATTAAACGGACAAATTAAAATTTGGTTGCCGGGGTGATAATGCACTCCAGTCCCTCTGGTGCCCACCTCTCGCGGAAGGCCGCGAGCGTACCGGTGGACACCGCGTGCTCCATCTCCAGGGACAGATTGGCGCGAACATAGCTGCCGCGGAAGAGAGGCAGGCAGCCAGGCTGAACGACCCCCTCGACTGCCCTCTGCCTAGACCTGTTAATGGCTTCCTTGACCAGGCCCAGGAGCAACCCTATGAGGAGGCCCTCTGACCCGCCCACTCCCCTCCGCACCGGGTGCCCAAAGATCAGAAATCGAGGAGCAGTCTCCTCAAATAATGGAATAGTTGCTGCAACCTCACACATTGAACATAGACATGGAACAAGGACTCTGCCAGACCGCAGAAATTGCAGGCGGCCTGGGAGTCCATGAACCAACTTTAATGGGGGTTGCACGGGACTGTCCCCAATAAATAAAGGGAGGACTCCTGCGTAGAGAGCCCTCAATTGGGGACCCCCGCCTCCTCCAGACGGCAAGACGTGTCCGGACGGCAAACGATGATGGCAAAGTGGAGAGTGTGGAAGAGCAGCCCTTACAGGAATCCCCTCCGCGCAGCACTGAAAGGCACAGAGGAGATTTCCTGGAGGCGGCTCAAATTGTGAGGCGGCGGCTCCCGAGGGAGGTTTCGGAGATTGGCGCCGATGAGGAATTCCATCCGGACGGGGGTCAGTTCGGACGGGATCGCCCCACGTGCTTGAGCCTCCTCGACGAACCTAGTGGAGTCAGGGTCCAGTGCCATTACAAATCCATTACAACTATTTTGGTTGTATACTTTAATCAAGTGCCCCCTGATTAAAGGGGGTTCGTGGGGGGGCACACTCCAAAAAATGTTCAAGTGCCCCTTGTTTTCCTTTTGGAGGCCACAAAAACACAAATTATACAAGTGCCTCCTGGCTAAAAGGGGAGGAGGGGGGCCACTAAAACCGACAAATTAAACAAATTAAACTTTGGACATTAAGATACAAATCCATTACAACTATTTTGGTTGTAACCAATTAAATCAAGAGACCCTTGATTAAAGGGGGGGGGGGCGAACACACCAAACATTTTCAAACAAGTGCCCCCTTGTTTTTTTTTGAGTGCACTAAAACACAAATTATACAAGTGCCCCCTGGCTAAAACCGACAAACTTAAACAAATTAAACTTTGGACATTAAGATACGAAACCATTACTGCCATGGCTATGCACCACCTGTCGCTAATCACTGACAAGGGGAATCACTGACCTGCCCTTATCTCTGCTGGCTTCAGACAGACTGTTATCTTGGTGCAATATAGCACACTATATAGCTCCCCAATTCCGAAGTAGAACAATGAACATTTTAGTAGTCAGCAATTCACAAGTTTCCTATACCAGATATTTGCTGCTCAAAGGAATCTCCAGCACCATTTTAACCTCAACGCTGATAATTGTTGGAAATCTATTGATCCAGACAGCTATCAGGAATACTGCTGGGAAGGATGATAGCAATGGCTCTGCACTCAACAGACATTAGCATGTTAAATCACTTTTGGTTTCACAAGAACAGCTAATTTTACTCCTGTAGTTGATTTTAACTGTGTGTACTCGGACCAGTTAGTGGGAATCCAAAAAATAATCCATCATAGACAAAAAGGCTTTATTTTTGTCCAACCCAGCATGAATTCAAATCTTCCTCTACATGGGGCTCATTGCTCGAGCACCAGTAATGAGATTGCTGTTTTTTTGAAGTTAAAGTAAAGTTAATGGCACGAGGTGGAGGGGGTTGAAAAATTAAATTACAAAGTTCATAATATGTGCTGTAGTTGGCGTAGGGGAAATTAACAATTGATTAACAACGCTCGATTCCAATCTAGCCCTGTTTGTTTTCAATTATTCAACCAGCTAACAATGAAAAGAAGTAAACTTGTCTCAGAAGTCTGGGTCAGTGCTGCGTTTGATGCTCGCACAGACAGTAGGGTGTTGGCATTGTACTGCTGTCGACTCGTCAGATTGACTACTAGTATCTGGGACACATTGTTGGGTTCCACATTGGGAAAATTTGAAAGCCACATTTCGCTGTGTCCTGTGCCAAGTGATGGGGTCAGTGATCGCACATCACGTCATCCTATGGCGTCAACTTGAAAGGCACCGGCTGCAGAGACAGCGTAGGCCAAATGTGGATCCTACCCAGAGGAGACGGGGCAGGAGATCGCACACACGCAGACTTTACCGTGTGCATTATCTTGTTCTGTTGTAATTTCAGATATTGATGAATGCCAAAACCTAATGCATTGTTCCAAGAATGGGCAACGCTGTGTTAATACTGAAGCCTCTTTTCAATGTGAATGCAAGAATGGATTTGAGGATATTGCTGGAACATGCAGAGGTAAATAAAGATTGTAAAATTTTTTCTACTGATATCATTATCGATCAGCAGCAAGTGATAAATAACATGTTGGGATTAATTTTCCCTAGGGCTGTTAGACCAGTGTAAAGGGATTTTGAGCCAATGAAGATGGTACTGAACTTATTACAACTGTTATTGTGTTAAAGTTATGCACAAAGCCGTAGGGGTCGAAATTCGGTCGCTAACGCCTGCTGATAACGTTGGTGTTAGGTGTTAACTGGGAGTGGCTGGGTGCTGTTCACGCCTGATGCGAAATTTGGTTGTCATTTTTTAAGGGCGTTAAAGCATAACGTCCCACTGGCTAACGCATGAAAATCATGACATCAGTATGTAGGCAACGCCTCCTTGGCACCCTTCTCGCCACATTCATTTTTTCCGTGTCACTTAACAGCTGGCATCGATGACACCTGAAAAAGTTGGACTGCGCAAGGCGGAGAAAATAATCCAGAGCATTATTTAAAGGGAGTTGTAGCCGGGGCTCAGAAGTCTGGGTCAGTGCTGCGTTTGATGCTCGCACAGACAGTAGGGTGTTGGCATTGTACTGCTGTCGACTCGTCAGATTGACTACTAGTATCTGGGACACATTGTTGGGTTCCACATTGGGAAAATTTGAAAGCTGCATTTTGCTGTGACCTGTGCCAAGTGATGGGGACAGTGATCGCACATCACATCATCCTACGGCGTCAACTTGAAAGGCACCGGCTGCAGAGACAGCGTAGGCCAAATGTGGATCCTCCCCAGAGGAGGCACCCCAGATGGCGGGCAGGAGATTGCACACGCAGATTTTACCGTGTGCATTACTCTTATCTTGAGATGTCCGAGGAGCAGCGGTAAAAAAGGCTGAGGTTCCGCAAGGAGGTGGTCACGGAGCTTTGCAACCATCTGCAGATATACCTGGCAGCTGACATCGGCACTCGGATCTTGCTGTCGGTAGCAGTGAAAGTGACAGCAGCACTGAATTGTTATGCTACCAGCTCCTTCCAGTCTCCTGTAGGTGATATATACAACATTTCGTAGTTTGCAGTACATTGCTACATTCGCCAGGTGACCGAAGTGCTCTGTGGCAAATGAATGGATTACATCAAGTTCAATCAATCGTAGGCTGTCCCTCAAAATGAGGATGACTTGCTTCCACGCCAAGAAAAGGACAAGTTAACAGGTGTTTCAGTGAAGGACCGGAACTACATCCTGAAGGGTGGACGATGCCTGTGGGTGGATTGTTTTTAACGTGGGATGGCCGTTCCACACCAGCCACCACACGGGCTTGACAGAGCGAGGTCTTGGTCCAGTGGCAAGGATTACCCAAGACAACTGGAGACCAATGTGCCACGACTCTTCAAGCCACCACATGAAGGCCATGGCTGGCTCCTGGGCAACAAAAGATATGGTGCGCAATGGCCACTGCAATGTCAGCCATAGCCTGTGCCACCATGTCTGGGACCCCATGGTCACTGTTTGCATCCAGCATTCTCCTGCTCTTCCTCATCCTCTTCATCATCGCCACCCGTGGAAGGCACCCGGGAAGACCCCAGTGGATCTGGCTGATCATCTGAAAGTACAAACATAGAATAGCAGTTACTTGCAGGGGACGGGCCAGGAGTGAGAAAGACATTCAAGAATGCCAGTCTCATGGAAATAGCTGCACGTTGATGGTGTGAGGGCCAAGTGTCCTGCAGGTCACTGCAAAGGACTCAACATACCGTCACTGTCCCAAGGGTGGTCCGCCACACCCACCACCATCGCATCAACTTGGATGCCCATCAGGGCAGCTATCCATTCCTCCAATGGAGTGAGCACTTGGAGGTCTGGCTCCCCTCCACCAGTCTGCATGTGCACCCGCTGGTTGTGTGCGAGCTTTAACTGCAATATTAAAGAGAAAGTAGGAGTTAGAGGCTTTCTATCCATGTGTCCCAAGTGCCTTACATATTTTAGTACATTTTACCCTATGACAATCTTCACAGTTCACTGTAAGTACCATTCGCTGTGAGGACTTGCAGTAGGAAGGGTGGGATTAGGGTGCCAGGAATTAACAGTAATGGGAGGATACCATCTTTGAGATGCATATGAAGACTGAGGAGTCAACAACATGAGGGGTGGGTCAGCAGCACCGAGTAGCAAGGTTAACAGCGCATGCGGGCCCTTGCAGTGGGTGAGGCTGCAAATGGGAACCCTGACTGTGGCCTTACCCACTTAGAGCATGGATTCCAAGACACTACATTGAGCAGAGAGTGCACATTGAGGTCAGAGCAGAGCATGTTGAAATTTGAAATTAAATATCCTCACCCTCACTCTCCGCATCAGTTCGTTCTACTTTTTTCGGCATTACATTGCTGTCTGTGGCAACGTGTCACTCGCAGACACTTGCTCTGCTATTTCCCTCCATAGCCTTCGATAAGTTTGAGGTTGGGGGTCTCCTCCCAGCCTCTGTCCTCAGCACCTGCCGTCACCTCTCCACTGCATCAAGGAGTGCACCCACTGTGGCGTCTGGGAACTGATGGGCAGATTGATGACTTGCTGCTGCAAGGTCTGACATCCTCACTCTGAATGAGTGCGTAGGAAGTGAATATACCCACAGGGCATTGAGGCGCCCAATCAACGCCTCAACTCAATCCAGGTGGGGCCAATATGTCTGTGGTGCAGCTTCAAATGCTGCCTAACACCTGGATGTTGAGCCCACGCTTTAACGGCCCAGTTAGTGCAGTGTGGAGCCTCCAGGTAAGTGGGCAACACCATGGTTTTACGCTGCTATCAATTCTTTAGGCGTCAACACTGATTTTCGCATTTGGGGACCCTGCCTGAAGCGAGGCATTGAAAATTTCTCTCAGGCAGAGACACCACCTCAAAAAAGGCAATAAGGGATTTCGACCCCACAATGTTTCATTGAACAATTCACAACAGGGCAGTTTTAATTTAACAAATAATTGCTGGTGAACAAATGTGCAAAATTAAACCCGTTTATATCAGTTATTTAAAAACAACTTAATAAAGTTACATAAGTTGTGCGTTTTTATGGCCCAGTCACTATTTCAGGTTTTGTGGCTACCAATTTACTAATATCAGAATATGTACTCTTCAGATGTAGATGAATGCCTTAATGCAGAAGCAAATAACTGCTCCAAAAGTCAAGGTCTCTGTGTTAACTTGGAGGGTTCATATACCTGTCAGTGTAAGGCTGGATATTCTGGAGATGGTATTACTTGCAATGGTAAGCATAAAATCACTCAAAATATTCTTTACAAAGTTTTGATTCTCAGAAAGCAGGTGCAAACCAGGTCGCAACTCAAAAAATATCAATTCTATCTTATCTCCATGGACAATCACCCAGGGCAAGCAATTAAATAAGTCAGTTTCCAAGCAATATAACAACATTCGGCGTGAGGATGGACATTCTTTAGATTGAGTCTGCTGACATCAAGATGTAAGAAACTACAGGCCAGCAGGCAATTTAACACACACAAATCTTCAAAAGGTTACAGCTCTGGAAATTTCACCACCTGTATCAGGAGTAACAAATAGAGAAGTAGCACTGTAAAAGCCGATCATCGATCACCCCTCATTCTATATTGTGTTTCTGCATTATTCCTTCAGATGTGAATGAATGCATTGGTAGTAATCTTTGTTCAGGGAAAAAAAATACCAAGTGTGTCAATACTGAGGGCTCTTTCAACTGTACATGTCTAACGGGATATGAAGGATTCAACTGCGCAGGTGAGGAATGTAATTATATACTGGACAGCATCCTTGGAAGAATTGATCTATAACACCAGTTGTTCACATTTCTCTTTCCAATCACAAAGGCATTTTGCCTTCAGTCATGATATTGTATGAACACTCAGACCACTGATGTATAAACAGAGGTGTTAATCTATTTCGAATAAATGGTCAATGCTTCCTTTAACAGAGTGAGAAAATGAATTTAGAACGTATGCATCAGTACAATAACATTACCAACAATAATATCTAGCCTTACATCTGAGATACTGGCCCCAATATTCCTCTCTATAGTGTCTGGGGAACATCTGTTACATTGGGTCTCTGCCCTATGAGGCTTTATGGGATTTTTGTGCACAGCCCATAAAGAGCGAGCAGGGCCTGCGCCATCAATAACTGGAGGTGCAGCAACACAATGTAAATGAGGCAGGAGGGGTGGTCCCAGGCATGCACCCAATTTACCCCGAATATGATCAAGGGCACCCACTTCCAAAGGCACCTTTGATCGATGTCTGCCTGTGAACAGATGGAAGATAAAAAGAGAGGCGAAGAGGGAGGCTTGAAAAGCAGGAAGGCTGTGAAGACAGGCAGGTTTTCTGAAGAGAATGCTGTGAGGACGTTTGTGGAGGCTGGAGGGATACCACCAACGATGTATCCGCAAGGTCCTACAAACCCCTGGGAGAACAGACGCATCAACATCAGCATCCTCGGCCTGGCCAACATCCCCAGTATTGAAGCACTGACCACACTTAATCATCTCCGCTGGGCAGGCCACATTGTCCGCATGCCTGACACAAGACTCCCAAAGCAAGTGCTCTACTTAGAACTCCTTCAGGGCAAACGAACCAAAGGTGGGCAGAGGAAACGTTACAAGGACATCCTCAAAGCCTCCCTGATAAAGTGCAACATCCCCACTGACACCTGGGAGACCCTGGCCAGAGACCGCCCTAAGTGGGAGGAAATGCATCCGGGAGGGCGCTGAGCACCTCGAGTCTCATCGCCGAGAGCATGCAGAAACCAAGCGCAGGCAGCGGAAGGAGCGTGCGGCAAACCAGTCCCACCCACCCCTTCCCTCAACCACTGTCTGTCCCACCTGTGACAGAGCCTGTGGTTCTCGTATTGGACTGTTAACATGAGTTCTTAGGTAGCTATGTTCAGAGTGGAAGCAAGTCTTCCTCGATTCCGAGGGACTGCCTATGATGATGGAGGCTGAAATAGTAATAAATGCAGGAGAAGAAGTTAGAAGAATTTCTTAAGTTCCAGTAATATGGTCCATTGATGTGGGGAAGCATTGAATGTTGTTTACTTTATATCACTACACAAAGATAACGTTTACTGATTGACCCAAGTGAATATGATCCGAACTATTCTCTATAATTGAAGCTGATCTCCAATCCTTCTTTATCTCGGCATTGCTCTCCAAACTTTATCTCTCCAAAATCTTCCCAACATTGTTGTACCTCCAGCCTCTCCCAGCTCCACGATATTTAAGATCTTATTCACCCCCCCAAGAAATGTATATCAAGATTGCACTCCCCCGATCCAGATTTCAGAATTCTCCATACCCAATTCTTCTTTCCAAAATTGCCACATCTCTATCAGTCAACACTGCAAATCTTAGTAGGACATTCTATTCTCATTTACATATCTTCTTGCAATTTGCTATCATAAACGCAGCACTGTTAAATATAATTGCAACTATAGATCATCATAATTCTCCTGAATGAATAACAATAATTTATATTGTTTCTGCATTTTCCTTCAGATATAAATGAGTGTCTTGATAGTAATATCTGTTCATGGAAAAATAATACCATGTGTGTCAATACTGAGGGCTCTTTCAACTGTACGTGTCTAACGGGATATGAAGGATTCAACTGCACAGGTGAGGAATATAATTATATACCTGACTGCGTCCTTGGAAGAACTGGTCTATCACAGCAGTTGTCCACATTTATCTTTCCAATCACAAAGACATTTTGCCTTCAGTCACAATATTGTATGAACTCTCAGACCATATTCCTCTCACTGCTGTATAAACAGAGGTGTTACTCTATTCAAAATGAATGGTCAATGCTTTCTTTCATCATCATCATCATCATAGGCAGTCCTTCGAAATCGAGGAAGACTTGCTTCCACTCCAAAAGTGAGTTCCCAGGTGACTGAACAGTCCAATACGGGAACCACAGTCTCTGTCACAGGCGAGACAGTCAGTCACCGAAGGAAAGGGTGGGTGGGGAGTCCGGCCTGCCGCATGCTCCTTCCGCTGCCTGTGCCTGTCCTCTGTACGCTCTCGGCAACGAGACTCGAGGTGCTCAGCATCCCCGAAATGCTCCTCCTCCACTTAGTGCAGTCTCTGGCCATGGACTCGCAGGTGAGAAAAGGAATTTTCAATGTGTGCAATATGCATAAGTACAATACATTACCAACAATAATATCTAGCCTTATATCTGAGATACTGGCCCCAATATTCCTCTCTATAGTGTCTGGGGAACATCTGTTACGTTGGGTCTCTGCCCTATGAGGCTTTATGGGATTTTTGTGCACAGCCCATAAAGAGCGAGCAGGGCCTGCGCCATCAATAACTGGAGGTGCAGCAACACAATGTAAATGAGGCAGGAGGGGTGGTCCCAGGCATGCACCCAATTTACCCCGAATATGATCAAGGGCACCCACTTCCAAAGGTACCTTTGATCGATGTCTGCCTGTGAACAGATGGAAGATAAAAAGAGAGGCGAAGAGGGAGGCTTGAAAAGCAGGAAGGCTGTGAGGACAAGCAGGTTTTCCGAAGAGAATGCTGTGAGGACGTTTGTGGAGACTGGAGGGATACCACCAACGATGTCTCCGCAAGATCCTACAAACCCCTGGGAGGACAGACGCATCAACATCAGCGTCCTCGGCCTGGCCAACATCCCCAGTATTGAAGCACTGACCACACTTGATCAGCTCCGCTGGGCAGGCCACATTGTCCGCATGCCTGACACAAGACTCCCAAAGCAAGTGCTCTACTCAGAACTCCTTCAGGGCAAACGAGCCAAAGGTGGGCAGAGGAAACGTTACAAGGACATCCTCAAAGCCTCCCTGATAAAGTGCGACATCTCCACTGACACCTGGGAGACCCTGGCCAGAGACCGCCCTAAGTGGAGGAAGTGCATCGGGAGGGCACTGAGCACCTCGAGTCCCATCGCCGAGAGCATGCAGAAATCAAGCGCAGACAGCAGAAAGGGCGTGCGGCAAACCAGTCCCAGCCACCCCTTCCCTCAACCACTGTCTGTCCCACCTGTGACAGAGCCTGTGGTTCTCGTATTGGACTGTTAACATGAGTTCTTAGATAGCTATGTTCAGAGTGGAAGCAAGTCTTCCTCGATTCCGAGGGACTGCCTAAGATGATGGAGGCTGAAATAGTAATAAATGCAGGAGAAGAAGTTAGAAGAATTTCTTAAGTTCCAGTAATATGGTCCATTGATGTGGGGAAGCATTGCATGTTGTTTACTTTATATCACTACACAAAGATAACGTTTACTGATTGACCCAAGTGAATATGATCCGAACTATTCTCTATAATTGAAGCTTAACGGTTTGGATCAAGCATCACTCAATCATTTATCAAAAAATGATTAGATAATGACACTTATTTATGAGGGGATATTTTAATAAACAGCATAATAAGGAAATAAAAAAGTCATATCAGAATAACAGAACAGATTTATATACTACAAAAGGAGGCAGTTTTTAAGCAATTTTTGTTGTGTTATGTCACTCTAAATTTGAAAATGATGTCTGCTGCATGGAACATGTTATACTGTCCTCCCTCATAATCTTTCTACTACACATGCTGCATGTCTCTGAAATTCTTCTATTTCTCCAATCCTTCGTTATCTCGGCATTGCTCTCCAAACTTTATCTCTCCAAAATCTTCCCAACATTGTTGTACCTCCAGCCTCTCCCAGCTCCACTATATTTAAGATCTTATTCACCCCCCCAAGAAATGTATATCAAGATTGCACTCTCCCGATCCAGATTTCAGAATTCTCCATACCCAATTCTTCTTTCCAAAATTGCCACATCTCTATCAGTCAACACTGCAAATCTTGGAAAAAGCACCAGGTGCCCAGTACAATGTTCAAAGTACAGGGACGTGTGCATAAAGAGAGGGGACTCAGAAGGTAATCAAAGAGAATAAATTCTGAGTATAATGCCTGAACCATTCACTGGGGTCAGCACAGAGCCAACATTAGGCAGTGTGAAATGTGGCTTGAATATACAAAATCAGTGTCAAGAAACTGTTACCTTAGAAATTGCATCAGGGAGGAAGTTTTCTGTTCAACGATCAGTATGATTTGTTTTTTTGAATGACGACAGAAAGACCAGTGACTGTGAGGAAACATTTTCCCTTTGGATAAAATTGGATGAAGAATTGGGTGGGCCAAGTTCTCACCCAGATTGTTGACCCAATTTTAAAGAGGGGAGAAATGTCTCCTGTTAGTCGCCATTGAACTAATCCCAGCACCGGGGGCTCCAAATTCTGTCGTGCCATTTTTCAGGCGGTGTCATGACCCGATTGCTGATTTTAGCACTGGGTGTTCGGCACAGGTTCAAAGTCCTAAATACAGTTTTTACGCCCAAAGATGAGAGAGCAGCGCTAAAAAGTGGCGTTGCAAACTCAGCCTCGGGCGGGAACTCAGGAGGCTGACTGATTTTCCCGACGGGAGGCTACTGCCACGCTAGAAAAAAACACAAAGAAAAAAAAGAACAAAAACTTCTCCGATCCACACACACACACACAATTCCCCATCTCTTAAAACTATTGAAAACACACAGAAATAAATAAAGAGAAAAACTTATCTTCCTTTCTGGGCGATTCCACCCGTGATCCAATTTTTTACGACAACTTTTTCCTGGCTGTACGGCCACCTGTTTGTACGGCAACCATACAAAGCAAATGGAGCGACAGAGGCGTCAAAGAGGCGTTGTACCCTGGATGACGTCACCACGTGGGTGGCATTAGCCAGCACAGCATTGCCACTTGGCACCTCTGCCAAAGAGCCGACTGAATTTACGGAGAGGTGTCGAAGCTGCTAACCAATGACGGTAGGCATTTGCCATCCGTTAGCTGCCTCCCCTGCATGATAACAGGCGGTGTCCACAACTGAATTTTGACCCCAGGGTATTTAAAGCTTTAATTCTGTAATAGGATTAGCATGCTCTCAACAGAAATATTGTACTTACTGAATCTTGCCTGTCTGTGAAAATAGAGCTTTCAAGTCAAGTCAGATCTTTCTTTTGCTTGCCCCTTGCCTACGGCTTTGTATCTGCCTATTCAGTCATATTCCCTACTCCAGGCTCCTAATGGGTATGGAGTGACACATGTCACTACTTCTATATCTACTGATAGACTGTCACCAGGATTACCTTTGAGCACAACTCCAACATCCCAGCTCAAGCTTCAAGAGAACATCAAGTCTTGCCATAATGAAAGCATCTCCCAGCTCATCAACAATAGTCATTCAACACTTTGGTGCCTTCAAACTAAATTCAAACTTCAATAGTTAAAGCTAGTTGACAGGTACTAAAAATAATTACAAAGGCTAATGGAATTTTGGCCTTAATCTCAAGAGTGCTGGAACATAAAGGAGTGAAAGTGATGTTACAGTTGTATAAAGCTCTGGTTAGACCCCATTAAGAGTACTGTCTTCAGTCACCCAGCCACCCATAGCCCGAGAAACTTTCCACCCAGTCCACAAAGCAACAACTAAACTAGTTTCATGAGGATATGAAATATTTATTTTATGTACTCAGTAAGTACAAATACAGAAAAAAATGTGACTGTGACTGCAGTGTATTGTCTCTCCTGATCCCCCTAAACCTCTCTTCAGTCTTCAGTACAGTTAACCACTCCATGTTTCTACACTGCCTGTCCTACTCCTGTTAAACTTCCATAGCACTACTCTCTCATTATTTCATTCATATCCCATCAAAGGCAGCACATCATCTGTAATGATGTCTCCACCCATACCTACACATTTACCTCTAGCTTGTCCCAAGGCTCCATTATTGGCTTGCTCCTACTCCTCATCGACATGCTATCACTCAATGACATTACCTATAAGTATGTGATTGGCTTCCATATGTATATTGTTGATGCCAGCTTTATTTTACTGCCATCACCCTTGACTCCACAACTGTAATTGTGTCACATCAAAGTCTGTCCAACAAGAAGTCAGGGATGAACCAGAACATTCTCCAGCTCAACAATGCAAGACTGAAACTGTTAAGAAACATCAAACCTTAACTCTCAGTTCCAACCCCCTTATACTAAATAGGCTTCGAATTGAAACTGAGCCTGACAGGGCACAAAGTTTGTGTCCCGGTTGGCCCTGAACTGAGCTTTAAACTCCAGTCTGGCCATCATCAACACTGCCTTCTTTCAGCTGTAAAGCATCACTTACCTCTGTCTACTTCACCTCTGCCACCTCTGAAACTCTCAGCCATAGCTATTCCTCCTTCAGTGGTCTCTATTCTACACTAAGTTCAACTACCAGTTTTCTCTTTCTTCTGGGAACTCTATTCAAACCCACCCCCAGCATCTTGATGTCTAAATCTACAAATCGCTCTACAGCCCCTATCTCTGCAATCTCCTCCTGTTCTATGTTATAGCTTGTACCTTCCATTCTTCCCTGCTATACCCCTCTCCTTTGCTTCAAAAACCTCCTTAAAATGTACCTCCTTGACCACAGCAAACTTCTCTTAAATCTTGCCTTATATTTTGAAATGGTTTTGGATGTCTAATCATATTAAAGTCATTGTATAATCAAATGCTTCTATTGGCCTTCCCGTAGTCACTGCTTCAACATCAAGTACTTCAAGTGTATCAACCGATCAAACAACTAGTCCTATATCAGTACATGTATCCGCAAGAAGTAATACCACAGGTACACTTACCACTGAAACCTCTACCTCGGTACCATCAGTTGCAACATCAACAAGTAGTACCACAGGTACAAATATCACCAGATTTAGTACTGCTACACCTGTAGGTACAACGTCGACTATTAATACTACAAGTGCATCTACCAATGCTGCTGGAGAAGTAAGCACTGGACCTTCTATTGCTGCATCAACCTCAACTGTAATTACATCCACTACAATGGCAACATCAGAAGAAGCCACAGGAACAAATGCAACTACAGCAGCAGCTCTTACAGTTACATCATCCACAACAGTAGGCCCTACAACCACAGGGATCCCCACAACATCTTCAACCACCGCAACTGCAACAACCTTCAGAATGACTTCAACCACAGTCCCCACAACCACGACAACCACAGCAATCGCTGCAGCTGCTTCAACGGCCCCAACCACTGCAACTACCACAAGCACCACTGCAGCTGCAATTACTACCGTAACATCAACAGCCCTACCAACTAACCCTGCTATTGCATGTAAGTACTTTCATTACCTATGGTGAACTGATTACCTAAGATAATCAAAGAGAATAAATTCTGAGTATAATGCCTGAACCATTCACTGGGGTCAGCACAGAGCCAACATTCGGCAGTGTGAAATGTGGCTTGAATATACAAAATCAGTGTCAAGAAACTGTTACCTTAGAAATTGCATCAGGGAGGAAGTTTTATGTTCAATGATCAGTATGATTTGTTTTTTTGAATGACGACAGAAAGACCAGCGACTATGAGGAAACATTTTCCCTTTGGATAAAATTGGATGAAGAATTGGGTGGGCCAAGTTCTCACCCAGATTTTGTTGACCCAATTTTAAAGAGGGGAGAAATGTCTCCTGTGAGTCGCCATTGAACTAATCCCAGCACCGGGGGCTCCAAATTCTGTCGTGCCATTTTTCAGGCGGTGTCATGACCTGATTGCTGATTTTAGCACTGGGTGTTAGGCACAGGTTCAAAGTCCTAAATACAATTTTTACGCCCAAAGATGAGAGAGCAGCGCTAAAAAATGGCGTTGCAAACTCAGCCTCGGGCGGGAACTCAGGAGGCCGACTGATTTTCCCGACGGGAGGCTACTGCCACGCTAGAAAAAAACACAAAGAAAAAAAAGAACAAAAACTTCTCCGATCCACACACACACACACACTTCCCCATCTCTTAAAACTATTGAAAACACACAGAAATAAATAAAGAGAAAAACTTACCTTCCTTTCTGGGCGATTCCACCCGTGATCCACTTTTTTACGACAACTTTTTCCTGGCTGTACGGCCACCTGTTTGTACGGCAACCATACAAAGCAAATGGAGCGACAGAGGCGTCAAAGAGGCGTTGTACCCTGGATGACGTCACCACGTGGGTGGCATTAGCCGGCACAGCATTGCCACTTGGCACCTCTGCCAAAGAGCCGACTGAATTTACAGAGAGGTGTCGAAGCTGCTAACCAATGACGGTATGCATTTGCCATCCGTTAGCTGCCTCCCCTGCATGATAACAGGCGGTGTCCACAACTGAATTTTGACCCCAGGGTATTTAAAGCTTTAATTCTGTAATAGGATTAGCATGCTCTCAACAGAAATATTGTACTTACTGAATCTTGCCTGTCTGTGAAAATAGAGCTTTCAAGTCAAGTCAGATCTTTCTTTTGCTTGCCCCTTGCCTACGGCTTTGTATCTGCCTATTCAGTCATATTCCCTACTCCAGGCTCCTAATGGGTATGGAGTGACACATGTCACTACTTCTATATCTACTGATAGACTGTCACCAGGATTACCTTTGAGCACAACTCCAACATCCCAGCTCAAGCTTCAAGAGAACATCAAGTCTTGCCATAATGAAAGCATCTCCCAGCTCATCAACAATAGTCATTCAACACTTTGGTGCCTTCAAACTAAATTCAAACTTCAATAGTTAAAGCTAGTTGACAGGTACTAAAAATAATTACAAAGGCTAATGGAATTTTGGCCTTAATCTCAAGAGTGCCGGAACATAAAGGAGTGAAAGTGATGTTACAGTTGTATAAAGCTCTGGTTAGACCCCATTAAGAGTACTGTCTTCAGTCACCCAGCCACCCATAGCCCGAGAAACTTTCCACCCAGTCCACAAAGCAACAACCAAACTAGTTTCATGAGGATATGAAATATTTATTTTATGTACTCAGTAAATACAAATACAGAATAAAATGTGACTGTGACTGCAGTGTATTGTCTCTCCTGATCCCCCTAAACCTCTCTTCAGTCTTCAGTACAGTTAACCACTCCATGTTTCTACACTGCCTGTCCTACTCCTGTTAAACTTCCATAGCACCACTCTCTCATTATTTCATTCATATCCCATCAAAGGCAGCACATCATCTGTAATGATGTCTCCACCCATACCTACACATTTACCTCTAGCTTGTCCCAAGGCTCCATTATTGGCTTGCTCCTATTCCTCATTGACATGCTATCACTCAATGACATTACCTATAAGTATGTGATTGGCTTCCATATGTATATTGTTGATGCCAGCTTTATTTTACTGCCATCACCCTTGACTCCACAACTGTAATTGTGTCACATCAAAGTCTGTCCAACAAGAAGTCAGGGATGAACCAGAACATTCTCCAGCTCAACAATGCAAGACTGAAACTGTTAAGAAACATCAAACCTTAACTCTCAGTTCCAACCCCCTTATACTAAATCGGCTTCGAATTGAAACTGAGCCTGACAGGGCACAAAGTTTGTGTCCCGGTTGGCCCTGAACTGAGCTTCAAACTCCAGTCTAGCCATCATCAACACTGCCTTCTTTCAGCTGTAAAGCATCACTTACCTCTGTCTACTTCACCTCTGCCACCTCTGAAACTCTCAGCCATAGCTATTCCTCCTTCAGTGGTCTCTATTCTACACTAAGTTCAACTACCAGTTTTCTCTTTCTTCTGGGAACTCTATTCGAACCCACCCCCAGCATCTTGATGTCTAAATCTACAAATCGCTCCACAGCCCCTATCTCTGCAATCTCCTCCTGTTCTATGTTATAGCTTGTACCTTCCATTCTTCCCTGCTATACCCCTCTCCTTTGCTTCAAAAACCTCCTTAAAATGTACCTCCTTGACCACAGCAAACTTCTCTTAAATCTTGCCTTATATTTTGAAATGGTTTTGGATGTCTAATCATATTAAAGTCATTGTATAATCAAATGCTTCTATTGGCCTTCCCGTAGTCACTGCTTCAACATCAAGTACTTCAAGTGTATCAACCGATCAAACAACTAGTCCTATATCAGTACATGTATCCGCAAGAAGTAATACCACAGGTACACTTACCACTGAAACCTCTACCTCGGTACCATCAGTTACAACATCAACAAGTAGTACCACAGGTACAAATATCACCAGATTTAGTACTGCTACACCTGTAGGTACAACGTCGACTATTAATACTACAAGTGCATCTACCAATGCTGCTGGAGAAGTAAGCACTGGACCTTCTATTGCTGCATCAACCTCAACTGTAATTGCATCCACTACAATGGCAACATCAGAAGAAGCCACAGGAACAAATGCATCTACAGCAGCAGCTCTTACAGTTACATCATCCACAACAGTAGGCCCTACAACCACAGGGATCCCCACAACATCTTCAACCACCGCAACTGCAACAACCTTCAGAATGACTTCAACCACAGTCCCCACAACCACGACAACCACAGCAATCGCTGCAGCTGCTTCAACGGCCCCAACCACTGCAACTACCACAAGCACCACTGCAGCTGCAATTACTACCGTAACATCAACAGCCCTACCAACTAACCCTGCTATTGCATGTAAGTACTTTCATTACCTATGGTGAACTGAAATTACGTTTGACATAAATCACTAACTTTGTTGTAGTCATTATGTGGTAAATTTTCATCTTTAGCATTCCAGTTACAGAAGCACATGTCAGCAATTTGACTGCATGCCCCTCACCGTGGTTTTCCACCTACCATTTTAATAGTAACAATCATTGGGGAGGCTACACACATGCCTGAATTCTCAACAGGGGTGAATCCGCAGGCCTCTTCTTGCGGCAAAACACCGCGGGAAATCGCAGTTGTGGAGTCCATTACTTTCTATCCAGTGGATGGAGAATCACAGGCTACTCGCCCTGCTTTTCCGAGCTGGGAGTGCCAGATCACAACACATGTTCCTGCCCCACATAGCTCCTCATGAGCAAGCACGAAAGATAAAAGCGGAGAACTTCCGTCAGGTTGTCCCAAGCTACCACTGTAACTTCCATTTTTAGCGAATTACCCCATTTCTCTGATTGTTCTGCCAGAAAACGTCTATAGAATATAGAAATTTAAATTGATGTGTTCTCTGCAGAAATGATCAACTTCTTTGTGAAATCCAGTATCTATCTATGTACTGCAAGAAACTAGCACTGTATGTTAATACTAATCATTTTAAAATTACAGTGTAGGCACTTTGAAGTATGAGGGTGAGATTTTCCACTTCATAAAATGGAAGTGAGTGAATGAAAAATCATGGGCTGGGGATGAGCTATTCCCACAAGTACCCTCATTATGTGCGGGGAGCACCAAAGGGAAAAAATCTCCTTTCGGGTAAATAACTGTTACAAAAGTCACCACTTTAACCAAATCTCATGAAACAACCACAGGATAATCTTCACATGTAAAATATCCATTCTTCAATGTTACACCTTTGAAATCTAACACTGAGCAGGTTGAAAATGTTATCACAGATTTAATGGATTTGTATTATTCAGGCGTCCCTTTGGAATGATGCACAAGTTATGAAAAAAATATCAAATTCACAGTTTGAGAAAATGTTTCATCAAATATGTAATCTAAATTGTCTTGCAGACAGTTTACAGTACGTATAAATTGACCAGTACCTCAGACTAGAAAGACTACATTACCCTCTGATGGTTTAAATGCTTATTCTGATTCTATACATAGAGGAATAAATTGACCAATTCCGGACTCCAGGCAGGATTTGCAGATTGTTGAATCAATGCTACAGTGTTGCAGCCTTACTCTGACCTATCATCCTTTGGAGCTTGATTCCTTGCTGAGAGTGCAGGATTGGTAAATTTACTCCAGTTAGTCAAATGAGGAAGAATTTAGAAGACAAAATAACAATTAATTCATTTTCCTGTCACTCATAATAATGTAAATTGAAAAGCCACCTTCCTCATTCAGATTTTTTTCCCATAAGTTAACTCAAATAACTGAAGGCCACCAAGCACAAGAAAGCTGAACACGTGATGCCTTAATTTATGGATTTGCCTTGGAAGTTCCAATATCATTAAAGGAAGCTAATTGCCTTGTGGTTCTTGCTGGTGGTTTTAATACAATGTCCTTGTGTGACTCAAATCGGTAACCAAAAGACACAGATTTAAGATAAATTGCGAAAATACAAGGGGAAATTGGGATAATATTTTTTAAGCAGCGAGTTGTTATGATCTGTGTTGTGGAGTATTAAAAATATAACACTCGATACGGAAAGGTCTATATATATAGAGAAAAAAATTATTTATTAAAACCTGATTAATCAAGGGAGAGCTGGGGCAAACAGTGCGCTCACTGGTTGCACTGCTCCCGGGCTCACAGGACAAGCTGTGCAATTACCGTTTATAGAGTCGAAATACAGAAACCAGGCGGAGAAGTGTTCCATTGGTTATTTGCCACCAGTCCCTGTCCACCTGCTACTAATGCATTGGTTAATACAGTTTTCAGCAATGTCATTGGTTACTACAGTTACATTAATGTTATTGGTTGCAGCAATTTCTAATGATTCTATTGGTACATTCAGTTCAGACGGCTGTTGCGAGGGAACAGCCCCTGTAGGTTATGTGTTACTTTTCTGGGAACGTCTTCCCAGGCTAACTTGTCCTTGGCAGATGTCTGGTTACTCTCTGCTTAAAAGAGACATTGTCCCTGTTATCTCCTGTGGCTGGAACATCGTGGCCTCCTCTCATTGGGCCCAAGTTTCGGGCCGCGCCTAGAACGGGGCAGCCCGGACCTGGACGCCCGTTTTCCGCGCCACAAAGTGCGCCTAAAAAAACCTCACCTATTCTCCGGCTCCCTGCAGGTCCTCTGGCCCTCGGCGCAGCGCAGCACGAGCTGTAGGGGGCGGAGCCAGGTCCCTGCGCTGAAAACAGTGCCGGGACCTCTGCACATGCGCGCTACAGTGGGCGCGCATGTGCAGTAGCTCCAGGCGCCGAACTGTGTGGGAGGGGCCCGAAGCACGCAGCCCCTAGCCCTGGCCCAATGGCCTCACTGGGGCTGCGTGAATAAGGTTCCTCCCAGCCGACAGGACCTCCGCTCACACCCCCCCCCCCTCCCGGCGACTCGACCACCGGTCTTCTCCCCCCCCCCCCCCCCCAGACCTCCGCGACTCTCTTCCCCCCCCTCCCCGGACCTACGCGATCCCCCCCCCCGAGACCCGACGCCACCTACCTGTAAATCCAGCCCGAGGTCTTGGGCCCAGCCGTTCAGCCTCCCTCCCTTCCCCCCTCCTCTCTCCCTCCCTCTCTCCTCTCTCCCTCCCTCCTCTCTCCCTCCCTCCCACCTCTCTCCCTCTCTCCCTTCCTCCTCTCTCCCTCCCTCCCTCCTCTCTCCCTCACTCCCTCCTCTCTCCCTCACTCCCTCCTCTCTCCCTCACTCTCTCCCTCCTCTCTCCCGACCTCTCTCCCTACCTCCCTCCTCTCTCCCTCCCTCCTCTCTCCCTCCCTCCTCTCTCCCTCGCTCCCTCCTCCCTCCCTTCCTCCTCTCTCCCTCCCTCCTCTCCTCTCTCCTTCCCTCCCTCCCTCTCTCCCTCCATCACTCCCTCCCTCACTCCCTCCCTCCCTCCTCTCTCCTTCCCTCCCTTCCTCCTCTCTCCCTCCCTCCCTCCCTCTCTCCCTCTCTCCCTCCCTCCTCTCTCCTTCCCTCCCTCCCTCCTCTCTCCCTCCCTCCCTCTCTCCCTCTCTCCCTCGCTCCTTCCCTCCCACCCTCCTCTCTCCTTCCCTCCCTCCTTCCTCCCTCCTTCCCTCCCTCCCTCCTCTCTCATTCCCTCCCTCCCTCCTCTCTCATTCCCTCCCTCCCTCCTCTCTCATTCCCTCCTCTCTCCTTCCCTCCCTCCCTCCCTCCTCTCTCCTTCCCTCCCTCCCTCCCTCCTCTCTCCTTCCCTCTCTCCCTCCCTCCTCTCTCCTTCCCTCCCTCCCTCCCTCCTCTCTCCTTCCCTCCCTCCTCTCTCCTTCCCTCCCTCCCTCCCTCCTCTCTCCTTTCCAACCTCCTCTCTCCTTCCCTCCTTCCCTCCCTCCTCTCTCCGTCCCTCCCTCTCTCCCTCCCTCCTCCCCTCCCTGCATCCTCTCTTCCTTCTCCCCCTACATCCTCTCTCCCCCTCTCCTCCCCCTCCCTCCCTCCCCCCCTCCCCCTCCCTCACCCTCTCCTCCCCCCCTCCCTCCCCCTCTCCTCCCCCTCCCCCTCTCCTCCCCCCCTACATCCTTTCTCCTTCCCTCGCTACATCCTCTCTCCCTTCTCCCCCTCCCTCCCTCCTCCTCCCCCTCTCCCCCCTCCCTCCCCCTCTCCTCCCCCCCTACATCCTCTCTCCTTCCCTCCCTACATCCTCCCTCCCTCCCTCCTCCCCCCTCCCCCCTCCCTCCCCCTCCCTCTCCTCTCCTCCCCCCTCCCTCTCCCCCCTCTCCTCCCCCTCCCTCTCCCCCTCCCTCTCCCCCTCCCTCTCCTCCCCCTCCCTCATCTCCCCCCCATCTCCCCCTCATCTCCCTCCCATCTCCCCCTCTCCCCCCCTCCCCCCCATCTCCCCCTCTCCTCCCCCTCCATCTCCCCCTCCCCCCCATTTCCCCCTCTCTCCCCCCCATCTCCCCCTCTCTCCCCCCCATCTCCCCCTCTCCTCCCCCCATCTCCCCCCCCACCCCCCTTCTTCCTCTCCCCTCGCTGTCAGAAACACAGACACTGACAGAAAGAGAGTGAGAGACACACACAGACAGAAAGATAGAGACAGAGACACACTGGGGTGGGGGCGTCCCAGCACGCAGTTGGAGGACGGAGGACTCCCGGTGCTGCAGTCGGTAAGCAGAAAATGTTTTATTTATTGATTTTTTATTTTTTTTAAATTTTTTTTGATTGATTTATTGGTTGATTTATTGATATATTTATCATTTATTATTGATGATGGCTCTTTATTTGTAAAACTGAAGTGTTTAATGTTTGTAAACTTCCCTTTAAACCCCCCCTCCCCCATTCCCTACGCCTGATTTGTAACCTACGCCTGATTTTCTAAAGTGTAGACAAGGTTTTTTCGAGCGTACAAAAATCTTCACTTACTCCATTCTAAGTTCGTTTGGAGTAAGTTTTCACTGCCGAAACTTTGAAAACAGGCGTAAGTGGCCGTACACGCCCCCTTTTGAAAAAAAAATTCTGTTCCAAAGTGAAACTGTTCTAACTGACTAGAACTGGAGCAAACTAAATGCCGAGAATTCAAATTTCTAAGATACTCCATTCTAAACCAGTTGCTCCAAAAAAACAGGAGCAACTCAGGCCGAAACTTGGTCCATTATTTCTGTGAGCTGTCTACAGAAATCTTGTGGGTGCTCTTATCTCCTAAGAGAATTTCTCTGACCTTTTGTGTTTCAACCTAATTGCTGGGATGTGGGATTCAGCTATTCTATCATGAACGCATTTAAACCTTTCAGTCTTTCTTGTTTTATACTTTAACTACACTGAATTACTTTACCCCTAATTAAGGTTTTTCGCTCTTACAATCTGAAATGCACTACCTGAAAAGGTGGTGGAATCAGATTCAATAGAAACTTTCAAAAGGGAATTTGATATATACTTGAAAAGGAGAAATTTACGTGGCTATGGGGAAAGAGCAGTGGAGTGGGACTAATTGGATAGCTCTTTCAAAGAGCCAGCATTGACACAATGGACTGAATGGTCTCTTTCTCTGCTGTATGGTTCCTTGAAGTCCCACTCTAACATGGTTGACTCTTAACTGCTCTCGAAGTGGGCTAGCAAGCGACACAGTTGTACCAAACCTGCAGTGGTTGAAGACAATGTCCCACCAGCACCTTCTCTGGGCAATTAGGAATGGGCAATAAATGCTAACCTTGCCGGCGATGCCTAGAACCTAAGAATTAGAGGTTTTTTTAAAGTTTGTACCTTCTTTGGTGAAAATGTTTCTCTTATTTCATATTTGCATATTTTTTCTTCTGTTTAGTTGCCAGACTTTTTAAATTTGGAGTGAATGAAGGTGATCAAATGGTGATGGCAACTACACCTGATGTCTCCTCTCCTGTTTTTAAGCCAGAAATTGACTTTCGTTTTGGGAGTACTCTGTACCCTTTGCTATATGTAAGTATTGGAAGTGACTTCAACTTTAGTGACTTTAGTTCATCACAGATTGAACACAAGCAGAATGCTCATCAAGTGATTAATATCAAATACACTGGAGCAACCCATCAGCATGGTGCATTAATGTACAAATATGCTTTACTAGAGAGGAATCATGCACAATTGAGCACTCACATCAACTAATTCATCAGAAAAAATAGCCAAACAAAAGTGATGCACTTTCCCACATAGAATGAGTTAAATTTAAAGGCTCCAGTATTCCTCATTAAACTACTTGGGAAATGTCTAGATAACAAGGTGGTTACACCAGACTCAGGATAAGGGCAATCATGGAAACAAGGTGGGAGGGGATGTTCCTAGCCCTCCAGCCGTAATTCCCTGTGCAACAGAAGGGAACCTATCTTAAGGGGCTTCTCCCACAGCAGCTGGAAGACCCTGAGCCTGGCAGGTAGCCCTGCAACTGTAAGCCTCTCTGCACTGCACCCCCCCACCAGGCACAAAGCCCAGACATGGAGTAGGACCAGAACTAAAACCAGACTGTGCAAGTGACCTAGTGCATCAGATTGAAGTGCTTTGGGCCTGTGCAGACACAGCATACTTCATTCATGTTGTGTCTACCCAGCACCTGGGAGAAAAATCAGTGCCATAGCATATTTGTGTCCAACAATCCCCGTACACACCCTCATGGTCAGCCAGCCAATTGCTGTTTCTTTGGTTTTATACAATTTTTTAGATAACTAATATCTGGAGTATTAGATATCTATCAAATTAATAGGATTTTCAATATTGTTCATAATTGGATTCATGCAATTTGGAAATTCATCCATGTGAGCATTACCATTGTTTACCTTTATACGACTTGTTCCTTGCAATACAATTAAGCTGCTTATTTAAGTCACTAAAAAATATTTTTTTGATTGATAGTTTACAGACAATGGACTGATAGTTTTCCCATCATCAGAGACTGAGATTTTCAGTTATACCAATCCATTCCCAAATGGCTTTACCACAAGTTCTAAACCACCCATGATTGCTGTGTTCTGGAGTGATGCAGACCTCTCAGCTGGTGTTGGAGCATTATTCTATCAGGTAGAATTACTATTGAATATTGATACTACTTTCTACTGAGAACCAGTTAATTTAAATTAGACCGATGTAATTGCTGTAAAATTATGAATAATAGTTAAAGTTATTGGTAACGTGTAGGGTGACTTTTTTGCCACATGCCGAAAAGTTAGTAGCAGATGAAATAATTGAACATATGCCGCTAATTTGTTATGATACCCACATAGAGGCTGCGATTTCACCAACCGTGGCCAGTCCGGGGCAGCCGGGATAAGTGGCGGGTTGCAACCCCACTCCTGGCTCCATCCCACAATGTGAAATGGATGGAAGAGACCTCCTCAGGAGATCAACGTAACCTGGTTGCACACTGCACAGGAGGGCACAAGCAGGGATGTGGTCAGGAGGACTTGGCTGCAGTGGCACAAACCTTTCAATGATCAGAATAGATCACAAAACGTTACTGCAAAGCCACACTCAATCTCATCCTGCTGTGCCACTCATTACACCCCATCACTCTGCCTTCCCTACCCTACTCCTCCACATCCTTACTCACACCAACTTACCTTGCACCTCCAGCCATCCCTCTCTCTCTAGCTACATTATCACTGTTGTGCATCTGTAAAGCATGCACTCCCATGTTCCACCACCAGGGAGCTCATCCCCTGAAGTCCCAAGGGATCCCAGCATCCCTTGGGAGCACTGTATATAAGCTGGCCCCTAAGGCCTGTGCCTCACTCTGGAGTGTCTTAATAAAGACTGAGGTCACTGTTACTTTAACCTCCCTGTGTGCAGTCTCATCTGTGTTAGGAACACAATAACTGGCGACGAGTATACGAATCCAACGCAAAGATGCAGCAAACTGTAGGCATCCTGGAGAAGTTCTCGGAGGGTGAGGACTGGGAAGCCTCTGTTGAACGGTTAGACCAGTACTTTGTAGCCAACGAGCTGGACGGAGAAGGAAGTGTTGCAAAAAGGAGAGCAGTCCTCCTCACGGTCTGCAGGGCACCGACCTACAGCCTCAAGAAGAATCTTCTGGCTCCAGTGAAACCTACAGATAAGTCGTATGAGGAGCTGTGTACACTGGTTCTGGAGCATCTTAACCCGAGGGAGAGCGTGCTGATGGCGAGGTATCGGTTCGACACGTGCCAGCGATCTGAAGGTCAGGAAGTGGCGAGCTACGTCACCGAGCTAAGGCGACTTGCAGGACAATGTGAGTTTGATGGCTACCTGGAGCAAATGCTCAGAGACTTTTTTGTACTGGGCATTGGTCACGAGACCATCCTACGAAAACTTTTGACTAGAGACATCAACCCTCAGTAAGGCTATTGCGATAGCACAGGCGTTTATGTCCACCAGTGATAACACCAAACAAATCTTTCAGCACACAAGTGCTAGCAATGTTCATAAGTAACTGGAAGTATGTTTGCGAGCAGAAATGTAAAGGGCAGAAACCACGAGTCTGCAACTGCCAGCAGGCCTCAGGTGACCCAGATGACTGAGAGTCCGCAACAAAGGATGAATGCAAGGCAATTCACACCTTCTTAGCGTTGTGGAGGCTTCCAGTCAGCCTATTCATGCCGCTTCAAAGGGTATGTTTGCAAGAGCTGTGGAACAATGGGCACCTCCAATGAGCTTGCAGACGAGCTGCAAGCTCTGCAAAACCTGCTAACCACCAGGTGGCAGAGGAAGATCGGTCCATGGTGGATCAAAGCAATTTCGAGCCTCAGAGAGAGGAGGCAGATGCTGAAGTACAATTTTCGACGAAATGTCCACCTATAATGCTAAATGTAAAATTGAATGGCTTACCCGTAGCCATGGAACTGGGCACTGGCGCTAGCCAATCCATCATGAGTAAAAAGATATTTGCGAGACTGTGGTGCAACAAGGCACGCAGACCAGCCCTGAGCCCCATCCACACGAAACTGAGAACGTACACCAAAGAGCTCATCACTGTCCTGGGCAGAGCCATGGTCAAGGTCACCTAAGAGGGCACGGTGCATGAACTGCCACTCTGGATTGTTCCGGGTGATGGCCCCGCACTGCTTGGAAGGAGCTGGCTGGGCAAAATCCGCTGGCACTGGGATGATATCCGAGTGCTATCACATGTCGATGAGGCCTCATGTAGCCAGATTCTGAACAAATTTCCTTCCCTTTTTGAGCCAGGCATTGGAAACTTTTCCGGGGCGAAGGTACGGATCCACTTGGTCCCAGAGGCATGACCCATTCACCACAAGGCGCGAGCGGTACCTCACATGATGAGGAAGAGAGTGGAAATCGAGCTGGACAGGCAACGCGAGGGCATCATCTCCCCAGTGGAATTCAGCAAGTGGGCCAACCCGATTGTTCCAGTACTCAAAAGTGATGGCACGGTCAGGATTTGCGGCGATTATAAAGTAACGATGAATCGTTTCTCGCTACAGGACCAATACCCGCTACCTAAGGCAGACGACCTATTTGCGATGCTGGCAGGAGGCATGACATTCACCAAGCTTGACCTGACTTCGGCCTACATGACGCAGGAGCTGGAGGAGTCTTCGAAGGGCCTCACCTGCATCAACACGCACAAGGGACTGTTCATCGACAACAGATGCCCGTTTGGAATTCGGTCGGCTGCAGCGATCTTCCAGAGAAACATGGAGAGCCTACTAAAATCGGTACCACGCATGGTGGTTTTTCAGGACGACATATTGGTCATGGGTCGGGACACCGTCAAGACCCTACAAAAGCTGGAAGAGGTCCTCCAGCGACTGGATCGCGTAGGGCTGCGACTGAAGAGGTCGAAATGCGTCTTCATGGCAACAGAAGTGGAGTTTTTGGGGAGAAAGATCGCGGCGGATGGCTTTCGGCCCACAGACGCCAAGACAGAGGCTATCAGGAACGCGCCCAGGCCACAGAACGTCACGGAACTGCGGTTGTTCCTGGGACTCCTCAACTATTTTGGTAACTTCCTACCGGGGTTAAGCACCCTCTTAGAGCCCCTACATGTGTTATTGCATAAAGGTGAGAACTCGGTATGGGGGAAAAAAACAAGTAATTGCTTTTGAGAAAGCCAGAAACATTTTATGCTCCAACAAGCTGCTTGTATTGTATAACCCGTGTAAAAGACTTGTGCTAGCATGTGATGCATCATCGTACGTAGTCGGGTGTGTATGGCAACAAGCTAACGTTGCGGGGAAGTTGCAACCTGTCGCCAATGATTCCAGGAGCTTGTCTAAGGCCGAGAGGGCCTACAGCATGATTGAGAAAGAGGCATTAGCGTGTGTCTTCGGGGTAAAGAAAATGCATCAGTACCTGTTTGGCCTCAAATTTGAGCTGGAAACCGATCACAAGCCCCTCATATCCCTGTTCACTGAGAACAAGGGGATAAATACGAATGCCTCAGCCTGCATACAAAGGTAGGCACTCACGCTATCAGCGTATAACTATACCATCCGCCACAGGCCAGGCACCGAGAACTGTGCGGATGCTCTCAGTCGGCTACTATTGCCCTCCACGGGGGTGGAAATGGCGCAGCCTGCAAACTTGTTGATGATGACGCAGCCCGCAGACTTGTTGATGGTCATGGAAACATTTGAAAATGATAAATCACCTGTCACGGCCCGCCAGATTAGGATTTGGACCAGCCAAGATCCTCTGCTGTCCCGAGTAAAAAACTGTGTACTGCATGGGAGCTGGGCCAGCATCCCCGTTGAAATGCAAGAGCTAATCAAGACGTTCCAGCGGCGAAAGGACGAGCTGTCCATTCAGGCAGACTGCCTGTTGTGGGGTAACCGCGTAGTGTTACCAAAAAAGGGCAGGGAGACGTTCATCTCGGATCTCCACAGCACACACCCGGGTATAGTAATGATGAAAGCGATAGCCAGATCCCACGTGTGATGGCCCGGTATCGACTCTGACTTAGAGTCCTGAGCAATGCAGCGTATGTGCTCAGTTGAGCAACGCGCCCAGAGAGGCAGCACTAAGTTTGTGGTCCTGGTCCTCCAGACCATGGTCGGGGATCCATGTCGACTATGCGGGCCCGTTCCTCGGTAAAATGTTCCTGGTGGTGATGGATGTTTTTTCAAAATGGATTGAATGTGAAATAATGTCGGGAAGCACCGCCACCGCCACCATTGAAAGCCTGAGGGCCATGTTTGCCACCCACGGCCTGCCTGACATACTTGTTGTCATGTATCTTACATTATTATATATAACTGTATCCTAACATGCTATACATGACTGTAATAAGATATGACCTGAAACCACCAGCATACCTTACCACCAGGGGTGCACTTGCAAGAGACAGGTATATAAGGACAGGTCTCAGGCAAGTGCAGCATTCCAGAGCTGTGAAATAAAGGTGCAGGTCCAGAGTGACCTTGACTTCACTACATGCCTCGTGTGAGTCTGTATGAGGGGACAGGACTTTACATTTGTCAGTGACAGCAGGCCATGTTTCACGAATGCCGAATTTAAAGAATTCATGACCCGCAATGGGATCAAACATGTCACCTCGGCCCCGTTTAAACCAGCCTCCAATGGGCAGGCAGAGCAGGCAGTAGAAACAATCAAACAGAGCCTTAAATGAGTCACAGAAGGCTCACTCCAAACCCGCCTGTCCCGAGTACTGCTCAGCTACCGCACGAGACTCCACTCGCTCACAGGGGTGCCCCTGGCTGAGCTACTCATGAAAAGGACACTTAAAACCAGACTCTCGCTGGTTCACACCAACCTGCATGATCAGGTAGAGAGCAGGCGGCAGCAACAAAATGTAAACGATGGTCGTGCCACTGTGTCACGGGAAATTGATCTGAATGACCCTGTGTCTGTGCTAAATTATGGACATGGTCCCAAGTGGATCGCGGACACGGTGATAGCTAAAGAAAGGAGTAGGGTGTTTGTAGTCAAACTAGACAATGGACAAATTTGCAGAAAGCACCTGGACCAAACGAGGCTGCGGTTCACAGACTGCCCTGAACAACCCACAGCAGACACCACCTTTTTTGAGCCCACAACACACACCCAAAGGATCAACGACACCACCCCGGACCAGGAAATCGAACCCATCACGCCCAACAGCCCAGCAAGGCCAAGCTCACCCAGCAGCCCTGCAGGGCCAACAACATGCCAGCCCAGCGAGGGCACAGCCAACACACCAGAACAGACATTTGTACCAAGGCGGTCCACCAGGGAAAGAAAGGCTCCCGACCACCTCACCTTGTAAATGTTTTTTTCTTTGACTTTGGGGGGGGAGTGATGTTGTGTATCTGTAAAGCATGCACTCCCATATTCCGCCACCAGGGAGCTCATCCTCTGAAGTCCCAAGGGATCCCAGCATCCCTTGGGAGCACTGTATATAAGCCGGCCCCCAAGGCCTGTTCCTCACTCTGGAGTGTCTTAATAAAGACTGAGGTCACTGTTACTTTAACCTCCCTGTGTGCAGCCTCATCTGTGTTAGGAACACAATAATCACATCTCCATCTCACTAGCCCCCCCCTTCACACTCACCCTTATCCTTGTCCAATCATACTAACTAACAACGCACAAGGGTAGGCACTTGGGTCTTTTAGCCAATGTTCATGTAGAGTTTCTGCTAATGCATTGTCAAACATTGAAACCTTTATTTTGAACACTTTGCGTTCTTGGACAGATTTGTGTGCACCTTTGGAAGTGGCTTAGTGAGTTGTAGTGAATAGTGAGACATAAGGGTACCCTCCTCAATGGTGATGAGTGTGGAAGAAATGGCTTGGGCATTGTCGGGATGCTTTATGAAGCTGGTGTGGGGTGGTGCCAACTGGCGCATCATGTGACAGCCAGGGTGCATGGCATCTAGTGAAGTAAATGTGGCCGTGGTGAGGCCATCCCTGGCATTCTGGGCAGTAATATGGTTGGGTGCTGATGCCCTATTTAGCCTCAGGTGATTGGAGAGAAGGTTGGTGTTGTTGTTGGCGATGCTGGTGTATTTAGTGATGTTGGGGCTGATCGTGGTCAGATTCTGAAGACCAAAGTGAGACTTTTTCAAGGACTGATGGAATAGATGGCAGCTGAAGTTGAGATGACAGAAGCGATCTGTCAATGGTGAGAGAGATTGCTCCAAGAAGATGACAGTGGATACTGCAAACCTCCATAAAGCTGATAAGTGCATTCCAAATCCTGCAGGCTCCAGCTCCTAAGACTGAAAATTGAACAACTGTGAAATGGTAGCTTTTATCCCATTCCTGCAGCTGTCAGCTAGTCAAACCAGTCCAGAGCTTTTGAGAACACATGACACTTACCTGACGTGTTCCCTGAGGGATGTGCACCTCGTCAAAAACTTGGAAAATTTCTTTTGAACAAGTAAAATTTTACTTAAATAGCTGTAAGCAGCTTCTTAACTGGCACAGTTGCGTGACATGTCGTTTAGTGCCAGGTCTGCAGTTCAGAAGCTGCTGATAGAAAGAGCCAGCACTTTGGAAATTTACAAGGAGGTGAGTTCAGAGCAGACTTCTGCCCCGCTGTCAATCACAGCGCTTTTGACAGCAGGCCCGCCTCCAAACTCGCACTTTCAGAGCTGGTAAGGTTCTGGCCACAGTGTGTGCATAATCCAAAAGGAAAAAAATTACAATTAAATTGGTCCTGAATTTGCAGCCCCTACAGGCCCCGCAAGTTCGGGGTTTAGACATGCACTGCGCAAGTGCCTAAACCTGGAACTTGCGTCTGTCCAGAATCCTCTTAACAGATCGCATGCATCCGAAAGAAAAGAGTTTCCAAGGGCAGAGAGTTATTTGCCCAACTTCTCCCCAGCGAATGCCCGTGAAATTTTTAGAACTGATAAGGACAGAAAAATTTTTTTTTTCAATAATTTAAATATTTGAAAACCTGTGAAATAAGGTAAGTTTATTTTTAGACCCTTAAAAATATGGAAATTTATTTTTCAAAAAATTGTTTTAAATAATTAAATTCCATTTTGATTAATTTTAAATATATGATTTTTAAAAATTATTTTAAGCGTTTGTGTATTTTTTGCAGTATTCTCATTCACACTTGTGCTGGTCCGGTGAGCAGAACAGTGGCAAGTGGAATTCGATCCAGATAAGTGTGAGGTAGTGCATTTGGGGAGGTCTTACGAGGCAAGGGAATACACATTAAATGGTATGACACTGAAAAGTGTAGAGGAATTTCGTCTTCTTAGGTGGTCCCTCGTATCGAGAATGACTTGCTTCCACACCAGGAAGCGTTGAGTTCACAAGCGTTTCAATGAAGGACCTGACATTCCAGATCCCGAACTACATATTGAAGGGTGGAAGATGCCTGTGCGTGGATTTTTTTAACGTGGGGTGACCGTTGCACACCAGCCACCACACGGGCTCGACAGAGCGAGGTCTTGGTCCAGTGGCGAGGATTAACCAAGACGACTGGAGACCAGTTCTGATGCACGGACCTAGTGCGCACACATATCCCAGTTATGCCTGGCCCGTGCTGCCCCCGGACCCGAACTCACGCCTCTCCTGGGACCCGATCACATTGATCTACAATCTCTCACCGCTCCTTCGCCCTGACCTCGCTGCTCCCCTGCTGCTTGCCACCTCTCCTGCTGTACCTGCCCACGCTCCAATCAGCGACCTGGATTTTGATGACATCCAGTCCAGTCACCCTTCTCCAAGTCGTCGCCCTCCTGCACCAGCTCGCGCTGTTCCCTAAGTGACCTCCATGCTGCTCCTGGGCCACCACACCTCCGCTCCTTTCATGGCCCCGACCTGCGACTGGTGGTTTCTCGCAGGTCGGGACCTTGGAGTGCAGGTCCACAGATCCCTGAAGATAACAGGCCAGCTAGATAAGGTGGTTAAGAAGGTATACGGAATATTTGCCTTTATTAGTCAAGGCATGGAATACAAGAGCAAGGAGGTTGTGCTTGAACTGTATAAAACACTGGTTAGGCTGCAGCTGGAGTACTGTGTGTAGTTCTGGTCACCACATTACAGGAAAGTTGTGATTGCACTGGAAAGGGTGCAGAGGAAATTTACAAGCATGTTGCCTGGACTGGAGAATTTTGGCTATGAGGAAAGATTGGAGATGCTGGGTCTGTTTTCTTTGGAACAGAGGAGATTGAGGGGTGACCTGATTGAGGTGGATAAAACCAGGGTGCTATGGTCATCGCCGTGCATGCCCCAACACTGGATGCTACAGATGAGACGAAAGAGGAATTCTACTCCAGCCTTGAACAATCCCTGACCCGAGTCCCAATGGGGGACAAGTTCATCCTCCTTGGCGATTTCAACGCCAGAGTCAGAAAGGACACAGACCTCTGGGGAGGTGTGATCAGCAGAGAGGAGGATAGGGAAAACCAACTCCAATGGTACCCTGCTCCTGACGAAATGCCTAGACCGTGGCCTTGTCAATACCAACACCACGTTCCGTCAGAAGGACAAGTGCAAGAAATCATGGCAGCACCCTCGCTCCAAGCACTGGCATCTGCTCGACTACGTCATCATCTGAGCGAGTGACTGCAAGGACGTGCGCATGACCCGCGTCGTGACAGGAGCCGACAACTGTTGGATGGCCCACTGCCTAATCCGCTCCGTCATTAACATCAATGTAGCACCAAAACAGTGATGGCAACAAAAACAATGCTGCAGTAAAATCAACGCTGAGGCACTCAAAGACTCTGTTAAGAAAGCTCTATTCAGCCAGAGCCTCATTGTCAATCTGGCGACCCTCGATAACCCAGAGACACAGAGTGTTCACAACACCTGGTCTGCCTTCAAGGCCTCCATAATCAGCACCTGCAAAGAGATGCTCGGTCACTCGACCAGGAAGTAGCAGGACTGGTTCAACAAGAACGACCAGGAGATCCAGGAGCTAAATAACACAAGCGCAAGGCATTTCTGAAATTAAAACAGCAACGCAACATGAGAGCAAGGAAGCAGCTTTACAGACGGCTGAAGGCTGAGGTCCAACAAAAAACCTGCCACCAAAAAAACAGATGGTGGGTAGAGAAAGCACAGGAGATCCAGCAGTTAGCCGACAACCACGATGTGCGTGGATTCTTCAGCGCAATCAAGACTACCTACAGCCCAAACACCCAAGGCCCTCTCCCACTGCTGGCCAAGAATGGTGAGGTACTCGTCAAGGACAGAGAGGCAGTCAGTGCCCGTTGGCAGGAGCATTTAGAAGCTCTCCTTAACCGAGACTCTGTCTTCGATGCGAGTGCCCTCGACTCCATTCCGCAACATGCTACCTGCCACCATCTCAACACAACCCCAGCCCGGCACGAGGTAGAAAAGACCATCCGTCAGCTGAAGAATAACAAGGCAACAGGAGCAGATGGGATTCCTGCCAAAGCATTAAAGCATGGCGGAGAAGCACTTCTGGCATGAATACATGACCTCATTTATCTGGAAGGACGAGAGCATGCCAGGAGATCTCAGGGATGCCGTAATCGTGACCATCTTGAAAAAAGGGGACAATTCCGACTGCAGTAACTACAGAGGAATCTCCCTGCTGTTGGCCACAGGGAAAATCATTGCAAGAATCCTCCTCAATCATCTTCTCCCTGTGGAGCTCCTCCCAGAGTCGCAATGTGGATTCCGCCCACTGAGGGGTACAACGGACATGATCGTCACTGCGCAACAACTACAAGAGAAATGCAGGGAACAGAACCAACCCTTGTTCATGGCCTTCTTTGACCTCACAACGGCCTTTGACACTGTTAACAGTGAGGGATTAAGGAGCGTTCTCCTTCGTTTCGGCTGCCCTCAAAAGTTTGTCACCATTCTCCGTCTGCTCCACGATGACATGCAGGCCGTGATCCTGACCAACGGATCCACCACAGACCCAATCCACATCCAGACCGGGGTCAAGCTGGGCTGTGTCATTGCACCAATGCTCTTCTTTATCTTCCTTGCTGCAATGCTACATCTCACCTTAGCAAGCTTCCCGCCAGAGTGGAGTTAAATTATAGAACAGATGGGAATCTGTTCAACCTCCGCCGCCTCCAGGGAAAATCCAAGGTTGTCCCATCCGCTGTCATTGAATTACAGTACGCTGACGACGCTCGCATCTGTGCACACTCAGAGGCCGAACTCCAAAACATCGTCAACACCTTCACCGAGGTGTACAAGAGCATCGACCTTACGCTAAACATTCATAAGACAAAGGTCCTCTACCAACCTGATCCTGCCACACAGCACTGCCCCCCCCCGATTATCAAACTCCACGACGAGGCCTTGGACAATGTGGACCACTTTCAATACTTCGCAAGAGCAGACATTGACGATGAGATCTAACACCACCTTCAGTGCGCCAGCGCAGCCTTCGGTCACCTGAGGAAGAGCGTGATTGAAGACTAGAACCTCAAATCCAGCACCAAGCTCATGGTCTACAGGGCAGTAGTGATACCACCCTCCTATATGGCTCAGAGGCATGGACTATATACAGCAGACACCTCAAAGTGCTGGAGAAGTACCAGCAGCTCTGCCTCCGCAGGATCCTGCAAATCCATTGGCAGGATAGACGCACCAACATCAGTGTTCTCGCTCAGGCCAACATCCCCATTTTCGAAGCATTGACTACGTTCAGTCAGCTCCATTGGGCGGCCCACATCATCTGCATGCCTGACACAAGACTCCCAAAGCAAGCGCTCTACTCAGAACTCCAACATGGCAAGCGAGCCCCAGGTGGGCAGAGGTAACGCTTCAAGGTCACCCTCAAAGCTTCCTTGACAAAGTGCAACATTCCCACCGACTCCTGGGAATCCCTGGCCCACGACCGCCCAAAGTGGAGGAAGACCATCGGGGAGGGCGTTGAGTACCTCGAGTCTCGTCGCCGAGAACAAGCAGAAACCAAGCGCAGGCAGCGAAGGAGCATGCGTCAACCCAGAATTCCCACCCACCCTTTCCTTCAACCACTGTCTGCCCCACCTGTGACAGAGACTGGAGTCCTCAGTCACCTGAGAACTCACTTTTAGAGTGGAAGCAAGTCACCCTCGACTCCGAGGGACTGCCTATGATGATGATGATGATAAAATTATGAGGGGCCTAGATAGAATGGATAGGGAAGATCTGTTTCCCTTGGCACAGGGGTCAACAACCAGGGGCATAGATTTAAAGTAACCGTGGGGAGGTTTAGGGGGGATATATGGGGAAATTTCTTCACTCAGGGTGGCGGAGGTCTGGAACTCACTGCTTGAAAGGGTGGTCGAGGCAAAAAGCCTCACCACATTTAAAAAATACTTGGATGTGCATTTGAAGTGCCGTAACCTACAGGACTACAGACAAGTGCTGGAAAGTGGGAATAGGCTGGGTAGCTCTTTGTCGGCCGGCACAGACACGATGGGCCGTAATGGCCTCCTTCCGTGCTGTAAATTTCTATGATTCTATCATACTTATGGTGATTCCATATATACAGAACTCACCACAAATATGAATGGGAATACCCTTACTTTGTTTGGTTGGGCCGGCCTACGTGATCCCAGGGGCGCGTACGAAGCGTCTACATCCCTGGGCCTCTAAACAGGCCTTCACATAGAGGCCCAGGACCACAAGCAACTGGACCTCCCGGACCACCAAGTAAGTTCGTAGATATTTTTCAGGTTGGAGGCTTCCGCCCGCGAGAAGCCTCCAACCGCAATTTCTGCACCTAATTAAGTAATTTGGAAATGCCATAGTTGTAATCTATGGAAGCATGGCACCAATATACACACAGCAAGGTCCCATAAATAGCAATGTCATAACTGACTAAGTAATCTGTTTTGGTAGTGCTTTTGAGAGATAAATATTGACTAAAACACTGGGAAAACACCCCTAATTTTCTTAAAATAGTGCCATGGGATATTTTAGGGCCAGCTAAAAGGGTAGACATACCTGTCCAATCCAAAAAACAACATGTCTAAGTGTATAGCACTTCCTCTATATTGCACTGAAGTGTCAGCTTGGATTATAGAAACTTAATTTATGGTAGTTCGACCTCACTGAGAGATAATTGGGCCAAATTTCGTGAAGGGCTTCTCCTCTCCCCTCACTCCAGAAGGACACTGGTGGAACGCCACAGAAAACAGAGGAGACTTAGTTGGGCTACCAACTATTTCACTAAAAATAGTACTAGCTTTTGTCACATTATAACATTATTTACATTTAATTACACAAAATGTTGATTATTATACTGAATGAAAGGAAGGGATTAATATTTGAATGATGAGCAGAGTTGCTGGGAACTGTCAACTGCACCTGACTCAACATTTTAACGTGATTTAGAGGCAAAATCTCGCTGAGTTTCCTGTTTCTGGTTGTTATTGAATTGGCCCTACCTTCAGAAGCAGAAATTAAAACAGGAGAAATTGTGGGAAAAATTTTCTTGTACCTGTTGAAAGGTGGTACAGAAAAATATTTAGAAGCAATTTTTATTTTCCTACATTACAATAACGACTGCACCTCAAAAATATTTTGTTGACTGTGAAGCACTTTGGAACATCCTAATGATGTGAAAGATGCTATATAAATGCAGGTTCTTTTTTTATTCCGTATTATGGGATATTTGGTGATTTTGATTGAACTATGGTTTATTTAATTATACTGTTCACTTTTCTAAGTATTCTAATACTACAGCAAGGATTTCTAGCTAACAGGGTCAGTGCAACAAATGGGACAATCAAATTGATAGCAGCTTGAGACATTTGAGCAATGAGAAGAGATTGAAGAGTGTGGGATTCTGGAGCAGAGAAGGCTCAGGGGAAACAATATTCAAGCATTCAAGATCCTTAAGGGATGGATAAAGTGAACCCCGGGGATCTGTTTGAGGTTACCACAAACTCTAGAATGAGAGGACATGAACTCGAGCTTAAACTATAGTTTAGATTTAACTTCCTTATGCCGAAGGCAGTGAACGTAACTGCCCAAAGATAAAGTGGAAGCTGATAATGTGGTAAAATGTAAAGGATGATTGGATAGACATTTGAGAGGTATTTGTTTTTGGACTGGCCAAGCATCTCCTCCAGCCCTGTATTTTCCTATGTTCCTATAGTAATCATTTAGTGCTCGTTAATGTACATTCAGTAATCATTGAGGTGGATTTATTGGTTATAACTGTACTTCTTTTAATTATAGGAATACAAAACCTATGGTTCTGAACGTCCTAGCCTAATACGGAATGTAGAAACAACAATAAATAAGTACGTTGAAGTTCAATATAAGGCAAAGTGGACCTTAAAGATAACCTGGGATAAAATACCTCCACACCCTGCTGCTGAAACAAAAAGCAAGGTATTATTATCTCATTTCGGTATATTAACGCTGTGATTACATAAACAACAGCCATCAGGTTAGCACAATTGGGGGGAGGGAAATTCTGGTTGAATAAGCCAACTATTGTTCATAGGTGGCCAGTTTTATTATTCAAATAAAATCTAAAGAGATTTCCAACACCATCAGTACTTTGCATTATGTTTTCCTAAATGTTGTGCCTTCTTTCCCTCTTTTGTAATAGAGCGTGTAGCATCTGGCCTGTCAGATTTGTGTTCCTTACTCTGTAATGCCCAATTCAACAATACTTTTGTTGAGCACCTTGCCAGTACAATTTGTCCATCGAATTTACAGCTCAAAAACAGACCATTCGGTCCAACTGGTCTATGCTGATGTTTATTGCTCCACACGAGCCTACTTCATCTCATCCTATCAGCATATCCTTCTATTCCTTTCTCTTGTATGTACTTACCTAGCCTCCCCTTAAATGCATCTATGCTATTTGCCTCAACTGCTCCATGTAGTATTTGAGGTGCTTGATTACAATTCACAGCTGATTAAAAGGATTAGTGCTTCTCCCTTTTCATGTCCCAAAAGAGTTCTCCCTTTTCATTAGATGGCCTGCCTTACAGATTGAAACCATGCTCTATTACATCCAAGAACCATCAGTAACTTACAATTAACCCCTGAAATATCTAACAACAATTTCTAGTATTATGTGTTACACACCTGCATTAAAATGTGATAATTGTTTTATCATAATCTAAGCACAACACCTTGATGTTATAAAAACTATTTTCTGTTCAGAATTAATGTCATAATTAGTTTCATTATTTTCAATATCAGACTAACGATCTAACTATTACATTCAAATGTCACATTTTAATTGTAGACAAACACCTACCAAGCAGTTGTAACCACAGATGGCAACAATTCATTCGTTTTAATGTTGTATGAGTCTGGAGGAATGAATTGGGATGTATCAACACTTGCTTCCACAAATCTTGTTATTGGCTACAACAGGTAAGTTTAGCACTCTGCAGTAAATGACTGCACTCCTTTAGAAACTGTTGAGAGATAGACCACAGTATCACTATATTGTTTAATTTGTTTTAATAATCAGACATTTATCACCAGTGCAGTGCTAGCTTGCAGTTGGGGATTTTCTAACAACAATTTTTTCCTTAATCTCATTCAGGCCCATATTTTGCATATATGCAGTGCCAGGACAGGCAGTACTAAGAATTATGCTTTTTTGTAGCCTTTCAAAGCACTTAGAACATACGGAAACTAATTGGATTAGCCACATAAATACTGTGACTACAAGAGCAGGTCAGAGGCTGGGTATTCTGCGGCGAGTGTCTCACCTCCTGACTCCCCAAAGCCTTTCCACCATCTACAAGGCACAAGTCAGGAGTGTGATGGAATACTCTCCACTTGCCTGGATCAGTGCAGTTCCAACAACACCATCCAGAACAAAGCAGCCCACTTGATTAGCGCCCTATCCATCACCTTCACTCCCTCCACCACCAGCGGTTGCAGTGTGTACCATCTACAAGATGCACTGCAGCAACCCACTAAGGTTTTTTTCAACAGCACCCCAAACCCGGGACCTCTACCATTTAGAAGGACAAGGGCAGCAGGCGCATTGGAACACCACCCCCTCCAAGTTCCCCTCCAAATCACACGCCATCCCAACTTCAAAATATCTCGCCGTTCTTACATTGTCGCTGGGTCAAAATCCTGGAACTTCCTCGCTAACAGCAGTGTGGGAGTACTTTCACCACAAGGACTGCAACAGTTCAAGATGGCGGCTCACCACCACTTTCTCAAGGGCAATTAGGGATGGGCAATTGTTGCTTCGTATGACGGGAAAGCTTATAATGGAATGTCTAGTTTGGCTCTCCATTTGATGGCCTCCTGAGATGGAGAAATGAGGTGCCTCTAGCAGCAGATCTCAGTGGGCAGATTGATATGATGTGTTCCATGATCTGGGACTCATGGCCATAGTCATACTTTGGGTCATCCCTCATCTTCCACTTGTGGAGCAGGTGGTCAAATCGCCCATGCCCTGTGTGGATTGGGTTGAGCGTTGTCCATTTTCTTCCAGGGAGGTCGAAGCCAGGAGTCAGTGATGAGGTACTAGTTCTTTATGTAGCATATATCCCACGATTCTGTCCATCGGGATAGTGGGTTGGTAGCAGTTGCATGAGAATATTGGCTGCTGTTTCCCTGAATGGCTGGCACAATTTTAAGCGCTTTCATGGTGGGTTTTTCAAGTCATCGTGAACGGGAAGGCTGATGTTGCTCATGATTTTTTCCATCTCACAGAGCATGGTGACATCACAGTAAATGGCAGGCGGGGCAATGTGGGACAGTACCAGGAGCCACTCAGTTGGAGTGTACATGATGCTGGTCTTGCCAGCGCCGCACAGATCACATGAACGAATAAAAAAAAACATGCAAAAGTGGTAGACAGGAAAAGACCAGCTGGCCAAACAAGGATGTCCATACAGACATGGTGCAACTGTATGATCAATGTCCCACAGCCCCCTAGCATTTACATATTCTCATGGGAGAGGCAAAAGCACAGATTTTTTTTAAACCAGGTCATGTTAGGGGGACAAAATCTGAGAAATTCCTGTCCTTCAGGAGACAACAGTGACCACAAGGCACATTTCTCAATATCCCACTTACCTTTTGCTACACTTACCTTGCAGCATGGCCACCACCAGTAGCCCAACCTCAGTAAAAGACTAAGATAACTTTGGCAGCATTACTCAGAGATCCCAAGAATTACTTGAAGTGATTTTCCTTGGGACTGGAAAGGCAGATGAAGTAGAAATGTGAAAATCTGACTCATTCAGGGTCAGCCAGCAGTTTAAAACAAAATGAACTCAAAACTGCCATTAGACCAGTCAGACTGGTAATGAATGAATTTATATCCAGTGCTCAGTGGAATGTCAGTGGCTGGGGACAACCCATGTGAAACTGCCATTTCTCAGGACAGTCACACATGCCGGGCATCCAGCCTTTCCCATGAGAGCACCAGACAGGTGGGATTTAGGATATGACACCGGGCTACGCAGACTCCAAAGATACTGACAGCGCTGTCTTCCTCCCAGAAGCTAGCTGTCATGTGAGGAGAGCCATCTCAGTCCAGTGAGCTTCTTGTACCACAGACACAGCCAATCACTTCTCATGATACTGGCTTTTAGGTTGCAGCTCAGAGAAGTGTTGAAATAAGAGAAAGAAGGGCACGTTTAGACACCCACGGAAAGTCTGGTGTGCGGAAAGGTTAGATTGGCTTATTGAGTTCCTTATATTAAAAAAGAATCAGAGAAATGTACAGTACAGGAGGAGGTCATTCATCCCATCGTGTCTATGCTGGCCGAAAAAGAGCTATCTAGCCTAATCCCATTTTCCAGAGCTTGGTCCATAGCCTTTAGGTTACGGCACTTCAAATGCATATCCAAGTACTTTTTAAATGTGGTGAGGGTTTCTGCCTTTCAGGCAGTGAGTTCCAGACCCTCACCATGCTCTGGGTGAAAAAAATGTCCACTCAAATCCCCTCTAAACCTCCTACTAATTACTTTAAATCTATGCCCCTTGATTGTTGACCCCTCTGCTAAGAGAAAGAGGTTCTTCCTATCCACTCTATCTAGGCCCCTTATAATTTTATACACCTCCATCAGGTCTCCCCTCGGCTTCCTCCATTCCAGAGAAATCAACCACATCCTGTACAATCTTTCCTCATAGCTAAAATTCTCCACTCCAGGCACCATCCTCGTAAATCTCTGTACCCTCTCTAGTGCAATCACAACTTCCCTGTAATGTGGTGACCAGAACTGTACACAGTACTCTAGCTGTGGCCTGACTAGTGTTTTATACAGTTCAAGCATGACCTCCCTTCTCTTATAATCTATGCCTCGGCTAATAAAGGCAAGTATCCTGTATGCTTTTTTAACCACCTTATTTACCTGGCCTGCTACCTTCAGGGATCAGTGGACATGCACTCTATGATCTTTCTGTTCCTCTACACTTCTCAGTGTCCGACTATTTATTGTGTATTCCCTTGCCTTGTCAACCCTCCACAAATGCATTACCTCACACTTCCCCATGCAAGAATGTGCACTTATATCATGTTCTGTTGTTCATGGAGATTATAGTCATACAGGAAAGGGTGCAAGTATTTCATGCTGATATGTTCAATCTGATGATTAAGATTTGCTTGGCCATATTGGACCAATGACATCTGATATGATGTGATGTTCTAGGATAGGCACTGGATGGAAGGATTTGTCATTTATTTGAAGGTGAGGGAGGAGTAATGGGAGTGGTGACAAAAGGTAAAGTGTATTTAACAGATGAGAACGCTTCATTGATAAGTTGTGTTTTCCAATTGATGGTCCTCCTGATGTTCTACTCCACGCTGTTCTACCTCAAAAGTGGCTAAGGCCCCCTCCCCAGGGATGTCCCCTTTCATACACTTTGATGTGCAGGGCACAGCAAGCTATAACCAAATGGAATACTCAATGTGTATTGTATTGCAAATTCCCTCCTGATCTATCAAGGAAGCAAAAACTCACATTTAAGATAAAGAAAGAAAGACTTGCATTTATATAACGCCTTTCATGACCACCAAATATCTCAAAGTGCTTTACAGCCAATGAAGTCCTGTTGTAATGGCCCCAATGGTTATCTCAATGACCACTCTGGTACAACATGTGCCCCGTAGTGCCATTCCTCAGCAGCTGTTCTTGCAACTCTAGACTAGTCATTATCCATGGCATCAAAGGATGCACCTTGTCACCCACAAGCCATCTGTTCACTTGAAGTGTTTAAATAAGGCGGAATTTGTGGGATGAATGCATCGTGGCAATTCTGGCATTCATGTGAAGGATTCTTTGCACCTGATCACATACAATCTGGTCATTCAGCGAGCGGTAACCCTTTTAAGAAAATTAAGGAGATAAAGTATAGGTGCACACAATGATACATGGCACCATCTATTGCACCCTGCACTTTGAGTAACCCAACAATGCGATAAAACCGTTGCCTTGCTGTCATGTCAAACTGAATGAATCCTCCAGCTTTCTGGAAAAATATGTCAATTGCCTGATTAATAGATGCCCAGATGGCAGTATGGATGGGATCCTGCACAGGTCCCCAGAAGCTGCTTGATAATGAACTCTCAGAAACACTAGTAAGCACTTCAATCAGGTCGCAAAATACATCACAGCTATTGCAGGGTGGAAACCAACGGAAACAGGTCCTGCAGAGAATACACCCACAAAATTGTCAGTATGCATTTCACACTGGAGCCTCACCAAAAACGGCATGTAAATTTGGGGTAATTTTCTTTAACTTAGCACACAGAGGAAAATAGATGCCCTCATGATATTATAGATTATGTATGTTTCTTCTTTTTGTCATAGTGGCGACGGATTCGTTAAGAACGATGACCAAATGAGGCTTACTGATGCTGAAAAATATCGGCCCGATAAATATACTGGAACAAATACAGGTTTATCTCCATTTATTTGATGTTAACATGAAATGATAGTTTTAGATACTTTACTCACTATCTAAATTATAGAACACTATAAAGTCGAGCTTTAATACAAAATAAGTAGATATTTGATGATCTAAAGTATTGAAGTTTTCTAAGGTACAATCAGAATTTGTCAGTAAATGTCGAAAGTTTAATAGCTTAACAAATATATTCCAATTTCAAAATCAGATCATATAATTTTATAATACTGTTGAACATTGGAAAAACAATCAGTTGCCCAATAAACCTCTGGCACTGACTCTACCAATGTGTATGAGGGCAGGGGGAGATAATCTCATTTAATTATAAAGCAGAGAAGCTTAAAAGGAGATTTAATTGTGGTGTTCAAAATTATGGGAGGTTTTGATAGAGTAGATAGGGAGAAACTGTTTTCACTGGCCTACTGGATGAAAGTATACAGTGGTGTCCCCCAGGTGTCAGTATGAGGTCCACTGGACTTTTGATATGTATTAATGATCTGGACTTGGATATAGGGTGATAGAAGTGGGTTCAATATAAAGAAAGAAAGTCTTGGATTTATATAGTGCCTTTAACAATCACCAGACATCTCAAAGCGTTTTATAGCCAATGAAGTACTTTTGGAGCGTAGTCACTGTTATAATGTAGGAAACGTGGCAGCCAATTTGCGCACAAGCAGGTTCCCACAAACAGCAATGTGATAATGACCAGATAATCTGTTTTTGTTATGTTGATTGAGGGATAAATAAACAGGATTAACTCCCCTGCTCTGCTTTAAAATATTGCATTGGGAACATTTATGTCCACTTGAGAGAGCAGACAGGGCCTCGGTTTAACATCTCATCCGAAAGACAGCACCTCCAACAATGCAGTCCTCCCTCAGCACTGCACTGGAGTGTCAGCCTAGATTTTTTGGTGCTCAAGTCCCTGGAGTGGAACTTGAGCCCACAACCTTCTGACCCAGAAGTGAAAGTGCTGCCCACTGAGCCACAGCTGCCACCAGCTTTCGAACTGGAAAATAGTAACTTTCGAAATGGAATTGGATATATACTTGAAAAGGGAAAGTATTCAGGGCTACGGGGACGAACGGGGTGAGTGGGACTAATTGGATAGCTCTTTCAAAAAGCTGGCACAGGCATGATGAGCCAAATGGCCTCCTCCTGTGCTATATGGTTCTGATATGCCCAGTCAGGGACACATCTCTGGTGCCAGCAAATCAGAGAAAGCTGGGAATCCCAGCAATGGGGGGGGGCGGGGGGGGTGGGGGCAACCTTGCCGGGGGGGGGGAGGGGGGGGCAGGGTGGAAATAGGCCACAAAAATGTTCTTTGAACAGTTGAATTGCACCCAGTATAAGCAAGCCAAAAAATACTGCCCAATTTTTAAAGATCTTCAAGAGTTCAGGCCATGACTCTGGCCTGGACCTCTTTGATCAGCCCCACAACTATCATCAAAGAGGCTAGTGCATCTCTTCTCCGGGAACCAGCCTCCAAACCTAGTAGGCCTCTGATGGGCAAGGGATACGGGAAATTCCATTTGGTCAGTTTCTATCGCGGCCCTGTCAGTGGCCTTGTTTTGTGCTGTTAGAGGTTCTGCCCCAAATAAAGGCCACAGGAATTTCTCATGTAAGCATGGGGCCTGGCATATCCTGATCCCTGTCTAGTGGCAACCCATCTACTGCACTCCTGCCAGAGCTATGGCAGGACTGTGCCAGAAGAACCAAGGATTTGTGGTCTCCAGGTGTTAACATCAAAATTTGTACTTAAATTTGACGTAATTTAATTTCAATCCAAGATCACATATAGAGAAATATATGCATATATAATCATTAATTTTTGAAGATTAACACTGAAATTTGCTTACAGTTGAATACCAACCTATTTTGTACTCCTTTAGGCATGAAAGGCCTTTGGTTGTATCCACTGAGTCAGGGCACTCCAAAAAAAAATTACAAAGCAGATTGTCTCAGCTGGTTTGCATTACAGCCAGAGCCATCTCAATGGAATCAAAATTTACTTTCCTGTCCATGCACCTTTGCCCAAGGACAGAGAGATGATCGATTCCGGAACTACAATCCAGGTAAGGATTTCTATAGCTGCTCTGGATTTTTTGAATACAAACCATGGTCCAGTTATCATTTCTTTTCGAATGGAAATGAACAAATTGGTTAAAATGAAGTATATGTATGGTAAACCAAGCCAAATAATATTAATACTTGCCATGTTACATGCTTATAATGGTTAAGATCTCTCAGTTTTGAAAGTACACTCTCAAGACCTCCTTATTTGCTAAGAAACCTTATTATATTATTCCCTACTACTAATACAGCATCTTATGAAGCATTTTATGTGAGAGTATCGTCAATTCAAGTTATTTACCATAAATACATACATACATGAAGATTTAACTGCTATCTTCTCATCGGAGCAGAGTTTGAGCAATGGAAAGCATGGCTATTGACCAGGAAGTTGCAGGACATCATTTGCACCTGGCACTACAAGATGGTATTCCTGATTTAGAAACATAGAAACATAGAAAATAGATGCAGGAGTAGGCCATTTGGCTCTTCGAGCCTGCACCACCATTCAATAAGATCATGGCTGATCATTCCCTCAGTACCCCTTTCCTGCTTTCTCTCCATACCCCTTGATCCCTTTAGCCGTAAGGGTCATATCTAACTCCCTCTGGAATATATCCAATGAACTGGCATCAACAATTCTCTGCAGTAGGGAATTCCACAGGTTAACAACTTTGAGTGAAGAAGTTTCTCCTCATCTCAGTCCTAAATGGCCTACCCCTTATCCTAAGACTGTGTCCCCTGGCTCTGGACTTCCCCATCATTGGGAAAATTCTTCCCGCACTTAACCTGTCCAGTCCCGTCAGAATCTTATAAGTTTCTATGAGATCCCCTCTCATCCTTCTAAACTCCAGTGTATAAAGGCCCAGTTGATACAGTCTCTCCCCATATGTCAGTCCCACCATCCCGGGAATCAGTCTGGTGAACCTTCGCTGCACTCCCTCAATATCAAGAACGTCCTTCCTCAGATTAGGAGACCAAAACTGAACACAATATTTCAGGTGAGCCTCACCAAGGCCCTGTACAACTGCAGTAAGACCTCCCTGCTCCTATACTCAAATCCCCTAGCTATGAAGACCAACATACCATTTGTCTTCTTCACTGCCTGCTGTACCTGCATGCCAACTTTCAATGACTGATGTACCATGACACCAGGTCTCGTTGCATCTCCTCCTTTCCTAATCTGCCTTCGTGTTTTTGTCCCCAACGTGGATAACCTCACATTTATCCACATTATACTGCATCTGCCATGTATTTGCCCACTCACCTAACCTGTCCAAGTCATCCTGCAGCCTTTTAGCGTCCTCCTCACAGCTCACACCACCACCCAGTTTAGTGTCATCTGCAAACTTGGAGATATTACACTCAATTCCTTCATCTAAATCATTAATGTATATTGTAAAGAGCTGGGGTCCCAGCACTGAGCCCTGCGGCACTCCACTAGTCACTGCCTGCCATTCTGAAAAGGACCCGTTTATCCCGACTCTCTGCTTCCTGTCTGACAACCAGTTCTCAATCCACATCAGTATATTACGCCCAATACCATGTGCTTTGATTTTGCACACCAATCTCTTGTTTGGGACCTTGTCAAAAGCCTTTTGAAAGTCCAAATACACCACATCCAGTGGTTCTCCCTTGTCCACTCTACTTGTTACATCTTCAAAAAATTCCAGAAGATTTGTCAAGCATGATTTCCCTTTCATAAATCCATGCTGACTTGGACCGATCCTGTTAATGCTTTCCAAATGCGCTGCTATATGTCAGATAAAACTGCAATGATTTGTGACATGTTGTATGATTAATTCTAAGTGATCTTTTGTTGAATTTGCACAGGTCCTTCAACCAAGGTTCTCCATACTGCCAGTCCAAATGCATTTAGTGCTGGTCAAAGATGTATTTACAACAAGAAGAATGCATTTGTTGAAGGTTGGCAGGAACAATACTGGACATCATTTACGCCGTCATCTTCTGCAACCAATAACCAACGTAGGTTTTTATTTGAAATTGCAGCAAAATATTTTTTTCCTTTGTTTTCTATCTTCTCAGGTATATACACAAATGCACAATTCGTATACTTTATCAATCTTCTCCCATAGGATTCGACCTAAATCCATACAGCTGGTGCTGTGAAAATGTTGACAACCCATCGTTCTGTGACTATTATAAAGAGAAAAGACCAAGCATTAACTGCAAAAACTATCGACCACCAGGGCAAGGTAATTTACTTTATTAAAGCAACAAACCTGATAATCCCCTCTATAATGTTACAATATTAAAAGTAATGGGGAGAAATTCGGTCATGCCTCTGTTGCGGCATTAATCCAGGCAGAGCGGTATTTTTCGCGCCTTAAAATTTCCGCCCAGAAATTCGTCAGAATTGGTCGAAGAATGACTGGCGATAAATCAGCCATAGCACATCAGAGCTAGGGAGCTGAGAACGGAAGTTTGGTTGGTACAGTTTGCAGGCTCACTGCACATGGGCAGAACTCCAAATAAGATCCTGCGAAAAGCCGAGTCTTAAAGGCGCGGCATAGTAGTGCACCCATTAAAGTTTACAAAATCACTTGTTTTCACCATGTACTGTTCTGTCTGTCTGCCGCTGCAAACTGGGAGGCTCACGCACGGTGCTGTGTGTAAACGTTGCTCTGACTGTGACCTCCCAGGGAACCGCTTCCTCATCCCTTTAAGTAGCCACCAGTTAACAACTGTGCAAGCCTGTGCCAACTGTTTTTCCAGACGTTGTTCTTGGCGGCTGCTAAATACAATGGCCGCACCTAATTTATCGACCGGGATGCAAGAGTGGCCGTTGCACCAGGCCAGGATCGCGCTGGTCATCAGCAGCCAGGCGTTACTGGTTTGCGCCCCCAGTGAGCTTCGAATGAATTTTCGGTCGGGACGCTAAAAGCTGCACTTTCGGTCGGTAACCTCTTACGCTCAATTAGCGGCCAGAGGGGGCGGTAGGCATCCGGAAATCCACATTTTGTTCTAATATGCATTGATGCCATGTGCCGCAGGTACCAACATTCTGGCACAGCCACTCTGGCTTTTGTAGCGCAAGTGCATGCTGGCTCTGGGTCAGTACCAGTTTTGGGTTATGCAATTAACGTTGCGTGCTAGGATTTGTAACCATTCCAAACATATATCACAACACCACCTGCAGGAATAAGTGGTACTGTACCTAAATGTTTACATAGTTAAAATAGTTTTTGCCATACACACAGCCTGACATAAGATAATTTGCATAAGAACATAAGAAATAGGACCAGGAGGAGGCCATTCAGCCCTTTTAGATAGTAAACAATCTCCTCAACAACCCAATGATTAACAGTGCATGTACCGCACCACCAGAGTTTATCACACACAATAACTCTGTCATTTTAAGAGTTAGCTGCCCACTCTCTGCCTCCATCACAGATGTATTTTTGTTGCCCAAGCATCTTTGCACGTAATTCTCAACCTGTATTTCCTCCAATCAGAGGCTGCTCTCACCTGCACAGTCTTTTTTTCCCATAAGCCTATTGATTGGGTTTCTCCAACCCCGACTAAGATCCAAACCTGAGAATGAATTAGACCATGTGAGCTGTATTTGAAATCGGGGACAGGGGAAGGGAGTTGAATCTCAATCCCCACCCCTCCACCAGCACCATGTCTCAAGTGCAAAACGTGGAATGGGGGAGGGACGGAGGAGTTCAATGCTACCCTTTCCCTCACAAAGATGAAAAAACAGCCTGAGTGAAGGGAAAACAATCTGTCTGCAGATGTTTCCCCAGCCCCCCGTTGCTGAGATGAAAATCGTGGCCTGTGAAAAACAAAACAAGTTCATCCCCACTGAGATAGCTTCCTTGCTGTCTCTAACCCTCGAATTCTCCCATCTCCCCATCCCCTGGCTCTTCCTCTCCCTCACCTCCTCCCCCTCCCGTCTCCCATCACCCTGTTCTGCCCCTCTCTCATCTTCCTTTCGCCCTCTCCCCACTTCCCCCATTTACTTTCTCCCCGTCCCACCTGGGTCTGCTATTTACCCCAGTTCTAAACCTGCTTGGCCTGAATAATGAACTCGTTTATGACTCCCTCTATGTAATGCCACAAGACATCGACTCGTTGATGTTGAAAGCAGCAAGACATTGGTTTAATTGTTTCTTTTGGAAAGTTTCTGTTCTTATCCTCAATGCAAAACTTTTGATGTCAACTGTACTTAATAGGAATGAGGCTTAAGTTTGGATCTCATTCTGAATTCAGATCAATTTGGATGACATAAATACCTAAATGTAGTTGTAATATATAGGCTGAAACAAGGAGTTACTTGAATCTCATTTTGGATAGTCTTGAGCTTTTGAAGTCTAATATATTGTTAAATCTTCACACGGTCTTTTTGTGTGTTACTCTGGTAGGCAATACGGGCGGAGACCCCCACTTCACCACCCTTGATGGACTTTCCTACACTTTTAATGGCCTTGGAGACTTTGTACTGCTCAATGTTAATCAATCCAATGGTGGAACCATTTTTAAGCTCCATGGGCGCACAGTTCAAACTGGTACAGCTCAAGCCACAAACATCATGGCATTCGCAGCCCAGCACATATCAAACAAAACTACCACAGTGAGTAAAGATTTTATACAACAACAGAAAAGCACCAGAATAAAATAATAAAAGTGCATCTTCACCTTGTCTGTCAAGGTAAATGCAACAGAAATGACGATGATAGGTGCTGTGACTATTGTTTTAATCGGTGATGTTGCTTGATTTCTCGACAGGTCCAGATGATTTTGAATGGCACTGCCTCAATTGATGTGCGAGTAAATAAAAATACGGTGCAGTTTACTGAAGGTGAGACTAAATTATTATTCTTACTGGTTCAAAAATATACATATTTTTTGTAAACTGATTATAATGTTGAAGGTTACAATCTATTGTAAGCTTGCATACAAGTCAAACATTAAATTATAATTAAACTTGAGTGATATAGGAGCAGATTCTCCTGTGGTTCCCCCCTCCTGCTGCCCCCTCCTTCCATGTTGCTCCAGTCCAGGCCCAGCATCATAGGAATTTTATTTCCTGATCCCCTAGACATGGTCCAGGGCACCCACAGAGTAGGTGTCCCCCCCTCCCCCCCAAAACCACAAGCCTCCACCGCCCTGCCAGGGCCTAATGCCAGCAGAAGGGGCCAGAAATATAAACATAGCTGCGGGCCTGTAATTGCAGATCATGATGGAGATTAGCAGCCAGAAAGCCTTGATCATCTAAAAATATCCTGCAGTTAAACAAAAACAAAATTACCATTCCGCCTTTGGTCGCCAGTCAGTAGGGGTTCTAGGGGCAGATCATAATTCCACTGCTGGAACTTATTACATCAACAGAGATATAAAACAGGCATTAGAAGATCAGTCACCCCGTCATCCATCCCACACGATTTTCCTTACCCTCTGCATTACCAGCAGACTCCCGCTATAACTTTGGTAGAAGTCCATTGGAATAGTGTTGGCATTTCTGGCCTGGCCTTCTGCGAGACAAGGTTCCATCCGCTGCTGCCCATCCCCCCACCAAGGCCCTTGATGCAAGGAGGGGTGAAAGAAAGACTTACATTTGTATAGCGCCTTTTATGACCACTGGATGTCTCAAAGCGCTTTACAGCCAATGAAGTACTTTTTGAACTGTAGTCACTGTTCTAATGTGGAAAACGCAGCAACCAATTTGCGCACAGCAAGCTCCCACAAACAGATATGTGATAATGACCAGATAATCTGTTTTTTTTGTTATGTTGATTGAGGGATAAATATTGGCCAGGACACCAGGAATAACTCCCTACTCTTCTTGAAAATAGTGCCATGGGATCTTTTACATCCACCTGAGAGAACAGACGGGACCTCAGTTTAACGACAGTGCAGCACTCCCTCAGTACTGCACTGGAGTGTCAGCCTAGATTTATGTGATCAGGTTCCTGGAATGGGACTTGAACCCACAACCTTCTGACTCAGAGGCAAGTGTGCTACCCACTGAGCCACAACTGACGTTGTGAAGCTAATATCTGAGCTTCCATACCCCAGGCTTTCTTCCAGGCTCGACGTATGGTCAGCGCAGATAAACCTGATGGGACCAGGTGTGCCAGCTGACCAAGGGGCCCCACATGTGCCATGCAAATTGTAGGACCTCCCCTTGAACCAGTCAACTTTGACAGGGTCAGAGATGGAGGTCTGGGGAGTATGCATCTTGATCAATTTTGGATCCAATCATATTGCACTGCAAAGGACATTGGTCAGAAATAAAGATGAATAAAAAATTGTCTTCCACTTTTTCAGTACTTCACAACCTTGCCTAAATTTGCTTAAAGTTCAAAATAAATATATTAAGACAGCTTCTAGTTATCTAAATTTATGGGAATTCAATATGAAATGTAGCAGCATAGCCTAGAAAGGTAAGCAAGTATAGCTTAGAAATTTCTGTTGATAGTATTAATGCTCAAGGGCGTTAACTGTTGATATGACATTCTTTTGTCCACTGTTTCAGAGGAGGTGTTGAGTCATTTAAAATAGCAGAGAAAGGAATGTCATCGTAACGCCTTCAGCTTTTGTCTGCTAATATTGCCAGGTGTCATTTCCAGGCTGAAATGTTTTGGGAGAATCTTTGTGAGAAAATGAAATATAAAAATATATGTCTCCTTGAATCCACATGTTTTATTACAAAAGCAATACTGCGGATGCTAGAATCTGAAATAAAATCAGAAAATGCTGGAAATCTCAGCGGGTCAGGCAGCATACCTGTGGAGAGAAAAACAGAGTTAACGTTTCGGGTTGATGACCCATCATCAGAACTGGTGAATGTTTGAAATGAACGGATTCTTAAGGAGCACTGAAAGGGGGAGGGGAAGAGAGAACAAAAGGGAAGGTCTGTGATAGGGTGGAAGACAGGAGAGATTAGAGAGACAAAAGGGATGATGGGCCGACTTGCAATGGTAATGGCAGAAGTTAGAAAAAGATTAGTCTAGATAGGGTGTGAATGGAGGAATAATTGCCAGCTGCCACGGAAGACAGAGAGAGAAAAAATGACATAAGATTGGGGAGGGGGAGGGGAATGGGAGCCAAATATGGTCAGAGGTTATGCTCTGAAATTGTTGAACTCGATGTTGAGTCCGGAGGAAGTAAAGTGCCTAAACGAAAGATGAGGTGCTGTTCCTCGAGCTTGCGTTGAGCTTCATTGGAACAGTGCAGGAGGCCGAGGATGGAGAGATCAGAGTGCGAGTGGAGCGGGGAATTAAAGCGACAGGCAACCGGAAGCTCGGGGTCATGCTTACGGACTGAACGGAGGTGTTCCGCAAAGCGGTCACCCAATCTGCGTTTGGTCTCTCCAATGTAGAGGAGACCACATCATGAGCAGTGAATACGGTGTACTAAATTGAAAGAAGTACAAGTAAATCGTTGTTTCACCTGGAAAGAGTATTTGGGGCCCTGGACAGTGGGAAGGGAGCAGGTAAAAGGGCAGGTGTTGCATCTCCTACACTTGCACGGGAAGCTGCCATGGGAAGAGGAGTGGTGCTGGGGGCGACTGGATTAGAAGAGTGAGAGAAGAGGTGTGGGAAATAGAACGGACACGGTCAAGAGCCATGTTAACCATGATGGAGGGGAATCCTCGGTTGAGGAAAAAGGAAAACATGTCATTTTCCTAAATGAAAGATGTGTTTTATTCTCACAGATAACAAAAAAATATATCGTGATGGTATCTTTTATCTGGAGAAGAATGGAAGTGCATCAATGATTGCTTCATTCGGTGGTGGAATTTCAGTAGCAGTAACAGCACAATTTGGGATGTTATCTGCAATCACCAATTTGCCAGAAGATTATATGAACAAAACACAGGGTCTTCTTGGTAAGTCAGCTTTTGCTGATGACAAATGTGGGTTTCCTTCCCCGTTATAAGAAACAGATAGATTACCTTAGAACGTATGCTTCATAAAGAAGGAAGTGCACCAAGTGTAGTTTATCTATCAATTTATTATTCTATGATTCCATCTCAAAGTTATCTGACTTTATTTTTTGGGTTGATTCAACTAAAGGTAATGGAAGAATTCAACTGTATTATAATAGTAGAAAACTTCCATAAAGATCCCAAAAACTATCCAAGCCTCTTTCCCAATTTTAACAAAAAAGGGCTCCCTGCCCTAAATTCCTGCTCATGGTTCCCCCAAGCTCCTCATACCACTTCACCTTTACATTTCTACAAATTACCTTATTCCTAACTTGCTTTAACTACCTGCTTTTATCCTGCGCTTTGTCATAACCATGCATAGAAATTAAAATTGACATGGTTGTTTAGTTCAATAGATGGTTCGATGGTAAGTTTGTACTAATTGAAAAAGTAGAATCAGTTCAGGTTGTTCCTGGAACAACTGCACAAAGCAACTTCTGTCATATTTGGCAAGTATTTTATCGCACTGTTAGTCAAAATCCAAACCCGTTATAAAATTATTGAATTTCTTTGTTTGCTTATAGGTGTATGGAATGGCGATCCAAATGATGATTTCACAATGCCTAATGGGTTTCTTATTCCAGCCAATAGCAATGAATCCACAATTTTCAAGTATGGATTAACATGTGAGTTCAATAAAGATTCTGAAGTAGCAGTTTAGCTATGTTAAGAATGGCTGGATAAGGCAAAAACAACTTATATTTACATACAAGGGGAATATTTTAAATGTTGAAACCACTAAATATTTGTTTGTTTAACACTAGTGTTTTTGGGCTGGAGTCTATCCAATACAGAACTTTGATTGACATATGCATTCTGTTCATTGTGAGCTAAGATATTGTGAAATGTCATTTACAGCAAATCATTCGTAATTAATTCATTCACATAACATAGTCTCCTAAAGAATTACGTTGGAATGGATTTTTATGGCGGATATTGCATGGTTAAGAATAAGGTTCTGATGAAGACAGAACATGATAGTGAACCCCAAATGGTTTGCTAGTCATTCAACCCTGAGACTAAATGGCTGCCTGTGATCCTGTATGATGTTACATTTGTTTAAATTTTCCATTGCCCCAAATGACTCCTTTTGCCATTGGATGAGGCAGCAAAATGATACAGGACTTCATGGATTATCAAGTCATGGGACCTCCATAAAAAAAATACAGCTCTTCCCCTCCCCCCCCCCAAAAAACGATTCTGTGTATAATCCATTCAAGGCAATAATTTGAGTCCTAATCATCCATCATTTAGCCTATAAGCAACAGTTGGGATGTTCCTCATGGTATTAGCAATCAGAAATGTATCTATTCTCAGAATGCAGTGTTTAACTTTTATTTTGGTTATTTTGTACCTTAACAAGAATGACTTTGGTTCCCCCAATTTCTTCAGTTTATTAAGCGTGGTAAGTAACTTAATGACCAAGAAGGTGTAAGTTATATCACCAGTCTGTGCTGATCGAGCTAATCTCAGCTGGAACTGTGCACTATAGTTGGATTTGTTACCATCTGGTTGGGGGAGTGGGAGAAATTGGCTTGGATCACTGCGCCCTGATTGTTATCCAACAACCCCTGTTTAAAAGTATGCATGGAGTAAACATTGAGTGAGAACAGGATTGGGTTTGGCATGTCAGACTGCATTATCCAATAGCCTGCTAACTCTAGGATCACACATGGCCACTTGTATGAGATTACAGAGATTTTCTGGATTCCTTCACTAGCAACAGTCAGGGGAGAAGAAAATAATTAAGAAAAAAAGAAACTTTTTTCTATTCCACTCACTGAATTTTTTTCACATCCCACATCTCTTGGCTGTAATTCCCCATATCTTTTGCTGGAAACTGACTGAATCTAAGTTCCTGCTGCCCACGCTCCAATCAGCAACCTGGATTTTGGTAACGTCCAATCCAATCGCCCTCTTCACAACCGTTGCTCTCCAGCACGCACTGGAACTTGAAGTGGCATGCTCCTTTCAAGGCCCCGACCTGCTGATGGTCCTTGTAGGTCGGGGCCTCCGCGCCGAATGCCAGGTCAGGCTGCACGTTGCTCCTTTGAAGGCCCTGACTGTTATGTATTTAACCCTTGGCCACCTGTATCACAACACCACCAGGGGGCCTACCTGTTGGAGTCCCAAGGGATCCCAGCATCCCTTGGGAGCACTCTTTATAAGCAGGCCATCCAAGTGGTACCTGCACTCTGAAGTTTTATTAAAGGAGCTAAAGTCACACTTACTCATTGCTCACAGTACTCAGTTTCATTATTTATTATGAGCTTATCGATTGGCGACGAGGTAACGAACAACCGCGCAAAAATGCAAAGAACAGTTGGGATCCTGGAGAAGTTCTCAGAAAGGGAAGATTGGGAGGCCTTCGTGGAGAGACTCGACCGATACTTTGTGGCCAACGAGCTGGGAGGGGACGAGAACGCTGCCAAACAAAGGGAGATCCTCCTCACCGTCTGTGGGGCAACAACCTAGGGCCTCATGAGAATCGTCTAGCTCCGGTAAAACCAAGAACCAAATCCTATGAAGAATTGTGTACGCTGGACCAGCAGCACCTAAATCATAAGGAAAGTGTTTTGATGGCGAGGTATCGGTTTACACATGTCAACGGTCGGAGGGCAAGGAAGTGGCGAGCGATGTCGCCGAACTAAGGCACCTCACAGGAATTTGATGGATTCCTAGAACAAATGCTGAGAGACTTTTTTGTGCTTGGTATTGGCCATGAGGTAATCCTTTGCAAACTATTGACTGTTGAAACACCGAATCTGAGTAAAGCTATAACGATAACCCAGGCATTTATGCCCACCAGCGACAACACCAAACTAATTTTGCAGCATAAAGAGGTTTCGGCCAGTCCTGTGCACAAAGTAACGTCATTTTCAAGCAGGAATATACATGGCAGATTGTACAGGCTGGCTGCTGCACGACCTCAGATGACCCTGAGTCCACCATCAATCGTTAATGCGAGGCAGTTAACACCTTGTTGACGTTCTGGGTGTGATCATCGGCCCCATCAATGCCGCTTCAAGCACTATGTGTGCAACGGCCGTAGGACACCTCCAGCGAATGTGCAGGTGAGCAACAAACCCTGCAAACCACCATGTTGCAGAGGAAGATCGATCCACAGTGGATCAGGCCAAACTAGAGACTCAAACCGAGGAGGCAGAAGTATATGGGGTACACATCTTCACAAGGAAATGTCCACCAATAATGTTAAAAGTTGAACTGAACGGAATTCCAGTATCCATGGAACTGGAGGGAGAGAGAAAATGGGTAATTATAGACCTGTTAGCCTGACATCAGTAGTGGGGAAAATGTTGGAATCAATCATCAAGGATGAAATAGCAGCGCATTTGGAAAGCAGTGACAGGATCGGTCCAAGTCAGCATGGATTTGTGAAAGGGAAATCATGCTTGACAAATCTTTTGGAACTTTTTGAGGATGTAACTAGCAGAGTAGACAAGGGAGAACCAGTGAATGTGGTGTATTTGGACTTTAAAAAGGCTTTTGACAAGGTCCCGCACAAGAGATTGGTGTGCAAAATTAAAGCGCATGGTATTGGGGGTAATGTACTGATGTGGATTGAGAACTGGTTGGCAGACAGGAAGCAGAGAGTCGGGATAAACGGGTCCTTTTCAGAATGGCAGGCAGTGACTAGTGAAGTGCCTCAGGGCTCAGTGCTGGGACCCCATCTCTTTACAATATACATTAATGATTTAGATGAAGGAATTGAGTGTAAAATCTCCAAGTTTGCAGATGACACTAAACTGGGTGACGGTGTGAGCTGTGAGGAGGATGCTAAGAGGCTGCAGGGTGACTTGGACAGGTTGGGTGAGTGGGCAAATGCATGGCAGATGCAGTATAATGTGGATAAATGTGAGGTTATCCATTTTGGGGGCAAAAACATGAAGGCAGAATATTATCTGATTGTCGGCAGATTAGGAAAAGGGGAGGTGCAACGAGACCTGGATGTCATGGTACATCAGTCATTGAAAGTTGGCATGCAGGTACAGCAGGCAGTGAAGAAGGCAAATGGTATGTTGGCCTTCATAGCGAGGGGATTTGAGTATAGGAGCAGGGAGGTCTTACTGCAGTTGTACAGGGCCTTGGTGAGGCCTCACCTGGAATATTGTGTTCAGTTTTGGTCTCCTAATCTGAGGAAGGACGTTCTTGCTATTGAGGGAGTGCAGCGAAGGTTCACCAGACTGATTCCAGGGATGGCTGGACTGTCATATGAGGAGAGACTGGATCAACTGGGCCTTTATGCACTGGAGTTTAGAAGGATGAAATGGGATCTCATAGAAACGTATAAGATTCTGACAGGACTGGACAGGTTAGATGCGGGAAGAATGTTCCCGATGTTGGGGAAGTCCAGAACCAGGGTACATAGTCTTAGGATAAGGGGTAGGCCATTTAGGACTGAGTTGAGGAGAAACTTCTTCACTCAGAGTGTTGTTAACTTGTGGAATTCCCTGCCGCAGAGAGTTGTTGAGGCCTGTTCATTGGATATATTCAAGAGGGAGTTAGATATGGCCCTTACGGCTAAAGGGATCAAGGGGTATGGAGAGAAAGCAGGATAGGGAATGATCAGCCATGATCTTATTGAATGGCGGTGCAGACTCAAAGGGCCGAATGGCCTATTCCTGCACCTATTTTCTATGTTTCTATGGACACAGGTGTGAGTCAGTCCATAATAAGCAAAAAGGCCACCGACAAGCTGAGGTGCAACAAGGCACACAGGCCCAAGCTCAGCCCCATTCACACCAAGCTAAGAACTTGCACCAAAGAACTGATCCCCGTAATTGGCAGTGCAGAAGTCAGAGTCTCCTATGATGGAGCAGTGCGCGAACTCCCACTGTGGATCATGCCAGGGGATGGCCCCATACTGTTTGGCAGAAGCTGGCTGAGAAAAATCTGCTGGAACTGGGACGACATCCGAGCGCTCTCGTCCGTCGATGACGCCTCATGTGCCCAGGTTCTGAGCAAATTTCCATCGTTGTTCGAGCCAGGCATTGGAAGTTTCTCGGGAGCTAAAGTGCAGATCCATTTGGTTCCCGATACTCGACCCATCCACCACAAGGCACAGGTGGTACCGTATATGATGCAAGAGAAAGTGGAAATTGAGCTGGACAGGCTACAGTGAGAAGGCATCATCGCGCTGGTGGAATTCAACAAGTGGGCCAGTCCGATTGTCCTGGTACTTAAAGGTGGCGGCACGGTCAGAATTTGTGGGGACTATAAAGTAACGATTAACCGTTTTTCACTACAGGACCAGTACCCGCCACCCAAGGCACACGTTGTGACCCTGGCTGGAGGGAAGACGTTCACCAAGTTGAACCTGACTTCGGCCTACATGACGCAGGAGCTGGAGGAATCTTCGAAAGGCGTCACCTGCATCAACACGCATAAAAGTCTGTTCATCTATAACAGATGCCCGTTCGGGATTCGGTCGGCCGCGGCGGGCTTCTAGCGGAACGTGGTGAGCCTGCTAAAGTCGGTTCCTCGCACAGTGGTTTTCCAGGACGACATACTGGTCACAGGTCGGGTCACTATTGAACACTTGAAGAATCTGGAAGAGGCTCTAAGTCAGTTGGATCACGTGAGACTCAGGTTGAAATGTTCGAAGTGTGTTTTCCTGGCGCTGGAGGTCGAGTTCTTGGGAAGAAGAATCGCAGCAGGCGGCATCAGACCCACCGACGCCAACTCGGAGGCCATCAAGAACATGCTGAGACCAGAGAACGTGACGGAGCTGCGATCGTTCCTGGGACTCCTCAACTATTTTGGTTATTTCCTACCCTGGTTAAGCACCTTGCCAGAACCCCTACATGTGCTACTGCGCAAGGGGGACGACTGGGTATGGGGGAATTCACAAGCGGCTGCCTTTGAGAAAGCCAGAAATCTATTACGTTCAAACAGACTGCTTGTTCTGTATAACCCATGTAAACGATTAGTGTTAGCTTGCGATGCGTCGTTATACGGGATCGGGTGTGTGTTACAACAGGCTAACGAATCGGGGATTTTACAACTGGCCACCTATGCATCCAGGAGTCTGTCCAAGGCTGAAAGGGCCGACAGCAGGATTGAAAAAGAAACTCTGGCGTGCGTTTACGGGGTGAAAAATTGCACTAGTATTTGTTTGGCCTCAAGTTTGAGCTTGAAACTGACCATAAGCCACTCATATTGCTATTCTCAGAGAGCAAAGGGATTAACAACAATGCCTCTGCCCGCATCCAAAGATGGACGCTCATGCTGTCGGCATACAACAATGTAAACCGCTACAGACCAGGCACAGAGAATTGCACTGATGCTCTCAGTCGGTTACCATTGCCCACCACAGGGGTGGAAATGGCACAGCCTGCAGACTTTCTTTTGGTGATGGATACATTCGAAAACGAAAAGTCACCCGTTACAGCCTGCCAGGTCAGGACCTGGACCAGCCAGGATCCTTTACTGTCCCTGGTAAAAAACTGTGTCCTCCATGGGAGCTGGTCCAGTGTCCCAGCGGAGAGGCAGGAGGCGATTAAACCGTTCCACAGGCGCAAAGACGAAATGTCCTTGCAGGCGGACAGTCTTTTGTGCGGTAATCGCGTGGTCTTGCCCAAGAAAGGCAGAGAAACGCTTATTTGTGACCTACACAGCTCCCACCCAGGTATTATAATGATGAAAGTCATAGCCAGATCCCATGTGTGGTGGCCCGGCATCGACTCAGATTTAGAGTCATGTGTGCGCCAGTGCAACACTTGCTCTCAACTGAGCAATGCATCCAGAGAGACACCGCTAAGTTTGTGGTCGTGGCCCTCCAAACCGTGGTCGAGGATCCACGTTGACTATGCGGGCCCATTTCTAGGCAAAATGTTCTTGGATGTCGTGGATGCTTATTCAAAATGGATTGATTGTGTAATAATGTCTGTAAGCACATCCACTGCCACCATCGAAAGCCTACGAGCCATGTTTGCCACACATGGCCTGCCTGATGTCCTAGTCAACGACAATGGGCCGTGTTTTACCAGTGCTGAATTCAAGGAATTCATGACCCGCAATGGGATCAAGCACGTCACATCTGCCCCGTTCAAGCCCGCATCCAATGGCCATGCAGAACGGGCAGTTCAGACCATCAAGCAAAGCTTGAAATGCGTGTCGGAAGGCTCCCTGCAAACTCGACTATCCCGAGTTCTGCTCAGCTAACGCACCAGACCCCACTTGCTCAACGGGGTTCCCCCAGCCAAGCTGCTCATGAAAAGTACGCTCAAAACAAGGCTCTCTCTTGTCCACCCTGATCTCCATGATCACGTAGAGGGCAGGCGGCATCAACAAAGTGTGTACCATGACCGCGCAAATTTGTCACGCGATATTGAGGTCAATGTTTGTACTCAATTATGGACATGGTCCCAAATGGCTCGCTAGCACGATCATAGCCAAAGAAGGGAGTACGGTGTTTCAGGTCAAATTGGCCAGTGGACTAACGTGCAGAAAGCATTTGGACCAAATCAAATTGCGGTTCACCAACAGCTACGAGCAACCCGAAGAAGACACCACCAACTTTGACCCTCCAACACACACACAAGTGGCAACTGACATCATGGTTGACCATGAAGCCGAACTCACCATCTCCAGCAGCCCGGCAAGGCCGGCTGCCCAACAGCCCAGTGAAGAACTGACCAACCCACCCACACCAGCATTTGTACCGAGACGATCGACAAGGGAGCACAAAGCCCCAGATCGTCTCACCTTGTAAATAAGTGTACTATTGACTTTATGAGGGAGTGATGTTATGTATTTAACCCAGTGTAACCTGTACCACACCACCACCAGAGGGCCTACCTGTTGGAGTCCCAAGGAATCCCAGCATCCCTTGGGAGCACTGTATATAAGCAGGCCACCCACACGGTAACTGCATTCTGGAATCCTATTAAAGGAGCTAAGGTCACACTTACTCATTGCTCACAGTACTCAGTTTCATCCTTTATTATGAGCTTATCACTGACTTGTTGATGGTTCTTGCTTCACATAGAATGAAGAACACCCTACCAACATAGGTAGTGCATCTTTTTCCTTTGCCTTGCACTTTCCACACCTTCCAGGGGCATGAAGAGGTCATGTCCATCCAGCACTGAAATAGGTGATGGCATCCATTATGATGTTTGAATCATTTTATTGGGGTTAGCAAAGCTATCATGATTAGATTATTGATCCTAACCTCTGATGCAAGTTCAGTTCTATAAAGAACAAAAGGTGGTGAAGGGGAAAATACACGAAGAAACAATAATAAGCTCAGCTTGTAATCAGGTCCAGTAGTATGTAACTTGAAAGCTAGGGTAAAATGAACTGACACTCAGGTACACTGTTTACCTTGTATTGAGAGCATGAACAGCCAATAACATATTAACAATAGTTTCAATTTCTTCCGATTGTTCAAGTGATTTTTCAGGACTAACTGAGCAAGGGACAGACTTCTGCAGATTCGGCTGAATGAAGAAGAATAAAGAGTTATTCAAACATGATATACTAACAACAACAACTTGTATTTATATAGCGCCTTTAATGTAGTGAAACATCCCAAGGCGCTTTACAGGAGTATTATGAGATAAAAAAATATTTGACACCGAGCCACATAAGAAGAAATTAGGGCAGGTGACAAAAAGCTTGATCAAAGAGGGAGGTTTTAAGGAGTATCTTGAAGGAGGAAAGAGAGGTAGAGAGGCGGAGAGGTTTAGGCAGGGAATTCCAGAGCTTGGGGCCCAGGCAACAGAAGGCAAGGCCATCAATGATTAAGTGATTATAATCAGGGATGATCAAGATTACTACACAATGATATTATTATTACACAAATAGAACACTTGTGTCATGTGTTGAATACTTTATACCAACACAAAGCTCTTTAATACTGTTTTGCACATGCAATATGCAGCATCCATCAGCCTAATCCATTACTCATGTCATTATCTTGACCAACAGGGGAAGTGCCCAGTGACAGTTCCATTTTCACACCTGTGAAAATCACACCAAGAGCTGCAAACAATTCATTTACACCTCTATTTCTGGCTGATCTCCAACAACAAAATAAGACCTTGTATGAGAATTTGGCCACTGTGTGCCAAAATGACACTCAATGTATTTTTGATGCAATAAGTACAGAACGAAAAGACATCGGATTGTCCACAGCAGCAAAAAACTTCGAATTTAAACAAGTCAGGAGAATACTAAGTAAGCAATTATGACTCTCTAAAATAAAGAGCTATTATTTACTGAGAATGTGGCTTAATAGCTATCTGTGTAAGGTACAAAAAAGCCTTTCTATTCATATCAGGGCTGACATTTGCTTGTAAACTTAGTATTCTGAATAGATCTTATATAACTGGAAAGTAGCTAGTTTGTCTGAGAAACTTTGAGTTGCACTGTGCCTGTCTGACATCATACTCATAAGAATTTAACATCTGTATATTCAGCAGTATTTAATCATTTATTTCACATTTTCATCTTATTTTAGCGGCATTTCCACCTACCATTCAAGGAAATAATACGATTTATACAGAACTGCATCAGCGAAGCATTAGTTACTACACAGCAACGGACCAAAATGGAAATACTGTTCAATTTATCCCTAAAATATCCCAGGATCTGAATGTAACAGGTAATGTTTTACCCAACCTTGTGTTCATTTTCAAACGTTGTGGCTTATAAAAACAAGCTCATTATTTGGCTTCAATTCCACCTCAGACAAATTACTTGAATGCACCTTCCCTGCAAGACTGCTAACGATTCCACAGAAATCGAGCCTTGTTAGTTTTAATCACAATTTCCAGTAAAAATGAGTTTGCAGAAAATTTTTTCTCATGATTTGGTCAGAGAATAAAGTAATAGCTAGCACAGTGCAAATAGTCACACTGGTACAGGAAGAGTTGTAAGGACGATTAATAAGAACATAAGAATTAGAAACATAAGAATTAATAAGAACATAGAAGTAGGCTATTCGGCCCCTCGAGTCTGCTCCACCATTCAATAAGATCATGGCTGATCTTCTACATCAACTCCACTTTCCTGTACTATCCCCATATCCCTTGATTTTCTTAATATCCAAAAATCTATCGATCTCTGTCAAAGACTATGGGGCGGAAATTGCCCCCCCTCCTTAAGGTTCATTATTGCCTCCAAGAGGCGGTAATGGGGCGATAAGGCCTTTCTGACGAGGGCAAGTGGATGGGCCGGCCCATGAGAAATTGCCCCCAGTCTGGAAGCGTTTTGCCGCCCTGTCAGGCACACGTTGACCCCTTACCTCCCCACGAGGGAAATTGCCCAAAGGGAGCGGAGCCGCTGCCGCTTGGTGCCCCCGATAGCTTTTCCCACCGGAAAGTTGCCAGTGGCTGGGCGAGGCATCCACCCTTAAAGGGGAGGCTGCTCCACCGTGGCAGGCATTTTATTTTAATTGTCGGCCGACTCTGGAGTCGGCCCGAGAATGGCGGCCATGGGTTCGGCCAGGCCGCCAACAGGCAACCTGGCACCCCCTCTTGCGTGCCAGGCCACTGGCCCGGCTGAAGCTCTCCCTGGTGGCCCAGTAGGCACCACAAAATTGTCTGCAGAACTCGCAGCGACCCTCCCCTTTAAGTGAAGGGGAGGGATGTTGTGATGCATCAGTACACGTGCTCAGCACAGGGCTGATGACACCACCCACCTTCTGCTCTGCTCCTGACTAACGTCCACAGCTGCCCGAAATATTGCTCCGAACGAAAGTCTCACAAAAAGAAGGCAAAATACCTCTACTCCACTCCCTCGATTGGGGCAGTAAAATAGCAATTCAATCAGTAAGTGCGCCCTGCTTGGGACGGATGGCAATGTCGGCCCCTGAGCTTCCACAGCCCTCTGCGGTGGAGAATTCCAAAGATTCACCATCCTCTGAGTGAAGAAGCTTCTCCTCGTCTCAGTCCTCAGGGAGTGTTAGTACACCATCATCTGTCAAAATCTAGTCCCAGCCGTGTACAAATAATAGAGATGGTGGTAGATAATAAAGAGACACAACTTGTGGATAATAACTGCCTTGATTAAAACTATTCTGCTTTGAGCAATAAAAGGTTACCACCCCAGACAAATTCTAATTTTTAAATTGACATTTTAACATTTTATAGATTCTGCAAATGAGGTTATTGGATAGGATGTTTATGCCATAATTGATGAATTCCTGTATAAAATTTACTCCAGACTGTCTTGAGATCTTCCTTATTCAATGGAATATACTTGATATGGAACAACTTTTAGTGTGGTTTTATTCATTGTCAAAATTAATTATTTGTAATAGTAAAATGTCAGCAATGAGTGAGATTAATTGGAACAAATTATTTCATCTGTTTTCACACTTCTTTTAACTTACTTTTTAAAAACTCAACAGAAAATGGAATTTTGACCTGGCTTCCAAAGACCATGAATGGAATATCATTAGAAATTGAAGCAATTGCACCCAATGGCCAGATTGCATTAATTAAACCTCAGTTAGTGATATGTGACTGCAGTGAGAATGGAATATGCAATATCAACGAAACCACTCGAATCAATGGCTCCTCTCTCTATGTGAGTTTGCAAATGGGAAAAAAAATAGCTTTAGATATAACTGACCTATCAACAACTTTGGTACCATCACTATTAGGTTACAAAACTAGCAGTAGAACATGAAATGCGGTGGAACTGTTGAAAACCGAATATTTACAGGAGCAGCCAACTCACTCTAGTGTCAGGAACAGGGAAAAGTTATTAGTTTTAACAATTCTATCACTCTTTCAAAAATTATAAATCTGTCTGACCACCTTCTTAGCGTATCCCTCAATCCCTTCTCTATCAAGAGATGTTTCAAGTTGCCTGTTGATCCCTCTTATGCTTTCCATGTCAATAGCTTTCCCTAGTCATTTACTTCACAAGTCTCTTATCTTGGAGTAAAAATGTTGCACCTGATTTCTTCCTCCTAAGTTCGAGCCTGTGTTCCCTGGTATTTGAACCCGACGCTGGAATGAACATTTTGCTTGGTTCAGCTTTGTAAGTTAAACTACATAGATTTGATGAATTTGTGCTCTGACATGGACTTCATGCACTAGGAGTATCTATAGGAATTTGGATGGAAAAGCTGCAAAGCCCCCTGGCTGCCAACTAAATTCCAGACATTCACTTCTGGTGCATGAAGTTCCTCACCAGGAGAGCAAATTTGAAAAACTTGCCCTCAAGTGTCTTGCACTCAAACTGTCATCATCATAGGCAGTCCCTTGAAACGAGGATGACTTGCTTCCACGCCAAAAAAGGCTAAGTTCACAGCTGTTCCAATGAAGGACCTAATATTCCGGATCCCGAACTACATCCTGGAGGGCGGAAGATGCCTGTGGGTGGATTGTTTTAACGTGTGGTGGCCGTTGCACACCAGCCACCACACGGGCTTGACAGAGCTAGGTCTTGGTCCAGTGGCAAGGGTTACCCAAGACGACTGGAGAGCTGCTCTGCTGTAGATACCAAGTAAATAAACTCTATTTATATACATGTTCCTCAACTATCCTTTAGGTGGATGATTGCACATCAGAAAAATTCAATTCAGAACAAGCAAAGTTAAAAGATGAAACCAATCTATCACAGAGAAACCTGGGAAAAGATTTCATATGTGTTTAGATGCAGCAAGCTGTCATTCTTTATAAACTCCTATATGACTCCTATACCTAGATCAAACTGCTGTTAGTTACTAATTGTATTGTATTTTATAATGGCTTACACAATAAAGCTATACTTGCTAGAGCAGTGAAGTATTTTACATTAAGTGACAAGAAAATTACAAAGCATATTATTCTTTTGGTGCTCACTGAGATGCTTTGATGAAGCTATATCAATCAAGTGAGTACAGAGGAGGAGGAAATCTGGTTACTTTTAATTAAGCTGTACTTCCTTCTTTTCTGCTGATAAACCATCTGCAAAGGTGTGTGTAGAATCAGCTCGGTGGCTCTCCTTCCATTATTCCAGGAACACTGGATGCAAAATGACACTGGTTGGCCAGACTTGCTGTTAGCACAGCTGCGACGGTAGACACACAAGGATGCAATTTTCATGTGCTCCACCTTAAACCTACAAGTAATAGATTATTGCAAAGGAAAACCTATACCTGTCCTATCACATCTGGCACCCTTGTTTTCCTTTTTCTCTCCAGGAGGCCACCTGGTCCCATCTTAGCACATGTGATAGAGCTTAGACCCGGAAATCAATGTATATTGCATCTCATCACTGAGTCAGTGCATTGTGCCTTCTCATAAGCCTCCACTTTGTTTTATTTGTAAATGCTTAACACTCAATTTCCTCATGAATAATATTTACAGCAACCCAAAATGTTGCTTTTCTACAGAAAGTTGCTTGTAAGTGTACCGCTGGATTCACTGGTAGCAAATGTCAATCTACAATTGAACGGTGTCAGTTTATCAACTGCTTCCCTGAAGTAAACTGCTCCTCTTCTGACTGCGGGCCCTGTCCCGCTGGATTGACTGGGGATGGCCTACATTGCTCAGGTATACTACTTTTAAACTTCATATTTCAGAAAGATTGATCAAAACTTGTAATTTGTACCTGTGCATATTACACAGACAACTTCATTCAAACTTTGTTACCTATTTCCCGACAGATATAGATGAGTGTAAGGACAGGAATTCATGTCCTCCAAATGCAACATGCGTCAATACTGTGAAAAGTTATAACTGCACTTGCAACCCAGGATTTTCAGGTCAGTGTAATGTAAATAACATGTAATGTAATCATGTTCATGTTTTTGTAAAATTATTAAAATTTCTTAAACAAAACCTAGTAAATTTATTGAGTGTACAGTCCCGCTATGTTGAAAGTCATAACTTTATCTGTATAAAATAGATAAAATACATTGTGATTTTGTATAGGTGCAGTTTCATTACACTTCTTATCATTCTTTATCATAGTCAAATTTATCCAAATATTTCCAGTTGATTGGGTGATTAGCATTTTTTTCCAATTGAATTAAGTTTCTTCTGGATGAATGGATAATATGCAAATTTATTCCAATAATAATTTGTTAGAAAGAAGATAGCCAGTGGAACAAAACATATTATTACAACCATTTTTCAAATCCTTTCATTTAGCATTCTTTTCTGATGTACAAATGAACATTTTAAAGGTGATAAAATATTTTTTAAATGACATACTTCACAATAACAGACTTACATTTATTTACAGAATACGGATCTGAACTGGTCTTTATTACTATACCAGTCTTAATAAGAAGTGGATGTAGTTACTCCCCTTATCCTCCCATGAATCATGTTTCCCAGCTTGCTTTGTATTTCATCTGCTTTAGATTCTGTACGACACAGGTATGGGGCAAGCACCATTGTGGAACATGAAGTTATTCCTGACAATCTGCTTCAATTGATGAATCATGCTTAACTTCCACCTGTTGGGACCATCCTCCCTATCACCTGGTCCAACACCTACTGCTCACTGATGCCATCATGGAGCCTCTCAACTGACACCGACTCCTCTGTATACTTCCCAGTGATTTCTCCCTCTATCCTCCTGTAAATCATGTTTCTGAGCTTGTTCTTTTGTCATCACCTGTTTGGATTGTGCAACAGGTGTGCAACAGGTGCTGTACTGCACAGGTGCTCGACACCATCCAGGCAAAGCAGCCAGCTTGATTGGAACACCATCCACCACCTTAAACATTCACTCCCTCCACCACCGACGTACCATAGCTGCAGTGTGTACCATCGACAAAATGCACTGCAGCAACTCGCCAAGGCTTCTTTGGCAGCACCTCCCAAACCTGCAACCTCTTCCACCTAGAAGGACAAGGGCAGCAGGCACATGGGAACACCATCAGCTGCCAGTTCCCTTCCGAATTACACACCATCCTGAAGTATATTGCGTTCCTTTAAACTCCTGGAACTCCCTCCCTAACAGCACTGTGGGAGTACCTTCGAGACACGGACTGCAGCGGTTCAAGTCGGTGGCTCACCACCATCTTCTCAAGGGTAATTAGGGATGGGAAATAAATGCTGACCTTGCCAGCAATGCCCACATTCCATGAACGAATTTTTTTTAAAGCGCCATTGTGGAACATGAAGTTATTCCTGACAATCTGCTTCAATTGATGAATCATGCTTAACTTCCACCGGTTGGCAACATCATTCCTATCAGCTGGTCCAACACCTACACTCCCAGATGCCATCATTGAGCCTTTCACCTAACACCAACTCCTCTGTTAACTTTCAAGTGGTTTCCTGGCATTGAGCTGGTTAACTAAAGTGCAGAATGCACTTTTACTGGAAAATACAATATGAACATACGAGCAATGATAGACAGGTAAAGTCCTTCTGGACAATCCAGACTGTCCCACACAATTGTGAAACCTTGTCTATCACAATATATACACTCTCCACCCCAACCAAAATCAGCTGGTCTCCTGGGAGAGGTGTAAAACCAGATTACAAACCCAGGCCAATTTTGGGGGGAAAAATCTGAGAAATTTCTCTCTCAACCATCTTGGCAATCGAAACTGTTCCAGGCGATCACACTGACTCTGAATTCCCTGAAGTGCCTACCTTTTGTAACAGTAGATGCCCACCCCAGCCAAAAACAGGTCCAGCTCTAGCTTGAAGGCATTTAGCAAATTGGCGACCACCGCACGAGACGGCAGCATTAATGGCAGGTTTTTACCATTTATGTTGGCTCCTTGGGCTTTCTGCTGGAGTTATGGTGCAATAAAGGTGCAGCAGTTATAATGGGTGACTTTAATATGCACATAGATTGGGCTAACCAAACTGGAAGCAATACGGTGGAGGAGGATTTCCTGGAGTGCATAAGGGATGGTTTTTTAGACCAATATGTCGAGGAACCAACTAGGGGGGAGGCCATCTTAGACTGGGTGTTATGTAATGAGAGAGGATTAATTAGCAATCTCGTTGTGCGAGGCCCCTTGGGGAAGAGTGACCATAATATGGTGGAATTCTGCATTAGGATGGAGAATGAAACAGTTAATTCAGAGACCATGGTCCAGAACTTAAAGAAGGCTAACTTTGAAGGTATGAGGCGTGAATTGGCTGGGATGGATTGGCGAATGATACTTAAGGGGTTGACTGTGGATGGGCAATGGCAGATATTTAGAGACCGCATGGACGAACTACAACAATTGTACATTCCTGTCTGGCATAAAAATAAAAAAGGGAAGGTGGCTCAACCGTGGCTATCAAGGGAAATCAGGAATAGTATTAAAGCCAAGGAAGTGGCATACAAATTGGCCAGAAATAGCATCGAACCTGGGGACTGGGAGAAATTTGGAACTCAGCAGAGGAGGACAAAGGGTTTGATTAGGGCAGGGAAAATGGAGTATGAGAAGAAGCTTGCAGGGAACATTAAGACGGATTGCAAAACTTTCTATAGATATGTAAAGAGAAAAAGGTTAGTAAAGACAAACGTAGGTCCCTTGCAGTCAGAATCAGGGGAAGTCATAACGGGGAACAAAGAAATGGCGGACCAATTGAACAAGTACTTTGGTTCGGTATTCACAAAGGAGGACACAAACAACCTTCCGGTTATAAAAGGGGTCGGGGGGTCTAGTAAGGAGGAGGAACTGAGGGAAATCCTTATTAGCCGGGAAATTGTGTTGGGGAAATTGATGGGATTGAAGGCCGATAAATCCCCAGGGCCTGATGGACTGCATCCCAGAGTACTTAAGGAGGTGGCCTTGGAAATAGTGGATGCATTGACAGTCATTTTCCAACATTCCATTGACTCTGGATCAGTTCCTATCGAGTGGAGGGTAGCCAATGTAACCCCACTTTTTAAAAAAGGAGGGAGAGAGAAAACAGGGAATTATAGACCGGTCAGCCTGACATCGGTAGTGGGTAAAATGATGGAATCAATTATTAAGGATGTCATAGCAGTGCAATTGGAAAGCGGTGACATGATAGGTCCAAGTCAGCATGGATTTGTGAAAGGGAAATCATGCTTGACAAATCTTCTGGAATTTTTTGAGGATGTTTCCAGTAGAGTGGACAAGAGAGAACCAGTTGATGTGGTATATTTGGACTTTCAGAAGGCGTTCAACAAGGTCCCACACAAGAGATTGATGTGCAAAGTTAGAGCACATGGGATTGGGGGTAGTGTGCTGATATGGATTGAGAACTGGTTGTCAGACAGGAAGCAAAGAGTAGGAGTAAATGGGTACTTTTCAGAATGGCAGGCAGTGACTAGTGGGGTACCGCAAGGTTCTGTGCTGGGGCCCAGCTGTTTACATTGTACATTAATGATTTAGACGAGGGGATTAAATGTAGTATCTCCAAATTTGCGGATGACACTAAGTTGGGTGGCAGTGTGAGCTGCGAGGAGGGTGCTGTGAGGCTGCAGAGTGACTTGGATAGGTTAGGTGAGTGGGCAAATGCATGGCAGATGAAGTATAATGTGGATAAATGTGAGGTTATCCACTTTGGTGGTAAAAACAGAGAGACAGACTATTATCTGAATGGTGACAGATTAGGAAAAGGGGAGGTGCAAAGAGACCTGGGTGTCGTGGTGCATCAGTCATTGAAGGTTGGCATACAGGTACAGCAGGCGGTTAAGAAAGCAAATAGCATGTTGGCCTTCATAGCGAGGGGATTTGAGTACAGGGGCAGGGAGGTGTTGCTACAGTTGTACAGGGCATTGGTGAGGCCACACCTGGAGTATTGTGTACAGTTTTGGTCTCCTAACTTGAGGAAGGACATTCTTGCTATTGAGGGAGTGCAGCGAAGGTTCACCAGACTGATTCCCGGGATGGCGGGACTGACCTATCAAGAAAGACTGGATCAACTGGGCTTGTGTTCACTGGAGTTCAGAAGAATGAGAGGGGACCTCATAGAAACATTTAAAATTCTGACGGGGTTAGACAGGTTAGATGCAGGAAGAATGTTCCCAATGTTGGGGAAGTCCAGAACCAGAGGTCACAGTCTAAGGATAAGGGGTAAGCCATTTAGGACCGAGATGCGGAGGAACTTCTTCACCCAGAGAGTGGTGAACCTGTGGAATTCTCTACCACAGAAAGTTGTTGAGGCCAATTCACTAAATATATTCAAAAAGGAGTTAGATGAGGTCCTTACTACTAGGGGGATCAAGGGGTATGGCGAGAAAGCAGGAATGGGGTACTGAAGTTTCATGTTCAGCCATGAACTCATTGAATGGCGGTGCAGGCTAGAAGGGCCGAATGGCCTACTCCTGCACCTATTTTCTATGTTTCTATGGGAGACAGGGAGAATGCCTGCAGAATTTCAGGGCCAATTACTGTAAGGACATTATTAACATACAGCTAAAGAAATACTCCAGGATGAAGCCTGCAACTGATTTATCTTCAAGTATTCACATCTACTTTTAAAAGTGATAAATGATCATGTTTTAAGTATTTTCAACTCACCATAAGGTTTCTACCTTCTCGAATGAACCACCAATGGCATCATGCTCATTGTGGGATAAAGCTGCTTCCCGAAGATTAAATAACATACAGTGGGTAAGAATTTTTGATGAATGCACACTTTGCCACACTAAAATCTAATGTTTCATTTCTCATCCAAATCCAGGTGACGGAACATTCTGCAGCGCCATTAATGAATGTGACAGTTCACCGTGTTCACCCAATGCTGTCTGTGATAGCACAGCAGGAAATTTCAGCTGCACATGTAAAGAAAGATTCATAGGTAAGATCCTAACCAATCCGATGAGCTTTAATTTAACAAGCTCCTTCAAATGGAACTTTCATATCTAATTTAACCGAGGCCTAAGTTATTGCTTGAAATTTTCTTTTTTTAAATCACCAACAATTAACTTTTGTTAACTAACTAGTTGGTCTCCTGTGACATTGGGTAAGAATTTATGATGATAAGCTAATTAATAATGAAAGGAGTGTTATAGAATGTAACAAAAACTGACCCTGAATTTGCTCAAAAACTGGGTGTAATTCCAGAGTACAGGAGTTGGCAGAGACCAGCGAAAGCAGGACCCAGTTCTGCTGGGTCTCTGCCCCAAAGGGCAACGAAAGGGAATTTCCACTGGGGGCTGAGATAGTTCACCCCATAGATTGCTTGACATGTTAATTTGACTGATCTCCATTCAAGTATTAGTCAGCATGATTCAACAATATCTGATGATCTAGAGTTCATTAAGAAAATGGCAATCCCATTGAACAAAGCCATAATGGTGTCTGATCGAGGTTGTTAAAAGTCGTTTCCTCATGTAGCGGATGCTCTTCTGATGTTGGTTTAATGTGCATTAATGGAGAAAAGTGCAGGGGCCTTTGCTCACTTCCGGCACATATTAAACCTGACTTGGAAATGCTTGATCCTGACAATGAGTAACATTATGTATGGAATTCAGTAATGATGCTGAATTATTGCAAGACTGCTTTCTTTTCACTTCAAAGCAAGGCTGTTTACATGTGGATAAGTAGCACATGTTACTCCTTGTCTGAACTGTTACCTGAACCACAGCGTGTTATATTTCCCATAGGACAGACTGGGTGTCCGTGCCTTCCAGTAACCTAGAAAAGTGAACTCTTTGCAAATTGAAGAAACCCAGTCAAATGTATATTGATGTAAAACAAATGTAATTAATCTTTTAATTAAAAGTTAAATACAAGCATTATTTTACAATAGCCATCTGCATCAGTTTAGAATTGCAAATATTCATTCTATTTTAATACTTTGAATTGCCCTACTTTAGGAAATGGTACTACATGCACTCCATTGCCAGGCCCGTGTGGCTCTTTTCAATGCCCTCCCTCATTCTCCTGTAATGGAGGAACCTGTGAACCCAACCCTGACGATGGCTGCAAACCATTTTGTCGATGTCCACATCCGTACTTTGGGGAGCGGTGCACACTTATAAGCCAGCAGATCATTGCTGAACCTTTGCCAAGTATGTTAATATATCTGATATGCTGTAACATTAGAAATAAGTTATTTTTCAGTCTCATTATCAAATAATTGTAAATACAAATAGGACTGTTCTCAATGTTTTAAATGAGTCAGATATTTGATTTATGCTTAAATAGTAGATTATCGTAGAAACATAGAAATTTACAGCACAGAAGGAGGTCATTTTGGCCCATCGTGTCCGTGCCGGCCGACACAGAGCCACACGGCCCTCGGTCAGCAGCCCTGAAGGTTACATATAAACCTATGAACGATGAACAATGGCGGAAAGGTAAAGAGCACCCAGCCCAACCAGTCCGCCTCACACAACTGCGACGCCCCTTATACTGAAACATTCTAAACTCCACCCCGACCGGAGCCATGTGATCTCCTGGGAGAGGCAAAAACCAGATAAAAACCCAGGCCAATTTAGGGAGAAAAAAATCTGGAAAAATTCCTCTCCGACCCATCTAGGCGATCGAAACTAGTCCAGGAGATCACCCTGGCCGTATTCGATTCCCTGCAGCACTTACCATTATATCTGCGCCGGCCAACAAAAAGGTTATCCAGTCTAATCCCAATTACCAGCTCTAGGTCCGTAACCCTGCAGGTTGCTGCACTTTAAATGCCCATCCAACCATCTCTTAAAAGTGGTGAGGGTTTCTGCATCCACCACTCTTCCAGGCAGCAAGTTCCAGATCCCCACAATCCTCTGCATAAAGAAGGTCCCCCTCCCCTCAAATCCCCTCTAAACCTTCCACCTACCACCTTAAAACTATGCCCCCTCGTAATAGACCCCTCCACCAATGGAAATAGGCCCTTACTATTCACTATGTCCAGGCCCCTCAATATTTTGTACACCTCAATGGGGTCTCCTCTCAACCTCCTCTGTTCCAATGAGAACAAACCTATAAAGATCAACTGATAAAAGAAAGAAGTTGCATTTATAAAGCATCTTTCACATCCTCAGGATGCCCACAGTGGCTTCAGAGCCAATGAATAACTTTTGAAGTGTAATCACTGTGGTTTCGTAGACAAGCACTGCAGTCAGGTTCCCACAATCACCAAATGAGAGTAATTACCAGAAATGGTGAAACATATATGTATCTTGATAACTTCCTTAAACAGTACGTGTACTACAGAATGTAATGTATTAGATTGAACCAATTTAAATATTTATTGAGCTTGTTTAAAGTTGCACTGCATTTTAGAATGGATTTTGATCTGTGTTATCACGAATAGGTCCACAATGAAAATATCTCACATAAGCGTGATATCCTAATTAACAAAGCTATTGGGGCAGTGGGGGGGGTGATTTTTATCTCATGACGCACTGGTGGGTCTGGTAGCATGTGGGAAACCTATGTCTGGGTTTCCCCGCGTGCTGTGGAGATTTAATGCCATAGCGTGCGACTCTTAGCCCTGATGGGTGCCCCGCCCTGAGGTCAGCCTGATTGACAGGCTTGGCTTCCAGTCAGGCTGGGAGCACCCCAGAGAAAGTCGCAGGACCAGTTAGGTCCAATTGCTGACCTGGGGAGAGGAGAGGGGGGTGGGGGAAACAGTCCAATCCCTGACCCCAGGGAGGGTCCCATCTCCCATCCCAGGGGCCAGAGGTTTGTATGGGGGTCAGCATCTGATGCTGGGGGAGCTTGGAGGGGCTGGGAGGAAGCATGCCTGCTCCTCCCAGCCCACATGAAGGGCTCCCTGAGGCTATTCATGCCTCGCTGCGGATGCTGAGCTTCCCAAGGCCCGGATAACCCGGCCGGTGGCAGCTAAACCCACAAAGCAGGTTAAATCTGAGGCTCGCAGCCTCAGTAACGTATTTAAAATGCCAACCCGCCTCCTGGGAGCGGCTTCCCGACAAGCTTGGAATTTTAACCCCCACGTTAAAATTCCCTCCATTCTCTCTGCCTAACGCAGATTTGTCTGGATTCAGACACATTACAATTTTATTATCAAAAAATTGTCACAATTCCAACCAGCTACATGGAACTGAAATTGCTAAGATACATTTTCTCTCCATATTCAGAATTCTAACAATGGATAGTTTATTTAAAATCATTTATTTTTTGTTATTGCACTATGAAGCTGTATACTCCTGCTAGTCAGATGAAAAAGCGTTTGATGGTACTGGGGAGAAACGAGAGGCAGCTCACAGTATCATTCTAGAATAGAATTTAATGCACTAATGACAATCGAGGATTCTGTTTCGAACACTTTGTCTGCCTGGTCATGAGCTGTCAATACCACATTGTTGAAGGGTTCGTAATGTCACACTCATGTTATAGTGGTGCAGCTCAGAAGTTGGAATTGGACCATATATTGCTTTGTAAGAGCAATGAAGGAACTTTTTCTTTCCAGGAATTCTTTGCATTGCAATTACACATACAAAAACATTATTAAATACCAATTGTGGGAAAATATCTTTTGATGTTTTTATTTTCAGCTATTCCAAAGAGATCAGTCAATACTAACTTGACACTACGAAATGTTTCTGCGAGTGTCTTAAATAACAGAACCAGCCCAGACTACACAAATCTGATAAAGTTCATCACAACAAAGGTATAATCTGATTTTTCCATTGCTTGTTTAACATTTGATTAGTGACAATCAATAGTTTTCAACAGACTATATGAATATAAATTGTTCTAAGATTCTCACAAATTTTCACTAATATTATAGAAATTAATCTAATTCACTAATTATGATACTGTATTTGTGTCGATGTGACACAGTTTTGGTTTAAACACGGGTATTAGGTCAGCAATCTAACTGTGGATCATTCTAAATGCAAGACATGTGAAACCATCTCACACTGGTTGGGTTTCACACCAGCTGTAATCTCATGCAAAGTTGAGTTTAAAAAGTTCCTTGGATAGCCCATTGGACTACCTGGGAATTTTGAAGCTTCACTTTCAATCTTTTTAATACCAGCAAACAGTGAGCATGAATTCTCTCACAACATTAAAAATGCAACCTGTATTTGGAAGTCAGTGAGCAAAATTGACACGAGTCCACTTCCTTTGGCCCTGGGCTGAGAGCAACACAGGAACAGACAGTAAAAACGTGATCAGCTGGCCATTGCAGTATACAGGTGTCAATTCTGAGAGGACACTTGATGGCAACCAACAGATAGCAGTAACAAATGATTGATTTGGTATCAATTGAAAAAGATGAATGATACCTGTTGAGAAATTCAGTCACATTCAAATGAAACTCAAAATCACGGCTCCGCTGGTTGGCTGCCCATTTCTGTGCTATCCAATAAAACTTTAGAACGGGAAATAGTTATGTCCAATAGTTTCTGAACAAATTATACAAAGAGTATACAATGGCCCCGATATTGGTGGCTTTACTGCCCAATGCCGCCGCCGAGATAAAAGAAACATAAGCTGTAATATGTTGTAACATCAATTATCATCATCATAAGCAGTCCCTCGAAATGAGGATGACTTGCTTCCACACCAAAAATGGATGAGTTCACAGGTGTTTCAATGATCCCGAACTACATGTTGAAGGGTGGAAGATGCCTGTGGGTGGATTTTTTTAACGTGGGTGGCCGTTGCACACCAGCCACCACACGGGCTTGACAGAGCCAGGTCTTGGTCCAGTGGCAAAGATTTGCCAAGACTAACCGGAGACCAGCTCTGCTGCACAGACCGAGCGCACACATATCGCAGTGTGTTTTATTGGTTTAACCATGCAGAGCTAATAATTTGGTTTATTTTTAACCCATTCTTTTTATTATAAATTAAGCGACTGTTCCCACCCTGTTCCCGCCATCACTCTGGCTGCAGCAAACCTCCATGGGCCTACCACTGAGCAACTGGTGCGCCCACTGACTCATGCAGTAGAACTAGTTAGAAAACTACTGCAGCTGCCCCAACCAGCCATCGTTCCTGTGGCCCAAAACTGGTCTGTTTGGCATCCACAGCTCGCCAGTCAGATTCAAACGCATCCGCTGGTTGGCTGCCCAAAAGTCAACATTTACCATTTCTGTGCTGTCCAATAAAACTTTAGAACGGGAAATAGTTTATATCCAAATAGTTTCTGAACAAATTATACAAAAAGTATACAATGGCCCCGATATTGGTGGCTTTACCGGCCATTGCTGCCGCTGACTGCCGCTGAGATTTGCCCCCGGTCTCCCCTCTGTACCACTTGGGCTGGAGCAGGCAGGAGTGGGGTACTGCCAGGATCCTCCTGCTGACAGCCGATGGCGGCCAAGTCGCGTAAGTGGCCTCCCGCCCGCTGAGTTGCTAGATTGGTGCGGGCGGGAATCGGCGCCAGCAGGGGGAAGGACCGCTGCATGGAGCTGGTCCAACCCCAATGGTAAGTATGAAGACCTGCAAAAAAAGGTTAGTGAACACCTTTAAAACATTTTTTTTACAGTGACTAATCTGGATGGGGTCCCCTGAAGGTGTTCCGGTGGGGTTTTTTTTGTGATGTTTTTACTTTTCAGGTCTTCCACCCTTCCTGGGCCCCGACTTAGGCGGCAAGCGCCTCTGCTGCCGAGATTGGGAGCTCCCGCCCGCTGCTGCCCAGATTGACGGTGTAAGCCGTTATTTTGCCGCCGGGCAGTACTGTCACCACTTTTAGTGGAATCTTCCTGGCAAAGTACCGCCCGGTCTCTCGGGCCTTTGGGTGCCACTTGGCTTCGACCAAGTTCAGGCCCAATATGATTTGAAATTATGAATTTACTTCGTATGTCAGTCATTACGTTTTAAGGTTTACTATGAAGATAAAAATCTATTCAACTGTTCTTTTAAAAATTTTAGGTCCGTGGAATTATGTTGAAACTGTCAAGGTTTTCTGACAATTCGAAACCTGTTTTCCGGTTGGTACAGTTTTAAGTTTTGATCTATATATATTTATGTTTATTTTCAAACTGCACAACATGTTAAAGATGGAAATATTTATAATTATCCTTCACTTATGGATTTGAGTTCAAATTCAGCCCATTCATGAGAACAAATAATAATTATTATATCAGTGTTATAAGTAATAAGATTTTGTATTTGTTACTTGTATACCCCCATGGATTGGTTATTTTGTCCTGCCATTATATGGTATGCTGCAGGTTTATGTACAGTTGGGTTTCAACAGGGACCCACACACAGTTTCCGAATATATCAACATCCATGCCCATAAAATAATTATACTGATTATGTATTGCTCATTAGCTAATAAGCAGGTAATTCATTCCCTAATTTATGCAACTGATGAAGATATTTGGAAAATTCTCAGATGAGAATTTTAATGCAAAGCATAGACTCAGGACTGTCACTAGAAGAAAGAAGCTAGAAAAATATCTTCTCAGAGAGTTTTTAAAGCATTTTTCACAAGTAACCATTCAGACAACAAATATAATAGCATTTAAAAAGGAATTCAATGAGTATTTGAAAAGTAAAATTATAAAAGTATATGGGACAGGGCAGGGGAATTAGTTTAAAGTAAATAGTTCCATTGGAAGATTTAGTGCAGAAACAGGCACAATGGACTGAATGGCCTCCTTCTGTGCTGTAATTTATATGATTCTGGATCAATGAAATCAATGGTGAAAAATTTGGTTCGCCAAGCATAGAAAAGTCAGTGCAACATACCAATAACAGTGCCCATAGCTGAACAACAGCTTAGGACGCAATCTATGCTTAGAATTCTAAGAGGCAACATCATAGGGCCTTGGCTCCTCTTGCTTAGTAATAGCTGTCTAATAACATTCTGTGGAATATCATTGCATGGCTGAAATCTTAAAATCATCCTTTTCGTCTTAGTCTTGGTAGAAGCAAAGGAACGCTTGATCCATTAAACAGTGTCACTGTCTGTAGACTTCAAACCTGACAAATGGTGTGGCTTATGAATTTGTTTGATCCTTTTTTCTACCTGGCCAATATTTATCCCTCAATCAATATAACGTTATGGTCATTATCACAGTGCTGTTTGTGGGAGCTTGCTGTGCACAGTTGGCTGCCACATTTCCCATATTACAACAGTGACTACACTTCAAAAGTACTTTATTGGCCGTAAAGCGCTTTGAGTCATCCGGTGGTCGTGAAAGGCACTATATAAATCCAAGTCTTTCTTTCTTTCAGGTCTAAAATTCAGTACAAATATATACATAGACACTGCGTTGGTTTATAGAGAAGGGGCTGAAACAGTGTAATATTTCTGCAACATTTTTATTGAAGTGTGTATTGTTATCTACAAAGAGGGAATTCCCTGCAGTCCTCTTACAGCACTGATACCACCCCATCAATGTTTTAAAGCCAGGTGGTTCAGGCAGTTGTCTGACTCAGGTGGGAGCCTCATTAATATATAGGCTTGCACCCAGCAGAAGCTGCTGAACACCCAGGTGGTAGTCCTGTCAACTTGTGGGACTAGGAGAAGCAAGAGTGCCCCTCTGGGCCCCATGGTGAAAATTTGAACCATTGTCATCGCAGGCTCTTCCCTCTTGAAACCCTTTCCATTTACCTGACTGCCAGCTAGGTGCTTTCTAAGCCACCCGATCTTCACAGGTCAGAAGCTTGTGTGCTACCTCTGAATGCTCATTTTGAGCTGTCAGCTGACTAGCAAATGTGTATGAGGCCCGGCTGTTAAAATGGACTGGGCCTTGCACAGCAACTCCTGGGCGATTGACCAAGGCAATCTACTGGCTTTCTGCCCAGGTGTTCAATTCCACACTGTAACTTTTGGCAGCTTCTCCAATTTGCTTCCACCAGGATCAAATTTGTGAGTAGTTATTCTAGTTACAATTAGCATTCCAGCTGAAATAAAAAAGATTTATATTTACATTTTTACAGCTGCTTTTATTTTATTGTCACAAAGTAAATACAAGTTATGAATCAATATATAAACAACATTACTAATTTATTTCTCTGCTACACACCAACAGGCTGCAAGGAGAAAACGTAACTGTTGCTATTATTTCATCATTCAATTACAATGGAAACAAGACTGTAATTGATTTCCTAAATGACAGATTATACACTGTAATTCTGTTTGCTTTTAACAACGGACAACGGACTCGTGTTCTAAACACTGATGATATTAGTCTTAAGCCTTTAGTAAGAAATGACATTCAAGATATAACTAAATGTAAGTGTAAATTTTCACAGTTGGTACGTGACATATGATAAAAAATGCTTTATCTGATTTATTTAAAATAGACTTTGATGTCCACCTAGACCCTAGACAACATTGAACACATGCAAAGCCCAATCAGAGCACATTGTCAAATGTATCCGGTAACAGCTTAAACTGCCAGCAAAGAACATCTAAGTCAGATTCAGACTGTTAGAAGTTGCCTTATTTTGAAGTGTATTTGTGCGTGGATTTCTTTTTTGAAAATAAAAATCACCGGGGGCTGAAATTGTCCCTCTCAGAAAGGGCCGTTAGCGCCTCCAGGAAGCACCACACGAACACCTCGTTACTGCCCCCAACATTTTTTTGTCTCTAAGAGGCCAATTCAGTGCTGTTCACTTCCAGCCCCGCTGCTAAACTATCAGTTAATTCAAATTGACTGCCCCGATGTAGATGCAATAGGTTTCAATTACTGTGTTACTCATGTTAGGAAGACAATCCTCAGCCTGTTTCCTTTGATTTTATCCATAAACTATGGAAGTGACCAACCTTTGCGCAACTGTTACTCTTCGACACACATACTTTAACCATTTCCCTTTCCTAAATATTATCATTAATGTCCACTATAATCCAATATCAATACAATATTTGAATTGACACACTGATTCAAAATACTGAACGCTTTCTTTCTTCTTACAGTATCATACAAGGAGCTACTAACTCACTTTCGCTGCAATCACACTGCAGTTACTGGTTACGTGCTTCAGTGGGATGAACAGCTTGGAGTGATTTGTCGATCTCCCTGTGACATGAATTACTGTCTCAATCAAGCAAAGTGTCAGCATCTGACAACTGGACCTGTGTGCACGTAGGAAATGCATTTATTTTAAACATTGAGCAGTTCCTTACCAATGTATTTGCATGCACATCTTCACTGCAGCATATGCCAAGCTCACACTCTTAAGTAATATCTCAAAATGTATTCATATTATTTGTGTATATTTTTACAAAAATAATTGCTCATCTCCTTGAAAAGTACTTCTCCCAAATAAAATGTGGTCAAGAAAATCCATCCCACACTTTGCCCTCAAAATCTAATCCTCACACTTTTATGGGTTAATGAAAATTCTATTCCATGAAACCTGTCCACAAAAATAAAAGCAGAATTTGGTGGAAATACTCAGCAGGTCAGGCAGTATCAATGGAGAGAGGAAGGTAGGATTAACATTACAGGTCTATGACCCTTCATAGAACCCGTTCCACCATTTCTCAGAGACCTCTCGGTTTTCTCAGAAAGATGCCAGATCGTGTGTCCTACATCATTCACCAGAATACTTCTTCAATGTCACCTAAACTCTATTAAATCCAAGAGAGTCTCTTAACTTGTACTCCCCCAACGAGCCAATTAAAATAAACTGGGCCAAAAGCAAAATACCGCGGGTGCTGGAAATCTGAAATAAAAACAGAAAACGCTGGAAATACTCAGCAGGTCAGGCAGCATCTGTGGAGAGAGAAACCGAGTTAATGGGGGAGAATGTTGCAGATGGAGGGTTGCTTCGTACGAAAGCATCCAACCCTAAAAAAATCTACGAAACTACCTGTTGGTCCCGGAGAAACATAGGATTCCGGTCTGAGGCCTTCATTTGCCGTGCTGCGCGCAGGGATCTATGTTCCATGTACGGACGTCTATGTTGCAATCACGTGGGCCTGGACCACCAATCACTGAGTAGTATTCTCATTGATAAAAATGGGAACTCCATTTGTACGAGTTCCCATTACTATCATTGAGAATAACCCCCTAAAACACCGAAATACAGCACATAACAGCACAATAAAAAAACACCTCACATATTTAAAATTAAATGTAATTAAATTTTTTATGTCCAAAAAAATATTTTTCGGACATTTTTTTAGTGTGTCTTAATAGGGTTAAAAAATAAACTTACCTTAATGGACAGAATTTTTAAATAAAAATGAATGATTAAATTAAATTTTTCTATGTTTTAAAAGTATTATGCTGGTAAAAGTAAGCTATGTGCCTGCTTTTACCAGGCGTAAAAGTTTAAAGGACTTTCACTGGGCATGAGTTGGACAAACAGCCCAATCTCTGCCGCATGGATATTCTTCCTGCGGGGTTGTGGAGATCGGAAAAGCGGCTTTTCACTTACAGTGGCGGCCATTGTTTCCGGGGCCTGCGGAAACTTCTGAACTTGGAAGATCTTGCTCACCCGTGCACCCTCCCTTTCACCCCCACCCCCCACTCCTCTTTGACAAGCACCTGGTTTGTGGGGTGGGGGTGATGGGCTGGAGACTCCACCTCCAACATAGCCACAGGGAATTTCCAGGGTCTCTGTTTCCATATTATAATTTCATGTCTGACACTAATCTACCCGTGGTCAACAGACGCTGAAGATGTAAATAGTAATTGAATGAATTGTGTATCGTTGTGCTGGTAGAGTTTTATGGCCAGTGCCCTTGATATGGTTAACCTTAACATTTAAAAGTTTTCAAATTAAAAATTTCAAAACAGATGGTATTAAGCTCCGTCGAGATATCTTGCAGGTGGGATTCCAATGATATCAGACCTAATGCTGTTTAATGTTTATTTCCAGATGTGTTCCACACACAATATATTCAAGTTACGGTGATCGCTGTGAACACCTATCCATGAACCTTGGAGCATTTTTTGGCATTTTATTTGGAGCCTTAGCATTCCTGCTCTTACTGATGTTAGCCATATTTTGCATTGTATGGAAGTACAAACGAAATGGAAGGGAAAGACTCATAAATGACACAAACAGGTATACTATATTGCTTTATATATTCCTAAGAACATTGCAAGGGATTATACAACATTTTACTGCGTTACTATTTTAGACTGTGTGCAAAATTATAATATAGTACTCAAACCCATGGCATGCAGTTATGTAATTTTTATCACCAAGCCATGAATCACAAGATTTTGCCGTGAACTAAAGCTACACTGTCAAACAATCTGAATTGCAATTCAAACTGTTCAAAAACAATTGCTACTGAGTGTAGAATTAATTTGACTGCTTTGTACACATTTAGATCTATTTGTAGTTGAAAATGCATCAGCTGTGATATAAAAGTCCACTGTGACCTGTGAATTAATGTCAACTTTTGGCGTGTGAAATTCCGGTGCAGGACAGGGCACAGCTCGGGCAGATCTCTAGTCAAGGGACCAGTAAATGCTGCAGGACCAGATTCCATCTGAATTTCACTCCATCTTGTAGCTTCAGTTATTTTCTGGTGGTGGTGGGGGTGGGGGCGGGGGCAGCAGGGCTTCTGTCAACTCTCCCTGTGGAAAGGGGGCGTGTCTGGGGAAATTCCCTGGATACCCCAAGAATTCTGCTCTTTACGCCCTCCATAGGCCCCAGTAGAACTTAGGCCAGCTGACCTGTAAAAATGTCCCAAACTTTTACGAGGGAAAGGTAATTGATCCCAGAGGGGATCATCGACTTCCGAAAGAGACCTGCTTGTTCCAGGGTCTCTCTTGGCCTGCTTTCAGCTGGCAATTTGGAACAGGCGGTGCTGATACACCTTTGGAGGCATCCTGCAAATTGGAAGGTTGCCTCGGTCTTGCAGATAACCCCATACCTGAGATTTGGACACCGTCTCTGGCCTGGGGTAGGGGTTCCAGCAGAGTGGACCCCATACCCCCGGACTTTTGGGCAAGTTTTTTATGTCAGATAGTCAATAATCTTTGGAAATTGAGATTGTTGCAATTATTGCATAAGGCTGAATTGAAAACAGTCTCAGATTTCTTGGAGTGATTATTAATAATCCAGGGTGTGATTAGTTATATAAGGCTCAATTTTGACCAAGCCCGTTTTTCGGCGCGATTCCCGGAGTTGCGCTGCTTATGTACGTTCCGAGATGCACCGAAAAGATGTTAGAACTTTGGCCACTGTCTGGCCTCTTCACTGCCGTCACGCAGCGTGGCCAGTCATTCCGCGCTGGAAAATGTGCCGGGACGTCTGCACACGCGCAGTGGTGGTTCGTGATGTCCATGCATGCGCAGTAGCGCTGCGAGTTGGCAATCGGCCATTAAAGAGCTGCATGTATTATCACGACCGAATTTCTGAAGTAGAATATCTTGTATAGAAACATAGAAAATAGGTGCAGGAGTAGGCCATTCGGCCCTTCGAGCCTGCACCGCCATTTAATATGATCATGGCTGATCATGTAACTTCAGTACCCCATTCCTGCTTTCTCTCCCTACCCCTTGATCCCTTTAGCCATAAGGGCCACATCTAACTCCCTTTTGAATATATCTAACGAACTGGCCTCAACAACTTTCTGTGGTAGAGAATTCCACAGGTTCACAACTCTCTGAATGAAGAAGTTTCTCCTCATCTCGGTCCTAAATGGCTTACCCCTTATCCTTAGACTGTGACCCCTGGTTCTGGACTTCCCCAACATCAGGAACATTCTTCCTGCATCTAACCTGTCCAATCCCATCAGAATTTTATATGTTGTTATGAGATCCCCTCTCATTCTTCTAAATTCCAGTGAATATAAGCCCAGTCGATCGAGTCTTTCTTCATATGTCAGTCCTGCTATCCCGGGAATCAGTCTGGTGAACCTTCACTGCACTCCCCCAATAGCAAGAATGTCCTTCCTCAGATTAGGAGACCAAAACTGTACACAATACTCAAGGTGTGGCCTCACCAAGGCCCTGTACAACTGCAGTAAGACCTCCCTGCTCCTATTCTCAAATCCCCTCGCTATGAAGGCCAGCATTTGCTTTCTTTACTGCCTGCTGTACCTGCATGCCAACCTTCAATGACTGATGTACCATGACACCCAGGTCTCTTGGCACCTCCTTTTTTCCTAATCTGTCACCATTCAGAAAAAAATCTATAATTGTTAGTAAAATGCTTTCTTGTTATTTTATTCATCAGTTCACTCAGGGCTTATGTGTTGATGCTCTCGCTCTTAAAGCCAGCTAGGATACAGAGAAAGGCAATAACAGATGATTCTCAGATGCAATTATACAGAGAGAGACAGAGCTGAGCTTTGTTTCATTGGAGAAAAGATTAAAAGGGGTGGGGAGAACAGGAATCCTGTCCGTAAAATTTTGAGAAGCACTAATTATGTGCTATTTATTTGGACTGAACTCTGGGCATAGTGAGAATAGAGATTGGAATTTTTTTTGCCAGCTACCCCCCCCAGCACTAAGAGACCGCACCAGGAGGCCGGGTGGCAGGGCTAGGGGTGGGCAGGAGAACTGATGGTGCCCCTGCTTGCCAGTAATTTCTATTAGTTCTCCTGCTCGCCCCTAGTCCTCACCGAGTGGCCTCCCGGTGCATTGTCCCGCCCCTAGCCAGGCCGAGTGGCCTCCCGGTGCGTTGTCCCGCCCCTAGCCAGGCCGAGTGGCCTCCCGGTGCATTGTCCCGCCCCTAGTCCTCACCGAGTGGCCTCCCGGTGCATTGTCCCGCCCCTAGTCCTCACCGAGTGGTCTCCCGGTGCGTTGTCCCGCCCCTAGCCCAGGCCGAGTGGTCTCCCGGTGCATTGTCCCGCCCCTAGCCCAGGCCGAGTGGTCTCCCGGTGCGTTGTCCCGCCCCTAGCCCAGGCCGAATGGTCTCCCGGTGCATTGTCCCGCCCCTAGTCCTCACCGAGTGGCCTCCCGGTGCATTGTCCCACCCCTAGCCAGGCCGAGTGGCCTCCCGGTGCATTGTCCCGCCCCTAGTCCTCACCGAGTGGCCTCCCGGTGCATTGTCCCGCCCCTAGTCCTCACCGAGTGGCCTCCCGGTGCATTGTCCCGCCCCTAGTCCTCACCGAGTGGTCTCCCGGTGCGTTGTCCCGCCCCTAGCCCAGGCCGAGTGGTCTCCCGGTGCATTGTCCCGCCCCTAGCCCAGGCCGAGTGGTCTCCCGGTGCGTTGTCCCGCCCCTAGCCCAGGCCGAATGGTCTCCCGGTGCATTGTCCCGCCCCTAGTCCTCACCGAGTGGCCTCCCGGTGCATTGTCCCACCCCTAGCCAGGCCGAGTGGCCTCCCGGTGCATTGTCCCGCCCCTAGTCCTCACCGAGTGGCCTCCCGGTGCATTGTCCCGCCCCTAGCCAGGCCGAGTGGTCTCCCGGTGCGTTGTCCCGCCCCTAGCCCAGGCCGAATGGTCTCCCGGTGCATTGTCCCGCCCCTAGTCCTCACCGAGTGGCCTCCCGTTGCATTGTCCCGCCCCTAGTCCTCACCGAGTGGCCTCCCGTTGCATTGTCCCGCCCCTAGTCCTCACCGAGTGGTCTCCCGGTGCGTTGTCCCGCCCCTAGTCCTCACCGAGTGGCCTCCCGGTGCGTTGTCCCGCCCCTAGTCCTCACCGAATGGCCTCCCGGTGCATTGTCCCGCCCCTAGTCCTCACCGAGTGGTCTCCCGGTGCATTGTCCCGCCCCTAGTCCTCACCGAGTGGTCTCCCAGTGTATTGTCCCGCCCCTAGCCAGGCCGAGTGGTCTCCCGGTGCGTTGTCCCGCCCCTAGCCCAGGCCGAGTGGCCTCCCGGTGCATTGTCCCGCCCCTAGCCCAGGCCAAGTGGTCTCCCGGTGTGTTGTCCCGCCCCTAGTCCTCACCGAGTGGTCTTCCAGTGCATTGTCCCACCCCTAGCCAGGCCGAGTGGTCTCCCGGTGCGTTGTCCCGCCCCTAGCCCAGGCCGAGTGGTCTCCCGGTGCATTGTCCCACCCCTAGCCCAGGCCGAGTGGTCTCCCACACCGGCCCGCCCCTAGCTCAGGTCGAGTGGTCTCCCGGTGCATTGTCCCACCCCTAGCCCAGGCCGAGTGGTCTCCCGGTGCGTTGTCCCGCCCCTAGCTCAGGTCGAGTGGTCTCCCGGTGCGTTGTCCCACCCCTAGCCCAGGCCGAGTGGTCTCCCGGTGCGTTGTCCCGCTCCTAGCCCAGGCCGAGTGGTCTCCCGCCCTGGCCTGCCCCTAGCCCAGGCCGAGTGGTCTCCTGGTGCGTTGTCCCACCCCTAGCCCAGGCCGAGTGGTCTCCCGCCCTGGCCCGCCCCTAGCCCAGGCCGAGTGGTCTCCCGGTGCGTTGTCCCGCCCCTAGCCCAGGCCGAGTGGTCTCCCGGTGCGTTGTCCCACCCCTAGCCCTGGCCAAGTGGTCTCCCGCCCTGGCCCGCCCCTAGCTCAGGCCAAGTGGTCTCCCGCCCTGGCCCACTGCCTTTCCGGGCTGTGCAGAAAGGTGAATTGCAGTTGAAGATGAAGGTCAGATTTAATTTTTTATTTCTTATAGAATTGTTAGTAGTTTTTGTTTGCAAACATTGCTAAGGATAAGGCTTGGTTGTTTCAGGTTCAGGTCCTCTCCGCTTCCCGCCCCTATCCCAGGCCGAATGGCCTCCGATGTACTTACCTGCGCCGATTTCTTTAACTCTCCGCAAGGGATTTCTCAAGTGGCCACATACGCTGGCCTAAGTAGAAATTAAGTAACTATTAGCTGGCCAATGTTGCCTAAATGGGCAGAACTGGCGTGAGTGGCTGGTAACGCCCTCTTTTGAGAAAAAGAAAACGAACCTAAAAAAACATAACTAAGTGAGTTACGCTGGTGCAAATTGATTGGGGAAACTGGGGATTTTTAAATTATGTCAGAAAAAGCAGGTTACTCCAAAAAAAAACTGAGCAACTTCTGGCCAAAATGGTACCATTCAGATTTACTGACAGCTCAGAATTTTATTTATTACAGCACTTGTGACGCAGATAACCATACAACATTCTCTTGGAGAAATAATCTATGTAAGTATTATAGTTATAATCTTACATGTTTATACCTCAGACTCTCCAGCCTAAGCATGAGTAATCATTTTGTGTCTGTTATGTCATCTTTTTTAACTCAGCCTTTGTGTATCTGTTGCATTGATTTGAATGTTTATATCTTTTTAATTACTGATGTAGTATAGCTTACAGGATTCATTGAATAGTGGGGTTCATTTCAGTTATGTTAGCAAACAAAAAGATTTATTATAGTGTAACATTAATGGCTTTAAAATCATTTCACTGATAAGACCTGATACAGCACACCCTCATAAGTTGACCATTCCCCCTTAACTTGACCATGTGGCAAAGTTCACTTTTGTTTTCTTTGAATCCTGTTTTAAAATTAATATCGGGAAATCACTTTTATCCCATTAAATCAGGCACCCTACCCTGGATTTTCTGCCCCGTTTTTCGGCAATAGTTCAGAAGCTGTGGCATGAGATGGGACACTGAATCCCCGGAATCCGCCACCACTTCCAGGATTTGCCGATGGAAGTAACACCAAAAATGGAATATATCTGACGATAATTAAATCAGACATTAATGAGGGGAAGATTTTCCATCATGAGCAGCTTGTCAACATTAAGTGTCAAGAACATTGATGTCTTTCTGCATTCCAGCATTGCTAAGATAGCAGAGGGGGGTTTAAAATACAAAGAGCTGCCTTGCGCAATGCAGAGTGATCAATCCCACTCGGCAAGGTGGGAAAACCAGTACTCAGCCGGCACCACCAACCATCCTGTGCTGCAGGAAGCCCCACAGTAACTCCCCTCCCTCCACTTCAGCAGGTCACTCAGCAGTGGAGCAAGTACTGCCAATAACATTGGCATAATAAGTGAATCAGTTGTGCATAAGACAAATTGAACTCACTAAACCTCTGTTATATGGGTTATATACATATTGTTACAATAACAGTGGAAATCTGTCATTTAGTGAAATTTTATCTTGGTGCCTTGCGTTTATTCATATTATTTTAACATAGTGCCTATTGAATGTCATTTGTAATGACATTTATTTGCTGTTTCAGTTTCTTCCCCGATGAAAGATAGCCACATTTTGCCTTCTTTGGATGAGCAGAATCTGACTTCGTTGGCCTGGAAACCACATCTTCAACATGTCAACACAACTGCTGAGGTATAAAATAACACGTGCTTCTCACAGTGATGTGAATATTATAATACCTGAAATATAACAGGCATTCTTCTGTGTCTTACTTAGTTCTAATAGTTTTTAATTCTGGTGCAGTAATATTGTAGTAAAAGGAATAGCGTGCCGATTCCCACACTGCTCCCTGGAATGGACCCGGCCTGCTGATGGTCCTGCAGGCCGAGAATGCGCCGTTGGCGTGGAAGCAAGTCATCCTCGCTTCGAGGGACTGTCTATGATGATGATGAAAAGAAATAACTTCACAAACCATAGTATTACATAAAAGACACTATCACTGTGGCTAGAGGCTTTTGTGCTCCATATTTAGATTAAACCAAAAGAATAAAAGTGATCATCATATCAACATAGGCAGTCCCTCGAAGCGAGGATGATTTGCTTCCACGCCAAAAAGGGATGAGTTCACAGGTGTTTCAATGAAGGAGCTAATATTCCAGATCCCGAACTACATGTTGAAGGGTGGAAGATGCCTGTGCGTGGATTTTTTTAACGTGGGGTGACCGTTGCACACCAGCCACCACACGGGCTTGACAGAGCGAGGTCTTGGTCCAGTGGCAAGGGTTACTCAGACTAACTGGAGACCAGCTCTGCTGCACAGACCGAGCGGCACACATATCGCAGTGTGGGCTGGCCCGTGCTGCCCCCGAGCCCTCACCTCTTCTGGGCCCCAGATTCATGCCTCTCCTGGGTCCCAGTCACTTCCCTCTACGGACTCTTGCCGCTCCTTCGCCCCTCCTGCTGTGCCTGGCCGCACTGCAGTCAGCGACCTGGCTTCCCAGCCATCGCCCTCCTGCAGCAGCACGCGCTGCTCCCTGCAGTGGTATACCGCCTCACGCTGCTCCCTGCAGTGGTATACCGCCCCACGCTGCTCCCTGCAGTGGTATACCGCACCACGCTGCTCCCTGCAGTGGTATACCGCCCCACGCTGCTCCCTGCAGTGGTATACCGCCCCACGCTGCTCCCTGCAGTGGTATACCGCCCCACGCTGCTCCCTGCAGTGGTATACCACCCCACGCTGCTCCCTGCAGTGGTATACCGCCTCACGCTGCTCCCTGCAGTGGTATACCGCCTCACGCTGCTCCCTGCAGTGGTATACCGCCCCACACTGCTCCCTGCAGTGGTATACCACCCCACGCTGCTCCCTGCAGTGGTATACCGCCTCACGCTGCTCCCTGCAGTGGTATACCACCCCACGCTGCTCCCTGCAGTGGTATACCACCCCACGCTGCTCCCTGCAGTGGTATACCGCCTCACGCTGCTCCCTGCAGTGGTATACCACCCCACGCTGCTCCCTGCAGTGGTATACTGCCCCACGCTGCTCCCTGCAGTGGTATACCGCCTCACGCTGCTCCCTGCAGTGGTATACCGCCCCACACTGCTCCCTGCAGTGGTATACCGCCTCACGCTGCTCCCTGCAGTGGTATACCGCCTCACGCTGCTCCCTGCAGTGGTATACCGCCCCACGCTGCTCCCTGCAGTGGTATACCGCCCCACGCTGCTCCCTGCAGTGGTATACCGCCCCACGCTGCTCCCTGCAGTGGTATACCGCCTCATGCTGCTCCCTGCAGTGGTATACCGCCCCACGCTGCTCCCTGCAGTGGTATACCGCCTCACGCTGCTCCCTGCAGTGGTATACCGCCTCACGCTGCTCCCTGCAGTGGTATACCGCCCCACGCTGCTCCCTGCAGTGGTATACTGCCTCACGCTGCTCCCTGCAGTGGTATACCGCCACACGCTGCTCTCTCCAATGGCCCCGGCCTGCTGATGGTCCTGCAGGCCGGGACCACGCCGATTTATAAAAGTGATACCTTACTTAACAATTACAAAAGAACAGCAGCTCTAATTGGTCCAGACTTCAGTATCTTCCTTCGCATCTTAATTGCTCCACTGTTTTTTTCCAATTCCCTCTCTTTTTCACTCCTGCACACATGTACATAAAAGACTACACAAGTCTATCACAGGAGGATAGCTTTAAAGTAATTGTGTTGTTACTTAGTAGAGATATGAATAAAACATTAACTGATCTCAAGAGGTTACTGATGATTTTTTCTCATTTTGAGAATTGTGTGGATTTCACAGAATAGGCCATTTCTCCCCCTCCCCACACTTTGAGATTCCTCTCTCCTACTTGCTACATGTCTCCAAGAGCCAGCCTCCTACCTGCTCAAATGCCTTTGAGATTTCTGCCAACCACCATATCCTTGAAATCTCCCACTGTCTCTCTGCCATTGGAATCCTCAACATTCTCTGTGCCTCTCTCATTCTTTCTGTATCTCTGAGATCCTAAAAGACCTTTTCTTTGTTTCTGACGTCTCATATCCTTCCGCAGTTTCTGGAATTCCTACTCCAACTTTGTCTCTGAGATTGTGCCTGGTCTTTCCTTATCTGACAAGTCCCAGCACTTTCACATCACCAAGAGGCCACATCTCGCTCTCCTTTGCCCTCTCCTTTCTGCAGCATTTGGCTCACTCTGTGTCAAAGAAAGCCTCCTGTGCCCTCCACGCCTCTAAAGATCTCTTTAATTCAAATGTCTCATTTGCATGTTTGCTCAATTCATGCAATTTCAGTTTCAAGCCGAGATTCCACCCACTCTTAAACCATCCTACTAACCACCTGCTCCATTTATATTCTCACCTTTCCTTCCACCAGGATTGCCATTCTCTCATTTTGACCCTGCAAAAAAAACAGCATTTTGGTGTTCTGAAGACCAGTGCTTTATTTCTGGTGAAGGGTTACCTCCAAATTGTTAACCTATTTATTTCAAATGTTGAATGGATGTCATTGTTCATCTCCAGCATTTTCTGTATTTTCTCCCTGTACCTTTGTTTTCTTTTGGTAATAATCTTTAATTTATGCCGTCTGGTTACTGACTCACTGACCAGTGGAAATAATTTTTCCTTATTCACCGGAAAACCCGACATATGTTTTGCACCAAGGTCAGATTTCCTCATTACCTTTTCTTTATAATGAAAGGAGCCCAGTTTTTCTAATTTCCATCGAACGAAAGCTTCTCATCCCTGGTATCTTCTTCATCAACTTCTTCTGCACCCTCATGGCTTTGACATCCTTTCTAAAGTAAGGCACTCAGAACTAGACACGATATTGTAACTGTGGCCTAATTAATGATTTGTACAAATTTAGAATAAGCTCTTTGCTTCATTGTTCCATACCTCTATTTATATAACATGTACAATGTTTATACTGCAATATTAGTTTGTCCTGCCACATAGTTGCTGATTCATATAATGTAGTTTTGTTAAATTGTGTTCACAGCAACAGCAATAAAAATACACAGAAAACTACAGCCCAATATACTATAGAAGTGTTTCTGTGGTCCAATGCTCAGCAGGAAAATTGCACTTGGAGGAAGCAATATTATTTTAGCTGCTATTCTCTGATCTATGATCCCCCTGAGCAAAGCTTCCCAAGCAGAGAGTCGGAATAAACGGGTCCTTTTCCGAATGGCAGGCAGTGGCTAGTGGGGTGCCGCAGGACTCAGTGCTGGGACCCCAGATATTTACAATATACATCAATGATTTAGATGAAGGAATTGAGTGTAATATCTCCAAGTTTGCAAATGACACTAAGCTGGATGGCAGTATGAGCTGTGACGAGGATGCTAAGAGGCTTCAGGATGACTTGGGCAGGTTAGGTGAGTGGGCAAATGCATGGCAGATGCAGTATAATGTGGATAAATGTGAGGTTATCCACTTTGCTGGCAAAAACATGAAAGCAGAATATTATCTGAACGGCGACAGATTAGGAAAAGGGGAGGTGCAATGAGACCTGAGTGTCATGGTACATCAGTCATTGAAAGTTGGCATGCAGGTACAGCAGGCGGTGAAGAAGGCAAATGGCATGTTGGCCTTCATAGCTCGGGGATTTGAGTATAGGAGCAGGGAGGTCTTACTGCAGTTGTACAGGGCCTTGGTGAGGCCTCACCTGGAATATTGTGTTCAGTTTTGATCTCCTAATCTGAGGAAGGGTGTTCTTGCTATTGAGGGAGTGCAGCGAAGGTTCACTGGACTGATTCCCGGGATGGCAGGATTGACATAGGAGGAGAGACTGGATCGACCGGGCCTGTATTCACTGGAGTTCAGAAGGATGAGAGGGGATCTCATAGAAACATATAAAATTCTGATGGGAGGGGACAGGTTAGATGCAGGAAGAATGTTCCCGATGTTGAGGAAGTCCAGAACCAGGGGTCACAGTCTAAGGATAAGGGGTAAGCCACTTAGGACCGAGATGAGACCGAGGGGGAGTGTTTGCTAGTGCTGTTGGGGAGGATTTAAACTAATATGGCAGGGGGATGGGAACCAATGCAGGGAGACACAGGGAAACAAAAAGGAGGCAAAAGCAAAAGACAGAAAGGAGATGAGGAAAAGTGGAGGGCAGAGAAACCCAAGGCAAAGAACAAAAAGGGCCACTGTACAGCAAAATTCTAAAAGGACAAAGGGTGTTAAAACAACAAGCCTGAAGGCTTTGTGTCTTAATGCAAGGAGTATCCGCAATAAGGTGGATGAATTAACTGTGCAAATAGATGTTAACAAATATGATGTGATTGGGATTACGGAGACGTGGCTCCAGGATGATCAGGGCTGGGAACTCAACATCCAGGGGTATTCAACATTCAGGAAGGATAGAATAAAAGGAAAAGGAGGTGGGGTAGCATTGCTGGTTAAAGAGGAGATTAATGCAATAGTTAGGAAAGACATTAGCTTGGATGACGTGGAATCTATATGGGTAGAGCTGCAGAACACCAAAGGGCAAAAAACGTTAGTAGGAGTTGTGTACAGACCTCCAAACAGTAGTAGGGATGTTGGGGAGGGCATCAAACAGGAAATTAGGGGTGCATGCAATAAAGGTGTAGCAGTTATAATGGGTGACTTTAATATGCACATAGATTGGGCTAGCCAAACTTGAAGCAATACGGTGGAGGAGGATTTCCTGGAGTGCATAAGGGATGGTTTTCTAGACCAATATGTCGAGGAACCAACTAGGGGGGAGGCCATCTTAGACTGGGTGTTGTGTAATGAGAGAGGATTAATTAGCAATCTCATTGTGCGAGGCCCCTTGGGGAAGAGTGACCATAATATGGTGGAATTCTGCATTAGGATGGAGAATGAAACAGTTAATTCAGAGACTATGGTCCAGAACTTAAAGAAGGGTAACTTTGAAGGTATGACGCATGAATTGGCTAGGATAGATTGGCGAATGATACTTAGGGGGTTGACTGTGGATGGGCAATGGCAGACATTTAGAGACCGCATGGATGAATTACAACAATTGTACATTCCTGTCTGGCGTAAAAATAAAAAAGGGAAGGTGGCTCAACCGTGGCTATCAAGGGAAATCAGGGATAGTATTAAAGCCAAGGAAGTGGCATACAAATTGGCCAGAAATAGCAGCGAACCCGGGGACTGGGAGAAATTTAGAACTCAGCAGAGGAGGACAAAGGGTTTGATTAGGGCAGGGAAAATAGAGTACGAGAAGAAGCTTGCAGGGAACATTAAGGCGGATTGCAAAAGTTTCCAAAGATATGTAAAGAGAAAAAGGTTAGTAAAGACAAACGTAGGTCCCCTGCAGTCAGAATCAGGGGAAGTCATAACGGGGAACAAAGAAATGGCAGACCAATTGAACAAGTACTTTGGTTCGGTATTCACTAAGGAGGACACAAACAACCTTCCGGATATAAAAGGGGTCAGAGGGTCTCGTAAGGAGGAGGAACTGAGGGAAATCTTTATTAGTCGGGAAATTGTGTTGGGGAAATTGATGGGATTGAAGGCCGATAAATCCCCAGGGCCTGATGGACTGCATCCCAGAGTACTTAAGGAGGTGGCCTTGGAAATAGCGGATACATTGACAGTCATTTTCCAACATTCCATTGACTCTGGATCAGTTCCTATCGAGTGGAGGGTAGCCAATGTAACCCCACTTTTTAAAAAAGGAGGGAGAGAGAAAACAGGGAATTATAGACCGGTCAGCCTGACCTCAGTAGTGGGTAAAATGATGGAATCAATTATTAAGGATGTCATAGCAGCGCATTTGGAAAATGGTGACATGATAGGTCCAAGTCAGCATGGATTTGTGAAAGGGAAATCATGCTTGACAAATCTTCTGGAATTTTTTGAGGATGTTTCCAGTAAAGTGGACAAAGGAGAACCAGTTGATGTGGTATATTTGGACTTTCAGAAGGCTTTCGACAAGGTCTCACACAAGAGATTAATGTGCAAAGTTAAAGCACATGGGATTGGGGGTAGTATGCTGACATGGATTGAGAACTGGTTGTCAGACAGGAAGCAAAGAGTAGGAGTAAACGGGTACTTTTCAGAATGGCAGGCAGTGACTAGTGGGGTGCCGCAAGGTTCTGTGCTGGGGCCCCAGCTGTTTACATTGTACATGAATGATTTAGACGAGGGGATTAAATGCAGTATCTCCAAATTTGCGGATGACACTAAGTTGGGTGGCAGTGTGAGCTGCGAGGAGGATGCTATTAGGCTGCAGAGTGACTTGGATAGGTTAGGTGAGTGGGCAAATGCATGGCAGATGAAGTATAATGTGGATAAATGTGAGGTTATCCACTTTGGTGGTAAAAACAGAGAGACAGACTATTATCTTAATGGTGACAGATTAGGAAAAGGGAAGGTGCAACGAGACCTGGGTGTCATGGTACATCAGTCATTGAAGGTTGGCATGCAGGTACAGCAGGCGGTTAAGAAAGCAAATAGCATGTTGGCCTTCATAGCGAGGGGATTTGAGTACAGGGGCAGGGAGGTGTTGCTACAGTTGTACAGGGCCTTGGTGAGGCCACACCTGGAGTATTGTGTACAGTTTTGGTCTCCTAACCTGAGGAAGGACATTCTTGCTATTGAGGGAGTGCAGCGAAGATTCACCAGACTGATTCCCAGGATGGTGGGACTGACCTATCAAGAAAGACTGGATCAACTGGGCTTGTATTCACTGGAGTTCAGAAGAATGAGAGGGGACCTCATGGAAACGTTTAAAATTCTGACGGGTTTAGACAGGTTAGATGCAGGAAGAATGTTCCCAATGTTGGGGAAGTCCAGAACCAGGGGTCACAGTCTGAGAATAAGGGGTAAGCCATTTAGGATCGAGATGAGGAGAAACTTCTTCACCCAGAGAGTGGTGAACCTGTGGAATTCTCTACCACAGAAAGTAGTTGAGGCCAATTCACTAAATATATTCAAAAGGGAGTTAGATGAAGTCCTTACTACTCGGGGGATCAAGGGTTATGGCGAGAAAGCAGGAAGGGGGTACTGAAGTTTCATGTTCAGCCATGAACTCATTGAATGGCGGTGCAGGCTAGAAGGGCTGAATGGCCTGCTCCTGCATCTATTTTCTATGTTTCTATGTTTCTATGAGGAGAAACTTCTTCACCCAGAGAGTTGTTAACCTGTGGAATTCTCTACCGCAGAGAGTTGTTGATGCCAGTTCGTTGGATATATTTAAGAGGGAGTTAGATGTGGCCCTTACGGCTAAAGGGATCAAGGGGTATGGAGAGAAAGCAGGAAAGGGGTACTGAGGTGAATGATCAGCCATGATCTTATTGAATGGTGTTGCAGGCCCGAAGGGCTGAATGGCCTACTCCTGCACCTATTTTTTAATGTTTCTTTCTATGGTTCATTGGAAGCTCAAAATCATCTCTTATATTCCCTCTCTTATGTTTAGCCATTCATGGTACATTGAACCCTTAAGTACAGTATCTACCATACCTGATGAACATATTCTTTTTTAGATAAAAATTCAAAGACCATCACTCAAGAGAAATGGTGTTGATTCTGATGTACCATAAATCCATCAGCACAGCACTGAGGAATTGAATGAAGCTTCGGTCAGTAGCTTGCGAATAGTGACACACTGGCATAAAGGAGCTGACAAGCCAACACTCTACTACAAGGATACGGGTTCATTCGATATGCATACTTGAATCAGTTTTCAGTTACCTATACTCGAAACCAACAATATCCTCCAATATTATATTCTATAGAAAACACTTTATGTTCAAATTAGCAACTAATAGTCTCCATAATAATACTTTCAGTAAATTCCATAATGGTTCATACGAATTAAAGGGTGTGTTTCATTCCTGGTAATATCTACACCTTATTGTTTACAGTCAATTGCCATTCATTACTCTGTGAGAGTTATCAGTGGCATACCTGCTGCTAAGAATACTATCTGTTATAATAATATATAATTCCTCAATATTTCTTCTATGCTGAAACTTACAAGTTATATTTACAATAATCATTAAATCATTACATATGTGTATCATTTTAGAGCACTATTTTTATAATGTTTATATTACTATATTTGATATGACTAGTGGGTCATCAAATTGCAAATGCAATGTTACTATACAGAAGCTGATTTTTTATGATAGTAAGGTACAATTTGAACGTGTAAGGTATATTTTTTATTTGGTGAAAGGCAATAGAACTTACTTTTATGAAAAGCACTAGAGGAGGAGTCATGTGTTTAATGTAATCTGAAGCAAATCATTAAAAAATTCTACACAATATATATATAAAAATGTTGAAAGATTAAAATAAAGCAATCAAGTGATCTAACCAGTGGCAGATTTTTTATTTGCTCTTGGGATGTCGCAAGGCTGTATTTATTTCCTATCCCTATTTGCCCTGGAGGAATTAAGAGTCAGCCATTTAGCACAGGATTGGAGTCTCGTGTCGGCTGGACCAGCTTGGGGTGTTAAGTTCCAGTTCGGTTTTATCATGTAGCTTCCATGGTCATTTTTCTTGGTGCCAGGCCACTAATTACCAGATTTATTGAATTCAATTTCACGACTTGCCATGGTATGATTTGAACTCGCAGAGCTAGATTTTCCTTTGAATTACTGCCATTTGAGGGCCGATTTGGGGTGGCAAGTAGAGGGAAATGTTTCTTAAAAGCTACCAGCTCAAATTCCCACAAAAAAACTGCACTTGAATTCTCCTTCCAAGATAAAGCACCAGTTGCCTTTAAAGCCCGACACAAGTCTATCCAAGTCTAGAGGGAGTGGCTGACCCCTCTATCACAATCTCCACCATTTCTGCCCCAAACCTGGATCAAATAATTGCCACCATTATATCAGTGATTGCAAAAGTAGCTGTAAGGTAACCCCGAGGCGAATACGACATTGAGGTATCCATTTTACATACTGCTACTAAAGGTTTGAGTTTCTCTACCTTCACAGCAATCTTTTGACTACTTTGATTACTGAGTGAGGACCTTTCCTGCAACTTTTACTCACCGGTGTTCATGGGCTGGATTTTCGGTTGCCAAATGCCTCAGTTAGCGGCCAGAGGGGGTGTTGATGGGAGTGTAAGAGGTTACCGACCGGGAGCACAGCGTTTAGCTCCCCGACCAAAAATTAATTCGAGGTTCACCAGGGGTGCAAACCAGTAGTGCCTGGCTGCTGCCAATCACGACTCACGACGTATTCCTGGTGCAATGACCACGCTTGGGTCCCGGTCGGAAAATTAGGTGCAGCTGCCTCATTTAGTGGCCACCAAGAACAACATCTGGAAAATCAGTCGGTACAGGCTTGTAGAGTCGTTAACTGGTGGCTACTTAAAGGGATGAGGAAGCACTTCCCTCGGAGGTCACATTCAGTGTTACATTTACACACAGCACGGTGGTGAGCCTCTGAGTTTGCAGCGGCACACATACTTCAGCTTGAAAGAAACTTCTTTGTGAAACTTTAATGGGGGCGTTACTTGTTCGCCAGTGTCACATTCTACATGCTCTACCAAGGCATCAGCAACAGAGAAGGACTGTTGGGCATGTTGGCGGCTGAAGGAGGAGACCCCCTAGATGTCGGAGCAGGAGACCTTACCCCTCACAGCTTTACCGGCGGCAAAACACATACCTGCACCTCTCAGAGGAGCAGTGTGTCACAGTGATGCTGTTATAGAAAGAAACCACTCGAAGTCACAAGTGCACTGTGATATGAGAAATCTTTAATACAAGCATGCAGGGGAGAGCCTTTCAGTGTACCGAAGACTCTCAAAATTCCAGTCATGTGCCGACTCAGTTATACATGATCAGGAGGAAGTGAAACTCCACAGTTGACAAAGACAAGCCTATATAAGGGTGACAATTGCTTGACCATTAACTACTGATCATGTAAGCTTAAACAGATGTCTCCTGTTAACTCGACTGTCTCGGCCGCAAGGTCTTTATGGTCGTCATTCCTTCCCCTTATCTGTACTCAATCTTTAATTGTCCCTTGTTTCAGGGTTTTAGAAACATGTTTATGTCTAACCTACTGAAGACTGTGGTTTTAACATTTTTTAGTTTACATATGGCCCCTCTTCCCATCATGGCTTGCGGTTACAATAGATTATTATTAACATAGCCACTGACATCTTTAAAAGATCATACTGACTTACACGTGATGGAATAATACATGATGCTCATTACATCAGTACATTAAATAATACTAGCTCGCAACATCAGCCCTTCCTGTTGGCCCCCTGATCAGACCTTGTCCGATCCAGGTAGGTCTGATCCAGGTACGTCCGATCCAGGTAGGTCCAATCCAGGTAGGTCTGATCCAGGTAGGTCCGATCCAGGTAGGTCCGATCCAGGTAGGTCCGATCCAGGTAGGTCTGATCCAGGTAGGTCTGATCCAGGTAGGTCCGATCCAGGTAGGTCCGATCCAGGTAGGTCTGATCCAGGTAGGTCCGATCAAGGTAGGACACACATAGCCTCAAATTCTCTACCCATGAGATTGTCCAGGGATCCTACTGGACTCAGGCGGGTGTCGAGTTCATAAATTTAAAGGTTCTCTTACAGCTTCACCGATGTTCTGGTGATATTGGATAGGTTTGGAACTATATATATGCCAGATGTATATGACATACTGATTTATCGGTACTTCCTTCTCTGGGAGCGATTCTGTAACTACGGACACCTTTGTTTGACATCATCACCACTTGTACCATCATCATTCTTTGGTAGCAACAGATACACAGACTGGTAATCAGGATGAGCACTGAGGCGATGGCGGCCGCCATTCTCCATATCTCCCACCAGTTATAGTGCAAAGGACCTGACCTAGGCCTATTGGTGGCTGAGTCCTCCAGTGCCTTGGCTATTCCTTTGGCCAACTCTACTTGAACCCCCCTAGTGATGATCTGCCGACTTTTGACAGATGTATCTCATTGTCGTGGTCAGGGCCTTCTCTACTGCGGCCTGAGCGACCTTCCCTAGTGTGTCATCTACATCCTGCTCATCATCCCACCGTGGGCTAAAGACCGGTCCGGTGAGGGCTCAACCTGTCAGGTGGAAGTGTCCCAAGCTAAAGAAGTCTGAGATTTGGAGACATAAGGTATAATTATTCGCACATCTCAATTGTCCGTAGAGGTAGTTCCTTTTGTCAGACAGAAGACACCACTGGGTTGGGGCTGATTGTACTACTCTGGAGGTACCCTCTAGTGGCTTGACTGTCATCACCACTGCAGAGTTGCTATCTATAGGTTTCAGGGTATTGGAGATACATACTATGTAGTGCTGTGATTTGGTGCAACTCTCACCCTTGGTCAGTATACCCATGTGTCCCTACTTGGTAAACCAACATGTCTCTGACCGCTCCCAGAGATTCAAATTTATATCCCCCTGGATACATTCCACTCTTGTGTGCTTGTGGTATTATCATTAAGAACTTAAACATGCCTGCTGGCCCCCCATTTGTGGGTCCTGTTTATTTTCCCCCACACTAGTCAGGTCCACACTCCTGCCCTCCCCATATGCATGCCGGAGTACTGTCCCCAAGGTAATGTCTTCAACATCCGATTTTTACATCCTCGATTAAGTCTGGAGCCAGCATGTCACATGCTCACTCCTTGGACTGCGAGTTGGTCGTGTCTGTTCTGGCTTTCTCTAGTTCCTTTATTCCCTTCTGTAATCTGAACCCTTGCACTTGTACCGTGGTGAGCACATACTCCGTTCCCTGGGTTGCAAATCGTACACCCCCAGCACTCTCTTTTGCCACCCATGAGGTGTAACCATTTATACTCGAGATCTGATGTGAATTTAGAACTGAATTAGCACTTCCAAACAGACACCCGACATCTCCCAATATACCACGCCTGTTCCTTCCTCGAGGGCCTGTATCTCAAAGGCTATGCGGCTTTTATAATCCCTGATCAGATGACGCAATTTACGTTTGACCCAGGTGACTGATTCCAGATGGTCACTACAATTGGCTTCTAATGTTTTTTACCAGGCTACTGAGATTATATGTTGCTTCCACGGTGACCATGGTGACGTCGTGTAACAATGTTTTTGGATTCCCTATCCTAATCCGGGGGTGATACAGTGGTGGGACATTGTGTCAGTTTCTGGTACCCACATGTCATTCGATCAAAACATCTTGGTTCAGTACATCCTAACCGTTTAATTACAGAGCTACACAATTCCTGACAATATTGTCCCTCAAATTCTGGTTCCCAGATAAATGGGATATTTTAGTCCATCCTGCTGCAATGCTCACATCATGGACGATCATTTCTCAGGCATAGCGTCATTTGCCCAGTCCTATCGCAGTCCTGTAAGTATTATATCTCCATTGGTATCCATACTACTCTGTGGATGTGCGTGTTCGCCCCATCCCCCTCGAAACCCATTCCAGCGACTCTATAACTCTTTATTTGGAAGGCCAACCAAAAGACCAACCACCTGGCTTAACACTGAGATTCTCCCTCTCAAAAAGCAAGGAGGCCTCGTGAGTTGGATTGGTTGTCCTGGCGCAGATAGTTTGAGTTCAACACTACAGCTAGGGTTCACATATCCTTCGTTTAACTGCATGATGCACTTGGGCCCGACTTTCCATACCCTGGTAGTGTATGTACGCATGATGACCCGATCGTAATTCATATATTGGGTTTCTTTACCCATTCTCCTTTCCCTCCCTGTGGTAGTTGCACATACTGTCCTAGGTGCAAACAAGTACTCTTATCAATGTGCACAGTGGGCACCTCCCATGCCGTTGTAGTTGTCAGGAGAGTGATCACTACTTTGCCATCCATCCGGCCGCCATTGAGCTGTGGGTTTATCTGAAACAAAATAGTTCAGAGACCTGCTGCTAGCCCTCCTGTTGATAGAAACAGAATGTGAATTATGAGGCTTAACCTGGGACCAATGTTTCCATCTACTTCCACTGGGAGGTATTCAGGTATACGCACGTATCGCTAGTCACGAGGACCATGTCGGGTCCAGACCATCGAGGCACCAGTCCCGGTTTGGATGGCACTCCCTTTACCATTACCCTGTCTCCCATTCTCGGAGGCCCCGATGGCTCGAGTTCGGGCCTGTGCCTATCTCGGTCTGCTGCCTCTTGCTGCTGCTTTATTTCCGCTTTCATCCCCTGAAGTTGTTTGTACAGTTCTGTTACGTACCGCTCCCTAGCCCCTACTATCACCCCTTCTGGTAGTTTCATAGCTTCCCAGTCATTAATTCGTACGGGGTCAGCCCTATCGTCCGACTGGGGGGTCGCTCGCAGTCTCATTAATATGGTCGGGAGGACATATACCTAGTTTTTAACCATGCTTGCAATTGCTTTTGCTATAGCTGTTTTCAGTGTCCTATTCATACATTCCACCATTCCAGAATTTTGAGGGTGGTAAGGTACGTGAAACCTCAGATTCACTCCCAATAACTGACATTCCATTTTCATGACTCTCCCCTTAAAATGGGTCCCCTGGTCTGAATCTTATTTGTAGGGGGACCCCCATCAAGGTATCACTTTCTCTGCCCAGATTTTTGCAGCGGTATCGGTGGTACAATCTCACATTGGGAAGGCCTCTACCCAATGGGTGAAATGGTCCATTATTACCAGACATTAGGTTTTCCTCTGCTCTTTGGAAGAGGACCGGTGAAGTCAATTTGTAAATTCTCCCACAGTCCCTTTGGCCTTGGCTGATTTCCCATTTGGACCTTTGTTCCCTTCCTGGAGTTATAATGTGCACATATCAGGCACCTCTGGCAGTGCTTTGTCACATCTCTGCCCATTCCTGGCCACCACCAGTCCCTCCTTAGTAAGTGCAGCATCCTATGCTTTCCCTGATGTATATCCCCATGATAGATTCCCAGTGGATTCTGTCTGACATACTCAGGGCTATCACCTGTTCTGTCCCTTCCAACTTCCACACTCTAGTCACATCTTCCTTTGCCCAATGTCTCTCCATACGCCTCTCTCTTCTTTTGATGTAGCTTTGTGTAGCTGCACCATGTTTACGTCCTCTGGTCCGATGACGCAAGCTGCCACCGATGCCGGAGAAGAGGGCATATTTTTGGCTGCCTTTTTAGCTGCCATATCAGCCCATTCATTTCCTTTCTGTATCCAATCGTCTCCCCATTGATGCATTTTACCTTAACTACTGCCACCTCCAGTGGGAGCCCTGCAGCCTTCCCCAGTGCCTTCACTAATGCTTCATGTTTAATGTGGCCCCCGGAGGATGTTGCAAACCCCCTGCGGGCTCATGAGGCCATATAATTATGGACTATGCCAAATGCATACCGATTATCATTGTAAATATTCACTTATTACCTTTGGCAACCCCGTAAAGTTTCAATGTAGGCTACCAGTTCCCCTACCTGGGCGGAACCCCTCCTTCCAGTGTCCCTTTTCAGACCACCCAACCATCCTTCCTCACGACTGCCTATTCCTTATGGGGTGTACTACTTATAAATTTCCTGGAACCATCGACAAACATTACTTCACATTCCCCTTCAAGTGGGCGATCTTTTACCCCACAACTTTCCTCATCCTCTACTGCTAGTTCACACTGATGTCCTTCTCCTTATATTAATATGGCGCCTGCGGGGTTTAATCCACTGTCCTTGACTATCTGTACGGGCTTATCCTTGGGATTGTTATGTATGTACATGCTGTTTGTAGCCACCAGATGGTGTCATTGTTGGAGGCCACTGAGCAGTACGCACACGGTGCTGCTCTGGTATAAAAGGCCAGTCATTTTGTGAGTCAGACACTTTGGGCCAAAATAAAGCAGAGCCAAGGTTGTACCTTGCTAGTTAAATAGTACTCAGTTTGAACCTTTATTGCATACATAACATTTGTCGACGAGAATACAAGAACCTTGTTTGCAAAATGAGCAGGATTGGATTTTTAGAGCGATTTGTGGAGGGAGAAGATTGGGTGGACTTTGTGAGCCGTTTGAACCAGTACTTCGTGGCCAACACAATGAAGGGGGTCGACGATGCAGATCAGCGCCGGGCTGTGTTCCTCACTGTGTGTGGTTCAAAGATCTACTCATACCTAGTGATCCAACAGAGAAAACGTACAGGAGTTGTGTACATTGGTACGGGAGCACCTCAAGCCAGACGAGGGCATCATCATCTCGAGATACGGGTTTTATACACACGTTCGATCGGAGGGCCAGAGCGCGGCGGAATTCGTTGCTGACCTGAGACGTCTAGCGAGACCGTGCAAGTTCGGGACGGTGTAGGCAGACATGCTGCGGGACTTCTTTGTTATCGGTATCAACCACGAGGTGATCCTGTGCAAACTTCTGGCGGTGGAGGAGTTGGATTTAAAAAGGGCCATCTAGATCGCTCAATCATGTATGACGACGGACAGGAGTCTAAAGCAAATAGCGGTGAAGAACCGAACCTCGGCAAGTACTGTAAATACAATTGATTCGGCGTTTGGCAGAGCGGCACGTGGCAGGGCCTATCCGGCTGGGTTCGCGAAACCTGTGGCTGCCCAAAGTCCACCAGCGGGAATGTATCCGACTTCTCCGTGTTGCCGTTGTGGGGGAAATCATCGGCATCAGCAGTGCCGATTTAAGCAATATAGTTGCAAAGGCTGTCTGAGATTGGGATATCTCCAGCACAAGTGTCCGCAGATGAGCAAGCGTGCTGCGACACATCACGTGGAGGATGAGAGTCAGACTAGCGGGGATCCGGATACACAATCCGAGATGCCAGAGGAGGAAGTGTATGGACTGTACTCTTTCATAACCAAGGGTAAACCAATTTTAATTAATGTGAAGTTTAACGGGATACCGGTATCGATGGAACTGGACACAGGGGCGAGTCAATCGATCATGAGCGAGAGGGCATTTAATAAGCTGTGGGATACTAAGACTGTGAGGCCCAGGCTGAGCCCTGTTAATACCAAGCTGCGCACGTACACTAAAGAACTGATAAAGGTGATTGGCAGTGCACAAATTAATGTGTCATATAACGGTGCAGTTCATGAGTTACCGCTGTGGATTGTTCCAGGCAATGGCCCAACACTGCTCGGCAGGAGCTGGTTGGAGAAAATCAGATGCGACTGGAATGACATAAAGGCATTGTCATCGGAGGAAGATACATGTGCCCAAGTATTGAGCAAGTTCCCCTCGCTGTTCGAACCAGGTATCGGCAACTTCACGGGAGCCAAGGTGCAGATCCACATGGACTCAGATGCAAGATCCGTCCATCATAAAGCTCGGGCAGTGCCGTATATGATGAGGGAGAAAGTCGAAATTGAACTGGACAGACTCCAGTATGAAGGGATCATATCACCGGTCGAATTTAATGAATGGGCCAGCCCCATTGTTCCTGTGCTGAAAAGTGATGGCACAGTCAGAATCTGTGGAGACTACAAGGCTACGATCAACAGGATTGTGAAACGAGATCAGTACCCATTACCGAAGACTGATGACTTGTTTGCGACGCTAGCCGGAGGGAAGTTGTTCACAAAACTGGACTTGATGTCGGCCTATGGAATTCGTTGCGTGTTACAACAAGCCAATGATTCGGGGAAACTTCAACCTGTCGCGTATGCATCCAAAAATTTGTCCAAAGCAGAAAGAGCTTACAGTATGGTAGAAAAAGAAGCTTTAGCGTGTGGTGTACGGTGTTAAAAAGATGCATCAATACCTGTTCGGTCTGAGGTTCGAATTAGAGACCGATCAAAAGCCGCTCATTTAGTTGTTTTCCGAAAGCAAAGGTATCAATACCAATGCTACATCCCGCATCCAAAAGTGGGCACTGACATTATCTGCCTATGATTATGTCATTTGCCACAGACCTGGCACAGAGAATTGTGCCGATGCTTTGAGCCAGTTGCCGTTGCCCACACCGGAGGTGGAAACGCCACAACCGGCAGATGTAATGTTAATCATGGATGCTTTTGAGAGTGAAGATACCCCTGTCATGGCTCAACAAGTTAAAACCTGGACCAGCCAGGACCCGATATTATCAGTGGTAAAGGGTTGCATCCTCAAAGGGGATTGGTCTGCCATACCTAAGCAAATGTGCGAGGAGGCCAAACCGTACATTCGTCGCAAGGACGAACTGTCTATTCAAGCAGATTGCTTATTGTGGGGCAATCGAGTTGTAATGCCTAACAAAGGGAGAGAGAAGTTTGTGTGTAAGTTACACAGCACACATCCTGGTATAGTGATGATGAAGGCCATCGCCAGGTCTCACGTATGGTGGCCAGGAATTGATTCTGAGCTGGAAGCATGTGTGCATCAACAAAGCTCCAGCGGAATCGCCGCTGAGTCTGTGGTCATGGCCATCCAAACCTTGGTCCAGGATCCATGTAGATTTTGCAGGACCCTTCCTGGGTAAGGTGTTTTTAGTGGTAGTGGATGCTTATTCGAAGTGGATAGAATGCATAATCATGTCATCCAGTACCTCCACGGCAACCATAGAGAATCTCAATGTCATGTTCGCGACACATGGTCTGCCTGACATAGTGGTGAGCGACAATGGGTCATGCTTCACCAGTCAGGAGTTTCAGGAATTTGTAAAACTTAACCGCATAAAACATGTAAGGCCAGCACCGTTCAAGCCTGCGACCAATGGGCAAGCAGAACGTGCAGTACAAATTATCAAGCAAAGCATGAGGAGAGTAACCCAAGGGTCACTGCAGACCTACTTGTCTTGCATACTGCTGAGTTATAGGACAAGACCCCACACACTCACAAGGGTCTCGCCTGCTGAACTCATGATGAAAAGAGGTCTTAAGACCAAGTTATCTCTTGTACACCCGGATTTAAGTAATCATGTTGAATACAGAAGACAGAATCAACAAGGGTACCACGATCGCGCAACTGTGTCACGCAAGATTTCTGTTAATGATCCTGTATATGTGTTGAATTATGGTCAGGGTCCCAAATGGATAGCTGGCACGGTCATGGCCAAGGAGGGAAACAGAGTATTTGTTATTAAGTTCAAGAATGGGCAAACTTGCAGGAAACACATGGATCAAACAAAGCTGAGCAGTCAGACAAAGAAACCATCGATGACCAACCAACCTACCAGCAGCTTTCAGTGGGCTCAAGGGTCATCAGTGAACCCGGAATTTCCATCACGGACTTGTTCAATAAAAATGGACTTTCAGTTCCTGACATGCCCACTGCCACCTCCAACAAGTCAGCCATCCTGCCACCAGCCACAACAGACTCCGCACATTCACCCAAGGCCGGAATCCAACTGAGACGGTCAACCCGGGAGCGTAAAGCACCGGACTGTCTCAACCTATGAAAGACTGTGATAAGATCTCAGAGGAGGGCATTGTCAGGTATGCACATGCTGTTTGTAGCCACCAGATGGTGTCATTGTTGGAGACCACTGAGCAGCACGCACATGGTGCACGGTGCTGCTCTGGTATAAAAGGCCAGCCATTTTGTGAGTCAGGCACTTTGGACCAAAATAAAGCAGAAGCAAGGTTGTACCTTGCTTAGTTAAACAGTACTCAGTTTGAACCTTTATTGTATATATAACAGGGATCCCACTCCGCCCTTCGGCTATCCGACACTGCTCTTAACCTTCCGGTATTAAGTAGTTCTACCAGAGTGTGTTGGGTGTGTAAAATCAGCTGATCGGCCATCACCACCGGTCCACAGACCCGGAACACCCATATGGCACAGTCCAGTGCGGCCACGCAGTGGGGGAATCCCACCACTACTGGGGATTGCCGTATAGAGTAATAGGCCACGGGCCGCCTCCGGTCCCCATGGGTTGGAGTCACTACTGCATCATAAAATCTCCCTTCACCATCGCAATGAATGTGAAAGAGTTTTAATATATCCGGGAGACCCGATGTTAGAGTGAGTTTCATCACTCCGTATGCCTTTTCTTGCTCCGATCCCCAGTCCACTGATTCTAATGAGGCCCTACCCATTATTATCAAACTCAGTACTGGTACTGTAAACGCCACGAAATTAGGTAAAAAATTCCTACAGTAGTTGAACAACCCCATTAACTTCCGACCCCCCCAATATTAATCGGACAAGGTATCTCACTAATTACTATTCATATCTCATACACTCTGGAATAGCCTTACTGTCCAATACAATATTAAAGATAGAAAACAGAGATCAAACATTCCCACTTGGTCCAAGTTATTAATACCTTTTAAAAAAAATCTTTATAACCAGCTATATATTTAATTTAAACTATATAAGACAATTGCAATTTTTTTTACTGTAATCCAATTAAAACATTCAAATTATCTCTTCAACAACAGTTGCTGATAAAAGTTGAAATCTATACTGAGCAGTCACAGTTAAAATATTTTGAAGAAGAGCAGGCGAGTTCACCCTATTGTCCTGGCCAATATTTATCCCTCAACCAACACCACTGAAACAGATCTGGCCATTATTATATTGCTATCTGAATATTTCTGGGGTTTGTAAACGTGGTTTAAACCTGCACTTCAAGTTAAAAGCCCTGAAAAGGTTTCAAATATTTCAACTGTAACTTCAAGTCTGACGTTTATCTTTTGTAAAACAACCGTCCTTTGTGCATTTCAAAGCTCCATAACTCATAATCAAAATAAATCCACACCTGCAGTTCTAATTTAAAATGGAATTCAATTCTAGGTACACAATGCACATTTTAAAACTCAATTTATCCACACTTACGTAAAACCTCCCACATCCATGACAAAAGGGTTAAAAAAGCTTCCAGTTCTGTCCGAAAAGGTGGGCGGAGCTAAAACAAACATGCAGCATAGTTTTTTATTTAAAAGACAGGTTTTCAGACAAATGAAAAATTCTTAACTCTCCAAACATTCACAGTCAGGAAAACTTCCACACAAAAACACACACTTCCATACAAATTGAAAACTTTTAAACTTTTAAATCGCAGTGATCTCCTATCCCCGGAGAGACACCCTTTGAGCTCCCTCCCCCGGTCCCTACCGACCGTCGACAAAACTTAACTTGATTACTCGCGAGGTCCTAAGACCTTGGTGTCGACCCGCTAAGTCGATCCACCCTCAGCCCTTACCTGGCCCTCGATGACCCAAACTTATGCAATGTTGCCTCTCTTTTCTCACATGACAGTCACCCCGACACCGGTTAGTTCGAGATCCTCTGTAGTCCGAGGAACCACTCCGTACCCACAGACCTAACTACTGGATGGTATAAATTAACGTGCTCACCCTATTTCATCTGTTGGTCCTGGAACGGTGCGCTGTTTTCGGTACTGCCAACAGATCCTGCCGTCTACCAAGTTGTTGTGGAAAGAAACCACTCAGAGTCACAGGTGCACTGTGATACGAGAAATCATTAATACAAGCATGCAGGAAAGAGCCTTTCAGCGTACCTTAAACTCTCAAAATTCCAGTCGTATGCCGACTCAGTTATGCATGATCAGGAGGAAGTGAAACTCCACAGTTGACAAAGACAAGCCTATATAAGGGTGACAGTTGCTTGACCATTAACTACTGATCATGTAAGCTTAAACAGATGTCTCTGTTATCTCGACTGTCTCGGCTGCAAGGCCTTTATGGTCGCCTTTCCTTCCCCTTATCTGTACCCAATCTTTAATTGTCCCTTGTTTTAGGGTTTTCGAAACATGTTTATGTCTAACCTGCTGAAGACTGTGGTTTTAACATTTTTAGCTTACATTTGGCCCAGCTTCCCATCATGTCTTGTGGTTACAATAGCTTATTACTAACAGCCACTAACATCTTTAAAAGATCATACTGACTTACACGTGATGGAATAATACATGATACTCATCACATCAGTACATTAAACAATATTAGCTCACCACATCAGATGCACTTCCAAAAGGAGGTTATTACAGAGATATGCCATGTCCTGCAGGAAGGCCTGCGGTCTCACATTGGCACCAGGACTGCACTGCCCATCGCAGCGAAGGTCACGGTGGCACTCACCTTCTATGCCTCCGGCTCCTTCCAGGCTGCATCAGGGGACAATATGCTGTGTCTCACAATTTGCAGCACATCGCTCAATCCGCAATGTCACACATACACTCTACACATGCAGAATGGACGTCATTACCTTCCCGATGAGGAAGAAGCAGGATGAGCGTGCATGTGGGTTTGCCAGGATAACGGCTTCCCTAGGGTGCAAGGAGCCATTGACTGCACAAGTGGCCTTGCGAGCACCATTCCAGAATGCAGAGGTCTTCAGAAACAGAAAGGGATACCAGTCCCTAAATGTGCAACTAATGTGCAACAACACGCGGGGCATCCTCGCACTGAATGCTCACTATCCTGGAAGCGCACATGATGCCTTTATCCTGCGGAAGAGCACTGTTCCTCGACTGTTTCAGCCACCACGGCAAGGCCCAGGCTGGCTGCTCGGGGACAAGGGATACGGCCTGGCGACCTGATTAATGATTCCCCTCCGCAACCCAGAGCCAAAGGAACGCTACAATGAGAGCCATTCCACCACACGCAACATCATAAAGCAGGCACTGGGGTGCTGAAGCAGCGATTCTGATGCTGGGACCACTGCAGAGGCAGCCTTCAATAATCCCCTTAACAGGTCTCACTATTCATTGTGGTGTGCTGCATGCTGCACAACATGGCCATCCTGAGGGCCCAGGCCTTGCCAATGGGGATCTCAGGCCCATCTCAGGAGTAGGAGGAGGAGGAAGAGGAACAGAAACCTGGCGATGCCCTGAACCTTGAGCAATATGATGAGCACCAACAGCAGTCACAGAGGAGGCAGCATGCCAATGTTTGGCGGTGCTATGGCTCTTTGGAGGCAGCTCATAAGGGAGTGCTTCGCTTAAATGTAGGTAACTGAGGGATGCAGCTAATAATGACCGCGCATTGTGCCATGATAATGCCACATCTCCATCACAACTCAACAGTCACACACAAGGCACTGAAGGAAATGGTTCAACGAACATTTTATTTGGCAAACATGCCTCAGACAACCCTAAAAGCCGCACATCTCCAACAAAACAACATGGAGCAGCCGCCCCTTCAAAAAGCACAACAGATGCTGAAACTTCCCAACATATATACATCGGTCCAATGAGGAAACATTCAGCGCATCTTCCGCTGACATTTCTCACCCCTCCTCCCTCACCCTCACCCCCACCCCCTCCCTCACCCTCACCTCCACCCCCTCCCTCGCCCTCACCCCCACCCCCACCCCCTCCTGCCTCACCCCCACCCCCACCCCCTCCCTCACCCTCACCCCCACCCCCTCCCTCACCCTCACCCCCACCCCCTCCTGCCTCACCCCCACCTCCACCCCCTCCCTCGCCCTCACCCCCTCCCTTGCCCTCGCCCTCACCCCCACCCCCTCCCTCACCCTCACCCCCACCCCCACCTCCACCCCCTCCCTCGCCCTCACCCTCACCCTCACCCTCGCCCTCACCCTCGCCCTCACCCCCTCCCTCGCCCTCGCCCTCACCCTCGCCCTCACCCCCTCCCTCGCCCTCACCCCCTCCCTCGCACTCGCCTTCCCCCTCCCCCTCCCTCACCCCCACCTCCACCCCCTCCCTCGCCTTCGCCCTCGCCCTCACCCCCTCCCTCGCCCTCGCCCTCGCCCTCACCCCCTCCCTCACCCTCGCCCTCACCCTCACCCTCGCCCTCACCCTCGCCCTCACCACCACCCCCTCCCTCGCCCTCACCGTCGCCCTCACCGTCGCCCTCACCCCCACCCCCTCCCTCGCCCTCACCCCCACCCCCACCCCCTCCCTCACTCTCGCCCTCACCCCCACCCCCACCCCCTCCCTCGCCCTCACCCCCACCCCCTTCCTCGCCCTCACCCTCGCCCTCACCCTCACCCCCACCCCCTCCCCCTCCCTCACCCTCGCCCTCACCCTCACCCCCACCCCCTCCCTCACCCTCGCCCTCGCCCTCACCCCCTCCCTCGCCCTCGCCCTCACCCTCGCCCTCACCCTCGCCCTCGTCCTCGCCCCCTCCCTCACCCCCTCCCTCGCCTGCTGCTCCTGCTCAATGTGTCCTCAGTGTCTGCAGCAAGGCCGCTTGAGGGCTGTTGTGAGTCTGAGGGAGACAGGACAGATGGCCGAGCAGAGTGCCCTGGACCAGCTCTGGGCCTGGAAGGCCTGGCTGGTGACAGCACCGCCTGAGAATGGGTGGCACCAGTCTTGTTTGGCTGGGGTGCAAAGGTGGAATGGCAGTGGTGGGAACCGGAATGATGTGTTCCAGAGAGAGGACACAGGTTCCATCTCGACCGACGGTCTGCCACTTCCCCGGGGCACAGCCTCAGCATCCGAAGCAATCTGTTGGAGCGCAGCTTGCTGGCCGATGTTGGCACCGTGACCTCCCCGTTGGACTGATGGGGACCCAGACACGATAGCAGCAGTCAGTGCTTGCGTGGCATCAAATTGACTCTGTATCAGAGCACACAGCGCATTTTTGCCACCACGCACTGACGACATGGCAGAATGCAGGTGTAGCGTGGTCTCGGCCTGCCATTCAATGGCTACTGCCACGTCAGCCATGGCCCGCACCATCATGTCTAGGATCCCATGGTCACTTGTGGCATCCATCATCCATTGGTATCTCCCAAGGATGGGCTCGATGGGGACGTTGAGGAAGCCTTCACCACACTCAAAGCAAGTGCATCCACGCTCGGCGGGATCCTCGCCAAGGCACCCATTAGCTCGTGGTACATCTCCATTGACTCCCTGGACATAGCCTCCAAGTCCAGGTGTTCCTCTGCTGGTCTGTGAGCAGGACGCATGAGCCGACTTAGTTCCGGGGAGCTGGCCCCCGAGCTTCCCCTCGCCCTGGGCATTGCTGCAGCCTCTGGGCATTGCTGCAGCCTCTGGGGCCAGGAGTCTCAGCTTCAGGCAATCCCGGGAAGATGGCCTTCTCCACTGAGGTAGTCTCCCCACTCGCTCCCAATGGGGACGTCTCGCGCTGTGCGGGCACACTGCTCTCCACCTCCTCCTTATCTTCCCCGTCGTCTGAAGATGTCCACTCACGGGCAGGCTGCCACCCTTCTGGCTCATCGTCTGTAAGCACAAAGCAACAGAAGTGCAGTTATCAACTGGGGAGGGGGCAGGAAGGCTAGAAGTAGGGGGCATCATTATTTTGGTTGCAACATGTTGTAAGACATGTGGCCTCAAGGCTAAGGGGACTCACACAAAACGTCCATCTCATTCACATACCGTCACTGTTGAGCGGGGGTTCTGCCTCCTCTCCCTCCACCACCACGACCGCAGCGCCCATGAGGGCGGACACTCGCTCCTCCTCCTCGGTGAGTCCTGGAGGTAAAGCTGGCCCTCTCCCCGGTGATGCAGCTCGCACATATTGTGCGCACTCCTGCAATGACCTGCAATGACAAAAACAAAAAGTGGTTGGTGGTTGTGTAGGTGTTGGTGTGCCACATGTGTCTACAGTAGGGTATTCGCGAGTAACATGGCGAAGTGTGCTTATCTATATTTCATCCTGTGTGCCAGCGCACAGTGGATGTGTGATCGGTGGGTCTGGGGCTAAAGCAACTACCAGTAAGTATGTGATCGCATATGAAGAGTTGCAAGGTGTTGCTAGGTGGGCTCAGACAGTATGGAGCTAGAAGGTGAGAGAGGCTTGGCTGGGCAGGGCATGTCTGGTGAGGCAATGGAGAGGTCTCAGGCTGGCTTCAGCAAAAGGAGCATGGCCTGGTAGACAGATAGACGGGGTTGGCACTGCAAAGTGTTTACGTTGTGAAACAGTGAGGTTCACATGAAGACATTGGAAGGTGAATGGAAAGGGTACGCACCCTGACAACCCTAGTAAGGTCGTTGAATTTATCGTAACATTGCATCACTGTTGTGGCCACTGTGATCCGGGCTGCAACGTGCTGTGTCACCTCCCTCCACAGATTTGTCAAAACCTTAGGCGGTGGCCTTCATCTCCCTCTGGGCTGGAGGGTATTTCAGTGACTCTCCACTGCCTCCAGCAAGGCATCAAGGGTGATGGGCGAGAAGCGGGCACATAGCTGGTGTCCTCCTTCCTCCTCCATTTTTACGTTCTGAAGACAATGTGGAGCTGGAGCTGCTCATGCACTAACTTACCTTGCCGCGGCTTTAAGACTCAGCTGTTCCCAGGATCTGAAACAGAGCTGGGCACATGCGCAATGGGTCCACTAAATTTACCGACCAAACTTTTGTTATTGCCCCACCAGCTCTGGTGTGCAACAGCTGACTTTGCGCCTCTCTCAGCTCATCGCCCGATTCTGGGCGGAGGGCACAAACTTTTTCAAGGTGATAAAATTACCGCTCCACCTGGGTTTCCGCCCCAAATGAGGCCAAATTTCTCCCCATGAGTTTCTTTACCTTCATAGTAATCTTTTGACTACTTTACGCATTGAGTGAGGACCTTTGTTGCAACTATTACTCAGCGGTGTTCAGAGTACTGGTTTGCACTCTAAACATGGACTTCACAATGGAAATACATTTATTTTGATATAATGAAGATGAGAAGGACAGACGCATGTAAGAGGCTAGATTGGAGACTTTTGGAGTCAGGCACCAGCAATGACATCTCCTCCCTCCAAGTAAACACTCGCTTCCAGGGTCTAAAAACCAAGATGTTTTACTTAGGAATCCTCGCAACACAAAGAGGGTCCCCAAGACTGAGAAGAAGTGGAATGAGAGAGCCAGCAGCCAGAGCAAGGAGTGCACACATCAAAGCCCAGAACTTTCAAGAAGTAACGGTTGACTCAACAAATAAAGTCACTTCATATCTCCTCCCACACACCCTCACAAAGTCCTTCACTTTCTAAGACAAGGTCCTTCATAGGAAGTTGTCTATGGCCCTGAAATTCTGTCCTCCCCGGGTCGGTCTGTACGGAGTGTGTATGGACCCGGGAAGGCATCGCAAAAGCCGGTTTTCAGCGCACAATACGCATGTGCTGAAAAACGGCTTTTCCAATCTGTCAAACTTGACAGATATTCCGTATCTTGGGAGCGTGGATATTCATATGGGCAAGGTTGCGTTATTTGCCCATATCTTACCCAGCAAATGTCCTGAAAACTCTTGCGCCTGATAAAAGCAGGTGCATAGCCTACTTTTGCAGGCGTAAGAGTTTTAAAATACACAAAAACATTTTAAAATGAAATTATAAAAACACATTTTATTGTTAAAAACTCTCCGCACTACAGTAAGTTTATTTTAAACCATTATTTAAAAAGCTTTTTTTTTAAATCAAAAAATATATATTTTTTATAATGCATAAATAACTTTAATTTAAATTAATAAACATATGTGGTCTATTTTTTCTATTTTTTATTAATGTTTTGTGTGTTTGTGGGGGTTTCTCATTAATAATAATGAGAATTCCAACTTACGGAGTTCCCATTATTATGAATGAGAATATACTTTACCTGGATTGGCTGCCCAGAGCCATGTGACTGCAGCTTCAGCCCTGCGCGCGTTCTGACATGCACGGGCTCCGATGCGCAGTCAATGGAGGCCTCAGGACCGGGAACTCACGTGGGCGCAGCAGTTTCAGGTAAGTGCGTATCTTTTTAAAGTTTTTCCCTCGCCCGCCCGTGGGAAGCAGCCGATCGGGATTTCTGGGCTAATATTTCCCCAGCCATCACCCAACTTCCAAAAGTTGAAAGCAGACACAGAAATTAACTCACAACTCTTCTGGTCAAGCTATCTTTACTTGAAGCAACAACATTCACCAGGAAGCACCAACAAAACTGAGATGAGGAGGAATTTCTTCTCTCAGAGGGTTGTAAATCTGTGCAATTCGCTGCCTCAGAGAGCTGTGGAAGCTGGGACATTGAATTAATAAATTTAAGACAGAGATAGACAGTTTCTTAACGATAAGGGAATAAGGGATTATGGGGAGCGGGCGGGGAAGTGGAGCTGAGTCCATGATCGGATCAGCCATGATCGTATTAAATGGCAGAGCAGGCTCGGCTCCTGCTCCTATTTCTTATGTTCTTATAACATATATCCTCCATTTCTACAAGTACTTCTTAATCAGTGGGCTAGAAATTCAGTTGATTAGCGCCCGGGCGGTGCGCCAACTGGGCGCTAATGGGTTTTCGTCCAAACACGACGATTTTTAACGCCGCTTGCAAACTTCAGTTGGATTTTAGCAGTGGCGCTAACAGTTAGTGCTTCGCCCTTTAGCGACAGGCAGATCCCAACGTCAGTATGCGTGCAACATCCCGCTAGCGCCCTGGAGGAAACCTTCATTTCTTTCGTGTCACTTACTGCCTGCCGCTAAAGTTGCCGGAGAAAGCAGGCAGTGCAACCTGTGGTTGGCGCTGGTGAGGCGCAATTTAAAGGGATGAACAACCAGGTCACTGAGAGGTCAGAGTGAGTGCTATGTGTTATGGTAGCACAATTTGTAGCTCTTGCCTACCTGTTGCTCATTATTTCTTTAGCTTACCAATTACCTATCCAGTTGTACCTCGTCCCTTGGCACCTAGATGTGGCAAAGCTGGCAGTCCACCTTGGCCTGTGGCAACAACACTATTGGCCCAGGCACTGGCTGCTGATCCACAATATGGCCCATGTGGTCCGATGCATGAGGAGAGGCTGTAGAGGATGGAACAGGAGGCCTTACCCTCAGGGGTTATCGCAGCAATTCTCCGACATTAATATGTCGGAGGAGCAATGCCTAGGAAGGCTGAGCATCAGCAAGGAGGTGATCAAGGAGCTATGCCACCTCCTGCTAGCAGACCTCCAGCCTGACATCAGGACCAGGACTTCGCTCTCAGTGGCAGTAAAGGTGACAGTAGCACTCAGCTTCTATGCTACCGGCTCCTTCCAGGCTACAGCAGGGGATATGTCCCACATCTCTCAATGTGCTGTGCATTGCAGCATCCAGGAGGTCACAGCGCTCTATACCGCAGGAGAATGGAGTACAACATGACGAGGGAGAAACAGGAGGAACGCTCATGTGGCTTCGCCAGGATAGCAGGCTTCCCCATTGTTCAAGGCACCATTGACTGCACCCACCTCATCAGAATGCGGATGTCTTTCGGATCTCCAAGGGCTAGCGCACTCTCAATGTTCAGTTGGTATGAGACCACAGGCAGCTCATCCTCACTGTGAATGCCCGTTATCCTGGCAGCAGCCAGGATGCATTCATCCTACAAAAGAGCACTGTGCAACGACTATTCCAGCCACCACATGAGGATCGCGGCTGGCTGCTCGGGGACAAGTGTTATCGTCCCACAACCCCAAAACCCCAGCGTTACAATGATAGCCATGCCACCACCAGGAACGTCACTGAGCAGACAATCGGGGCGCTGAAGCAGCGGTTCCACTGCCTTGAGTGCTCTGGAGGGAGATTTCAGCACTCCCCGGATCGAGTCTCCCTCTTTATAGTTGTCTGCTGCATGCTGCACGACTCAGCCATCACAAGGGCCCAGCCATTGCCACCAGAGGTTGGAGCTCCACCTCACGAGGACAGGAAGAGGACGATCAGGAACGCAGCATGCCAATGCAGAGGAGGAAGATCAGTAGCCATGGAGGAGGCATCGTGGGAACGTTGCCGCTGCAAGGGCCGTGCATCAGCGCCTCATCAGGCAGCAATTCGAGTGAGTTAGCCACAAACATAGAAACATAGAAAATAGGTGCAGGAGTAGGCCATTCGGCCCTTCTAGCCTGCACCACCATTCAATGAGTTCATGGCTGAACATGCAACTTCAGTACCCCATTCCTGCTTTCTCGCCATACTCCTTGATCCCCCGAGTAGTAAGGACTACATCTAATTCCTTTTTGAATATATTTAGTGAATTGGCCTCAACAACTTTCTGTGGTAGAGAATTCCACAGGTTCACCACTCTCTGGGTGAAGAAGTTTCTCCTCATCTCAGTCCTAAATGGCTTACCCCTGATCCTTAGACTGTGACCCCTGGTTCTGGACTTCCCCAACATTGGGAACATTCTTCCTGCATCTAACCTGTCTAAACCCGTCAGAATTTTAAACGTTTCTATGAGATTCCCTCTCATTCTTCTGAACTCCAGTGAATACAAGCCCAGTTGATCCAGTCTTTCTTGATAGGTCAGTCCCGCCATCCCGGGAATCAGTCTGGTGAACCTTCGCTGCTCTCCCTCAATAGCAAGAATGTCCTTCCTCAAGTTAGGAGACCAAAACTGTACACAATACTCCAGGTGTGGCCTCACCAAGGCCCTGTACAACTGTAGCAACACCTCCCTGCCCCTGTACTCAAATCCCCTCGCTATGAAGGCCAACATGCCATTTGTTTTCTTAACCGCCTGCTGTACCTGCATGTTAACCTTCAATGACTGATGTACCATGACACCCAGGTCTCGTTGCACCTCCCCTTTTCCTAATCTGTCACCATTCAGATAATAGTCTGTCTCTCTGTTTTTACCACCAAAGTGGATAACCTCACATTTATCCACATTATACTTCATCTGCCATGCATTTGCCCAAGATAGCGAATGGCCAGCAATCTCACGTCCGAATGTGTAAAACTCATCGCGCAGCACACTGCAACTGTGAAATCACATCGATCTGAAGTGTGGAAAGGTCACATCAAAAATGTATTATTATCAACAAGTCTGTGCCCTCAACCAGCAAAACACTGCACCCTGAAAAACAAATCTTTAAGAATGAACCCACACCCCTTAAAACAAATAAAACTATTTACAAACACCCCTCCCCTCTCAAGTTAGAACACATGAACAAGATTGATCAAAAGAGGTTCCCCTTTGTCACATGACAAGCGTTAAGGAACAGCAGCAATATATGTACAATAAGATACACAAAGCATGGGGACATATGGCCATGTTGGGGAAAGCTGTTAATAGGACTGTCTCACATTTTACCTACCCCTTCTCTTCTCCCCCCTTCCACGCCTACTGCTCCTGAATAGGACCCCAGTGGCTGCAGCAAGCTGGTTGAAGGCTGCTCTGTCTGTGATGCAGAGACTTCAGATGGCCCAGAAGGATGCCCTAGACCAGCTCTAGGCCGAGAAGGCCCGGCTGCAGGCTGCACCACCTCAGCATGGGCAGCAGCAGTCTCGCATGGGTGGGGTGCAGACAGCGGCAGGTGCATTGGTGAAGCGGCAATTGCGGGAGCCGGAATGCTGTCATCCTCAGAGAGGACAGCACCTTCCATTTCCACCGAAGCACTGCCACTCCCCTGGAGCAATGCCTCAGCATCCAGAGCAAGCTGCTCGAGCACAGGTTGCTGGCCTGCTTCGGCACCGTGAGATCCCTGTTGGACTGCTGGTGACCCAGAGCCGATGGCAGCAGTTAGCATGAGAGCAGACTGAGTATTGATGCCACCAAGCACTGACTCCATGAGATCACAAAGGCCTTGTGTTGCTTCAGCCTGTGCTGCAATAGCTGCTGGCACATGCCATAAGGTCTAGGTGCCCACAGTGGCTCTTCGATTGCAACATCCGTTTGTAAGTGCCAAGGATGGGCTCAAAGGACGTGCTGAGAGCCAGGGCCAATGCTTGAGATGGAGTGCCCCAACCTGAGAGCAAGTGCATCCAAGCTTTCTGGCACCCTTGCCAATGCACCCAGAAGCTCGCTGTGCATTCGCAATGATTGTCTGGCCACAACCTCCACATCGGGGACCTCATCTCAGTCCGGCTGAGCAGCAGTCAGGTGCGCAGTCACCCTCCGGGAAGCTGACCCCCGAGCTCCGGAGCATCATCCACATCCCCACCAAATATGGCCTTCTCCACCAACGCGCTGTTCCCACTGCCAGAGGCCACTGGTTCATTTGTGACAGACATTGAAGTGTCATCCCCTTCATCCCCGTCTCCCCCTTGGCTGGACTGGAGGGCTCATGGACTGGATCCAGGGTTCCTGGCTCATCATCTGAAAGCACAAAGACAGAAAAGTGTGGTTAAGTGCAGGGGAGGGGGCAGGAAGGCAGCCAGGAATTGGGACATGACAGTTACGTGTAAAGTGGGAAAGGATTTTGCTGTCAGGGGAAAGTGGTGTGATGGAAGAGGGAAAGGTGATGAACATACTCTCTCTGTCCCCAGGGGGCTCCGTCTCACCCACCACAACCACTACCACTTGAGTGCCCATGACGGCGGACACTCACTCCTCCAGATCCGTTAGTGGCTGCAGCTCTGGACCTCTCCACTGGTGCACCACTGTTTCCGGCGATTATATGCCAGCTTTGCCGGCAAGAAGAACCAGAACGTGTGAGTGAGTGTTGAGCTAACCGTTTGTGAGATGTGCCTCGCTTTATTGAATAGCTGTTACTCTATGGAAGGTGTCAGATGTGCATGAAACTGTCAATAGCTGTGCACAGTTGCTGTGTCATTGCTGGGATTTGGGGACCAAGAGCTAACATTACATGTACTGCAAACGTCGTGTGTAGAGATGTAAATAGTATAAGGCTACTGAGAGGAGGTGTGGGGCAGAGGGTATGGCTGAGGTACTAAATAAGTACTTTGCATCTGTCTTCACCAAGGATGAGGGATGCTCTCATAGACATATTGAAAGAGGAGGTAATGCAGACACTAAAATGTGTGAGACAGAGAGGTTCAATGGTACCATGGTAAGCTTGATTAAGAAGGTACTCATCCTGACGACCCGAGTGAGGTTGTTGAATTTCTTTTGACATTGCGTTGCAGTTCAGAGCACCGTACTCCTTGCCGACACCTGGGTGGCCACTTCCCTCCACATTGGCCTGAAAAGATTGGGTGCTGGCCTCCCCCAGGACATCCCGTCACCTCTCCAACGCCTCCACCAGTGCCTCCAGGGCAGCCTGGGAAAATGATGGGCCGCTGCCTTCCTTGTGCGGCTGCCAAGTTGGTCTGTGTCTCACTCCACAGGCTGCAATCCTGGGAATGAAGCTGTGCAGCATCAATTAACGTGACCTTTAAGAAGTGGTTAGTGCCAGTATGTCTGATGAGGATCGCCTGACCCTCATTAGTGCCACACTTTTTGGCTTTAGTGCCCTAAGAGAAGTGTGCACCGCTTGATTTAACACTTCACTTGCCACTTGGGGCGCTGAAAGTGAATTTTGCGGTTGCCGGCGGTAATTAGTGTCAGGCGCTAATTTACCGACCAGGCCGTGTTACCGCCTGAAAATGGGCGATACCGAATTTTACGCCCTCTATGCTTTCTGCCAGGTAACTTATTTATTCTAGTTCCTAATTTACTATTCTTACAAAATTCTCCCTCACTGGCATCAGATTGCACTATGGGTGACTGGGTTGATTCCCCTGTAGTCTTAGAGATAGAGAATCTCATCTCAGGGTAGCTGCTCTGCCAGAAGGACCAATTTCCGGCAGCCTGGCACTTGCAGTAATGAGGGCTACCAGGCCCAGTTCTGAATCTCCTTCATGTGATGGTATTGAGGAAGTCAGCTCACTGTCACTGACTGGAGAAACTTAAGCAGTTAAAACCTCAGTGTCATCAGGGAGTTGATAGTCCCAATGAGACTTTGGACTCTCCTGTGAAACTATTCTGTTCAAAGCATTGGTAACCGTTACTACAGAAACCACCAACGTTGTGAGAAGCTCTTCCTGGGTATCTTGATGCTCCAGTAATTTCCCAGGCTGTCATAACCTCCAAAAGATTCTGTAGTCCACAACCTGTATCTGCAATGTGTTGGAGAGATGGATGGTGGACTGCTCCCACTTATCCATTGGGATAAGAAAGGAAGTACTTGCATTTATATAGCACCTTTTCCGTCTTCAGCCAATTTGGATGTGTAACAACTGTTGAAATGGAGCCAAAAGCAGCAGATCATTTGTACACAGCAAAGGCCCACAAACAACAAGGAGATAAATAACCAGATAATACATTTAGGTGGTGTTGGTTAATGATAAATGTTGGCCAGGACATTGGGAAAACTCCCCTGGTCTATCCTATATATTCTATTTGAGTGAAATGCCACTCCACAATGTTTGCATATCCTTGGCATTAATTTTTAAAGGTAACAATGGGCTGTTCTCCTTGGAGCAGAGAAGGCTAAGAGGAGATTTGATAGGTATTTAAAATCATGAAGTATTTAGATAGAATAAATAAAGATAAACTGTTTCCAAGAGCTAAAGGGTCGATAACAAGGGGGCACAGATTGAAGGTGATTGGAAAAAGAATCAAATGCAACACGAGGGAAGCCCTCATCCATGTCTTTGTTACCTCTAGACGTTACTACTCCTGGCTGGCCGCCCACATTCTACCCTACGTAAACTTCAGGTCATCCAAAACTCGGCAGCCCGTGTCCTAACTCGCACCAAGTCCCGCTCACTCATCACCCCTGTGCTCACTGATCCACATTGGCTCCCAGTTAAGCAATGCCTCAATTTCAAAATTCTCATCCTTGTTTACAAATCCCTCCAGATTGATTAACGGACAGAAAACAGAGAATAGGGTTGTCAGACTGTAACTAGTGGGGTACCCCAAGGATCAGTGCTTGGGCCCCAGCTATTCACAATCTATATCAATGATTGGGATGAGGGGACCAAATGTAATATATCCAAGTTTGCTGATGATACAAAGCTAGGTGGGAATGTAAGTTGTGAGGAGGATGCAAAGAGGCTTCAAGGGGATATAGACAGGGTAAGTGAGTGGGCAAGAACATGGCAAATGGAATATAATGTGGAAACATGTGAAGCTATCCACTTTGGTAGGAAAAATAGAAAAGCAGAGTATTTTTTAAATATTGGAAGATTGGGAAATATTGCTGTTCAGAGGGATTTGGGTGTCCTTGTACATGAATCACTGAAAGTTAACATGCGGGTACAGCAAGCAATTAAGAAAGCAAATGGTATGTTGACCTTTATTTCAAGAAAATTTGAGTATAAAAGTAAAGAGATCTTACTGCAATTATACAGGGCCCTGGTGAGACCACACCTGGAGTATTGTGTACAGTTTTGGTCTCCTTATCTAAGGAAGGATATACTTGCCATAGAAGGAGTGCAACAAAGGTTCACCAGCCTGATTCCTGGGATGGGGAGGATTGTCCTACGAGGAGCGATTGAATAGACTTTAGAAGAATGAGAGGTGATCTCATTGAAACACACAAAATTCCTACAGGGCTTGACAGGGTAGATGCAGGGAGGATGTTTCCCCCGGGCTGGGGAGTCTAGAACCAGGGGTCACAGTCTCAGAATAAGGGATCGGCCATTTAGGACTGAAATGAGGAGAAATTTCTTCACTCAGAAGGTTGCGACTCTTTGGAATTCTCTACCCCAGTGGGTTGTGGAAGCTTAGTCGTTGAGTATATTCAAGACAGAGATCAATAGATGTTTTGAAATTAAGGGAATCAAGGGAAATGTGGATAGTGCAGGCAAGTGGAGTTGAAGTAAAAGATCAGCCATGATCTCATTGAATGGCGGAGCAGGCTCGAGGGGCCGAATGGCTGATTCCTGCTCCTATTTCTTATGTTCTTAATTGCCAATGGCCCATATCCCTTAATACTTTTGGTTAACAGAAGGTTATTGATCTCATATTTAAAATACATTTTAAATTGATCGAGCATCAATTGCCATTTCTCTGTTCCAAATCTCTGTGTAGAAGTATTTCCTAATTTAACTTCTGAAAGGTCTGGCTCTAATTTTTAGCCTATGGCCCCTTGTCCTAGAATCCCCAACAAGCGAAAATTGTTTCTCTCTATCTACCCTATCTGTTCCCCTTAATCTTGAAAACTTCGATCAGATCACCACATACCCATCATCATCATAGGCGGTCCCTCGAATGAGGATGACTTGCTTCCACATGAGTTCACAGATGTTTCAATGAAGGACCCAATGTTCCAGTTCTGAACTCTAATTGAAGGGTGGAAGATAACTGTGCGTGAATTTTTTTAACGTGGGGTGACCGTTGCACACCAGCCACCACACGGGCTTGACAGAGCTAGGACTTTATCTAGTGGCAAGGATTAACCAGGACGACTGGAGACCTGCTCTGCTGCACGAACCCAGTGCGCACACATATCGCAGTGTGGGCTGGTCCGTGCTGCCTCTGGGCCCTCAGCTCTTCTGGGCCCATTACCCTCATCTGTCGCACCTCTGCCACGATCTCTCACTGCTCCTCCGTCACAAACCAGTGCAGCAATACTGAAGCACGTAAAGAGGATGTGGACATCAAAATTAGGAAAGCTTAAATTTTTAAAAATTTACTATATTCTGGGGCGATTCTCGTTTAGAATATGGAAAACTGAACTCTACTACAGGTGTTTAAAAAAACTCTGGAGACATACCTGAAATCTATAGACCAGTCAAATTTAATACAAGCAGAAAAAATATAGAAAATATTTTGAGAGATCTAGAGGGTGTAAGGGGTTTTCACAGGGTTGTTGTGCCTTGGGTGTCTCTCTCTGGACTTCTGCCCTCACAGCTTATGCCTGGCCTGTGAGGTACCCTGAGTGCTGCAAGAGCACCCCTGGAGAGACTGTGTCCACAGCTTATGAAGCGGGTTTTGAGACTCGTGCGTCCCCACAGCTTATGCCTAGCCTGTGAGGCACCTGTGAGTGTCAAACACTCCTAACCCCTTCTTCCCTAGCCTGTGACACACAGTTGAGCGTTTTCGAGGCGCTCCTAGCTTCCCTTACACGGTTCTGACATAAGACTCACGATCAGGAGATGTAATACAATAGAACTGAGACAAGGTGATTCCAAGAGGAACTTTAGCCTTCCAATTTATTTGACAAGGTGTAACTCAACAAACAGCAATACACCAACAAAACAATCCCCCTAAATCCCACTAAAACGGACCCAACGAAAATCTTTACACCAGTTTAGCAGTACAATGCCCAACCTCCCACCTTTCCTGGCCTAACTGAGTTGGGAGTTCTGGGGACCAGAGGTTATACTCACTACTGTGCCTTCCGCTGGTGGTTTGTTTCTTCTATCTTCGGTGTCTTCGGACACTGGTTTTCCTTCAGTGTCGAGAGGCTTGCTGGTTGTGGTTATTGAATGACGAGGGCATGGAAAATCATCACTTCTTTCTTCACTACGTCAGAAACCCTTTTTTTATAGCCAGATTATCCAGTCTGCCTCTCCTGCTGAAGTCGATTCTTCTCATTGGTGGACTTTTGATTTTGAAAAATGCAGCAGTTTTAGATTGAGGGTTTTTTTTTTCCACTGATCTTAACCTACTCAAGGTTTGAGTGGGTGTTGATTGCATTGGCCTCCTGTAGCCATTGTGCTAGTCTGGCCTGAGCCAGATATTTCTATGCCTGATGAAATAGGTGTTGGAATATGTACGTGGCATTGTTTAAATGCTAATGTTTTCAAGGGGCGAGTTTTGAGGGTATACAGTTCCCAGACAATTTGATTAGTTCCAATGTCCAAACTGGCCCTTTTGAATATTGACCCCACCCCTTTTCTTGCAGACCCAACATACACCTTTTAAAAAATCCCAAATTCGATTAAAGTTCATAGTTTCTTCCATGTGCACTTTAGGATTTCAAACTTTCTGGTAGATAGTTCCAAATTAAATTCCCTTTCCTATGAGTCCAAACACTGGGGGGGGGGGGTCTCCATTCATTTGTGTCCCAAAGTTTTCCTTCCATCGGTTTCAATTCACAGCACAGACTGATCCCACAGCCCTTTTCCTTCTGGGTAAAATGAGGGGGTTTTCGTCCTCCTACCCTACAGGGGCATGGTTTGAGAGGTCACACATGGAAATGTACAAGTGAAAGTGGATTTAAAAATACAACATTTTAGGAACAGGAAAAGGATATATATGGCCTTTAGGTTGAGCTTAAATCCATCTTCTTGCCTTGCCCCTCTTTTTATTCAGAACTGTCTGTTTGTTGGAGTCATTTATATATGTGCTTTATTGGTTATGCATATTTTCTTTATTAGTTGTGCATGATCTCTGCTTTTTGAACCCATGTAAAGCAACACCTCGCATACCAATAGCACTCATTACAATCATTCTGTACTCCACACATAATCGCAGTCACTCCTTTTTTCTCCCCAATCACACATTCTTGAAATTGGTCCAAAATTTTATTTTTAAAATACCAATATATGTGATTGCCTCATGTCCGGAACTAGAAGTTTTTCACACAATTTACCCCAACCAGAATTACACCATGGCCATAATAAAAATCTGGTTTTAATAGGTTAATTAGCCACAATAACTCCAAATTAATTCAAATCAATATCGTAAACTAACCAGTACCAGTTGAAAAAAAGCTACAGACACACCAAGACAAATAAACATCTACATATTTTTAACTTTACCATTCACACTGAAACTGTAATGTCTTTACTCAATGGCACAAAGCCCACACGAGGCACATTCTATGGACAAGGTCACTCTATGGCCTGAACCTTTATTCACAGGACCAAAAAGTGATGACCCTGCGTGGGACCTCCCTTTATATACCTGGATGACCAGGTAAGGAGTGTCTCCACAAGTTCACCTCCTGTGGTCAAGGTGTGCATTGCTTAAGTATATACAGTATTGCAGTGGCGTTACATAGAGGTTACATACATGACATCACCTTCATTGACTCTGGATCAGTTCCTATGGAGTGGAGGGTAGCCAATGTAACCCCACTTTTTAAAAAAGGAGGGAGAGAGAAAACAGGGAATTATAGACCGGTCAGCCTGACATCGGTAGTGGGTAAGATGATGGAATCAATTATTAAGGATGTCATAGCAGCGCATTTGGAAATAGGTGACATGATAGGTCCAAGTCAGCATGGATTTGTGAAAGGGAAATCATGCTTGACAAATCTTCTGGAATTTTTTGAGGATGTTTCCAGTAGAGTGGACAAGGGAGAACCAGTTGATGTGGTATATTTGGACCTCCAGAAGGCTTTCGACAAGGTCCCACACAAGAGATTAATGTGCAAAGTTAAAGCACATGGGATTGGGGGTAGTGTGCTGACATGGATTGAGAACTGGTTGTCAGACAGGAAGCAAAGAGTAGGAGTAAATGGGTACTTTTCAGAATGGCAGGCAGTGACTAGTGGGGTACCGCAAGGTTCTGTGCTGGGGCCCCAGCTGTTTACACTGTACATTAATGACTTAGACGAGGGGATTAAATATAGTATCTCCAAATTTGTGGATGACACTAAGTTAGGTGGCAGTGTGAGCTGCGAGGAGGATGCTATGAGGCTGCAGAGTGACTTGGATAGGTTAGGTGAGTGGGCAAATGCATGGCAGATGAAGTATAATGTGGATAAATGTGAGGTTATCCACTTTGGTGGTAAAAACAGAGAGACAGACTATTATCTGAATGGTGACAGATTAGGAAAAGGGGAAGTGCAACGAGACCTGGGTGTCATGGTACATGGTACAGAAAGTTGTTGAGGCCAATTCACTAAATATATTCAAAAAGGAGTTAGATGTAGTCCTTACTACTAGGGGAATCAAGGGGTATGGCGAGAAAGCAGGAATGGGGTACTGAAGTTGCATGTTCAGCCATGAACTCATTGAATGGCGGTGCAGGCTAGAAGGGCCGAATGACCTACTCCTGCACCTATTTTCTATGTTTCTATGTTTCTATGTTTCTATGTTTCCCCCACAAAGTCTTATTGGGATCATAGGTTAAGTCTCTCGGGTGGTCTACGCTCCCTCGTGGGGCTCCGCAGTTGAGGCTCTGGTTGTTGAGCCTTGGCGTGAGTGTCTGTCCCTTGTGGTGATTCCGGCCTGTCCGGGCTGGCCGCAGGGACTGTGCATGCTGCTGAATGTTCTTGTTGCTCGTTCACTGGCGGGGGTCCATCTCATGATCTTCCTCGGGTTCCTCAGTGTCCATGCTGAACCTTTTTTTTACTTGGTCCAGATGCTTACGGTATATCTGCCCATTGTTAAGTTTAACCACTATGACCCTGTTCCCCTCTTTGTCTATTAAAGTATCCTCAAGCCATTTGGGCCCCACGGCGTGACTGAGGACAAATACGGGGTCATTTATTTCTATACATCTCCCCCTTGAATTTCGGTCATGGTGCACGTTTTGGGACTGGCGCTTGCCCTCAACTATGTCGGTCAGGACTGGGTGAATGAGGGACAACCGAGTTTTGAGTGCTCATTTCATTAGTAGCTCAGCGGGTGGGACCCCCGTCAGCGAGTGCGGTCGGGACCTATAGGCCAGCAGGAGGCGCAATAGGGAGGGTCCTTGAATCCTGAGCATGCCTTGTTTAATGATTTGGACCGTACATTCTGCCTCGCCATGGAGGCCGGCTTGAATGGTGCTGTCCTGACATGGTTGATGCCATTGCCCAACATGAACTCCCGGAATTCGTAGCTCGTGAAACGTGGGCCATTATCACTAACAAGGATGTCCGGCAAGCCGTGGGTTGCAAAGACCCTTCAGTGGACAGTAGACTCTCCACAGTGGTGGATGTCGTGCACAAATTCAAAATGATGCACTCGATCCATTTCGAGTACGCATTAACCACAATGAGAAACATTTTTCCCATGAACGGGCCAGCGTAGACTACATGAATACGTGACCATGGCCTGGTGGGCCAGGGCCACGGGCTGAGCGGGGCCTCCCTGGGGGCATAACCCAGCTGGGCACACATCGTGCACCTGGGAACACAGTGTTCCAGGTCTGAATCAATTCCTGGCCACCAAACATGTGACCGGGCAATGGTCTTCATCAGCACGATGCCTGGATGCTCGCTGTGGAGTTCCCTGATGAATGCCTCCCTGCCCCTCTGGGGCATGACTACCCGGCTGCCCCATAGTAGGCAGTCGGCTTGGATGGAGAGCTCATCCATCCGCCTGTGAAATGGTCTGACCTCCTCAGGGCATGCTCCGTGTGTGGGCGCCCAATCCCCAGTCAGGACACATTTCTTAATCAGTGATAGGAGGGGATCTCTGTTGGTCCAGATTTTGATCTGGCGGGCTGTGATGGGGGAGCCTGCGCTGTCAAAGGCATCAACAGCCATGACCACCTCAGCGCTTTGCTCCGCTACCCCCTCAGTGGTGGCCAGTGGAAGCCTGCTGAGCGCGTCAGCGCAACTTTCAGTGCCGGGCCGGTGCCGGCTGGAGTAGTCAGAAGCAGCCAGCGTGAGAGCCCATCGCTGTATGCGGGCTGACACGTTGGAATTGACAGCCTTGCTGTCTGACAACAGGGATGTTAATGGCTTGTGGTCCATTTCTAACTCGAACCTCCTGCCAAAAAGGTACTGATGCATTTTTTTTACACCATAGACACATGTGAGTGCCTCCTTCTCAACCATCCCATATCCCCGTTCTGCTTGAGAGCGCGACCTGGAAGCATAAGCCACAGGTTGTAATTGGCTCTTAGCATTATTCTGCTGCAACACGCACCCAACCCCATAGGACAATGCATCACTTGTTAGAACCAATTTCTTACAGGGGTCATACAGGGTCAATAACTTGTTAGAACAAAGCAGGTTCCACGCCCGATTGAAAGCCCGTTCCTGACAGTCCCCCCAAAAACAATCATAACCCTTACGCAGGAGCACGTGTAGCGGCTCCAACAATGTGCTTAAGTTTGGCAGAAAGTTCCCGAAATAGTTCAAGAGTCCCAGAAATGAACGCAACTCCGATGTGTTGCCGGGCCTGGGTGCTCGTCGAATCGTCTCTGTTTTGGATTCGGTGGGCCGAATCCCATCTGCAGCAACCCTCCTGCCCAGAAACTCAACCTCAGGAGCCAAAAACACACATTTAGACTTCTTGAGTCGCCGGCCTACCCGGTCCAGTCGGCGTAGCACCTCCTCCAGGTTGTGGAGGTGTTCCTCGGTGTCATGACCGGTGATGAGGATGTCGTCCTGAAATACGATTGTTCCAGGAATGGATCTAAGCAGGCTTTCCATGTTTCTTTGAAAAATCGCGACCGCTGATCAAATGCCAAACGGGCACCTGTTGTAAACGAACAGTCCCTTGTGCGTGGTGATGGTGGTCAGTAGTTTAGATTCGTCGGCCAGTTCTTGGGTCACGTAGGCTGAAGTGAGGTCCAACTTGGTGAACAGCTTGCCACCTGCCACCGTGGCGAAAAGATCCTCCGCTCTCGGGAGCGGGTATTGGTCTTGTAGGGACACCCAGTTGATAGTGGCCTTGTAGTCGCCACAGATCCTGACAGAACCATCCGCTTTTAGGAGGGGAATGATGGGGCTCACCCAGTCGTTGAATTCAATGGGCGAGATGATGCCCTCTCTCAGCAAACGGTCCAATTCGCTCTCAATTTTCTCCCGCATCACATACAGCACTGCTCTGGCTTTGTGGTGCACTGGTCTGGCGTCCGGGGTGATACGTATCACTACTTTGGTACCTTTGAACATCCCGACGCCAGGTTGGAATAGTGACTCAAATTGTTGTAGGACTTGTGAGAACGAACTTCGCTCCACCGATGACATTGCGTGAACATCCCCCCATTTCCAGTTCATCTCAGCTAACCAGCTCCTTCCCAACAGTGCGGGACCATTGCCCTGGACAATCCAGAGCGGCAGCCGGTTCACTGATCCATTGTGTGTGACCGCCAACATTGCAATGCTTAGTACTGGAATGATTTCTTTGGCAAACGTCCGTAGTTGTGTCTCAATGCTTTCTAGTTTGGGTCTACTGGCTTTGATTGGCCATAGCTTTTCGAATTGTTGAACGCTCATGAGTGACTGGCTGGCCCCCGTGTCCAGCTCCATGCATACAGGGATGCTGTTTAATAAAACCTTCATCATCATTGGTGGCGTTTTGGTATATGAGCTGTGAATGTTTGCCACATGAACCCGCTGAACTTCAGCATCCATTGATTTGCCCCAAGAGTCATCCTGCCTCACAGACCCCTCTTCTGGTCCATCCGCCTCATAAATTAGCCTGGTTACAGGCTTCCTGCACATTCGAGCTAAATGGCCACTGAGGTTTCAATTTCTGCAGACAAATTGTTAAAACATGCAAGTCCTGACAGAGTGTTTGCCCCCACACCTCCAGCATGAACTGAGATTCCCATTGTTGTGAACAAAGGAGCTATGACCCGGCATTCCTCGCTGATTGTGCCTTTGACTGCCCTTGAGTACCCTGTTAGTGGTGTCAATGGCCCCACCCCGGACCGCATTGTCCACTGTGATGGCGTAACTGTCCGTTCAGCCTGCCATTGTCTCTGTTGAAAACCTACTCTGGGGTCTATTGCTGCCTGGGGTGTGTCGAACTGCCCTTGCCTGCCTGCTGGGCTCTGAGTCGCGTTTGTGATATTGACTCCCTGATCCCCCGCCGCGTTGGAGGCAGAATTGCGCGCGTATATTATTTTGGTTTCCTCCTCCCCCGCTATGAAAGTCTGAGCCATCAACGCCGCCGCTTCCAAAGTCAAGTCCTTGGTCTCAATTAACTTTCGGAAAATCCCCACATGACCGATGCCCTCAATAAAGAAATCCCTTAGCATCTCCCCCCTGCAGGCGTCTGTGAACTTACAGAGGCTGGCCAAGCGGCAGAGGTCCGCAACGGAATCCGGTATGCTCTGTCCTTCCCGACATCGGTGTGTATAGAATCGGTGTCGGGCCATGTGTACGCTGCTCGCCGGTTTGAGGTGCTCACTGATTAGTTTGCTGAGCTCTTCAAAGGTTTTGTCCACCGGCTTTTCGGGTGCTAGTAGGTCCTTCATGAGCGCGTAAGTTTTAGGTCCGCAGCTGGTCAGCAGATGGGCCCTTCGCTTGTCGGCCGCTGCATCTCCCAGCCATTCTTTCGTGACAAAGCTTTGCTGGATCCTCTCAATGAAATCGTCCCAGTCCTCACCAACACAGTACCGTTCCTCTGTGCTACCGGTGGCCATTCTCGTGGGTCGTTGATTCCCGTTTCTCGTCGCCAATGTAATGTCCTTACTCAATGGCACAAAACCCTCACAAGGCACATTCTATGGACAAGGTCACTCTGTGACCTGAACCTTTATTCACAGGACCAAGAAGTGATGACCCTGCGTGGGACCTCCCTTTATATACCTGGATGACTAGGTAAGGAGTGTCTCCCACAAGTTCACCCCCTGTGGTCAAGGTGTGCATTGCTTAAGTATATACAGTATTGCAGTGGTGTTACATAGAGGTTACATACATGACAGAAACATGACAGAACAACATATTCCATGACTATTTAAACATCCATTGTAGCAAATTCTATGTTTTATGTTTCTCGGCACTAAAGTTAGAAGCTTAAGTGTCGGGATCACCTTAGAATCATAGAAATGCTTCTCTACTTTTCGGTCTTTTAAACAATCGTCTTAAAACAGTAAACACAAATGCTTTGAACTTCCTTTTGGATTCCGCAGGGTCCTTCTGCCCAACTAATTCCACCTTTCCCTGCACCACCTTAATGGCAGCTTTCACATTTTTAAACTGCTGTTGCAGCCACTAGGGGAGGATTCGCTTAAAATATAACTGTTGGTCTTTCTGCACCTTAACCTCCAGTAACTGCTGGTCTTTCTCCTGTAACTGTGTTTCTAACAGTATCCGCACCTTACTGGCCTCAGTGGTTTGTTCAGTGGCTTCTCCCAGTCACCTGGCGGTGTATTCATAACAGTGGCACAAAATTATTTTGACGGCATCGCCCTTGATGCTACCTTTCTTCAGCTGATCCCAAAATGCTCTGTGTTGGGATGGTGTCCAGTCCGGATGCCACCCCAACTTCCTCATTCCTCATTAGAAGAACCTGAGGTGGTCTCGGTTGAAAGGCAACTGAGTCAGCACTGGCGCATTTCACCCGGATGATATTCGGTCTCTGAAGTGTTACTTCAACAGGTGGCGTAATTGGCAGGATTTCCAAGCTGATGACCTGAGCCGACAGATCATTGGGGTTAAGTAGTCATTTTTGAATATTTACTAGAGCCTAAATGAGTGTTCGTTAGGTTCGGACGCACTACGGAAACAGGATAAGAGCGGTCGGGGAAGGCAGTCACTCAGGCAGTAAGTGGATGCACTTACTTGGATGCATGGTAGAGTTAAACCGGCGGGATAGAAAAGGGTAAAGGTAAGTGGGAGGAAAGTCTAACCAAGACCCTAAAAAAAAAGAGTATGAGAAGACATACCCATCATATCACCCCTGGCTCACGTAATATCACAGCATCCTTCTGGACATATAACTGAAATGAGATACACCACAAAAGATTTCAAGCCAAATTAATACATTTATCAATAACCAAATCACACATTTTTATATTCATACTATAAACTAATCACCCTTGTGTAATCCCTTGGTGTCTGTCTTTTGTGTGGCTTTTCCTAATCTTTTTTTCTTCCAAGGATGTGAGTGTCACTAGCAAGGCCAGTAATTAATGCTCATCCTTAATTGCCCTTGAGAAGGTGGTGGTGAGCCGCCTTCTTCAACTGGGCCGATACTCATTGGAGTTTAGAAGAATGAGAGGGGATCTTATTGAAACATATAAGATTCTGAAGGGGCTTGACAAGGTAGATGCAGAGAGGATGCTTCCCCTAGTGGGGGAATCTAGAATTGGGGGCATAATTTCAAAATAAGGGGTCGCCCATTTTAAATGGAAATGAGAAGGAATTTCTTCTCTCAGCGGGTCGTGAATCTTTGGAATTCTCTTCCCCAGAATGCTGTGGAGGCTGAGTCATTGAATATATTTAAGGTGGACATAGACAGAATGATAAGGGAGTCAAGGGTTATGGGGAGCGGGCAGAGAAGTGGAGTTGAGGACAAGATCAGATCAGCCATGATCTTATTAAATGGCAGAGCAGACTCAAGGGGCCAAATCACCTACTCCTGCTCCTATTTCTTATGTTCTTATGTTCAGTCTGCATGGTGAAGGTACTCCCATGGTGCTGTTAGGGAGGGAGTGCCACGATTTTGACCCAGCGACGATGAAGGAACGGCAATCTATTTCCAAGTCAAGATGGTGTGTAACTTGGAGGGGAACTTGCAGGTGATGGTGTTCCCTCGTGCCTGCTGCCCTTGTACTTCTAGGTGGTAGAGATCTCAGATATGGAAAGTTCTGCCGAAGAAGCCTTGGCAAGTTGCTGCAGTGCATCTTATAGGTGGTACACACTGCAACCACGGTACACCGATGATTGAGGAAGTGAATGTTTAAGGTGGTGGATGGGGTGACAATCAAGAGGCCTGCTTTGACCTGGATGGTTTTGAGTTTCTCGAGTGTTGTTGGAGCTACTCTCATCCAGGCAAGTGGAGAGTGTTCCATCACACTCTTGACTTGTACCTTGTAGATGGTGGAAAGGCTTTGGGGAGTCAGGAGGTGAGACACTCACTGCAGAATACCCAGCCTCTGACCTGCTCTTGTAGCCACAGTATTTATGTGGCTGGTCCAGGTAAGTTTCGGGTCAATGGTGACCCCCCAGGCTGTTGACGGTGGGAGATTCGGTGATGGTAATGCCATTGAATGCCAAGGGGTGGTGGTTAAGTTCTCGCTTGTTGGAGATAGTCATTGCCTGGCACCTTTGTGGCACTAATGTTACTTGCCACTTATCAGCCCAAGCCTGAATGTTATCCAGGTCTTGCTGTATGCGGGCGCGGACTGCTTCATTATCTGAGGAGCTGTGAATGGAACTGAACACTGTGGAATCATCAGCGAACATCCCCACTTATGTTCAGTCCGCATGGTAAAGTTACTGCCATAGTGCTGTTAGGGAGGGAGTGCCACGATTTTGACCCAGCGACGATGAAGGAACGGCTATATATTTCCTTGGACACTGCCCTGAAGAACTCCTGCAGCAATATCCTGGGGCTAGGATGATTGACCTCCAACAACCACAACCATCTTTCTTTGTGTTCGGCATGACTCCAGCCAGTGGAGAATTTTCCTCTTGATTTCCATCGACTTCAATGATGGTACACTCAATCAAATGCTGCCTTGATCTCAAGGGCAGTGACTCGCACCTCATCTCTGAAATTCAGCACTTTTGTCCATGAGTTCTCGGGCCGAGTGGTCCTGGAGGAACCCAAACTGAGCATCAGTGAGCAGGCTATTGGTAAGTAAGTGTCACTTGATAGCACTGTCGATGATACCTTCCATCACTTTGCTGATGATTGAGAGTAGACTGATGGGGCGGTAATTGGCCGGATTGGATTTGTCCTGCTTTTTGTGGACAGGACATACCTGGGCAGTTTTCCACATTGTCGGCTAGATGCCAGTGTTGTAGCTGTACTGGAACAGCTTGGCTAGAGACATGGCTAGTTCTTGAGCACAAGTCTTCAGTACAACAGCTGGGGTTTTGTCGGGGCCCATAGCCTTTGCTGTAGCCAGTGCACTCAGCCACTTATTGATATCAAATGGAGTGAATTGAATTGGCTGAAGAATGGCTTCTGTGATGGTACCGACCTCATTCCCAGGTACGCCTGTGTTGCCTCTGGTATGCTATTCTGCGCTTCTCATTGAACCAAGGTTGGTCCCCTGGCTTGATGGTAATGTAGAGTGAGGGATATGTCGGGTTACAGATTTTGGTGGAATACAGTTCTGCTGCTGCTGATGGCTCACAGCGCCTCATGGATGGCCAGTTTTGAGCTGCTAGATCTGTTCTGAATCTATCCCATTTAGCACGGTGATATTGGGCCCAAGTTTCCACATGATTCGCGCCTGATTTTTAGGAGCAACTGGTGGAGAACGGACTATTTTAGAAATCGCAATTCTCCACATTTTTTTTCTGCAGTTCTAGTCAGGTAGAACAGTTCTACTTTAGAACAGAATTTTTTCTTCAAAAGGGGGCGTGTCCGGGCACTGACGCCTGATTTGAAAGTTTCCACAGTGAAAACGTACTCCAAACTAAAGTAGAATGGAGCCAGTGAAGATTTTTGTAGAACTGAAAAAACCTGTTCTACACATTAAAAAATCAGGCGCAGATTACAAATTAGGCGTCCAGAACGAGGTGGGGGGGGGAGGGGGGAAGGGAAGTCATTAAATTCTACAATAAATCCTTATTTATACTTCTACAAATATTATACAAATAAATCCAACCTGAATAAACATTTATAAGCCAAGAAAAGATTAAATAAACCATCTTCCTACCTGTGTGAAAGTGCTTCAGCCAGGGAGAATTCTGCAGCCGTTCGTGCCGCTGAGCGGGAGGGGGAGAGAGAGAAAGAGAGAGAGAGAGAGAGAGAGAGAGAGAGAGGGAGGGAGAGAGAGAGAGAGGGAGGGAGAGAGAGAGAGAGGGGGAGGGAGGGAGAGAGAGAGAGGGGGAGGGAGAGAGAGAGAGAGAGAGGGAGGGAGAGAGAGGGGGGGAGGGAGGGAGAGAGAGAGGGGGAGGGAGAGAGAGAGAGGGGGAGGGAGGGAGAGAGAGAGGGGGAGGGAGGGAGAGAGAGAGAGGGGGAGGGAGGGAGAGAGAGAGAGGGGGAGGGAGGGAGAGAGAGAGAGGGGGAGAGAGAGAGAGAGAGAGGGGGAGGGAGGGAGAGAGAGAGAGAGGGAGGGAGAGAGAGGGAGGGAGAGGGAGAGAGAGAGAGGGGGAGGTCGGGTCGGTGGGGGGGGGGGCGGGGGAACGGGTGTCGGGTCGGGTCTGGTCGGCGGGGGGGGGGGGTGGGGGGGGAGCGGGTGTCGGGTCTGGTCGGGGGGAGCAGGAGCTGGCCGTGGGAGGAGCCTTATTCACGCAGCCCCAGTGAGGCCATTGGGCCAGGGCTAGGGGCTGCGTGCTTCGGGCCCCTCCCACACAGTTCGGCGCCTGGAGCTACTGCACTTGCGTGCCGACTGTAGCGCGCATGTGCAGAGTCCTGGCACGGTTTTCAGCGCCGGGACCTGGCTCCGCCCCCCCCACAGCTCGTGCCGGCTGCGTCGAGGGCCAGAGGACCTGTAAGTCGGTGGAGAATACCGAGGATTTTTTTAGGCGTCATTTTAGGCGCGAGAAACGGGCGCCCAGCTCGGAGGGGCGCCCGTTTTTATTCTTGTGGAAACTTGGGCCCGTTGTCACACAACACAATGGAGGGTGTCATTCTGTGCACTTGCTTCCCTCACTGCTTCTTCCAAGTGATGTTCAACCTGGAGAAGTACTGATTCATCATCTGAGGGAGGGCAGTAGTTGGTAAGCAGCTCGGGTTTTGTTGCTTATGCTTGGACTGAAGCCATGAGACTTCATGGGGTCCAGAGTCAATGTTGAGGACTCCCAGGGCCACTCCCTACCGATTATATACCACTGTGCCACCACCCCTGGTGGATCTGTCCTGCTGGTGGGGCAGGACATACCCAGGGATGGTGATGGAGGAGCCTGTGACATTGGCTGAAAGGTATGATACTGTGAGTATGATTATGTCAGGCTGTTGCTTGACTAGTCTGTGGGACAGCTCTTCCAATTTTGGCATGCCCCCCGATGTTAGTGAGGAGGACTTTGCCGGGTCGACTGGGCTGGGTGTGCCCAATGATCTCAAGCCGTGCTTCTCCAGCTGGCTCAGTGCTTTCGTGTCCACCTGGCCCTCGCCTGTCTGTTGCTGCTGGCAGCGATTATGTGCTGGCTTGGCCTGCAATAGAAAGAGAAGTGTTGAGTGAGTTTAGTGCTAATGTGCCTGCCATAGTTGAATACCTGTCAGTGTGTGCAAGGTGTGAGATGTGGGTGTGAGTGTTGCAGCAGTGGTAAGTGTGAGGCCAAAGTGAAGCTCTGATTGTGGTGCTAAGTAGAGATTGTTGCTATACGAGTGCTGGGAGTGTAGTATATTGAGCTGTGTGTGAAGCTTGTGGTACAGATGATGATATATAGGATTTGTTGAAGCCTTCACTCAACTTGACCAACCGTGTGAGGTCATTAAACTTCTTCCTGCACTGGGTGGGGGTCCTGGAGACCACAGTTCTGGCCGTGATGTGGTCCGCAATCTCCCGCCACATGGTTCAGAATGTATAGGGTGAGGGCTCCTGCTAGTTGGTGGCTAAATAACCTCCAGGCTCCTCTCCACCATGAAGACCAATGCCACTAGAGCTTCAATTGAAAACCTCTGGGCCCGCTCCCATGATCGAGAATCTGCCACCACAATTTCTAAATAAGTCTTGCTTTTTTTTAAGTTTGGTTTGTTGTTGGAGCAACTGCAAACCCAACCACCCTGACAATGAGATGCTGTAGCATTAATGCACCTCCCCTTTAAGAAGTGGAAAAAGCCTGTGGCAAACATGACTGTGAAATAGATTGGCCCTGATTTAGATCCACCTGTTGAGCATTAAGCCAATGAGCATCGGTTTTATGACTGAAATCATGACTATAATCATGTTAATGAAGAGTCAGGACCAATTTTGCATGCTGCCTAGACTATTTTCAGGTGGCTCAGCTTAACCTCATTTAGTTCTAACGCTGCCCATTTCATGGCTATGTCCACTCTACGCGGGAGTCCTCCCATTATTTATCGGGGACTTGGCCTGGAGGGTGGTGCACGGAGCAGTCCTGGGCAATAAATTTTTAAGCCGGTTCACGGGCTCCCAGGCTGCCTGCAATTTCTGCGGTCTGGAAGAGTCCGTGTTCCATGTTTTTATTGAGTGCACGAGGTTGCAGCCCCTGTTTTATTATTTAAAGGGGCTGCTCCTCAATTTCTGGTTGCACTTCAGTCCCACACTCCTGATCTTTGGGCACCCTGTGCGGAGGGGAGCGGGTAGGTCTGAGGGCCTCCTCGTAGGACTGCTCCTGGGCACAGCCAAGGGTGCCATCGGCCGGTCCAGGCAGCGGGCGGTCGAGGGGGTCGTTCAGCCCGACTGCCTGCCTCTCTTCCACGCTTACATCCGGGCCAGGGTGTCCTTGGAGATGGAGCACACAGTGTCCACCGGTACGCTCGCGGCCTTCCGCGAGAGGTGGGCACCGGAGGGACTGGAGTGCATCATCACCCCCGGCAACCAAATTTTAATTTGATTTTATATGTTTAATTTGTTTTAATTGCCAGTTTTAGTGACTCCCTCCCCTTTTATAGGGGGCACTTGTAAAATTTATGATTTTAAAGCCTCCCAAAAAAACCCACAAAACCCCCAAAAAAACAAAAAAAAAAGAAAAAAAAAAGAAAAAGGGGCAGTTGAAAAATGTTTGGAATGTCCCCCAGATCGGGGGTTACTTTGATTTAACTGTAATTTCGTTTTCAGCCAAAAGAGTTGTGGGAAACCCGTAACTCTCTGCTGCTTTCTAGCCCCCCACCCCACCTCCAAATTAAAATTCTGGCCTATATATCTGCCATTTATGTATGCTTGGGGTTATTAGCCACCAGGTGGCGCCACTGTCGGAAGTCATTGGGCTGAACGCATGTGTGTGTGGCCCAGGTATAAAAGACAAGCGATCATGTAATGTAATCACTTTGGGCCTTAATAAAGCAGAGCCTGGTCTGTTCCTGTGTTAGTTTACAGTATTCAGTCTGTCGCGTTATTATACATAACATTTGGTGACAAGGTAACTTAAGAACCTTCGCATGCAAAAATGAGCACAATTGGAATTCTGGAGAGATTCGTGGAGAGAGAGGACTGAGCAGATTTTGTAGCTCACCTGGACCAGTACTTCATGGCCAACTAAATGGAGGAACCCACTGACGCAGTTAGCGCAGGACGGTCTACCTCAAGGTTTATGGTCCGAAAATCTATGGACTCATAAAGAATTTTCTCTCACCTGCAAGTCCAACGGACAAGGACTATGAGGAATTGTGTACTCCAGTACGTAACCATCTCAAACCAGAAGAAGGCATCATCATCTCACGATATCAATTCTACAAGCACATTTGTTCTGAGGGGCAGGGTGTGTCGGAATTCGTTGCCAACCTAAGACGCCTAGCTGGATCGTTTAAGTTCGAAAATGCATTGGGAGACATGCTGCGGGACTTCTTTGTAATCGACATCAACCATGAGGTGATCCTGCGTAAGCTGCTGGCAGCGGAGACACTGGATTTGAGCAAGGCCATTCAGATTGCCCAGGCATGCATGACGAGGGACAAAAACTTAAAACAGATATCATCGAAAAATCAGAACTCAGCAAGTACTGTAAAGAAGATTGTATGCGAAACCTGTGGCTGCCCAAAGTCCGCCAACGGGAATGAATCCGATTTCACTGTGTTGGCATTGTGGGGGCAATCATCGGCCTCATCAGTGTTGGTTTAAACAGTACATTTGTAAAGGCTGTTCGAGACTGGGGCATTTCCAGTGCATATGTCCACAACTGAGCAAGCGTGCTGCGACACACTATGTGGAGGATGATGACCAGTTTTTAGCGCGGATCAGGATATGCAATCTGAGATATCAAAGGAGAAAGTGTCTGGACAGTATTCGATCCTAACAAAGAGCCAACCGATAATGATTAATGCAAAACTTAACGGTGTGCCGGTACCGATGGAATTGGACACGGGTGCGAGTCAATCAATAATGAACCAGAGAACATTTGACAAGCTGTGGGGTACTAAGGCTTTGAGGCCTAAGCTGAGTCCAGTCAATGCCAGTTTGCGTATGTACACTAAAGAACTCATAACAGTGATTGGCAGTGCGGTAGTCAAGGTGTCATATGATGGTGCGGTTCATGATTTACCGTTATGGATTGTCCCAGGCAATGGTCCAACGCTGTTCAGCAGGAATTGGCAAGAAAAAATCTAATGGAATTGGAACGATATCAAAGCGTTGTCGTCGCAGGATGATAATCCATGTGCTCAAGTGTTGAGCAAGTTCCCCTCGCTGTTTGAACCAGGCATCGGAAATTTCATGGGAGACATAAGAACATAAAAACATAAGAACATAAGAACATAAGAATTAGGAACAGGAGAAGGCCATCTAACCCCTCAAGCCTGCTCCGCCATTCAACAAGATCATGGCTGATCTGGCCGTGGACTCAGCTCCACTTACCCGCCCGCTCCCCATAACCCTTAATTCCCTTATTGGTTAAAAATCTATCTATCTGTGACTTGAATACATTCAATGAGCTAGCCTCAACTGCTTCCCTGGGCAGAGAATTCCACAGATTCACAACCCTCTGGGAGAAGAAATTCCGTCTCAACTCGGTTTTAAATTGGCTCCCCCGTATTTTGTGGCTGTGCCCCCTAGTTCTAGTCTCCCCGACCAGTGGAAACAACCTCTCTGCCTCTATCTTGTCTATCCCTTTCATGATTTTAAATGTTTCTACAAGATCACCCCTCATCCTTCTGAACTCCAACAAGTAAAGACCAAGTCTACTCAATATATCATCATAAGGTAACCCCCTCATCTCTGGAATCAGCCTAGTGAATCGTCTCTGTACCCCCTCCAAAGCTAGTATATCCTTCCTTAAGTAAGGTGACCAAAACTGCACGCAGTACTCCAGGTGCGGCCTCACCAATACCCTGTACAGTTGCAGCAGGACCTCCCTGCTTTTGTACTCCATCCCTCTCGCAATGAAGGCCAACATTCCATTCGCCTTCCTGATTACCTACTGCATCTGCAAACTAACTTTTTGGGATTCATGCACAAGGACCAATGGTGGAGCTTTGGAGGCGTGGCCTAATCAGTTAGAGCTGTGAGCAGTGAGAGAAGGAGTTACTGCTTTAGCTCCTGTCTGGGAGGCCTTTGAGAGCCCTGAGACCAGCCCAGGAAGAGAAGGAAGGGGCATTCTACAATTCTAATCCATCTAGAGTGAGAGGAGGAGAACAGAGGACTGCAACAACTTGATTATTCCTACAAAGAGTTGGAGAGAGGGGGAAAAAAGAACTACTTACCAGTGTGGAAGGAGGGAAAGACTTCTTCAGCCAAAGGTGGGTGTGTTTTGGTGCATTCCCCAAAAAGACTTTGTTGAATCGGTGGGGGGAGGAAAGAAGACCAATTGAGGGCCGGAACATCGCGGGGGGTGTGTGTGTGTGTGGAAGTGTGTGTGGGGGTCTTGCCTACAGCTAGGCCCCACACACCACTGAAACACCCCTCCCCCATTGCCTAGCCTGGGATAGCTGGAGCTACCAGGCTGAAGAAACTCAATTACCCTAATTAACATCGTTGGGAGTGTGTACCTGTGTGGCTCCAGCTGCCCCAGGCGAAGACATCTTCTCCCCCCACCCGAAGACCACCCCAAAGACTGTTTTGTTTGCCATCTGGGGAGTGCACCCACCCATTGCTGTGAGGGGAGACCTGCCCTCGCAGTTTCCCTCTTTCCCACCCCCCCTTTCTCTTTCTCTCTTTCTCTGTCTCTCCCCTCTCTCTCTGAGAACCCTTTCCTCCCAAGTGGAAAAAAAACAAGAACAATTAAGACAACTGAGCAGAGGGAGCAAGGCCCCTCCCCAATTGCGAACTAGGGGAGAGGAGTGCCTCTTTCAGAGCTCCCTCTGTTAAATACTTAAACGAGGCCACTTAAGACCATTAAGGCCTGTGACTTTGGGGTGGGTGTAGCCCTTAAAGGGACCCCGTGATGGCGACCCCATCTACGCCGGTGGCAGGGCCAGCTAGGACTTATAACCTGCGCCACCTGCTGCCCTGCCACCATTCAGACTTATAACGAAGAAACACGGGGTCAAGAGCTACACTCACCCCACAATGAGCATTGAGGAATGCGTGCGGGCGATGGCTGGGGTAGTCGGCCCCTCGGACATTGTGGCAGCCTCCAAGATGTCTGGGAAGGCCGTGTTCTTCCTGGGATCGGAGCGGGCGGTGTCCCTGGCCATTGAAAAGGGGCTCACGGTGGGCGGGACGTTCCTGCCGGTGGACCCTCTCGAGGCCACCGCGCAGAGGGTCATCATATCGAACGTCCCGCCCTTTGTTCCCGCTGAGCTCCTCCTCCCTCACCTACACCAACTGGGGGAGGTAAGGTCGGGGATCAACCCCATACCGCTCGGCCTCAGGGAGAGCAGCCTGCGCCACGTGTTCTCCTTCCGCCGCCAGCTCTTTGTCCGGCTGGCGCGGGAGGAGACGACGGAGGGGAACTTTAATGTGGTGCACGAGGGGACTGCCTACCGCGTCTTCTGGACGTCGGACGGCGTGCGGTGCCATGCCTGCAGGGAGGTGGGGCACGTTCGCAAGAACTGCCCCGCCTCCAAGGCCGCCAAACCACCGAAGGCGGCCAAGGCTGGCGCCACCGCCACCCCTCCCCCTAGTTGCGTCTGCGTGCCGGGAGCCGTAGGTGCGCGGGCATCGTCGGGGGCCTTTGTTTTCAGGGCCTCCGGCGGGGGGGAGGGAGAGCGTCCGACCGGAAAGAAGGCGCGGAAGAAGGAGAAACATCTCGAGGCGGGTCCCCTCAGTGCGCCAGATGATTTGACCACCGCGCTCAGCCCAACCCAGTCACCGGCGAGCGCGGGGTGCCCTGAGCCCGTGCCCGAGCCCTTGAACAACACCACAGAGGGGCCCGGGCGCGGGAAAGGAAAGGAAAAGGGGGGGGCGGAGCGGGAGGCCTCGGCAGACATGGGGGTCTCCCTGCCTCCGCGCGCCCCCAGGAACAAAAGGAGGCGCGGCTCCGATGAGGCGGAGGGGGAACAACATCCCTCCGCGGAGGAGTCGGTGCCCGCCGCGTGTCCCGCGTCCCCCACCAGCGCCCCCAAATTGCGCTGCAGGCGCGAGGAGTCTTTCCCCGGGGAGGGTGAGGCAGTCGAGGCTGCCCAGCCGCTGCCTCCTGGGGATGGAGTGGAAGATCTGCCTGTCGTGGGGGGCGTGGGGACCGCGGAGGAATGCGTAGCCGCCGGGCCGGGCGTCCCGGGGACTGAGGCGGGCGGGGCCGAAAAGGCCGAACCTGAGCCCGCCCAGCTATTACCCAACTTCCCCCGGGAGTCGCTCGACCCGGCAGAAACACAAACTGATTTTAATGACACTGTAGATGCTGGGCCGGGGGGTGGCAGCGGGGAGGGGGAGGAACACCCACCCTCGCCCCTTACTTTGGAGCTGGAGCACTTGGAGGGCCTGGGGATTTCCTATGGCCGGGTCTCTCCTTGTTCTCCGGTTCCTGGGGCGGAGGGGGAACCCCTTCCGCTGTCATTTCCCGACCCAGCACCATTTTTAAAAGAGCCCAGTGGGGACTCCTCTGCCGACGATCCTGGGGGTGGGATCGGGGCAGTGCCAGGGCCGGTTGGAGCGGCCGGTTCATTTGCCGTACCTTGTGCGGTCGATGGGCCGGCTGCTGGCGGCCATCTCCCGGAGGAGGACGGGGACTCGGTGGGGGACGCGGGAGAAGAACTAGAGACCACCGCCAGGGAGGTGGTGGATCTGCTCGCGGCCGCCGCCGAGACCATCCTCATTCCTGCAAAGGAACTCCGGGACTTTTTGGCCCAGAGCCGGGGTCGCCGCGACCAAGCCCGACTGGCCCTGGAAAAATGGTCCGAGCCGGAGCTGATCAAGGGGTCCGTCCGCGCCGCCGTTAAAACCTTGGCCGCGGGCGGGCCCTTGACAAAGGAGCAGCACCTTGAGCTGCGCGAGCTCGAGGGACTCCTCGCTGGGCTGCGGAGGGAGCGGAGTTCAACAAAAGACTCCGCTCCCTCCCCCACAATAGGTTAAGGTAGAGGTTGCACTCTGCTTTTGCCATGAAGATAACCATAGCCAGCCTCAACATCAACGGCGGCAGAGGGGCACGCCGTAGATTTGACAATTTTTCGCTCCTGCGGGAGGGGAAATATGCGGTGTGCTTCCTGCAAGAAACCCACACCGTTCCGGGAGACGAAGCCACGTGGCTCCTGGAATGGCAAGGAGAGGTCCGCATGAGCCACCTCACCGCCATTTCTAGTGGGGTGGCCATCTTGCTGGGCCCGCATTTTCAGCCGGAGATCTTGGGGGTCGAGGAGCCCGTGCCAGGCCGCTTGCTGCACGTAACGGTTCGCCTGGGGGACGTGCCGCTCCATCTCGTGAACGTGTACGCCCCTCAGCCCGGCCCGCAGCAAACGCGCTTCTTTGAAGAGGTGTCCGCTCTTCTTGGCTCCGTCGACGTCGGCGACTGCATTGTCCTCGGGGGGGATTTTAACTGCACCCTCGAGGCGAGGGACCGCTCCGGTGCCCCGCAGTGCATGACGGCGATGGAGAAGTTGAGGGACCTGGTCGGGTCCTTCGACTTGGTGGACGTCTGGCGAAATCTCCACCCCGACTCCAGCGCCTTTACTTGGGTGAGGCCTGGAGTTGGATGGTCTAGAGTCGACCGCCTTTATGTGTCTCGGGCGTACGTTTCCTGCGTCCCGGCGGCCTCCATGCGGCCGGTGCCGTGTTCGGACCACCACCTGGTGTGGGCGGAGCTCGCTTCGCTCTGCGCGAGGACGGGGTCCGCGTACTGGCACTTTAACAACCGGCTGCTGGAGGACGTGCGGTTCCAGGACTCGTTCCGTCGATTCTGGTCCGACTGGAGAAGGAAGCAGGGGGGCTTCCCCTCCTTGAGGCTATGGTGGGACGTGGGCAAGGCTCACGTCCGCGTCTTCTGTCAAGAGTACGCGAGGGGGTCGACCAAGAGGAGGGCGGCCAGAGTCGGGCGCCTAGAAAAAGAGGTGCTCGACCTGGAAGCCCGTCTCGGTCAAGTCGTCGAGGACCCGGCCCTGCGGATGGTGTACGAAGCGAAGAAGGCCGCGCTGAAGGACCTGCAGCTCGTCGGGTCCCGAGGCGCGTTCGTGAGGTCGCGGATCCGGTTCCTGCGGGATCTGGACCGCGGCTCCCCCTTCTTCTACTCGCTGGAAAAAAGGCAGAGTGTCCGTAAGCAGCTCTTGACGCTGCTGGCCGACGACGGCTCTCTCGTCTCGGATCCGGAGGGCGTCAACAACAGGGCCCGTGAATATTACGGGGCTCTGTTCTCTCCGGATCCGTCCAGCGAGGAAGCGCGTAGAGTTTTGTGGGAGGACCTGCCGAAGGTCAGCCCGGAGGGCGCCGAAAATCTGGAAGCTCCGCTAAGCCTGGCGGAGCTGACCAGTGCCCTCGCCCGGCTCTCGAGGGGAAAATCCCCGGGGCTGGACGGGCTGACCGTGGAGTTCCACAGTCATCGCCCTGCTGCCTAAGAAGGGCGATCTCCGCCTCCTTAAGAACTGGCGCCCGGTCTCCCTCCTCAGCACGGACTACAAAATCTTCGCCAGGGCGATGTCTGCTCGCCTTGGTGCCGTGCTGGACCACATGATCCACCCCGACCAGTCCTACACGGTCCCGGGCCGGACAATCCACGATAACATCCATCTGGTCCGGGACCTCATCCATTGTTCCCAGGAGGCTGGTCTGTCGGTCGCCTTCCTATCCCTCGACCAAGAGAAGGCGTTCGACAGGGTGGATCACGACTATCTGCTCGGAACTCTGCGCGCTTTCGGGTTCGGGACGCATTTCGTCGCCCGGATCCGACTTTTGTACGCCGCCGCGGAGTGTCTGATTAAGGTTAACGGGTCCTTGACGGCGCCCCTTCGCTTTAGGAGAGGGGTGCGCCAGGGATGCCCCATGTCCGGCCAGTTATACGCCGTTTGCGTGGAGCCTTTCCTGCGCCTCTTGCGGACGAGGTTGACGGGACTGGCTCTGCAAGGGCCGGGCGTGGAGGTCGTCCTCTCGGCTTACGCCGATGACGTGCTCCTCGCGATAGAGGATCCCGCTGACCTGCGGAGGATGCGTGAATGCCAGGAGATTTACTCGGCCGCGTCCTCCGCCAGGATCAACTGGGAGAAATGTTCCGGACTCCTGGTGGGTCAGTGGCGGGTGGACTCCCTGCCGGAGGAGCTCAGGCCTTTTGCCTGGAGCACGACCCATCTCCTCTATCTGGGAGTCTACCTTAGCCCCGACAAGGGAGCCTGGCCGGCGAACTGGCAGGAGCTGGAGGCCAAGGCCGCCGCTCGCCTAGGGCGCTGGACAGGACTGCTCCGAGTGCTGTCCTACAGGGGTCGAGCGCTAGCCATAAACCAGCTGGTGGCCGCAATGCTGTGGTACCGGCTGGTCACTTTGACCCCTCCCCCTGCGTTTGTCGCCAAGATACAGAAGAAGCTGGTGGACTTCTTCTGGAACAACAGGAAGCACTGGGTCTCTGCCGCGGTCTTGAGTCTCCCGCTTGAGGAGGGCGGTCAGTCGTTGGTGTGCGTCAGCGCCCAGCTCGCGACTTTCCGTCTTCAGACCCTGCAGAGATACCTTTACGTCGAGCCCCCTCCTAGGTGGTGTGCTCTGGCGAGGTATTTCTTCCGCCAGCAGCTCGACCTCAATTATGACACGCAGCTCCTGTTTGTGAACTTGGGGGGTGCCAGGACCGCCCTCCGGGAGCTGCCTGTCTTTTACAGGGAACTCATCAGGGTCTGGAACAAAGTCTCCACCAAGCGCAGCTCTCCGCCGACTGGAGTGGCGGCCGTCCTGCAGGAACCGCTGCTCGGGAATCCGTACCTCCACGGCCGAGGTTTTATGTGGCGGTCGGAAGAGAGGGCTGTGGCTGGTGAGGTGACCAGGGTCAGGGACCTGCTCGATAGCGGAGGAGCGGGCTGGATGGCGCCAGACACGCTGGCGCGGCGCCTAAACTCTGCCAACGTCCGCCACGCGGCCGATGCCATCGAGTCGCTAAAAACAGCTCTGGGCCCTGACTCCGTTAGGTGCATCGAGGAGGCTTAAGCACGTGGGGAGATCCCGTCCGAACTGACCCCCGTCCGGACGGAATTCCTCATCGGCGCCAAACCCCGGAACCTCCCTCGGGGGCCGGCGCCTCACAACTTGAGCCGCCTAGGGGAAATCCCCTCCGCGCCTTTCAGTTCCGCGCGGAGGGGTTTCCTGTACGGGCTGCTCCTGCACACCCTCAACTTTGCCATCCTCGCCGGCCGTCCGGACACGCCATGGCGTACCATCTTGCCGTCCGGAGGAGGCGGGGGTCCCCGATGGAGGGAACTCTACGCAGGGGTCCTCCCACTATTCATCGGGGACTTGGCCTGGAGGGTGGTGCACGGAGCAGTGCCGTGCAACAAATTTTTAAGCCGGTTCACGGACTCCCAGGCCGCCTGCAATTTCTGCGGTCTGGAAGAGTCCGTGTTCCATGTTTTTACCGAATGCACGAGGTTGCAGCCCCTGTTCCATTATTTGAAGGGGCTGCTCTTGAAATTCTGGCTGCACTTCAGTCCCACTCTCCTGATCTTTGGGCACCCTGTGTGGAGGGGAGCGGGTAGGTCCGAGGGCCTCCTCGTAGGACTGCTCCTGGGCACGGCCAAGGGTGCCATCAGCTGTTCCAGGCAGCGGGCGGTCGAGGGGGTCGTTCAACCTGACTGCCTGCCTCTCTTCCGCTCTTACATCTGGTCCAGGGTGTCCTTGGAGATGGAGCACGCGGTGTCCACCGGTACGCTCGCGGCCTTCCGCGAGAGGTGGGCACCGGAGGGACTGGAGTGCATCATCACGCCCGGCAACCAAATTTTAATTTGATTTTACGTTTTAAAGTTTAATTTGTTTTAATTGCCGGTGCTTTTAGTGTCCCCCTCTCCTTTTATAGGGGGCACTGGAAAAAAGGAAAAATTTGATTTTAGTGCCCAAAAAAAAAACCAAAAAAAAAAACAAAAAAGGGCCTTGTAAATGTCTTGCGTGTGTCATCCAGGTCGGGTGGCACGGATACATGTTTTATGTTTTGCAGGTTAACTCAAAAGAGTTTCATGCACAAGGACCAATGGTGGAGCTTTGGAGGCGTGGCCTAATCAGTTAGAGCTGTGAGCAGTGAGAGAAGGAGTTACTGCTTTAGCTCCTGTCTGGGAGGCCTTTGAGAGCCCTGAGACCAGCCCAGGAAGAGAAGGAAGGGGCATTCTACAATTCTAATCCATCTAGAGTGAGAGGAGGAGAACAGAGGACTGCAACAACTTGATTATTCCTACAAAGAGTTGGAGAGAGGGGGAAAAAAGAACTACTTACCAGTGTGGAAGGAGGGAAAGACTTCTTCAGCCAAAGGTGGGTGTGTTTTGGTGCATTCCCCAAAAAGACTTTGTTGAATCGGTGGGGGGAGGAAAGAAGACCAATTGAGGGCCGGAACATCGCGGGGGGTGTGTGTGTGTGTGGAAGTGTGTGTGGGGGTCTTGCCTACAGCTAGGCCCCACACACCACTGAAACACCCCTCCCCCATTGCCTAGCCTGGGATAGCTGGAGCTACCAGGCTGAAGAAACTCAATTACCCTAATTAACATCGTTGGGAGTGTGTACCTGTGTGGCTCCAGCTGCCCCAGGCGAAGACATCTTCTCCCCCCACCCGAAGACCACCCCAAAGACTGTTTTGTTTGCCATCTGGGGAGTGCACCCACCCATTGCTGTGAGGGGAGACCTGCCCTCGCAGTTTCCCTCTTTCCCACCCCCCCTTTCTCTTTCTCTCTTTCTCTGTCTCTCCCCTCTCTCTCTGAGAACCCTTTCCTCCCAAGTGGAAAAAAAACAAGAACAATTAAGACAACTGAGCAGAGGGAGCAAGGCCCCTCCCCAATTGCGAACTAGGGGAGAGGAGTGCCTCTTTCAGAGCTCCCTCTGTTAAATACTTAAACGAGGCCACTTAAGACCATTAAGGCCTGTGACTTTGGGGTGGGTGTAGCCCTTAAAGGGACCCCGTGATGGCGACCCCATCTACGCCGGTGGCAGGGCCAGCTAGGACATATGCGCAGGCAGCGTCCACATCCACGGCGCCTCCTGCGCCACCTGCTGCCCTGCCACCTTTCAGACTTATAACTAAGAAACACGGGGTCAAGAGCTACACTCACCCCACAATGAGCATTGAGGAATGCGTGCGGGCGATGGCTGGGGTAGTCGGCCCCTCGGCCATTGTCGCGGCCTCCAAGATGTCTGGGAAGGCCGTGTTCTTCCTGGGGTCGGAGCGGGCGGTGTCCCTGGCCCTCGAAAAGGGGCTCACGGTGGGCGGGGCGTTCCTGCCGGTGGACCCTCTCGAGGCCACCGCGCAGAGGGTCATTCTATCGAACATCCCGCCCTTTGTTCCCGCTGAGCTCCTCCTCCCTCACCTACAACAACTGGGGGAGGTAAGGTCAGGGATCAACCCCATACCGCTCGGCCTCAGGGAGAACAGCCTGCGCCACGTGTTCTCCTTCCGCCGCCAGCTCTTTGTCCGGCTGGCGCGGGAGGAGACGACGGAGGGCTATTTTAATGTGGTGCACGAGGGGACTGCCTACCGCGTCTTCTGGACGTCGGACGGCGTGCGGTGCCATGCCTGTAGGGAGGTGGGGCACGTTCGCAAGAACTGCCCCGTCTCCAAGGCCGCCAAACCACCAAAGGCGGCCAAGGCTGGCGCCGCCGCCACCCCTCCCCCTAGTAGCGTCCGCGTGCCGGGAGCTGTGGGTGCGCGGGCATCGTCGGGGGCCTTTGTTTTCACGGCCTCCGGCGGGGGGGAGGGAGAGCGTCCGGCCGGAAAGAAGGCACGGAACAAGGTGAAACATCTAGAGGCGGGTCCCCTAAGTGTGCCAAACAACTTGTTTACCGCGCTCGGCCCAACCCCGTCACCGGCGAGCGCGGGGTGCCATGAGCCCGTGCCCGGGCCCTTGACCAATACCGCAGAGGGGCTCGGGCGCGGGCAAGACAAGAAAAAGGGGGGAGTGGAGCAGGAGGCCTCGGCAGACACGGGTGTCTCCCTGTCTCCGCGCACCCCCGGGAACACAAGGAGGCGCCGCTCCAATGAGGCGGGGGGGGGAACAACATCCCTCTGCGGAGGAGTCGGTGCCCGCCGCGTGTCCCGCGTCCCCCACCAGCGTCGCCAAATTGCGCCGTAGGCTAGAGGAATCTGTCCCCGGGGAGGGTGAGGCAGTCGAGGCTGCCCAGCCGCTGCCTCCCGGGGATGGCGTGAAAGATCTGCCTGTCGTGGGGGGCGTGGGGCCAGCGGAAGAATGCGTAGCCGCCGGGTCGAGCGTCCCGGGGACCGAGGCGGGCGGGGCCGAAAAGGCCGAACCTCAGCCCACCCAGCCAATACCCAACTTCCCCCGGGAGTCGCTCGACTCGGCAGAAAATGAAAATAGGATTAATTTTAACAATACTGTACACTCTGGGCCGGGGGGTGGCGGCGGGGAGGGGGAAGAACAACAACCCTCGCCCCCTACTTTGGAGCTGAGGGACTTGGTGGACCTGGAGAATTTCCTAAACCAGGTCTCTCCGTGTTCCCCGGCTCCTGGGGCGGAGGGGGAACCCCTTCCGCTGTCGCTTCCCGACCCAGCACCAATTCTAAAAGAGCCCAGTGGGGACTCCTCTGCCGATGATCCTGGGGGTGGGATCGGGGCAGAGCCAGGGCCAGATGGAGCGGCCGGGCCGTTTGCCGTACCTCGTGCGGTCGACGGGCCGGCTGCTAGCGGCGACCTCCCGGAGGGGGACGGGGACTCGGTGGGGGACGCGGGAGAAGAACTAGAGACCATCGCCAGTGAGGCGGTGGATCTGCTCGCGTCCGCCGCTGAGACCCTCCACATTCCCGTAGAGGAACTCCGGAACTTTTTGGTCCAGTGCCGGGGTCGCCGCGACCAAGCCCGTCTGGCCCTGGAAAGATGGCCCGAGCCGGGGCTGCTCATCACTTCTGTCCGCGCCGCCGCTAAAACCTTGGCCGCGGGCGGGCCCTTATCAAAGGCGCAAGGCCTTGAGCTGCGCCGGCTCAAAAAGTTCCTCGCTGGGCTGCTGAAGGAATGGAGGTCAACAAATGACTCCACTCCCCTCCCACAATAGGTTAGGTAGAGGTTGCACTATGCTTTTGCCATGAAGATAACCATAGCCAGCCTCAACATCAACGGCGGCAGAGGGGCACGCCGTAGATTTGACAATTTTTCGCTCCTGCGGGAGGGGAAATATGCGGTGTGCTTCCTGCAAGAAACCCACACCGTTCCGGGAGACGAAGCCACGTGGCTCCTGGAATGGCAAGGAGAGGTCCGCATGAGCCACCTCACCGCCATTTCTAGTGGGGTGGCCATCTTGCTGGGCCCGCATTTTCAGCCGGAGATCTTGGGGGTCGAGGAGCCCGTGCCAGGCCGCTTGCTGCACGTAACGGTTCGCCTGGGGGACGTGCCGCTCCATCTCGTGAACGTGTACGCCCCTCAGCCCGGCCCGCAGCAAACGCACTTCTTTGAAGAAGTGTCCGCTCTTCTTGGCTCCGTCGACGTCGGCGACTGCATTGTCCTCGGGGGGGATTTTAACTGCACCCTCAAGGCGAGGGACCGCTCCGGTGCCCCGCAGAGCATGACGGCGATGGAGAAGTTGAGGGACCTGGTCGGGTCCTTCGACTTGGTGGACGTCTGGCGAAATCTCCACCCCGACTCCAGCGCCTTTACTTGGGTGAGGCCTGGAGTTGGATGGTCTAGAGTCGACCGCCTTTACGTGTCTCGGGCGTACGTTTCCTGCGTCCCGGCGGCCTCCATGCGGCCGGTGCCGTGTTCGGACCCCCACCTGGTGTGGGCGGAGCTCGCTTCGCTCCGCGCGAGGACGGGGTCCGCGTACTGGCACTTTAACAACCGGCTGCTGGAGGACGTGCGGTTCCAGGACTCGTTCCGTCGATTCTGGTCCGACTGGAGAAGGAAGCAGGGGGGCTTCCCCTCCTTGAGGCTATGGTGGGACGTGGGCAAGGCTCACGTCCGCGTCTTCTGTCAAGAGTACGCGAGGGGGTCGACCAAGAGGCGGGCGGCCAGAGTCGGGCGCCTAGAAAAAGAGGTGCTCGACCTGGAAGCCCGTCTCGGTCAAGTCGTCCAGGACCCGGCCCTGCGGACGGTGTACGAAGCGAAGAAGGCCGCGCTGAAGGACCTGCAGCTCGTCGGGTCCCGAGGCGCGTTCGTGAGGTCGCGGATCCGGTTCCTGCGGGATCTGGACCGCGGCTCCCCCTTCTTCTACTCGCTGGAAAAAAGGCAGAGTGTCCGTAAGCAGCTCTTGACGCTGCTGGCCGACGACGGCTCTCTCGTCTCGGATCCGGAGGGCGTCAACAACAGGGCCCGTGAATATTACGGGGCTCTGTTCTCTCCGGATCCGTCCAGCGAGGAAGCGCGTAGAGTTTTGTGGGAGGACCTGCCGAAGGTCAGCCCGGAGGGCGCCGAAAATCTGGAAGCTCCGCTAAGCCTGGCGGAGCTGACCGGTGCCCTCGCCCGGCTCTCGAGGGGAAAATCCCCGGGGCTGGACGGGCTGACCGTGGAGTTCCACAGGGCGTTCTGGGACGTCCTGGGGAGCGACTACGCGCGGGTCCTGGGGGAAAGTCTGGCGACCGGGGAGATGCCCCTCTCTTGGCGCAGGGCAGTCATCGTCCTGCTGCCTAAGAAGGGCGATCTCCGCCTCCTTAAGAACTGGCGCCCGGTCTCCCTCCTCAGCACGGACTACAAAATCTTCGCCAGGGCGATGTCTGCTCGCCTTGGTGCCGTGCTGGACCACATGATCCACCCCGACCAGTCATACACGGTCCCGGGCCGGACAATCCACGATAACATCCATCTGGTCCGGGACCTCATCCATTGTTCCCAGGAGGCTGGTCTGTCCGTCGCCTTCCTATCCCTCGACCAAGAGAAGGCGTTCGACAGGGTGGATCACGACTATCTGCTCGGAACTCTGCGCGCTTTCGGGTTCGGGACGCATTTCGTCGCCCGGATCCGACTTTTGTACGCCGCCGCGGAGTGTCTGATTAAGGTTAACGGGTCCTTGACGGCGCCCCTTCGCTTTAGGAGAGGGGTGCGCCAGGGATGCCCCATGTCCGGCCAGTTATACGCCGTTTGCGTGGAGCCTTTCCTGCGCCTCTTGCGGACGAGGTTGACGGGACTGGCTCTGCAAGGGCCGGGCGTGGAGGTCGTCCTCTCGGCTTACGCCGATGACGTGCTCCTCGCGATAGAGGATCCCGCTGACCTGCGGAGGATGCGTGAGTGCCAGGAGATTTACTCGGCCGCGTCCTCCGCCAGGATCAACTGGGAGAAATGTTCCGGACTCCTGGTGGGTCAGTGGCGGATGGACTCCCTGCCGGAGGAGCTCAGGCCTTTTGCCTGGAGCACGACCCATCTCCTCTATCTGGGAGTCTACCTTAGCCCCGACGAGGGAGCCTGGCCGGCGAACTGGCAGGAGCTGGAGGCCAAGGTCGCCGCTCGCCTAGGGCGCTGGACAGGACTGCTCCGAGTGCTGTCCTACAGGGGTCGAGCGCTAGTCATAAACCAGCTGGTGGCCGCAATGCTGTGGTACCGGCTGGTCACTTTGACCCCTCCCCCTGCGTTTGTCGCCAAGATACAGAAGAAGCTGGTGGACTTCTTCTGGAACAACAGGAAGCACTGGGTCTCTGCCGCGGTCTTGAGTCTCCCGCTTGAGGAGGGCGGTCAGTCGTTGGTGTGCGTCAGCGCCCAGCTCGCGACTTTCCGTCTCCAGACCCTGCAGAGATACCTTTACGTCGAGCCCCCTCCTCGGTGGTGTGCTCTGGCGAGGTATTTCTTCCGCCAGCAGCTCGACCTCAATTACGACACGCAGCTCCTGTTTGTGAACTTGGGGGGTGCCAGGACCGCCCTCCGGGAGCTGCCTGTCTTTTACAGGGAACTCATCAGGGTCTGGAACAAAGTCTCCACCAAGCGCAGCTCTCCGCCGGCTGGAGTGGCGGCCGTCCTGCAGGAGCCGCTGCTCGGGAATCCGTACCTCCACGACCGAGGTTTCATGTGGCGGTCGGAAGAGAGGGTTGTGGCTGGTGAGGTGACCAGGGTCAGGGACCTGCTCGATGGTGGAGGAGCGGGCTGGATGGCGCCAGACACGCTGGCGCGGCGCCTAAATTCTGCCAACGTCCGCCACGCGGCCGATGCCATCGAGTCGCTAAAAACAGCTCTGGGCCCTGACTCCGTTAGGTGCATCGAGGAGGCTCAAGCACGGAGGGAGATCCCGTCCGAACTGACCCCCGTCCGGACGGAATTCCTCATCGGCGCCAAACCCCGGAACCTCCCTCGGGGGCCGGCGCCTCACAACTTGAGCCGCCTCGGGGAAATCCCCTCCGTGCCTTTCAGTTCCGCGCGGAGGGGTTTCCTGTACGGGCTGCTCCTGCACACCCTCAACTTTGCCATCCTCGCCGGCCGTCCGGACACGCCATGGCGTACCATCTTGCCGTCCGGAGGAGGCGGGGGTCCCCGATGGAGGGCACTCTACGCAGGGGTCCTCCCACTATTCATCGGGGACTTGGCCTGGAGGGTGGTGCACGGAGCAGTGCCGTGCAACAAATTTTTAAGCCGGTTCACGGACTCCCAGGCCGCCTGCAATTTCTGCGGTCTGGAGGAGTCCGTGTTCCATGTTTTTATGGAGTGCACAAGGTTGCAGCCCCTGTTCCACTATTTGAAGGGGCTGCTCCTGAAATTCTGGCTGCACTTCAGTCCCACTCTCCTGATCTTTGGGCACCCTGTGCGGAGGGGAGCGGGTAGGTCCGAAGGCCTCCTCGTAGGACTGCTCCTGGGCACGGCCAAGGGTGCCATCAGCCGGTCCAGGCAGCGGGCGGTCGAGGGGGTCGTTCAACCTGACTGCCTGCCTCTCTTCCGCTCTTACATCCGGTCCAGGGCGTCCTTGGAGATGGAGTACGCGGTGTCCACCGGTACGCTCGCGGCCTTCCGCGAGAGGTGGGCACCGGAGGGACTGGAGTGCATCATCACGCCCGGCAACCAAATTTTAATTTGATTTTACATTTTAAAGTTTAATTTGTTTTAATTGCCGGTGCTTTTAGTGTCCCCCTCCCCTTTTATAGGGGGCACTGGGAAAATTTGATTTTAGCGCCCCAAAAAAAAACCAAAAAAATAATTAAAAAAAAAAAAAGGGGCCTTGAAAATGTCTGCTGTGTCACCCAGGTCGGGTGGCATGGTCTTAATGTTTTATGTTTTTGCAGGTTAACTCAAAAGAGTTTCATGCACAAGGACCAATGGTGGAGCTTTGGAGGCGTGGCCTAATCAGTTAGAGCTGTGAGCAGTGAGAGAATGAGTTACTGCTTTAGCTCCTGTCAGGGAGGCCTTTGAGAGCCCTGAGACCAGCCCAGGAAGAGAAGGAAGGGGCATTCTACAATTCTAATCCATCTAGAGTGAGAGGAGGAGAACAGAGGACTGCAACAACTTGATTATTCCTACAAAGAGTTGGAGAGAGGGGGAAAAAAGAACTACTTACCAGTGTGGAAGGAGGGAAAGACTTCTTCAGCCAAAGGTGGGTGTGTTTTGGTGCATTCCCCAAAAAGACTTTGTTGAATCGGTGGGGGGAGGAAAGAAGACCAATTGAGGGCCGGAACATCGCGGGGGGTGTGTGTGTGTGTGGAAGTGTGTGTGGGGGTCTTGCCTACAGCTAGGCCCCACACACCACTGAAACACCCCTCCCCCATTGCCTAGCCTGGGATAGCTGGAGCTACCAGGCTGAAGAAACTCAATTACCCTAATTAACATCGTTGGGAGTGTGTACCTGTGTGGCTCCAGCTGCCCCAGGCGAAGACATCTTCTCCCCCCACCCGAAGACCACCCCAAAGACTGTTTTGTTTGCCATCTGGGGAGTGCACCCACCCATTGCTGTGAGGGGAGACCTGCCCTCGCAGTTTCCCTCTTTCCCACCCCCCCTTTCTCTTTCTCTCTTTCTCTGTCTCTCCCCTCTCTCTCTGAGAACCCTTTCCTCCCAAGTGGAAAAAAAACAAGAACAATTAAGACAACTGAGCAGAGGGAGCAAGGCCCCTCCCCAATTGCGAACTAGGGGAGAGGAGTGCCTCTTTCAGAGCTCCCTCTGTTAAATACTTAAACGAGGCCACTTAAGACCATTAAGGCCTGTGACTTTGGGGTGGGTGTAGCCCTTAAAGGGACCCCGTGATGGCGACCCCATCTACGCCGGTGGCAGGGCCAGCAAGGACATATAACCTGCGCCACCTGCTGCCCTGCCACCATTCAGACTTATAACTAAGAAACACGGGGTCAAGAGCTACACTCACCCCACAATGAGCATTGAGGAATGCGTGCGGGCGATGGCTGGGGTCGTCGGCCCCTCGGCCATTGTCGCAGCCTCCAAGATGTCTGGGAAGGCCGTGTTCTTCCTGGGGTCGGAGCGGGCAGTGTCCCTGGCCATTGAAAAGGGGCTCACAGTGGGCGGGACGTTCCTGCCGGTGGACCCTCTCGAGGCCACCGCGCAGAGGGTCATCGTGTCAAACGTCCCGCCCTTTGTTCCCGCTGAGCTCCTCCTCCCTCACCTACACCAACTGGGGGAGGTAAGGTCGGGGATCAACCCCATACCGCTCGGCCTCAGGGAGAACAGCCTGCGCCACGTGTTCTCCTTCCGCCGCCAGCTCTTTGTCCGGCTGGCGCGGGAGGAGACGGCGGAGGGCTATTTTAATGTGGTGCACGAGGGGACTGCCTACCGCGTCTTCTGGACGTCGGACGGCGTGCGGTGCCATGCCTGCAGGGAGGTGGGGCACGTTCGCAAGAACTGCCCCGTCTCCAAGGCCGCCAAACCACCGAAGGCGGCCAAGGCTGGCGCCGCCGCCACCCCTCCCCCTAGTAGCGTCCGCGTGCCGGGAGCTGTGGGTGCACGGGCATCGTCGGGGGCCTTTGTTTTCACGGCCTCCGGCGTGGGGAGGGAGAGCGTCCGGCCGGAAAGAAGGCACGGAACAAGGTGAAACATCTAGAGGCGGGTCCCCTAAGTGTGCCAAACAACTTGTTTACCGCGCTCGGCCCAACCCCGTCACCGGCGAGCGCGGGGTGCCCTGAGCCCGTGCCCGAGCCCTTGACCAATACCGCAGAGGGGTTCGGGCGCGGGCAAGACAAGAAAAAGGGGGGAGTGGAGCGGGAGGCCTCGGCAGACACGGGTGTCTCCCTGTCTCCGCGCCCCCCCAGGAACACAAGGAGGCGCCGCTCCAATGAGGCGGGGGGGGGAACAACATCCCTCTGCGGAGGAGGCGGTGCCCGCCGCGTGTCCCGCGTCCCCCACCAGCGCCCCCAAATTGCGCCGTAGGCGGGAGGAGTCTGTCCCCGGGGAGGGTGAGGCAGTCGAGGCTGCCCAGCCGCTGCCTCCCGGGGATGGCGTGAAAGATCTGCCTGTCGTGGGGGGCGTGGGGCCAGAGGAAGAATGCGTAGCCGCCGGGTCGAGCGTCCCGGGGACCGAGGCGGGCGGGGCCGAAAAGGCCGAACCTCAGCCCACCCAGCCAATATCCAACTTCCCCCGGGAGTCGCTCGACTCGGCAGAAAATGAAAATAGGATTAATTTTAACAATACTGTACACTCTGGGCCGGGGGGTGGCGGCGGGGAGGGGGAAGAACAACAACCCTCGCCCCCTACTTTGGAGCTGAGGGACTTGGTGGACCTGGAGAATTTCCTAAACCAGGTCTCTCCGTGTTCCCCGGTTCCTGGGGCGGAGGAGGAACCCCTTCCGCTGTCGCTTCCCGACCCAGCACCAATTCTAAAAGAGCCCAGTGGGGACTCCTCTGCCGATGATCCTGGGGTGGGATCGGGGCAGAGCCAGGGCCGGATAGAGCGGCCGGGCCGTTTGCCGTACCTCGTGCGGTCGACGGGCCGGCTGCTAGCGGCGACCTCCCGGAGGGGGACGGGGACTCGGTGGGGGATGCGGGAGAAGAACTAGAGACCATCGCCAGTGAGGCGGTGGATCTGCTCGCGTCCGCCGCTGAGACCCTCCACATTCCCGTAGAGGAACTCCGGAACTTTTTGGTCCAGTGCCGGGGTCGCCGCGACCAAGCCCGTCTGGCCCTGGAAAGATGGCCCGAGCCGGGGCTGCTCGTCGCGTCCGTCCGCGCCGCCGCTAAAACCATGGCCGCGGGCGGGCCCTTATCAAAGGCGCAAGGCCTTGAGCTGCGCCGGCTCAAAAAGTTCCTCGCTGGGCTGCTGAAGGAATGGAGGTCAACAAACGACTCCACTCCCCTCCCACAATAGGTTAGGTAGAGGTTGCACTATGCTTTTGCCATGAAGATAACCATAGCCAGCCTCAACATCAACGGCGGCAGAGGGGCACGCCGTAGATTTGACAATTTTTCGCTCCTGCGGGAGGGGAAATATGCGGTGTGCTTCCTGCAAGAAACCCACACCGTTCCGGGAGACGAAGCCACGTGGCTCCTGGAATGGCAAGGAGAGGTCCGCATGAGCCACCTCACCGCCATTTCTAGTGGGGTGGCCATCTTGCTGGGCCCGCATTTTCAGCCGGAGATCTTGGGGGCCGAGGAGCCCGTGCCAGGCCGCTTGCTGCACGTAACGGTTCGCCTGGGGGACGTGCCGCTCCATCTCGTGAACGTGTACGCCCCTCAGCCCGGCCCGCAGCAAACGCACTTCTTTGAAGAAGTGTCCGCTCTTCTTGGCTCCGTCGACGTCGGCGACTGCATTGTCCTCGGGAGGGATTTTAACTGCACCCTCGAGGCGAGGGACCGCTCCGGTGCCCCGCAGAGCATGACGGCGATGGATAAGTTGAGGGACCTGGTCGGGTCCTTCGACTTGGTGGACGTCTGGCGAAATCTCCACCCCGACTCCAGCGCCTTTACTTGGGTGAGGCCTGGAGTTGGATGGTCTAGAGTCGACCGCCTTTACGTGTCTCGGGCGTACGTTTCCTGCGTCCCGGCGGCCTCCATGCGGCCGGTGCCGTGTTCGGACCACCACCTGGTGTGGGCGGAGCTCGCTTCGCTCCGCGCGAGGACGGGGTCCGCGTACTGGCACTTTAACAACCGGCTGCTGGAGGACGTGCGGTTCCAGGACTCGTTCCGTCGATTCTGGTCCGACTGGAGAAGGAAGCAGGGGGGCTTCCCCTCCTTGAGGCTATGGTGGGACGTGGGCAAGGCTCACGTCCGCGTCTTCTGTCAAGAGTACGCGAGGGGGTCGACCAAGAGGCGGGCGGCCAGAGTCGGGCGCCTAGAAAAAGAGGTGCTCGACCTGGAAGCCCGTCTCGGTCAAGTCGTCCAGGACCCGGCCCTGCGGACGGTGTACGAAGCGAAGAAGGCCGCGCTGAAGGACCTGCAGCTCGTCGGGTCCCGAGGCGCGTTCGTGAGGTCGCGGATCCGGTTCCTGCGGGATCTGGACCGCGGCTCCCCCTTCTTCTACTCGCTGGAAAAAAGGCAGAGTGTCCGTAAGCAGCTCTTGACGCTGCTGGCCGACGACGGCTCTCTCGTCTCGGATCCGGAGGGCGTCAACAACAGGGCCCGTGAATATTACGGGGCTCTGTTCTCTCCGGATCCGTCCAGCGAGGAAGCGCGTAGAGTTTTGTGGGAGGACCTGCCGAAGGTCAGCCCGGAGGGCGCCGAAAATCTGGAAGCTCCGCTAAGCCTGGCGGAGCTGACCGGTGCCCTCGCCCGGCTCTCGAGGGGAAAATCCCCGGGGCTGGACGGGCTGACCGTGGAGTTCCACAGGGCGTTCTGGGACGTCCTGGGGAGCGACTACGCGCGGGTCCTGGGGGAAAGTCTGGCGACCGGGGAGATGCCCCTCTCTTGGCGCAGGGCAGTCATCGTCCTGCTGCCTAAGAAGGGCGATCTCCGCCTCCTTAAGAACTGGCGCCCGGTCTCCCTCCTCAGCACGGACTACAAAATCTTCGCCAGGGCGATGTCTGCTCGCCTTGGTGCCGTGCTGGACCACATGATCCACCCCGACCAGTCATACACGGTCCCGGGCCGGACAATCCACGATAACATCCATCTGGTCCGGGACCTCATCCATTGTTCCCAGGAGGCTGGTCTGTCCGTCGCCTTCCTATCCCTCGACCAAGAGAAGGCGTTCGACAGGGTGGATCACGACTATCTGCTCGGAACTCTGCGCGCTTTCGGGTTCGGGACGCATTTCGTCGCCCGGATCCGACTTTTGTACGCCGCCGCGGAGTGTCTGATTAAGGTTAACGGGTCCTTGACGGCGCCCCTTCGCTTTAGGAGAGGGGTGCGCCAGGGATGCCCCATGTCCGGCCAGTTATACGCCGTTTGCGTGGAGCCTTTCCTGCGCCTCTTGCGGACGAGGTTGACGGGACTGGCTCTGCAAGGGCCGGGCGTGGAGGTCGTCCTCTCGGCTTACGCCAATGACGTGCTCCTCGCGATAGAGGATCCCGCTGACCTGCGGAGGATGCGTGAGTGCCAGGAGATTTACTCGGCCGCGTCCTCCGCCAGGATCAACTGGGAGAAATGTTCCGGACTCCTGGTGGGTCAGTGGCGGGTGGACTCCCTGCCGGAGGAGCTCAGGCCTTTTGCCTGGAGCACGACCCATCTCCTCTATCTGGGAGTCTACCTTAGCCCCGACGAGGGAGCCTGGCCGGCGAACTGGCAGGAGCTGGAGGCCAAGGTCGCCGCTCGCCTAGGGCGCTGGACAGGACTGCTCCGAGTGCTGTCCTACAGGGGTCGAGCGCTAGTCATAAACCAGCTGGTGGCCGCAATGCTGTGGTACCGGCTGGTCACTTTGACCCCTCCCCCTGCGTTTGTCGCCAAGATACAGAAGAAGCTGGTGGACTTCTTCTGGAACAACAGGAAGCACTGGGTCTCTGCCGCGGTCTTGAGTCTCCCGCTTGAGGAGGGCGGTCAGTCGTTGGTGTGCGTCAGCGCCCAGCTCGCGACTTTCCGTCTCCAGACCCTGCAGAGATACCTTTACGTCGAGCCCCCTCCTAGGTGGTGTGCTCTGGCGAGGTATTTCTTCCGCCAGCAGCTCGACCTCAATTATGACACGCAGCTCCTGTTTGTGAACTTGGGGGGTGCCAGGACCGCCCTCCGGGAGCTGCCTGTCTTTTACAGGGAACTCATCAGGGTCTGGAACAAAGTCTCCACCAAGCGCAGCTCTCCGCCGGCTGGAGTGGCGGCCGTCCTGCAGGAGCCGCTGCTCGGGAATCCGTACCTCCACGACCGAGGTTTCATGTGGCGGTCGGAAGAGAGGGCTGTGGCTGGTGAGGTGACCAGGGTCAGGGACCTGCTCGATGGTGGAGGAGCGGGCTGGATGGCGCCAGACACGCTGGCGCGGCGCCTAAATTCTGCCAACGTCCGCCACGCGGCCGATGCCATCGAGTCGCTAAAAACAGCTCTGGGCCCTGACTCCGTTAGGTGCATCGAGGAGGCTCAAGCACGGAGGGAGATCCCGTCCGAACTGACCCCCGTCCGGACGGAATTCCTCATCGGCGCCAAACCCCGGAACCTCCCTCGGGGGCCGGCGCCTCACAACTTGAGCCGCCTCGGGGAAATCCCCTCCGTGCCTTTCAGTTCCGCGCGGAGGGGTTTCCTGTACGGGCTGCTCCTGCACACCCTCAACTTTGCCATCCTCGCCGGCCGTCCAGACACGCCATGGCGTACCATCTTGCCGTCCGGAGGAGGCGGGGGCCCCGATGGAGGGCACTCTACGCAGGGGTCCTCCCACTATTCATCGGGGACTTGGCCTGGAGGGTGGTGCACGGAGCAGTGCCGTGCAATAAATTTTTAAGCCGGTTCACGGACTCCCAGGCCGCCTGCAATTTCTGCGGTCTGGAGGAGTCCGTGTTCCATGTTTTTATTGAATGCACAAGGTTGCAGCCCCTGTTCCACTATTTGAAGGGGCTGCTCCTGAAATTCTGGCTGCACTTCAGTCCCACTCTCCTGATCTTTGGGCACCCTGTGCGGAGGGGAGCGGGTAGGTCCGAAGGCCTCCTCGTAGGACTGCTCCTGGGCACGGCCAAGGGTGCCATCAGCCGGTCCAGGCAGCGGGCGGTCGAGGGGGTCGTTCAACCTGACTGCCTGCCTCTCTTCCGCTCTTACATCCGGTCCAGGGTGTCCTTGGAGATGGAGCACGCGGTGTCCACCGGTACGCTCGCGGCCTTCCGCGAGAGGTGGGCACCGGAGGGACTGGAGTGCATCATCGCGCCCGGCAACCAAATTTTAATTTGATTTTACGTTTTTAAGTTTAATTTGTTTTAATTGCCGGTGCTTTTAGTGTCCCCCTTCCCTTTTATAGGGGGCACTGGAAAAATTTGATTTTAGTGCCCCAAAAAAAAAACAAAAACCAAAAAAAAAAAGGGGCCTTGAAAATGTCTGCTGTGTCACCCAGGTCGGGTGGCATGGTTTTAATGTTTTATGTTTTTGCAGGTTAACTCAAAAGAGTTTCATGCACAAGGACCAATTGTGAAGCAGTGGAGGTGTGTCCTGCTCAGTTGGAGCTGTGAGCAGTGAGTGGAGCTGCTAGCAACTTGAGCTCCTGCCTGGAGAGCCCTGAGACCAGCCCAGGAATGGAAGGAAGGAAGGGGCTTCACCACCAACTTTACCCAGAGGGAGAGGAGGAGAACAGAAAACTTTGTACATCTTTATCATTCTGCAAAGAGTTGGAGAGAGGGGGAAAAGACAAACAACATCCAGTGTGGAAGGAGGGAGACTCTACATTTCCACAGGTGGGTGTGGGTGCATTTCACCAAACAGACTTTGTTGTATCGGTGGGGGGAGGAAAGAAGACCACTGAGGGCCGGAACATCGCGGGGGGTGTGTGTGTGTGTGGAAGTGTGCGTGGGGGCCGTGCTTACAACTAGGCCCCCCCCACAATTGGAACCCCCCCCACCCCCCACATTTGCCTAGCCTGGGATAGCTGGAGCTACCAGGCTGAAGATTGTTTTCTTAATCACCCAATTAAAGATCGTTAGGAGTGCCTGGTGGCTCCAGCTACCCCAGGTGAAGACATCTTCTCCCCCCACCTGAAGACCACCCCAAAGACTTTTGTGTTTTGCCATCTGGGGAGTGCACCCACCCACAGCTGCGAGGGGAGACCTGCCCTCGCAGTCCACCCCCCCCTTCCCACCCCCCTCTCTCTTTCTCTGCTACTCTGTTTCTCCCCTCTCTCTCTGAGGCCTCTTCCTTCCAAATTTACAAAAAAAAACAAAACCAATTAAGACAACTGAGCAGAGGGAGCAAGGCCCCTCCCCAATTGCCAACTAGGGGAGAGGTACCTCATTAAGGGCTCCTCTGCTCAGTTAATATACGAGGCCAATTAAGACCATTAAGGCCTGTGACTTTGGGGTGGGTGTGGCCCTTAAAGGGACCCCGTGATGGCGACCCCATCCACGCCGGTGGCAGGGCCAGCAAGGACGTATGCGCAGGCGGTGTCTACATCCACGGCACCTCCTGCGCCACCCGCTGCCCTGCCACCATTTAGATTACTTACTAAAAAACACGGGGTCAAGAGCTACACTCACCCCACAATGAGCATTGAGGAATGCGTGCGGGCGATGGCTGGGGTAGTCGGCCCCTCGGCCATTGTCGCAGCCTCCAAGATGTCTGGGAAGGCCGTGTTCTTCCTGGGGTCGGAGCGGGCGGTGTCCCTGGCCCTTGAAAAGGGGCTCACGGTGGGCGGGACGTTCCTGCCGGTGGACCCTCTCGAGGCCACCGCGCAGAGGGTCATCGTGTCAAACGTCCCGCCCTTTGTTCCCGCTGAGCTCCTCCTCCGTCACCTACAACAACTGGGGGAGGTAAGGTCGGGGATCAACCCCATACCGCTCGGCCTCAGGGAGAACAGCCTGCGCCACGTGTTCTCCTTCCGCCGCCAGCTCTTTGTCCGGCTGGCGCGGGAGGACATGACAGAAGGGCACTTTAATGTGGTGCACGAGGGGACTGCCTACCGCGTCTTCTGGACATCGGACGGCGTGCGGTGCCATGCCTGTAGGGAGGTGGGGCACGTTCGCAAGAACTGCCCCGCCTCCAAGGCCGCCAAACCACCGAAGGCGGCCAAGGCTGGCGCCGCCGCCACCCCTCCCCCTAGTTGCGTCCGCGTGCCGGGAGCCATGGGTGCGCGGGCATCGTCGGAGGCCTTTGTTTTCAGGGCCTCCGGCGGGGGGGAGGGAGAGCGTCCGAACGGAAGGAAGGCGCGGAAGAAGACGAGACATCTAGAGGCGGGTCCCCTCAGTGCGCCGGAAAGTTTGACCACCGCGCTCAGCCCAACCCAGTCACCGGCGAGCGCGTGGTGCCCCGAGCCCGTGCCCGAGCCCTTGAATAACACCACGGAGGGGCCCGGGCACGGGAAAGGAAAGGAAAAGGGGGGGGCGGAGCGGGAGGCCTCGGCAGACATGGGGGTCTCCCTGCCTCCGCGCGCCCCCAGGAACAAAAGGAGGCGCGGCTCCGATGAGACGGAGGGGGAACAACATCCCTCCGTGGAGGAGTCGGTGCCCGCCGCGTGTCCCGCGTCCCCAACCAGCGCCCCCAAGCAGCGCCGTAGGCGGGAGGAGTCTGTCCCCGGGGAGGGTGAGGCAGTTGAGGCTGCCCAGCCTCTGCCTCCCGGGGATGGAGTGGAAGATCTGCCTGTCGTGGGGGGCGTGGGGACCGCGGAGGAATGCGTAGCCGCCGGGCCGGGCGTCCCGGGGACTGAGGCGGGCGGGGCCGAAAAGGCCGAACCTGAGCCCGCCCAGCTATTATCCAACTTCCCCCGGGAGTCGCTCGACCCGGCGGAAAAACAATTTATGGGTTTTAATGACACTGTAGATGCTGGGCCGGGGGGTGGCAGCGGGGAGGGGGAGGAACACCCACCCTCGCCCCTTACTTTGGAGCTGGAGCACTTGGAGGGCCTGGGGATCTCCTATGGCCGGGTCTCTCCTTGTTCTCCGGTTCCTGGGGCGGAGGGGGAACCCCTTCCGCTGTCATTTCCCGACCCAGCACCATTTTTAAAAGAGCCCAGTGGGGACTCCTCTGCCGACGATCCTGGGGGTGGGATCGGGGCAGTGCCAGGGCCGGTTGGAGCGGCCGGTTCATTTGCCGTACCTTGTGCGGTCGATGGGCCGGCTGCTGGCGGCCACCTCCCGGAGGAGGACGGGGACTCGGTGGGGGACGCGGGTGAAGACCTAGAGACCACCGCCAGTGAGGCGGTGGATCTGCTCGCGGCCGCCGCTGAGGCCCTCCTCATTCCTGCAAAGGAACTCCGGGACTTTTTGGCCCAGAGCCGGGGTCGCCGCGACCAAGCCCGACTGGCCCTGGAAAAATGGTCCGAGCCGGAGCTGATCAAGGGGTACGTCCGCGCCGCCGTCAAAACCTTGGCCGCGGGCGGGCCCTTGACAAAGGAGCAGCACCTTGAGCTGCGCGAGCTCGAGGGACTCCTCGCTGGGCTGCGGAGGGAGCGGAGTTCAACAAAAGACTCCGCTCCCTCCCCCACAATAGGTTAAGGTAGAGGTTGCACTATGCTTTTGCCATGAAGATAACCATAGCCAGCCTCAACATCAACGGCGGCAGAGGGGCACGCCGTAGATTTGACAATTTTTCGCTCCTGCGGGAGGGGAAATATGCGGTGTGCTTCCTGCAAGAAACCCACACCGTTCCGGGAGACGAAGCCACGTGGCTCCTGGAATGGCAAGGAGAGGTCCGCATGAGCCACCTCACCGCCATTTCTAGTGGGGTGGCCATCTTGCTGGGCCCGCATTTTCAGCCGGAGATCTTGGGGGTCGAGGAGCCCGTGCCAGGCCGCTTGCTGCACGTAACGGTTCGCCTGGGGGACGTGCCGCTCCATCTCGTGAACGTGTACGCCCCTCAGCCCGGCCCGCAGCAAACGCGCTTCTTTGAAGAGGTGTCCGCTCTTCTTGGCTCCGTCGACGTCGGCGACTGCATTGTCCTCGGGGGGGATTTTAACTGCACCCTCGAGGCGAGGGACCGCTCCGGTGCCCCACAGTGCATGACGGCGATGGAGAAGTTGAGGGACCTGGTCGGGTCCTTCGACTTGGTGGACGTCAGGCGAAATCTCCACCCCGACTCCAGCGCCTTTACTTGGGTGAGGCCTGGAGTTGGATGGTCTAGAGTCGACCGCCTTTACGTGTCTCGGGCGTATGTTTCCTGCGTCCCGGCGGCCTCCATGCGGCCGGTGCCGTGTTCGGACCACCACCTGGTGTGGGCGGAGCTCGCTTCGCTCCGCGCGAGGACGGGGTCCGCGTACTGGCACTTTAACAACCGGCTGCTGGAGGACGTGCGGTTCCAGGACTCGTTCCGTCGATTCTGGTCCAACTGGAGAAGGAAGCAGGGGGGCTTCCCCTCCTTGAGGCTATGGTGGGACGTGGGCAAGGCTCACGTCCGCGTCTTCTGTCAAGAGTACGCGAGGGGGTCGACCAAGAGGCGGGCGGCCAGAGTCGGGCGCCTAGAAAAAGAGGTGCTCGACCTGGAAGCCCGTCTCGGTCAAGTCGTCCAGGACCCGGCCCTGCGGACGGTGTACGAAGCGAAGAAGGCCGCGCTGAAGGACCTGCAGCTCGTCGGGTCCCGAGGCGCGTTCGTGAGGTCGCGGATCCGGTTCCTGCGGGATCTGGACCGCGGCTCCCCCTTCTTCTACTCGCTGGAAAAAAGACAGAGTGTCCGTAAGCAGCTCTTGACGCTGCTGGCCGACGACGGCTCTCTCGTCTCGGATCCGGAGGGCGTCAACAACAGGGTCCGTGAATATTACGGGGCTCTGTTCTCTCCGGATCCGTCCAGCGAGGAGGCGCGTAGAGTTTTGTGGGAGGACCTGCCGAAGGTCGGCCCGGAGGGCGCCGAAAATCTGGAAGCTCCGCTAAGCCTGGCGGAGCTGACCGGTGCCCTCGCCCGGCTCTCGAGGGGAAAATCCCCGGGGCTGGACGGGCTGACCGTGGAGTTCCACAGGGCGTTCTGGGACGTCCTGGGGAGCGACTACGCGCGGGTCCTGGGGGAAAGTCTGGCGACCGGGGAGATGCCCCTCTCTTGGCGCAGGGCAGTCATCGTCCTGCTGCCTAAGAAGGGCGATCTCCGCCTCCTTAAGAACTGGCGCCCGGTCTCCCTCCTCAGCACGGACTACAAAATCTTCGCCAGGGCGATGTCTGCTCGCCTTGGTGCCGTGCTGGACCACATGATCCACCCCGACCAGTCATACACGGTCCCGGGCCGGACAATCCACGATAACATCCATCTGGTCCGGGACCTCATCCATTGTTCCCAGGAGGCTGGTCTGTCGGTCGCCTTCCTATCCCTCGACCAAGAGAAGGCGTTCGACAGGGTGGATCACGACTATCTGCTCGGAACTCTGCGCGCTTTCGGGTTCGGGACGCATTTCGTCGCCCGGATCCGACTTTTGTACGCCGCCGCGGAGTGTCTGATTAAGGTTAACGGGTCCTTGACGGCGCCCCTTTGCTTTAGGAGAGGGGTGCGCCAGGGATGCCCCATGTCCGGCCAGTTATACGCCGTTTGCGTGGAGCCTTTCCTGCGCCTCTTGCGGACGAGGTTGACGGGACTGGCTCTGCAAGGGCCGGGCGTGGAGGTCGTCCTCTCGGCTTACGCCGATGACGTGCTCCTCGCGATAGAGGATCCCGCTGACCTGCGGAGGATGCGTGAGTGCCAGGAGATTTACTCGGCCGCGTCCTCCGCCAGGATCAACTGGGAGAAATGTTCCGGACTCCTGGTGGGTCAGTGGCGGGTGGACTCCCTGCCGGAGGAGCTCAGGCCTTTTGCCTGGAGCACGACCCATCTCCTCTATCTGGGAGTCTACCTTAGCCCCGACGAGGGAGCCTGGCCGGCGAACTGGCAGGAGCTGGAGGCCAAGGTCGCCGCTCGCCTAGGGCGCTGGACAGGACTGCTCCGAGTGCTGTCCTACAGGGGTCGAGCGCTAGTCATAAACCAGCTGGTGGCCGCAATGCTGTGGTACCGGCTGGTCACTTTGACCCCTCCCCCTGCGTTTGTCGCCAAGATACAGAAGAAGCTGGTGGACTTCTTCTGGAACAACAGGAAGCACTGGGTCTCTGCCGCGGTCTTGAGTCTCCCGCTTGAGGAGGGCGGTCAGTCGTTGGTGTGCGTCAGCGCCCAGCTCGCGACTTTCCGCCTTCAGACCCTGCAGAGATACCTTTACATCGAGCCCCCTCCTAGGTGGTGCGCTCTGGCGAGGTATTTCTTCCGCCAACAGCTCGACCTCAATTATGACACGCAGCTCCTGTTTGTGAACTTGGGGGGTGCCAGGACCGCCCTCCGGGAGCTGCCTGTCTTTTACAGGGAACTCATCAGGGTCTGGAACAAAGTCTCCACCAAGCGCAGCTCTCCGCCGGCTGGAGTGGCGGCCGTCCTGCAGGAACCGCTGCTCGGGAATCCGTACCTCCACGGCCGAGGCTTTATGTGGCGGTCGGAAGAGAGGGCTGTGGCTGGTGAGGTGACCAGGGTCAGGGACCTGCTCGATGGCGGAGGAGCGGGCTGGATGGCGCCAGACACGCTGGCGCGGCGCCTAAATTCTGCCAACGTCCGCCACGCGGCCGATGCCATCGAGTCGCTAAAAACAGCTCTGGGCCCTGACTCCGTTAGGTGCATCGAGGAGGCTCAAGCACGGAGGGAGATCCCGTCCGAACTGCCCCCCGTCCAGACGGAATTCCTCATCGGCGCCAAACCCCGGAACCTCCCTCGGGGACAGGCGCCTCACAACTTGAGCCGCCTCGGGGAAATCCCCTCCGTGCCTTTCAGTTCCGCGCGGAGGGGTTTCCTGTACGGGCTGCTCCTGCACACCCTCAACTTTGCCATCCTCGCCGGCCGTCCGGACACGCCATGGCGTACCATCTTGCCGTCCGGAGGAGGCGGGGGTCCCCGATGGAGGGCACTCTACGCAGGGGTCCTCCCACTATTCATCGGGGACTTGGCCTGGAGGGTGGTGCACGGAGCAGTGCCGTGCAACAAATTTTTAAGCCGGTTCACGGACTCCCAGGCCGCCTGCAATTTCTGCGGTCTGGAGGAGTCCGTGTTCCATGTTTTTATGGAGTGCACAAGGTTGCAGCCCCTGTTCCACTATTTGAAGGGGCTGCTCCTGAAATTCTGGCTGCACTTCAGTCCCACTCTCCTGATCTTTGGGCACCCTGTGCGGAGGGGAGCGGGTAGGTCCGAAGGCCTCCTCGTAGGACTGCTCCTGGGCACGGCCAA